>NC_139546.1:48626370-49226370 GCF_965153285.1 Podarcis tiliguerta
CAAGGCCGTCTCCCTTCCAGGCACCTCCCTAAACCAGCTTTGCTTCAGCAAGGCTGATACACCATGAGCCTTCAGACCACACCCTGTGGCTGCTCCATGCAGGCCTCCGGTTCATCATTTCTCCCCTCTCACCTTGCTGTGCTCAATATCCTGGAAGTCGACGTCATTCACTGCCAGCACTTGGTCTCCTTCCTGCAATCCGGCTCGATGGGCATCTGAATCCGGGATCACCTGGGATCAGGAGAGCCAAGATCGCCGTTCAGACAGAGGCCAGGAGCTGCAAATAATGTGCCCTTGGCATCTTGGGGAAGCTGGCCCCATCCTGTCACACAACTCAACTGCCCTGCGCTCTGCCCCTTCCAAACCTTTCAATCCCCAAATGGTGCAGCGATCAAACTGCTGGCACATTTGTGAAGCTCAGCAGGGTCTGGTGTGGTTTCAAACTGGATGAGGAACTGCATGTTGAGATTCACGTATTGCAGGGGGTCAGACTACATGACCTCGGGGTCCCTTCCACCTCTATGATTCTGTGAATCCGATGGATAGAAACTCAAGGCGAAGCTCCGCAGAACTTGCTTACAACAGAGGAAGGACTGAGCTGCTGGTCCCCTTGCCAGTTGTCATGAAACAGCAGAAGGAAAGATTGGAAGAAATTTAAAGACTACTTACAGAATTATTATAAGATTAATGAATGTTAGAATGTCATCGGATTGAACGTAAAAGGTTAATAGCAATAAAGTGGTGAAGGAGTATGGATAATTCAAAGGTTAAAAGGTGTAAAATTAAAAGGCTTTAATTTGTTAAGATATTAAGGAGATTAAGATATACTAAGATATTAAGATCAAGTTAAAAAGTAGGTAAGACAGAAGGAAGGGATTTGCTGATCAAATATATGAATTGGAATACAGTGTAAGGGAGGCGTGGGGAAGTCTGGGAAATAGGTAAATGCAAGAAATATTATGAAATGGAATTGTTATTAATTGTTTCTCTGTTTTTTTCTATTTGTGTTGTTTATCTGTTGTTTTGTATTTTTGTACTTTTGTATTTCTTTGTTATTTTGTTTTTTTTACGTAAAAAACTTAATAAAAATATTATAAAAAAAAAAGAAACAGCAGAAGGAAAAGGTTTAGGACAAAGGCACAAAAATGAACCCTGAGGCTGCTGGGAGGGGCAGGCAGGATTCCTCCCTTCATTTTTATTTTGAAAACCTGCAAATCATGCTCATAGCAGCTAGACTGAAATAAACTGTTTTTAAATCCAACCATTCCTCTTTTATCTAAGTCATGCGATAAGGTAGGGTTATCTTAGATTTATTTTTTAACAAGATCTGTACGAAACGCCTAAGTCATTTACCAGAAATAATCATTTAAAGCTGCAATCCTCAGCCTGTTTGTTTGGTAATAAGCAAGACTGAAGTATGTGGCATCAGCTTCCAAGGAAACATGCATAATAACTGATGGATATTCTTCATAGAGAAAGTGAATCTCATCAAGTAATTTGGCAAATGAATAGACATATTTTATGCTTTATTGAAATTAATTCTAATCAGATTAGAAGGGGTGTTTTTCTATAATTTTATATGCTAACTTAAACAAAAATACTCATAGGATGAAACTGCAGGTCATCTGACAAGTGCAACATATAATAAGAACTGGTGAATGAGTTTTACTTTTTCCTCTGCCCTCTTCAACCCTTTTCCCTTTTGCGTCATGCCTTTCATATTGCAAATCTGTGGGCAGGGACTCCCTTGTTTTGTGATCTTACATAAAATGCTCTGGGAGCCTTCTCAGCTGAAGATCATAGTAAAATGCTTTTTAAAAAAAAATGACCAAGAAACACAATTAATTTGCATGTCAACAGAACTAGGAAGCCATGAGGTCGGGACTAAAGATCAACGCACCTTAGAGATGAAGATCCCCAATTGTGATGCTTTCCCTCCTCGAATATTGAAGCCCAGCTAGAAAGGAAACAGAATTGAGTTGGAGATCTGGCAGTTCAACATATAGATTGTTCCTGAATACAGTGGTACCTCGGGTTACATGCGCTTCAGGTTACACACTCCGCTAACCCAGAAATAGTGCTTCAGGTTAAGAACTATGCTTCAGGGTAAGAACAGAAATCGTGCTCTGGCGGCACGGCAGCAGCGGGAGGCCCCATTAGCTAAAGTGGTGCTTAAGGTTAAGAACAGTTTCAGGTTAAGAACAGACCTCCAGAACGAATTAAGTACTAAACCCGAGGTACCACTGTACTGTCTTCTTCCAGACTGTTATTTCTGCTACAGACCTTTGGGTGACAGAGGTCTACATCATCATAGAATTTTTACTGCAACCCACAATGACCCCATGAAATAGAGGAACTGCTATCAATGGCCAGATAGGTAAAATAAAATATGTGATGCACAGGGCAGGTTACAAATGCAGAGAATCCCCTCCAAGGATAGCTAAGTTTTCAGTAGAGGAGGAATCTGGTATCCTCTAGACGTTTCAGACTACAACTCTCATCAGTGGCGTAGCGTGGGGGGTGCAGGGGGGGCTGGCCACACCGGGCACAACATCTGGGGGGGGGGCGCGCGCTCGCACTCGCAGCTCTCTGCCCCTACCTGGCTCACTCACTCTCTCTCACTGCAGTGCTGGCTGTGCGAATCCGATCCGAGCCGCCGGGTCGCCACCCACTGTGGAGGGGAGGGTGCCAGGCGTGCGGTGCGGAGAGAGAGTGAGGGACTATCTGGGGGAGGGACAGTGCAGCGGGGGGGGGTGCAAATTACGTGCCTTGCCCCGGGTCGCCACCCACTGTGGAGGGGAGGGTGCCAGGCATGCGGTGCGGTGTGGAGAGAGAGCGAGGGACTATCTGGGGGAGGGACAGTGCAGCGGGGGGGGGGCGCAAATTACTTGCCTTGCCCCGGGTGCTGACAACCCACGCTACACCACTGACTCCCATCATTCCTGACCATTGCCCAAGCTGACTGGGGCTGATGGGAGATGGAGTCCAAAAGCTTGTTTTCCAAGCCTGGTGTGGAGGGCCTCAGTTGACAAGCCTACAATCCCAGCTGAGAAAACCTCACACACCCTTGTAATCCCCATTTCCCGCAAGTCCCCTGAGAGTGGGCCAAGACTCACCTGTGCCCCTGGAGGTTTTTTCAACACAATGGTACGAGGCAGAAATTGGGTCAGCTCGTTGTTATAATCCGAATGGTAAATTCTCTAGGGGGAAAAGCAAGATACAAAATAAAAAAATGGCAAGGTGTATTTTATTGTGGAAATCAGAAACTTCTTGGGGTTCATCATAGCATTCCATGGCCTAGTGCTGCCCCAAGAAGAATAAGAAAAATGGCTGAAGGAAAACATTTTAAGCAACTTGGATCTCTTTTAAAACCTTACAACAGGACATCAGCGCTGTAGAAGAGGGTTAGCCAACGCCCAACTAATCAGCTCCTACCAGTATGGATTATATAATATACCAAAGTGATTTAACAATACGAACAGCAACAATAAAAAACATAAAGAAATAAATATTTCATGTATAAAAATGCTTTGGAATCCAGTAGATACAGTCTGGGGGGACAAAATCTCCATTGAGCCATCTTGCTGAAAGAGGAAGGTGGTAATAATAATTTGCTGTCATCTGGCTGGGTTTCCCCAGGTCTCCTGGTGAGATTACCTGCAAGAGTCCCTCTGCTGCAGAGAGCAGTGATCAATTTGAGGGTATATGGAGTGAAAAGATATTTTAAACTATTCTTGTCCCAAGATGTATAGCGCTTTGTAAACCAGTTCCAACATCTTTAAAATAGCCTGGTAGCTGAAATAATGATATTGGAAACTGCTACATATAATTACTAAGAAATTCAGATGGAAGAGATTTGAGGAAGTCAAATAATATGTTTATGAAGATGGATTTTAATTAATTAAGTGATGATTTGTTCTATCTTCTTTTTTTCTTTTTCTTTTTTCTATTTCTCCCCCCCCCCTTTTATTATTGTCAATTTTTTTCTTTTGTTATGTCTATGTATGGAAAATAATAAATATTATTATGAAAAAAATAAAATAAACTCTTCTTCTAAAAAAAAAACAAAAACAAAAATAAAATAGCCTGGTAGCTAATTGGCAGCTAGGGGAATTAATTCAAAAGCGGTGTAACATGATGGAGATGGTCTGATATGGTGAGCAGTTAAGCTGCTGGAGTTTGCACTAGCTTCCAGGACAATGCCCGAAGCAGGTCCCACAAGAATTGCACTGCAGTAGTCTATCCTGGGGGTTACCAGCGCATGGACAACAACGGCCAGGCTTTCTTAATGACCCAGGGATCTTTTAGTTACACACCTCATGAGGAGGGATCCAGGTAGGAGGGCTCTCGTAGGGAGGCAGAAACACCACAGGATAGTCATCGTATGAGATCCGGCCACAGCCACCACCTCCGATATCCATTTTGGAGTCAGCACAGAGCTGCGAAAGCCCCAGGCGATCTTTCCGAAGATGGGATGTCAATTCTGGGGAGAAAACAGTATGCGTGGCCTGTCAACTTTCCTTCTTAAAGCCAAATACCGTATTTTTCGCTCTATAAGCGGACGACTAAACAACAACAAATGGCTGTTCAAAGCCCTGTTCAGGGAAGGTTTGATTGTGTGACATTTTAATGTATTTTTAATTTTTGTTGGAAGCCGCCCAGAATGGCTGGGGAAAGCCAGCCAGATGGGTGGGGTATAAATAATAAATTATTATTATAAATTACTATCATCACAGCACTTTCAAGGTATGGTGCGGATGGGAGGGAGGTCTACTCAAGAGGTGAACCCTACGAAGTTTCCATAGGGCCTGCTCCCAGCGGATTCTCCCCACCCCATGCCCACTTACCTGGGAGTAACCCCCAGGGAACGCCATGGGACTTACTTCCGAGTAGACACCCAGAGGGCTGCGAAACCAGGAGCGCCTCCCAAGGCTCAAGCTCCCTTTGGATCCACTCCCACAGAGCTCAGTGGGCCTACTCCGGAGTAAAGGGGCACAGAGGCGTCCAATCCGCTCCCTGGAAGAACCGGCCTTCCTCCTGCTGCTGATCAGCTGAGCTCCAAGGGACAAACACCAGCCTCCTCCTCCTCCAATCAAAGGAGGCTCCTCCCCTGCCAGCCACCCAATCAAAACAGAAGGGTAGCACTACTCTACTCCTACTAGCTAGGCTCACTGTCAGTTAGCGAAAGAAGCCTGACGGTTGGTTGGGTTTCTCAGGAGGCGGGGAAAAATAAGACACTCCAGCCTCTGAGGGAATTATGGGGAGGGGTCGGCCTGTTTTAAAACCCACCATTTTAATGGCTGCGACTCTGAGTGTGCAGGAAGGCCAGGGCATATACATTTCAAGTTGGGGGGGGGGGTAAAAATGTGAGGAAACGGTATTTGTTTTTCAAGCCTTCTCTTAATGGCAACCAACTTCTCGCCCCCCACAGAAAGGGTTTGGGCGTGAAACTGCTCCGGTGGTTACCATGGCAACGGTTGCTAGGCGCGCGGTCACTAAGGCCTAGCACGTGACCCAACGGTCACTTCTATGAGGTAAAGGAGGAGAGTGGCCTGCGCCCTGCTTCGTTCCCTCAGGCTGGCTCCCTCCATTTAAAAAATAAATAAAAATTTGATGTACACCATCCTGGGGGATTAACAAGAAAGGGAAGTGTACAACATTAACCCATAATTGAACGAGAGAATTCTCTCACACGCATCATTTAAGGAAAGAAGGGCTGACAATATACAGTACAGTCCTGATTTCCCAGCTCTTGCCTCACGAAAGAGAGACGCCATTTTGATCCCGGAGTTTTGGAAGAACTACAATTCCCATCAGCCCCTGCAACGATGACGGGGGTGGGGGGGTTGTCATTCCTCGGAGTCAAGGCCAATGGCTGCTTTCCGTTTTCACTTGAAGTTTAGCAGTAGGCGGGATTTGTCTTTCCCAGTCTCACCCGCTTCACAGGATCACAGATCTATGGCCACGTTGCTCCATAAAAACAAAAATGAATCTATATTTGGGTTTCAGAAAACAAACTAAACTGTGATCATGCTTTCGAGCTGTGCAGATACTTGGGTGATGAGACCTTGGTAAACTGCATTCAACTCATTTAGCAAGAGTTTTTTTCCTTTCTCTCTCGGAAAAAGTGGACAAACTAGAAGTTGTTTTAAAGATGACTCACAAACTCTGTGAAGTCTCGGCCAAGAGATTTTATTCCCTGACCGGGTACAAGCATTACAGTAGCAAAGATATTTTTCAACTGTTAAAATCTTCTTCTTTGGCGATCGCTTGTAGCTGATACGGAAGGGGGGGGCATGTCTTCTTCACCTCCTTCTTCTCTACAATATATCCATTTATTTCCAATTGTCAATGTCAAAAGGGACTAAAATCTATAAAATTCATAGAAAATCAATGTGCCATTTTGCTCAATTTCTCTAGGACTCCATGACACCTCCCCTGTCCTCCATAATCCCTCAAGCAAGGTGTCAAGACCCTAATCCTGTCAAATCGCTCTGCCAAGCCTTTCCTCCGGGCAAGGCCAGGTGGCAGACTATGCATACATGGACCATTGCCTTCTAATCAGGATGTGCTTATCTGCACATATCTCCAGCGCTGCATATTCCCCCCTCCCTCCTCCATATGTTAATCCTGTGTGACCCAACCTCTTCTTAATATATTCATGATGTAATCTGTGTAACCCAACCTCTTCTTAATGTATTCATGGTGTAACTGGGATGTATTTTGCACTGTATTCTGGGACATGGAGGGAAGTTTCAAAAGTTCATGTCACCCCTTTCTCGCGGTTCAATCTCGCTTTGAACCTGTTGCGCAATAAACTTGGATCTTCTGCAGTTTGCTCCTGTCTCCGGCTGAGCTCATTTTCCTCCGCAGGGACCCGCGGACTTAGTCTGACGAGCTGGCTTGCAGAGCAGCCTCGCATCCAGATTTTACCGTAACATAGCCCAGTAAGATTGTCTTCCATAAACACCAAGCCCATTCAGTTCTACCATTCGCTAACAGACTCCCGACACCTCAGATCTAAGAAAACCCGAAAACTCTCCTCAACAGGTACACCTCTTCACTCTGACATAAGTCTATGCGCTGACGTTGGTGGTCTTGACGTCACCGCGCACGCTGCCTCGGCGCGCCCGTCTGCATTATTTCCCCCCCGCCTCCCTTGAGGTGCCCGGATTGGCGCGGCGGATTTGAACGTTGTAAACTGAGGGGAAGGAGCGACGGAGGCGGTGTCTCCGCGAGACGAGGCGGTTGGCGGGCGGGCGGCCCGTGGACGGGGAAGGAGAAGGCCGCGCGCGGGAGGAGAAGAGGGTAACGCTCGCTTGCGGTTGGGGGACAGTGCGAAGCCCTTCCCCCCCGCCCCGCTTTTAACCCTTTCGGCCCCCTTCCCCGCCTTTTTCCTTCCCCAAAGCGCGTCTTCGGGTGACGGTTGCTTTTAAATTTCCCCTGGGGGGGGGGCTGTTCGCGTGGGGCGCCTCTTTATTCTTATTCTTCCCGCGGGGCGAGGTTCTCCTTCCTCTTCCTTCCTCTCTCTCTCTCCCCCCCCCCCCCGTTCGCATCCTCGCAACAACAATCCTGTGAGGGAGGCTCAGGCCGAGGCCCCCCCCCCGCCTCTCCTCCCCACCCCCCATCTTCGCAAGGTGCAAGGGGGTTGGGCACTTCTGCTGTCACAACAACCCTGCGAGGGAGGCTCAGGCCAAGAGGTTGAAAGACTGTCTCAAGGTAAATCTAAAAAATATATAATAATAATAATAATAATAATAATTATTAATGGACCATTCGGTCCAAATACGGAATCCAAATGGTGGAAGGGCACCAGCGGCGGGAGGCCTCATTAGAGAAAGCGTGTCTTGTTTTAAGAATGGTTTCAATTTGAGAATGGACTTCCAGAACGGATTAAGTTTGTAAACCAAGGTACCACTGTAGAATAATAATAATAATTTATTATTTATACCCTGCCCATCTGGCTGGGCTTCCCCAGCCACTCTGGGCGGCCTCCAACTGAATATTAAAAACAATACAGCATCAGACATTAAAAACTTCCCTAAAGAGGGCCGCCTTCAGTTGTCTTTTAAAAGTAAAATAGTTGTTTATTGCCTGGACATCGGCTGGGAGGGCGTTCCACAGGGCAGGCGCCACTACCAAGAAGGCCCTCTGCCTGGTTCCCTGTAATCTTACTTCTCGCAATGAGGGAACCGCCAGAAGGCCCTCGGCGCTGGATCTCAGTGTCCGGGTTGAAAGATGGGGGTGGAGACGCTCCTTCAGGTATACAGGACCCGAGGCCTGTATAGTGGTACCTTGGGTTACATACACTTCAGGTTACAGACTCTGCTTACCCAGAAAGAGTGCTTCAGGTTAAGAACTTTGCTTCAGGATGAGAACAGAAATCGCGCGGCGGCTGGAGGCCCCATTAGCTAAAGTGGTGCTTCAGATTAAGAACAGTTTCAGGTTAAGAACGGACCTCCGGAACGAATTAAGTACATAACCAGAGGTACCACTGTGGTATAAACACAGACAATTGGGAAACACTTGACTGCGAGCGCTCCAGTTGGAGAACAGCCTTTACCAAAGGTGTCCTGGGCTTTGAAAACACTCGAACTCAGGACGCAAGGGAGAAATGTGCCAAGGGGAAGGCATGCGTGGCAAACTCTCACCGTGATCGACTCCAACCCGGAAACCAATGTGGAAGGACGTGTGGATCCAGAATTTGCCTCCGCAGTCACTTACGGATTCATTGTTAAAACCGTGTTTATGGAAGACAATCTTGCTCGGCTACGAGTGATCACCAAAGAGAGAGAAGACCCCTCCCCACTTCTCCTCGCCCCCCAGCTTCGCACTAAGCGAGTGGGGGTTGGGCACTTCTGTGGCACAACAACCCTGCGAGGGAGGCTTTGGCGGCTGTCCTTCCTCCCCTCCCCCTGTGATGTCCTCTAAGGGAGCTTCAAGGCTGGGTTGTGTATGGAGGGGGGGCGGTTGGAGTTGAGCACTTCTACTGACTCTCCTTCTTTTAAGCAGTGGTTGGATGTCCACCTGCTGTGGATGCTTTAGTTGAGATTCCTGCATTGGGCTAGATGACCCTCGGGGACCCCTTCCAAACCTACCAACGTTCAGCCTGGACACAGGTCCAGCCCCGAGGGCCTTCTGGGGGTTCCCTCCCTGCGAGAAGGGAAGTTACAGGGAACCAGGCAGAGGGCCTTCTCGGTTTTGGCACCCGCCCTGTGGAACACCCTCCCATCAGATGTCAAAGAATTAAACAACTATCTGACTTTTAGAAGGCATCTGAAGGCAGCCCTGTTTAGGGAAGCTTTTAATATTTGATGAATTATTGTATTTTAATATTTTGTTGGAAGCCGCCCAGAGTGGCTGGGGAAACCCAGCCAGATGGGCAGGGTATAAATAATAAATTATTATTATTATTATTCTACAGTGGTACCTTGGTTTACAAACTTAATCCGTTCTGGAAGTCCATTCTCAAACTGAAACCACTCTTAAACCAAGACACGCTTTCTCTAATGAGGCCTCCCGCCGCTGGTGCCCTTCCACCATTCGGATTCCGTATTTGGACCAACGTAAAGTTCTCAAACCAAGACTCTTATTTCCGGTTTTGCGGAGTTTGTAAACCAAATCATTCTTAAACCGAGGTACTACTGTACTACCATTCAATAATTCTATAACAGCCCTGCGAGGGAGCTCAGGCTGGGAGGTGTCAACCAGCTGCCAAGGTCCCCAAAAACTTTTCATGCATGAATGGAGACTTCTTGAACCAGGGTTGTATTGGTTGTACTACTCAATATTTTTGAGAATTTTGGTGTCCGTCCACCCCCACCCCCCGCTTTTTGCATTTCTATTTATTGTCTATATGTGTGTGCATTGTATTTAAATGTACGTTTTTGAGATTTCACCCTTATTGTAAACCATTCTGAGAAGTTTTATATATAAGTGTATTTTAAATGATTAACCCTAAGTTAAATTAATATATTACATTAGGTTCAGAAGAAGTTTGCTGCAAATCAAAACTGGTGGTATTTCCCAGTGAGCTAATGCTTTTTAACTTTCTAATTTCTTTTAGGAAGATAACATAAAATGTCAAGGGAAGATGCCCGGGTCATCCCTGTGCGGGTGGCACTAAGGTGCCGCCCCCTTGTTCCTAAGGAACTTGCTGAGGGCTGTCAGATGTGTTTGTCTTTTGTCCCTGGAGAACAGCAGGTGAGGAAAGATTTGGAAAGAGTTTCTGTGTGTGTTTGTGTTTCATCTGCTCTAAAATGATGTGAGGGTCGTTCATTAAAGATTTCCCCTCACCCACTTCCGGTTAATGTAGGAGGATGAAATTGCACGTGTACAATGATACATCTCCTGCCAACCTAGCAGTTCGAAAGCACATCAGTGCAAGTAGATAAATAGGTACCGCTCCGGCGGGAAGGTTAACGGTGTTTCCGTGCGCTGCCCTGGTTTGCCAGAAGAGGCTTAGTCATGGTGGCCACATGACCCAGAAGCTGTACGCCCGGCTCCCTCAGCCAGTAAGGCGAGATGAGCGCCACAACCCCAGAGTCGGCTACGACTGAACCTAATGGTCAGGGGTCCCTTTACCTTTACTAAAGATACAGCTCTCCATTGGTAACATTGTACTTTGTAGCTCTGAACTCCTAACAGTTTCTCTGTTACTGGTGCTAACGTGGAGATCAGGTTCCTTTACTTGAAAGGGCATGCAAGACGAGAGACGTTTGATGAGATGAAAGGGACTTATGGGGAGGATGCCCCATTGACGTAGTCAAGCACTGGCATCGTCAGTTCAAGTGTGGTCGGACTTCGGTGGAATGGCTCCCATTCCTGGGCAACCACAGTCTGCCATTAATGAAGACACCATCCAACAAGTGGAGCCGCCATTTTGGAGGATAGCCGCATAACCGTTCGCCAGCTAGCTGCAGATGTCAAGATCAGTGTGGGCTCTGTAGAAAAAAATCATCCATGACCATTTGCACGTGGGAAAGGAGTCCCGCATGGTGGGTTCCCGGCTGCTGACGCCTTTCCAGAAACAGGAACGAGTCACATGCTCACTGGCTCTTTTGGTCGTGTCATGAAAACCATGATCTCTTCTTCACCAGACTAATTACTCAGGACGGAACATGGATCCATCATTATGACCCCAAAACTAAATCCCAGTCCAAACAATGGAAGCACTCTGCCTCAGCACCTCCAAAGAAGACACGTGTCCAACTGTCAGCAGGCAAGGTCATGCTCACGGTCTTTTGTGACCAGAGCGGAGTAGTGATGACGGATTTCCTAGCAAAGTGTACCACAATTACCAGGACATATACGATACTTCACTGCTGCAAAAATTGCAGAAACCCCTCAAAATCGAGACGCGTAGTATGCTGACCAAAGGTGTCTGCCTCCTGCAGGATAACGCCCCGGTTCACAACTCGCATGTTGCTCAGACAGACGCACGGTCCTGTGGCTATGAAATCCTTCCCCGCCCCCCTTATTCTCCTGACCTCGCACCATTGGACTCCCACCTCTTTCCAACCATGAAGTTATTTTTGAAGGGCAAGCTTTTTCCAGATGATGAAATGCTGATTTCTGAGGTCAAGTTGTAGCTTCTGACACAACCTTCTGACTTCTACAGACAAGGTCTCCACAGCTGCATAAAGCGATGGGAGAAATGTTTGACTCTTGCTGGTAGCTATGTAGAGAAGGACTAATAACTGCCCAGTTTCGTTTCTCAGTCCATGGGAAGTATGTCAGGGGAAATCTTTAATGAATGCCCCTCTTATAACTACCGTATTTTTCGCCCTATAGGACGCACTTTTCCCCCTCAAAAAATGAAGGGGAAATGTGTGTGCGTCCTATGGAGCGAATGCAGGCTTTGCGCACCTCTCCGCAAGCTGGGCTCCTGCTGCTTGCGGAGAGTTGCCTGCATGCTGAAGCCTGCGCGCGCTGAGCTCAGCGCGTCCAGGCTTCGCGGACCTCTCCGCAAGCAGCAGGAGCCAGCGCTGGGCTCCCACAGCTTGCAGAGAGCTGCCTGTTTGGGGGCTGGGGTCGGGGGAAGCTCGGGCTTCCCCTGCCCCAACCCCACGCCTGGGGGGGAAAATATTTTTTTCCCCTTTATTTCCCCCCAAAAAACTAGGTGCGCCTTATGGGACGGTGCGTCCTATAGGGCGAAAAATACGGTAGCCTAGGAGAGACGGGTGGAGACTCACTCCGCTATAAATGGGACCAGTTCTCAAATCCTCAAGAGGATTTTGCTAAGAGGCAAAACCATAGCCCTCACTCCTCCTCCTCTTCCTTCCTCACAGGTGGTTCTAGGTAATGACAAAGCATTCACGTATGATTATGTCTTCGACCCATCCACTGAGCAAGAGGAGGTGTTCAACGCCTGTATTTCTCCCCTTTTAATGGGCATCTTCAAAGGTGAGAGCTATTGAGGTGGAACGTGTTGGGAACATCTTTTTTTTTTAAAAAAAGAGATTTATTAAAATTTTCAACATATTACAAAAATTAAAAAGAATAAAGAAGAAGAAAAAGAAAAAGAAAATACAAGATATAATAATAATAACAACAACAACAACAACAACTTTTATTTATATCCCGCCCTCCCCAGCCGAAGCCGGGCTCAGGGCGGCTAACAACAATAAAACAGCACAAACAACACTCTAAAATCATTCATTATAGAATTAATTAATTCAAGCCACTGGCAACCATTGGGCCAGAGCTCTGCGAAGATTGCCGATGGAAGGAGTCAGGCTGCGCCCTGGCCAAAGGCCTGGTGGAACAGTTCTGTCTTGCAGGCCCTGCGGAAAGATGTCAAGTCCCGCAGGGCCCTGGTCTCTTGTGACAGAGCGTTCCACCAGATCGGAGCCACGGCCGAAAAAGCCCTGGCTCTAGTTGAGGCCAGCCTAACTTCTCTGTGGCCTGGGACCTTCAAGATGTTTTTATTTGAAGACCGTAAGTTTCTCTGTGGGGCATACCAGGAGAGACGGTCCCGTAGGTACAAGGGTCCTAGGCCGTATAGGGCTTTAAAGGTTAAAACCAGCACCTTAAACCTGATCCTGTACTCCACCGGGAGCCAGTGCAGCTGGTATAGCACCGGGTGAATGTGATCTCGCAGCGAGGACCCCGTAAGGAGTCTGGCAGTGGCATTCTGCACCTGCTGGAGTTTCTGGGTCAGTCTCAAGGGCAGCCCCACGTAGAGCGAGTTACAATAATCCAGTCTGGAGGTGACCGTCGTGTGGATCACAGTGGCTAGGTCAGGGCAAGAGAGGTAAGGAGCCAACTGCTTAGCTTGGCGGAGATGGAAAAATGCCGCCTTTGTTGTAGCTGCAATCTGCGCCTCCATGGAAAAGCAGTTAAAAACAAATCAGTCTTTCCATATCTTATCTTTCCTTTACTTATTTCCCTGACCTCCTCACACCTCCCTTTCTTGCATTCCAGTTCAATTGGTTAATTCAGCAAATCCTTTCCCTCTTTAATTTTATCTTAATCTTTTATCTTAGTATATTATAGCTTTAAATTATCACCTGTTAACAATCCATTTTTACATATTCCTTAACATTGCTGCTAAAAAACCCACTTAACTTCAATCCAGCATCATTCTAACATTCATTAATTTTACAGTATTTCTGTAAATAGCCTTTAAATTTCTTCCAATCTTCTTCCACTGACTCTTCTCCCTGGTCTCGGATTCTGCCGGTCATTTCCGCCAATTCCATATAGTCCATCACCTTCATCTGCCATTCTTCCAGAGTGGGTAATTCTTGTGTCTTCCAATACTTCACGATAAGTATTCTTGCTGCTGTTGTAGCATACATAAAGAAAGTTCTATCCTTCTTTAACACCAATTGGCCAACCATGCCCAGGAGAAATGCCTCTGGTTTCTTCAGAAAGGTATATTTAAATACATTTTTCATTTCATTATAAATCATCTCCCAGAAAGCCTTAATCCTTGGGCACGTGTTGGGAACATCTTCAATAGGAAGTGGCCAGGTCACCTGGAGGAAAGGTGGCGATTAAGTTCTTCGGCCACAAAAACCTTACTCTGTTTTAAAAGGTCCTGCATGCCATGCTGGCTGGACAGTAACTTGATGCTTGGAAGTGGCATCTTGCTTTACTGGAATGTATTGCGTGGAACATGTGAGACTGCCAGCACTGCAAGCTCAAATTGGGGGGGGGGGGGCTTCTGTCCCACAAGCCTAATTTGCCCACATCAGCCAAGCCTCACTGACCTGCCCAACTTGAGGCAGCACCCATAGGGTCTTCCTGGTCAGGATCCCATCCAGGCACTGAGCCAAACCTACTTAGTATCTGCAGTGAGGCTGCTCAAACTGCCTTCAGCCCCTGGGACCCGTGAAGATCACAATTTAGTTGTGTGTGTGTGTGTGTGTGTGTGTGTAACAGAGTATGAAAAATAAAGAGACTTTCTTCCCTACAAGTTGTAAGAAAGATCATAAAATCATACATTAGCTGAGCAGCAACTGAAAAATGAGCTGGTACTGGAGTTTCAGTAACATGCAGGTCAGGGTGGATTTTATTTAAATCAAATTGATTTAAATTGCTAGTCAGTAAGACTTGATTTAAATCATTTTTTTACAGAAAGACTCATTCTTGCTGGTATCATCTTAATATTTACAACCAGAGGAAGATTTTGTTTTGGGAATAATAAATTTTCATAGTTTTTATAGTTATATCAAAAATTACTGATTTGGTTATACTATTAGAAATAATTAAGAAATTATTCTGAGGTTTAATAAGTTAACTTTATATTTGGACAACTTTTCTGCTGTACTTTATTGGAAGGAAAAAAATCATTTCCTCAATAACAATTTATTTAACTGAAGTAATAACATTATAGCATATGTATCCATGTTTAACTGATGTGGTTAAACATTTTGTTGTTTTTAAACAGACTGAGTTTTAGCAAACATGAAAACCTTATTTCCTGATGAATAGTCTTTGGACTATAATGTAACGCAAATAGAAAACTCTCTTTAGATTTTTTTTCCCTCCAAAAGCATTTTATTTTTAAAAATCCAATTTAAATAAAACAATCTGATTTATTTATTTTATTTTATTTTAATCATTAATTTTTATCCACCCTGATGCAGGCTGATTAGGCTGCCTAGGGATTGAGATATATTCAACTTGCTCCAGTCTGATTCTTGTCCTTGCTGTTGTCAACCCACGAAATACTATTAAGGGGCAGTTGTCGTCCTGGAAATGACCCTCACTTCTTTTTGTGTTCTTAATTCCACAGGATATAATGCCACGGTTTTAGCCTATGGACAGACGGGATCCGGAAAAACCTACTCCATGGGAGGTGCCTACACAGCCGACAAAGAGAACGATCCCACTGTCGGAATCATCCCTCGGGCAATAAAGCTTCTCTTCCAAGAAATGAAAGAGAGGGTGGGGTGGCAGTTCTTCCTGAAAGTCTCTTATTTGGAGGTAAAAGCCATCTGTGCTGTCAATATTTTTGTACTTTTGAGAGCAGTTAAAAGGGCCAAAAATATGCTTCTCCCTCGCCTTGAAATCCAAGCCTCAGGGCCAAAATTACTTAAGAATTTCGTTGAGGTTGGGATCAAATGCCTCTGGGCAGGGATGGGCATTTAACCAGTCAAAAAAGATTTGATTGGTCAAGCATTTTCTAAAGCATTAACTTTATTGAAAACAACAACAAAAGACAATCCTTTAATCGTCAACAGGCTTGATATCTGCAAATTACTAAAGCAAAGTCGTTTAAACTGTTAAATCCATTGATTTCAGTGGGTCTACTCTGGGTCATGGCTGACTAAGTCATGCCCAATGAAGTGAACAGCTTTTTTAAAAAAGAAAAATAATAATTATGAAATATTATCAATGTTACATAAGATTTGTTACCTAAGTGGTTCCACGAACAGTTTTTCCGTTTGGCTTTTATCTTCTAATGCCCGGGTCAGCCTGCACTTCAAAACTGACTTAGAATTTATATTATTATTTGCTGTTGTTCTGTTATAACACAACTGTTTTAAAGGTAGAAACAGGCTGATTGTGATCGGAAGGCCAAAGGCCTGTCCAGTTCAACATCCCTGACACCTTTGGGAAGTCCATAAGCTGGAGTAGAGGGCAGTGGCCTTTTTCTGCTGTTTCCCCCCAGTGTCTGGTACAGTGGTGCCTCGCAAGACGAAATTAATTCGTTCTGCGAGTTTTTTCGTAGAGCGAGTTTTTTCGTCTTGCGAAGCACCACGGCGGGGAGGGGTGGGGAGAAGCAGGGCAGCTGCCGCAGCCGGTCCTTGGACTCACCTTGTGGACACCGCGCGACGCGGCTGCTGGAGGGCGGCGGGGCTCAGGAGCGCTACTCCGGCTGCAACGCTGGCTGCTGGCAGCAACGGCTCTCTCAGAGGAGCGCACAAGGGCGGTGGGCAGCGGCGCGAGGCAGCCGGAAGGTCGGCCATCAGCTGGAAGGTGGGAGGGAGCTGGAGGAGCCGTCAGCAGGAAGGTGGGAGGGAGCCGGAGGAGCGGGGAAGCGAGCGAGCGTGCGTGCAGTGACCGTCGCCATGACAGGAGAGGCAGGGCTGTTTCGTCTAGCGAAGCAAGCCCTTAGAAAAATCCGTCTTGCGAAGCACCTCAGAAAACGAAAAACCCTTTCGTCTAGCGGGTTTTTCGTCTTCCGAGGCATTCGTCTTGCGGGGTACCACTGTATTCTGAGACTCAGTGCCTTTGATATGTTGAAGCAGCATGTAGACAGAATCATAGAATGGTTGAGTTGGAAGGGACCCTGTGGTCATCTATTCCACCCCCCTGCAATGCAGGAATATGCAGCTGTCACATACTAGAAACCATTATCCTCTATGATTTAAAGTAGTATCAGATGTTTATGTGGTCAGTTGATTGGTGTGCCAACCCTACTTTTGGGTGGCCTTTTTAAAGAAAGTTTAATTTTTTTCTCTCTGTTTCAGCATACTGTGTTGCTGAAAATGTGCTTGTGGCTCCATAAACTGGCTCGGGTTGCTGTGCTGAACCATTAAAGTTTCTCCTTGCTGTGGATTGCAGTGGAGCTTAACACTCCCATTCCCGGTTCCCTTGCAAAGCTGTGGCTTCCAAGGGGTTTAGGGCAGGAATACAAAAGCTGTGGCAATTCTATTCTGTTTGGCTTTTGGGATGTGTCAAACCTTCTCTTCCAATCTGCTATCTTTTCTTCCTCAGATCTATAATGAAGACATCCTAGACCTCTTGGCACCAGCCAAAGAGCGGACGGCTCAAATCAGCATCCGTGAAGACCCCAAGGAAGGCATAAAGGTGGAGTCCCTGCCAGGATTTGTTATTTTTATAGAACAGGGTACAGCATGTCATAGAGGCAAGGCTGGTAGTGCTAAATAGATCCTGCCTTGTTCTGTGGCAGACACGTGAAAGCTTTTTTGTTGGGGGGGGGGGAATCTGATTGAAATAACCATTCAATTTAACTTTTAGCTTTCCTGTGTATCAGCTAAGCGGCCTCAACAACCCTCTGGCTCATGAGGAGACCCTCTCCAGAGCCTGAAGAGGTCGTCTTCGGGCTCTGTGGAGGGTCTCCTGAGCAAGGAGGACTCTCCAGGGCACTCCCCATTTTATGTGATTTCATGTTTGCACGCAGTGGGGGAGTCACCTGTACACTTACTAGCCTTTCCATAGTTTTTGATTTGCAGCAAATCTGCATCTTGTTTTGGAATTACTGTTATATAGGCCTATTTCCTTGTTAAATAATGATTATAATTTGTTTGCAAATATCCTAGCTAACAGATTAAGAAAAATATTAAATGAATATATACATCAAGATCAAGCCGGGTTCCTACCAGGAAGACAAATGAAGGAGAATATAAGGAATATTTTGAATATAATAGAATATTTGGAGGCTAAAAATGAAAAGAAAGTGGCAATGATGTTTATAGACGCTGAAAAAGCCTTCGATAATGTTTCTGCTGGGCATGCCAAACAGCTAATTTAGCCTATGAATTCCCATAACAGACTCCTTTATCCAGAGGATGGCTAGGGTGAAGCATCGCTTCTGGGAGCTTGAACACAGACTAGCAGTGCTCTGATGTCCCCAGATGGTCTTGATTACGTCTGGACACAGAAAACACCCGTAACGAAAGCTTGATAGGATTTTTTAGAAAGGTGCTGTTGATGAAGCAAAGGGAGGCGAAAAAAACATTTCCTCCCCATTTTCTCTCTTGATACAGATTGTGGGGCTCACTGAGCACGTGGTGCATTCTGCTCAAGAGACCACCCTGTGCCTGGAGCAGGGGAACAACTCCCGAACGGTGGCTGCCACGGCCATGAACACTCAGTCATCACGCTCTCACGCCATCTTCACCATGACCATTGAACAGAAAAGCAAGAGCGACACGTAAGCAAAGGCGTTCAGACAACCTGTTCCCTTAAAAGCATGGTCCATTGAAGGAAGGTTTGGGTTTTGCTGCTCATGAGTGTGTGTTTTAGCACCTTGAGACTGTGCTTAAGAGAGGGTGCCTTGCTTCAAGACAATGAGGGCAGAAAAAGTGGAAGTTGATAACTGATTCAGGAGAGCTCTTGGCGTATTCGAAATGGTGCCTATCGAATGACTATGTCAAGGGAGGATGGAGCAAACTTGTTTTCTATTCCTGGAGGATAAAAGCTCCAGGAATGGCTTCAGATTACAAGAAAGGAGAGTCCGGCTAAACATCAGGAAGAACTTTCTGACAAGTAGGAGCTGTTTGACAGTGGAACAGGCTCTTCCTCGAGGTGGTGGACTCTCCTTCCTTGGCGGCTTTTAAGCAGAGGTTGCATGGTGATCTGTCATGTGTGAGCTAACTGGGATTCCTGCATTGCAAGGGGGTTGGACTAGAGTCGGGTCCCTTCTGACTCTACAGTTTTATCATTCTCCGATTCCCCAACCTAGTGCTTACCAGATGCTTTGGACTGCAGCAGCTGTGCTGGCTGGGGCTGATGGGAGCTTTTAGCCCAAAACATCTGGAGGCAGCAGGTTGGGGAAAGCTGGATTCTTGTTACAGCCTCAGGGTTTTTTGTTCATTGCTGTGTGAGTGAAATGCTCCTACTTCTGGCTTAGGAACACCAGTTTTTGTTCCAAGCTGCACCTCGTAGACCTCGCTGGTTCAGAAAGGCAAAAGAAGACCAAAGCAGAAGGTGATCGACTTCGGGAAGGTGAGTGGTAAAAATTTCTGATGGCATGGTAAGTTTGTCCCCATGGTGAATTGTGATCTGTTCTGTGTTAGAAATCCTCTCTTCAAAGGGGAATACACCTTGTTTTTAGAAATAGCTGTTCAGCCCTGCCTAATTTAACATCAATGGTTTATATGGCCCTCCTCCTCCTCTTTTTTCTTCTTCTTCTTCACTCTCTAAGCTACCATCTCAAAGCAATTTACACATAAGATAATTAAAAACAGCTAAGAACACAAAAACAATACATTTAAAGCAAGATGAAAACCCTAATTAGTGGTCAATAATGGTAAATACACATTTATCCAGCGGGATAAATGTGTATATGCATAAAATATGCATATGCATAAAATTTGTCATCCTCGTCTATTAATTGGTTTAGAGTCAGTATACCCACATCTATACAATTGTCCCATACAACCATTTTTCCATGATTGTTAGAGTAGGATTTCCACACAGAGTCAGTTTAACGTGGAAGAATTGGTCAAATAATTTTTTATTAGCCATTACGTTCCATAACTTTCTAACTGACAAGATTGATTCAAGAGAATCCTAGGTTTTAATATATTTTGATCCTAATGCTGTCCATTCAGATAAAGGAGATATATATGTATAGTCTAGGATTGCTCAATTCAGAAAATTATCCCTAATTTTGGGTTTTCATTGTCTAGTATTTGACAGTAAATAAACTTGACAATATGGTTCCAGAAGGGTTCCTTCGGACTCTACAATTCTAAAAGTGTTGATCTCGGCTCTCCATCTCTTCCCCCTTTTGCGTGTTTGCATGTTTAGGGATCAACATCAACAAAGGACTCCTCTGCCTGGGGAATGTCATCAGTGCTCTTGGAGAGGAAAGCAAGAAGGGCAATTTTGTCCCTTATAGGGACTCTAAGTTAACACGCCTTTTGCAAGGTAAGAGTGGGAGCCAAAAAGTCCATCTTGTGCCTCTGGAAACCTCCTTTCATCTCCCAAAAGTGGTGGGGTGTTGTTTTTTTTTACCTAAACAGTCGCCCTATTTTTCTCCCTTCAGATTCCTTGGGAGGCAATAGCCACACCTTGATGGTGGCCTGTGTGAGCCCAGCAGATTCGAACCTCGAGGAGACGTTGAATACCCTTCGATATGCTGATAGGGCCAGAAAAATTAAGAACAAGCCGGTAGTGAATATTGACCCTCAGGCAGCAGAGATCGGCCGGCTAAAGCTGCAGGTGTGTCTGTGGGCTACTAGATTTGGAGGGGGCAGCAGAGGAGTTGGCTCCAGAGATGTGGGTGGTGGTGGGGTTGTGAGCCGAAGATGCAGGCCAGTGTTGAAGCTAAATCCTTTGAAGACAGAGGTCCTGTGGCTGGGATGGGACGATATGGGATTGGGGGGGGCAACTCCCATCTCTTGCGGGGGTGCAATTAGTGCCAGCACCGTCCGTTAAGAGTTTGGGTGTAATCTTCGACACCTCCCTTTCCATGGAGGCTCAGATTGCAGCTACAACAATCTGCTTATCTCTCTCGCCCTGACCTAGCCACTGTGATCCACGCGATGGTCACCTCCAGACTGGATTATTGTAACTCGCTCTACGTGGGGCTGCCCTTGAGACTGACCCAGAAACTCCAGCGGGTGCAGAATGCTGCAGCGAGACTCCTTACGGGGTCTTCGCTGCGAGATCACATTCACCCGGTGCTATACCAGCTGCACTGGCTCCCGGTGGAGTACAGGATCAGGTTTAAGGTGCTGGTTTTAACCTTTAAAGCCTAGGACCCTCATACCTACGGGACCGCCTCTCCTGGTATGCCCCACAGAGAAACTTATGGTCTTCAAATAAAAACATCTTGAAGGTCCCAGGCCACAGAGAAGTTAGGCTGGCCTCAACTAGAGCCAGGGCTTTTTCGGCTGCGGCTCCGATCTGGTGGAACGCTCTGTCACAAGAGACCAGGGCCCTGCGGGACTTGACATCTTTCCTCAGGGCCTGCAAGACAGAGCTGTTCCACCAGGCCTTTGGCCAGGGCACAGCCTGACTCCCTCCCTCAGCAATCTGCGCGGAGCTCTGGCCCAATGGTTGCCGGTGGCTTGAATTAATTAATTTTATAATGAATGATTTTAGAGTGTTGTTTGTGCTGTGCTTTTGTACTGTTTTATTGTTGTTAGCCGCCCTGAGCCCGGCTTCGGCTGGGGAGGGCGGGATATAAATAAAATTTATTATTATTATTATTATTATTATTATTATTATTACTTGAAAGAGCTGCCACAGAACCACAGGCTGAATTTTCTGATGGGTGAGAAACAGTTCAAAGTAGCAATTTTCTCTCCTTCAGGTTCAACAGCTGCAGGTCTTACTGCTGCAGGCTCATGGAGGGACCCTTCCTGTGTCTATTGGGTGAGGACTGCTGGCCAACAGCACATGTGACACTTCAGTGCTAAAGGCAGCCTGTACTTTTTCATAAACGTTCATTACTGCAGACCTGACCAACGAAGGCACTGGTGCAGAGATCTCTGCAAACATAATTGGCAAAGCTTTGCCCAGCCTCAAGGCATGAATTGATGAGATGCACTTGGAAAACTGCTGCCCTATTTAAGAGAGCATTGAAAGTTAATACGTTGCCAAGACTAATCATCCAAATGCTGCTTGACTTTGAATCTTTTGACTGCAGGATGTGTCACTCCTTCTTAAGCATATAAATCAAATTAACAGAATTCTGGATACAAATCCAGGTCTGGTGCTGCTGCCTTTTCTGTCTTTCTCAAGCTCCTCTTATTCTTCCTCTTGCTTCAAGCCTGCTTTGCATCTTGCTTTCTATCAAAACCCCATTCTCTTAAAACATGCCGAAAACCTGCTCTTCCTGAGCCACTGCAAGCCTTCCCTATTCTGTGGCTCCTTGTAAGTTGGCCCATACTTTTTTCCTTTTTCTTCTTTGTTTTATTTGCCTGCACTTAATGCTGTCCTATTGGGGTGATTTGAGTGGTCCATTTTCCATGCAAGGCTCCCTCCCTCTCATAGAAAACACACAATGCTGTACCCACAGAACTACATGAAAAGGACTGTCTTAGTTAGCCAACCCAAATTTGCACTTGTCTAACATCCTGTCCCCTTGAGGGACACGGGTGGCGCTGTGGGTTAAAGCCTCAGCGCCTAGGACTTGCCAATTGCATGGTCGGCGGTTCGAATCCCCGCGGCGGGGTGCGCTCCCGTCGTTCGGTCCCAGCGCCTGCCAACCTAGCAGTTTGAAAGCACATCAAAGTGCAAGTAGATAAATAGGGACCGCTTACCAGCGGGAAGGTAAACGGCATTCCTTGTGCTGCGCTGGCTCGCCAGATGCAGCTTGTCACGCTGGCCACGTGACCCGGAAGTGTCTCCGGACAGCGCTGGCTCCCGGCCTTTAGAGTGAGATGAGCGCACAACCCTAGAGTCTGGCAAGACTGGCCCGTACAGGCAGGGATACCTTTACCTTACCTTTAACATCCTGCCCGTCTGAGCAGGTAGGATTAGGCAGGGTGCGTGTGTTTCATTCCTCTGGTGTCATTGTGCCATTTAGAGGCACCAGAAATGCTTTCAAGTCCCAGTGCAAATCTGGGGACAAGAATCTCAGCTCCCTTCCAGTTTGGGGCTGGGAACAAGGGGATTGCCTTTTGTTTGTTTTCTATAGAAAAATACATCTATGCTGCAATTTCATTAAAAAAATTCAAAGCAGCTTACAGCTTATATATGTGTGCGTGCGTGCAATAAAAGCGACACAAAGATTTAAAATTGAACACCACAAGCTAACAGTTACAGAAAGTGTTTTTCTTAATGTTCTGCGTAAGCCTGAAGACATAGAAAAGTTTTAAGCAAACAGTTAATATAGAAAATGCCTGCAGCTACGCTGCTTTGATTTGGAAATGCATGGAAAGCAGAGAGGTGATTCTTTCCAAGTGTGTCTAAAGCCTGGGCAGAGCCCACTCTCTGAAGATACTGTGCTGATTGGCAAAGTGTCAATTTCTGAACCCCCATGGCAATCCTGTTTATGCACTGCCCGGAAGGGGGTTATTCTGCAGTTTTGAGAATAATGGAGGAGAAAACTTCTAGTGTGTTCTTCTGTGACATGAAATAATCTTTAACTCATATTTATGATACTTTTTCTAGCAGTGTAGCCTTGTCCTTCCTTGGATTTACTTTTAACTCGCCCTTCCAGGAATCTGGGCTCTTTTTTCCCCTACTTGAATGAGATAAAACTTCCTTAGTGTGCTGGATGCAGGCAGATGACTAGCCAATAAACCACTTAGAGGCTTTATTACAACTGAGCGGTATATGAATTCTGTTAAATAAATACCGGTAAATGCTTCTTTTTTAAACTTCCAGTGGTGAGCCCTCGGAAAACCTGCAATCTCTGATGGAGAAAAATCACTCCCTCGCGGAGGAAAATGAAAAACTAAGCCGCGGCCTCAGTGAAGCAGCAGGCCAGCTTGCCCAGATGCTGGAAAGAATCATTGTGGTAAGGCCTCAGATATTTGGGGGGTGGGGTGGCTGGTGGCGGTGACGCCTTTTTGTGGCATAGGCATGACTTCCCGTCAGTGAGTTCAGAAAGAGGGCTATTCTGTTGCCAAAAATGCAATCTTGTGACTTCATTTAAGAGTTTAGGAATTATTTTTTTAAATGCAGTGCTGTGAGCGATGATTGAAATTCCTGGCTGGTTTTTATGTGACGACCATTTTGTGTGGGGGGTTCCATTCCTGGCCCCCGTTCTTCCCTCTTTGGGTCCATTTGCACATGCCTAAAATGGTCTCTGCCTGTACTGGGTGACCTTGGGCCAGTCACACTTCTCTGAAGTCTCTCAGCCCCACTCACCTCACAGAGTGTTTGTTGTGGGGGAGGAAGGGAAAGGAGAATGTTAGCCGCTTTGAGACTCCTTAAAGGGAGTGAAAGGCGGGATATCAAATCCAAACTCTTCTTCTTCTTCTACTCACTGGAACATATTGTAACGTGAGATCTACTCAGAGTTAGACCCATACTAATTACTGCTTAAATCAGTGTGGTGTAGTGGTTGGAGCAGACTTGGCCCTCCAGATGTTTTTGAGACTACAATCCCCATCATCCCTGACCACTGGTCCTGTTAGCTAGGGATCATGGGAGTTGTAGGCCAAAACCACCTGTAGGCCAAGTTTGAGAAAGCCTGGCTTAGAGCGTCAGATTAGGACCTGGGAGACCAAGGTTCAAATCCTCACTCAGCCATGGGTGACCTTGGGGCCAGCCACTGCCTCTCAGCCAAATCTACCTCACAGGCCTGTTTGGGGGATTAAATGAGGGCAGAACCCCATATGCCACCTTGAGCTCCTTGGAGAAAAAAATGGGATACCAATGCAACAAATTAAACAATAATAGATTTAGTTGACTGAGCCCAACTCTGAACTGCAACCACCTGGGGCCAAATACGCCACCTAGCCACCACCTCCTAAGCCGGCTGTTTTCAACCTGGTGCCCTCTAGAGGTTTCTCGACTCCCATCTCCAATCATGCCCTGCCAGCATTGCTAGTGGTTGAGGACGACGGGGTTGTAGTCACATCCTTTGGTTTAATTCAAAACTATCCCATGACGCACAACCTGCTTCCCACTTTCTGCAGACGGAGCAGCAGAACGAAAAGATCAGCACAAAGGTGGAAGAGCTCCAGAAACATGATGCGTAAGTAGTTGTTCTCTGTGCACACTCTTAGCTGTTCAAAATGCAGACCGATTGTTCGTGGGGCTGGCTACGTCTAAAATACAGGAAGTGAGATTGGTGGGCTGCTTTGAAAGGGCACTTTGGGGCATGAGGATGGGCAGCAAAAGTAAAAACAGGTGTTGTATTATGAGGTAGGAGGTATAAATAAATACCGTATTTTTTGCTCCATAAGACGCACCTTTTTCCTCCTAAAGGGGAAATGTGTGTGCGTCTTATGGAGTGAATGCAGGCTGCGCAGCTATTGCTGAAGCCAGCACAGCAAGAGGGAGAGCTGCGCAGCGCCTCTTGTTGTGCTGCCTTCCCAGCGAAGTGGGAGGAGAGATGGAAGGGAGCCCTTCCGTCCCTCATCCTGCTTTGCTGGGAAGCCAGCAGATCAAGAGGTGCTGCACAGCTCTCCTTCTTGCTGTGCTGGCTTCAGAGGTAGCTGCGCAGCTTGCTCTGGCTTTTCAGGGAGGTGGGAGAAGGGACGGAGGGCAGACGTCAGGAAAAGCCAGCAAGAAGCGCTCTATCCTTAAAGAGCCACGCCGAGTCTGCGGCTCTTGCTGGCTTTTCTTGTTTTCCTCCTCTAAAAACTAGGTTCGTCTTAGGGTTGGGTGCGTCTTATAGAGTGAAAAATACGGTAATCCACATGTTGGTCAGTTAGAGCAGGACGAGTCTATTCAATCAAGCATCTGCATGGCATAAAACTTAACACGGACTCGTAAGTTCTTGTGTGACTGGATTTCAGGTTGAAACTCGACCTACAGAAGCTGCTGGAGGCTCTGGAGGATCAAGAACTGAAAGAGCACGTGGAACTAATGCGCCACCTGCAGCAAGTGATTGCCCAGTTTCTGGTAAGGATCCCCTTGGGGACACGAGGACGTTTCATGGTTGATGGAACCTGCTGCCTTTGCTGCATTTCCCAGTTTGGGGAATAAGCAAGAAGCATTCAAGACATTGAGGACGTGGGTGGCGCTGTGGGTAAATGCCTCAGCGCCTAGGGCTTGCCGATCGAAAGGTTGGCGGTTCGAATCCCCGCGGCGGGGTGCGCTCCCGCTGTTCGGTCCCAGCGCCTGCCAACCTAGCAGTTCGAAAGCACCCCTGGGTGCAAGTAGATAAATAGGGACCGCTTACTAGCGGGAAGGTAAACGGCGTTTCCGTGTGCGGCTCTGGCTCGCCAGAGCAGCGATGTCACGCTGGCCACGTGACCCGGAAGTGTCTCCGGACACCGCTGGCCCTTGGCCTCTTGAGTGAGCTGGGCGCACAACCCTAGAGCCTGTCAAGACTGGCCCGTATGGGCAGGGGTACCTTTACCTTTTATTCAAGACATTCTGTGTCGGTGGCTCCTGGAGAAGTTCAAAAGTAGACCAAGCAGCGCCTTTTTGTTTGGGGTGAGAGCTTGCTGGTGTTTGCAGCATGTAACATTCTGAACTGCACAGAGCATTTGGCAGACCATAGGACTGTCTTGTGGCGCCAGGCAAACCTTGTGTGTTCTCCGCAGAGTGAAACCCCTGCTGGCGTTACGGACATGGACACATCTGATCAAGACTCCAGCGCTGTAAGTAAGAGGCCTCCTGACTTGGTGCGAATCCTGTGTGTACTTTTCAATGCATGGCTAGCGGTTTCTTGTCAACAGGACTCCAGCTACAATAAGGGACTGATGGCAGCAAGCACCTTTATTTAGAAGATTTTGTTGTTGTTGTTTAGTCGTGTCTGACTCTTCGTGACCCCATGGACCAGAGCACGGCAGGCACTCCTGTCTTCCGCTGCCTCCCGCAGTTTGGTCAAACTCATGCTGGTAGCTTCAAGAACACTGTCCAACCATCTCGTCCTCCGTTGTTCCCTTCTCCTTGTGCCCTCCATCTTTCCCAACATCAGGGTCTTTTCCAGGGAGTCTTCTCTTCTCATGAGGTGGCCAAAGTATTGGAGCCTCAGCTTCAGGATCTGTCCTTCCAGTAAGCACTCAGGGCTGATTTCCTTCAGAATGGAGAGGTTTGATCTTCTTGCAGTCCATGGGACTCTCAAGAGTCTCCTCCAACACCATAATTCAAAAGCATCAATTTTTTGGCGATCAGCCTTCTTTATGGTCCAGCTCTCACTTCCATACATCACTACTGGGAAAACCAGAGCTTTAACTATGCAGACATTCGTCGGCAAGGTGATGTCTCTGCTTTTTAAGATGCTGTCTAGGTTTGTCATTGCTTTCCTCCCAAGAAGCAGGCGTCTTTTAATTTCGTGACTGCTGTCACCATCTGCAGTGATCATGGAGCCCAAGAAAATAAAATCTCTCACTGCCTCCATTTCTTCCCCTTCTATTTGCCAGGAGGTGATGGGCCCAGTGGCCATGATCTTCGTTTTTTTGATGCTGAGCTTCAGACCATATTTTGTGCTCTCCTCATTCACCCTCATTAAAAGGTTCTTTAATTCCTCCTCACTTTCTGCCATCAAGGTTGTGTCATCTGCATATCTGAGGTGGTTGATATTTCTTCCGGCGATCTTAATTCTGGCTTGGGATTCATCCAGCCCAGCCTTTCGCATGATGAATTCTGCATATAAGTTAAATAAGCAGGGAGACAATATACAGCCTTGTCGTTCTCCTTTCCCAATTTTGAACCAATCAGTCGTTCCATATTTAGAAGATTTTAGAGACCACCTAATCAATTAGCTCTCTAATTGGTATGCACATAAGATTGTAGAAAGGCAAATCACACAAAACATTTTGTTTAAAAAAATCCAGATGTTAGTTAAACTTTTGCCTCTCCCCCCCTAGGTGTCAGTAGGCGACTTGGATGCTCAAGGGCCCTCTGATGAGTACGCCACTCGGCACGCTCTCCACCAAGCTCAGATGTCCAAAGAGTTGCTTGAGCTCAACAAAGCCCTGGCTCTGAAGGAGGCCTTGGCAAGGAAGATGTCTCAGAACGACAGCCAGCTGGAGCCCATACAATGCCAATACCAGGTAACAGCAGCTGACCAAGAAGGAGTGAGCATCTATACACACAGTGGGCTGCTTGACTGGGTGCCACAGGAGGGCAGCCTCTCCTTTTCTTAGGTGGAGATGTGGCCTGTTGGAAAGAAACGGCTGTAGCCGGGGGGGGGGGTGTGCTTTTAGTGGGGTGCTGAAAAAATGTATGTATGTGTGTTTAAATCAAGACCAGCATCAAGGACCTGGAAATGGAGGTGGCCAAACTGCAGAAGGAAAAAGAAGACCTGGTCCTTGGCATTCATATGACGAAGAAGGATGTCAGCCAAGCAAAGTAAGAGGCGCCTGATCGGGAGCTTTGAGAGGGGAAGGTTGTTGCCTTCATGACTGCAGGGCTGCGGTGTTCCTTTCAGACTCAGCGAACGGCGCAGGAAGCGGCTTCAGGAGCTGGAAGGGGAAATGGCAGATCTGAAGAAGAAGCTGAAGGAGCAGTCGAAGCTCCTGAAGATGAAAGAATCCAATGAGCAGACAGTGTGCAAACTGAACCAGGAAATCCGGGTATGTAGTAGTAGTAATAATAATAATAAAGTAAATAAAAAAGTAAATTGTTATTTATACCCTCCTCATCTGCCGGGGTTTCCCCAGCCACACTGGATGGCTCCCAACAGAATACAGTGGTGCCCCGCAAGACGAATGCCTCGCAAGACGGAAAACCCGCTAGACGAAAGGGTTTTCCGCTTTTCAATGCACTTCGCAGGACGAATTTCTCTATGGGCTTGCTTCGCAAGACGAAAATGTCTTGCGATTCTTGCGATTTTTTCCCCGCTCCCCACCCCCTTTTTCTAAGGCGCTAAGCTGCTAATAGCCTTTTAGCAGCTAATCCGCTAATCCCTTAAGCCTTTAATAGCCGCTAATCCGCTAAACCGCTAATAGGGTTGCTTCACAAGACGAAAAAACCGCTAGACGAAGAGACTCGCGGAACGAATTAATTTCGTCTTGCGAGGCACCACTGTATTATGAATAATTAAAAAATGACAAAACATCAAACATTAAAAACTTCCCTAAACAGGGCTGCCTTCAGATGTCTTCTAAAAGTCAGAGTTGCTAATTTCCTTGACATCTGATGGGAGGGCATTCCACAGGGTGGGTGCCACTAACAAGAAGGCCCTCTGCCTGGTTCCCTGTAACTTGGCTTCTCGCAGGGAGGGAACTGCCAGAAGGCCCTTGGAGCTGGGCCTCAGTGTCCAGGTAGAACGATGGGGGGTGGAGACGCTGCTTCAGGTCTACTGGGCCTTTGAGGCCATTTAGGGCTTTAAAGGTCAGCACCAACATTTTGAATTGTGCTCAGAAACGTAACACCCAGAGGGTACAATAAGAAAGATAATGGGGTTTGTGGTGTGAATAGCTGACAAGGTTGGCATTTTATTGGTTCATGTTTGAGGGACACTGTAACTGTATAACTGTCACTTTAGATGTGTGTATTTTTTATAATCTTAGGAAAGCAGTTCATTCTTACTCTGACTGCCATTATGTTTCTCAGCTACTGTTTAAAAGCAACAGCAACTAGTTTAAGTTTGAATGCTTGCTTTTTCAGGCATGAGAGCTAGAAAAACCAAGAAAATTTGAATGGGATTCTTGGGGACTTTTAACAAGTTATCAAGGCTGTGCGAAAGAAACTAAGGATTTGGAGATTTTAAACTCCCCAGTCTGTGCCAAAAGCTTTTATCAATCAAGCTGATTTCCTGAAGTCCTCCGAGCTGCATGCTCCAAAAATTTTCAAGGCTTCTAAGAATCTGGGCATCTCAGTGTTTGTTTCAGCGATAGGCAATGTGGTTCCCTCAAGACGTCAAATTTCCCCTCCCGTTATCCCTGACCTTTGGCTGTGCTGAGGCCAGTGGGAGTTGGGAGCCCTCCAGCATCTGGCTACACCTGCTAGGCAGATTCTCACCCAAGGCCTTTCCTCCTTTGTTCCCCCTCCAGGCGATGAAGAGTCAACGTGTTCAGCTGATACGTCAAATGAAAGAGGACTCTGAGAAGTTTAAGCAGTGGAGGCAACAGAAGGACAAGGAAGTCATCCAGCTGAAGGCACGGGTGAGTCGAGCGTCAGCACTGAAGTGTACCAGAAAAGCCCTGCAGCCGCTGGGTGTTCTCACCCAGTGGCCAGCCAGATGCTGCAAAGGAAAAGGCCACAAGGAGAAGCTGAATGCAGTGGTACTCTCCCAACCCGTGATTGCAATAATAATAATAATAATAATTTTTTATTTATACCCCGCCCTCCCCAGCCAACGCTGGGCTCAGAGCGGCTTACAAGCAATAATAAAAACAAGATGAATGATTACAACTTAAAAACAAAATTAAAATACAACATTAAAATAATGGAACATTAAAATATTAAAATGTAGCCTCATCGCAGGAGGAGAAGGAAAAGAAAAAAGAAAGAGAGGGAGGGAGGGAATCAAATTGGCTCCAAGCCAAAGGCCAGGCGGAACAACTCTGTCTTACAGGCCCTGCGGAAAGAAATCAGAAATTCCTGCAGGGCCCTGGTCTCATGAGGCAGAGCGTTCCACCAGGCCGGAGCCAGAGTTGAAAAGGCCCTGGCTCTGGTTGACGCTAATCTAACTTCCTTAGGGCCTGGGACCACTAGGGTGTTGCTATTTATGGACCTTGAGGCTCTCCGTGGGGCATACCAGGAGAGGTGGTCCCGTAGGTACGAGGGTCCTAGGCCGTGAAGGCCTTTAAAGGTCAAAAGCAGCACCTTAAATCTGACCCTTAAATTGTAGGCAGACAGCCTCTGACCCTGGAGCTGGAATACAGTGGTACCTCGGGTCAAGTACTCAATTCGTTCCGGAGGTCCGTACTTAACCTGAAATTGTTCTTAACCTGAAGCACCACTTTAGCTAATGGGGCCTCCCGCTGCTGCCACGCCGCCAAAGCATGATTTCTGTTCTCATCCTGAAGCAAAGTTCTTAACCTGAAGCACTATTTCTGGGTTAGTGGAGTCTGTAACCTGAAGCGTATGTAACCCGAGGTACCACTGTATAACCACCGTGGGACTCAGTCTGACTCAGATAAAAGTCTGACTTGGATAAAATAGCCAAAAGCAGCTTCCATAATTGAAGGACAGGCAAGCAAGAAATCCCTTCTGTTCTCAATGGGAAGACAAACTGGGCTCCAAATGCCACAGAACAGACAAAACTCTATCAGCAAAACTTGTGGCTAAATAAAAATAAGCAAAGACACCTGGTAGGCGCTGGCACCGTGGTGCTGTCTCTCTGTGGTCCCTCCAAATTCTCCTGTCTCCCGATTCACTCCTTTCTCCCTAAGATTTAGTTGTTTAATTAACTTTCAGGAGCAAACTCCTGTAAAAGAGTTGTTTTATTTTACGTTAATTGCTTTGGAGGAAGGACATATCCGCGAATCTTATCTGTAAAAGCAGCCTCATGAAGGTCAGTCGGAGTCACTAACGAGCGGCCTTCATCCTGCTGCATGATCTCAACTTGACTAAAGTCTTGCCAAGCCTTCTGTTTCTCATGATTCACCAGGGTCCAGTCAGCCAAACATTTCTGCCATTAAATAGACCTTTGATCTTGCCCTAAATCATTAGCCAGTTCTCTTGGACAAGTTTGCTACCATTCCACTCCAGTTTCCATACATGCAAATCTCTCCCCCCCCCCCCCCCAAAAATGACCTGAGTAACTTCCAGTATTAATGCTTAAGCTGCTGCTTTCTGTGTTCCTTACAATAAGTAATACCATTGGCCTACTTCAGTGTAATCTAAACTGTTTGGCTGTGGCTCTCTAGTCTTCCTTGATACTAGGCCTGGAAATGATGCGTTATGAGGAACGGCTAAGGGAGCTGGGCATGTTTAGCCTGGAGAAGAGGAGGTTAAGGGGTGATATGATAGCCATGTTCAAATATATAAAAGGATGTCACCTAGAGGAGGGAGAAAGGTTGTTTTCTGCTGCTCCAGAGAAGCGGACACGGAGCAATGGATCCAAACTACAAGAAAGAAGATTCCACCTAAACATTAGGAAGAACTTCCTGACAGTAAGAGCTGTTTGACAGTGGAATTTGCTGCCAAGGAGTGTGGTGGAGTCTCCTTCTTTGGAGGTCTTTAAGCAGAGGCTTGACAACCATATGTCAGGAGTGCTCTGATGGTGTTTCCTGCTTGGCAGGGGGTTGGACTCGATGGCCCTTGTGGTCTCTTCCAACTCTATGATTCTATTCTATGAGACACCAGGAATTTGGATTGTCCTGGGTTCTGTTTTGCAAGCATTTCAAATTACTTGATGGGGTCTCTAGGATACAGGTGGGTTTAATGCTTCTATAAAAGTGGGTCACAAGACTTGCTAAGTTTGAGTCCAGACCATAGCACACAAAGCCACAAATCACTGTCCTGCTTGGTTGTTGAAAGGTCATCCATTTTGACTCTTGTCTTTCAGGATCGCAAGAGGCAGTATGAACTTGTCAAACTAGAGCAAGATTTCCAAAAGCAAGCCACCGTCCTCCGGCGAAAAGCAGAGGAGGTGAGTGGCCTTGGGCAGCATTCCCTTCCGCCTGGTGAAGCACCACTGTTTTTAAAATAATCTACAAAGATTAGACAGGCTGAGACTTTGAATGCTTTGGGTAGAGAGACAAGGGACAGGTCCCGAGATTAGAATTCCCTGATTCAGTAAATCAGAAGTGGGGGAATACAAAGCTCTTCCCTCCCTCTGATTGTGTAGAGAGTCTAGAATACGTGGTGTTAAATGGAGTATGCTTGACTTAATTTTGCCTCTAGGATTCATAGTTTAAACCAGGGCTGGAGAACCGGTGGCCTTGCAAACATGGTCAGCCTCTGACTCCCAACAGCCAGCCTGGCCCAACGGTCAGGGGGTAATGAGAGTTGTATTCAGCAAGAACTGGAGGGCCACAGGTGGTTCTCCTGTCCTGGTTTAAGACACTAACTTTGCTGGAAAGCCTAGCATAGACCGGAGGTCAATGGCATAGTAGCTAGAGGATAGGTAACAGCTTTCTTGTAATCTTCAATGAGTTAACCTCGGTCCTGCATTGCAGGGGGTTAGACTGGTTGGCCCTTGGGATCCCTTCCAACTCTACAATTCTAGGATTCTAAGTACAGTGGTGCCTCGCAAGATGAAATTAATTCGTTCTGCGAGTCTCTTCGTCTAGCGGTTTTTTCATCTTGCGAAGCAACCCCATTAGCGGATTAGCGCTATTAGCGGTTTAGCGGTTATTAAAGGCTTAAGGGATTAGCGGATTAGCTGCTAAAAGGCTATTAGCAGCTTAGTGCCTTAGAAAAAGGGGGTGGGGAGCGAAAAAAAATCGCAGGAACTCGCAAGACATTTTCGTCTTGCGAAGCAAGCCCATAGGAAATTCGTCCTGCGAAGCACCTCCAAAACGGAAAACCCTTTCGTCTAGCGGGTTTTCCATCTTGCGAGGCATTCGTCTTGCGGGGCACCACTGTACTTGCTTACACATTTTTGATTCTCCGTTTGTCCTCGTCAGCCATCCTGGCTGAGGCTCTTTATTTTAAAGCAAAGAGTTCTTAGAACACTGACTTCAAAGCCTGTGAAAATCCTCATTTTTGAGTAGGAGAACATCAAATCTCTTCTCGGAGCACATTGGCGGTTACATTTTTATACCACCCTTCTGAGGCAGAGGTAGGAAACCTCTGGCTGTGGGTCGCAGGGCCGATTCCCCCAAACCGCACCCACCTGCCTCACACCTGAAGTCATAAGTGATGTTGGGCGAGGCAGGCAAAGAAGGAACAACCGGGAGCTTAAATTGTGCTCCCAGTTGCTCCTTGGCTAGCTGGGTCTGCTGACAGTGAGCCCTTTTCGAAGACGCTACAGGCGTGGTTTGGATGCAAGCTGCCCTTGCAGAAGGACATCCTCCCCGCTTTTGCAATCAGCTTTGGATCTGCAAATTGACAAGTTCAAAGGGACTCTTTGTTAGCACCGGTCAACTAATAAGTGGCGATAGGGAGCCCCTTTGAATTTGTTCCATCCCTGTTGAAAATGGCCTGTGGAGGGTTGGCCAGCTCTTGATCTGACCCTTGGGCTATAGCAGCCCCCACCTCCAGCTCTTCATCCTCCTAAAATCCCAGGGCGAGGCTAGCTTTCGAGAGTGGCTATCCTAAGGTCACCCAGTGAGTTTCATTGCCAAGCAAGGGATTATGAAAGTTTGTGCCTTGGGTCCTGTTTCGACACACCAGCCTCCACCCCTCTCTCACAGGCCGCTGCTGCCAACAAGCGCTTAAAGGATGCTCTCCAGAAGCAGCAAGAGGCTACCAATAAGCGAAAAGAGAACGTCAACCGCGGGATTGAGGGAGTTGCTGCTCGGGTGAAGGTAGGGGCTGTAGCTCTCCTTGTTTCTGCTAAGGGCAGATTCACAGTGGCTCAAACGGCTTATTCCAGGGGAGAGGCAAAGTTGGCTTGCAGGCACCATGGGGTGGGTTCTGGCCACCTTTCCGCCGACCCTCTCTCGTAACCAGCTTCCATCTTGCGCAGAGCTGGCTCGCGAACGAAGTGGAGGTCCTTGTTAGCATCGAAGAGGCTCAGCGTCACCTCAACGACCTCCTGGAGGACCGTAAGACCTTGGCGAAGGAGATTGCCTCGCTTAAAGAGAAGCGAGATGCTGGGGAGAACCTTCCGTCAAAGTACAAGGTGGGCAGTGATGCAGGCTGCAGCGGAAAGGGGGAAGGAAGGGGTCTTCTGATGCAGGAAATAGGCTTCTGCCTGTAGGGGGCAGGGCCACAGGCAAAAATGGGTGGAGCAACGAGTGTGAATTTTGCCTTTGCGGAGTGAAGCTAATTTCTACTCTTACTTGTGCAGCCCTCTTGATCCTCCATCCTGGCATTTTCAGTGCTCACACAGACATTTTACCTAGGTAGAACCAGTGGCGTAGCGTGGGGGGTGCAGGGGGGGCCGGCCGCACTGGGCGCAACATCTGGGGGGGGGGTGCGCTCACGCTCGCAGCTCTCTGCCCCTACCTGGCTCACTCACTCTCTCTCACTGCAGTGCTGGCTGTGCGAATCCGATCCGAGCCGCCGGGTCGCCGCCCACAGTGGAGGGGAGGGTGCCAGGCGTGCGGTGCGGTGCGGAGAGAGAGCGAGGGACTATCTGGGGGAGGGACAGTGCAGCGGGGAGGGGGCAAATGACTTGCCTTGCCCCGGGTTAGGGGGCACAAATTACTTGCCTTGCCCCGGGTACTGACAACCCACGCTACGCCACTGGGTAGAACACTCCAGCAGGTGCAATGGGAGTGGGGGAGAAGGAGACCCCCGAAAGGCTTGGGGCTGCATTTGGCCCCCAGATTCTCCACCCCTGCTGTAAAGGGTGCATTCTCTCATTCTGCACTGGGGACAGGAGATCTTCCAGAAGCTGGTTCTGCTTCCCCACCATGGCAGATCCACTTCCAGAGGGGAAAATCTAAGTCTTGCCCTGCTGGAAATGGCTACTGCTGCTTCTCTTAGAGTTAAACTGCCGCATCTTCTGAACTGAGTCCCACCCCATCTCCATGGGGAGGGAGCTCCTCTCCCTGTGCTCTGCTTATTTTCTGATTCCGTTCCCATCCTCCTTTTCCAGAGGCGCACGTTTTCCCATAAAGCTGCGGAAATGGAGCATTCCATCGCCAAGCAAATAGAGAGCCTCGAAACAGAGATGGAGCTCAGGTATGGGGTGTTTTCAAGTCTCAGAAGAAGCAAAGCCACAACAAAGAGTGTAAGAAAATCTCCTCCAGCTGGAGGCTAATCTAGCCTGGTTAGGAATTTAGAGGCATACCGCCTCCAGTATATAACCTTGATTGACTAGTACCTATTGGCTCCATTGACTTTCTAACCCCCTTTTAAGGCTGTCTGAGCTCTAGTGTTCATCATCTCATGGTTGCAAATTCCATAGTTCTAACTATGGACGCTTGGGGTCCCTTCCAACTCTACAGTTCTGCGATTCTTCAATCTTCTGTTGCTGTGTAACATTCATCTTATTCTGAAAACATCTGGGAAAGCTTATTGTGGCTGTTTCCTGTGGAAAGGGGGTAAGAGGTGGCAGATTCAGGAGGTGCTGAAGTTTCCCTCTCAGTCCTCCAGTCATTTATCTGCCACTCTGCTGCATCATCTCTGGACCACAGCAGGTCTCTTAGTAAATTAAACCCAGCCTGGCAGCCTAAGCAACTGCGTATTCACCCAGGGCTGCTGCTGCTGCTCTGGTCACAGTTCCTCCAACACTAGCAGGGGCCAAATCGCCCAAGTTCCCCAGACGATCTTCTCTTTTGGTAAATCCGATGCGAATTAATGCGGTGGCTTCTTCTTCCCAAGGAGCGCCCAGATTGCTGACCTGCAGCAGAAACTGCTTGACGCAGACGCCGGCGACCGCACCAAGCAGCGCTGGGAGAGCATCACCAACCTTGCGGAAGCCAAGTGTGCCATCAAATACCTGATTGGCGAAGTAAGCTTGAGTGGCAGCAGAGGAGGCGGGCGGGAACGAAGAGGCAGGCGGCTCTGGAATGGAACCCAGGGATTTGAGTCTCTAGAACAAATAAGAGGCCTGGGGGGGGGGGGTAGAAGGGGCAGTGACACAGTGGCAGTGACCCCTCGTGGGCTAAAGGGGGCAGCCCTCCTAGCTTCTGTTGCTTGACAGCTCAACTCTTTCTTAAAGATAGTTCTGTACCTTTCCTGTACTGAATGAGCACAATGATGCCAGTTGGCAAGATAATATTTTTATTATTTGTACCCCACCCACCTGACTGCATTGCCCTAGCCACTCTGGGCAGCTCCCAACAAATAAAGAAGCGCAACCAAACATTAAACACTTCCCTATATGGGGCTGCCTTCAAATGTCTTCAGATGTATAGTTATTTATCTCCTTGACATGTAACGGGAGGGTATTCCACCGAGAAGTCTCTGCAACTTGACTTTTTGCAGTGAGGGAACTGCCAAAAGCCCCTTGGTCCTAGATGCAAATTCTTCAGCCTGATGCCTTTTAATATTGTGCTCTCTGTGTGTCTCTCTCTCTCTCCGCACCCCCCCCCCCCATGCATGTGTATTTCAAAGCTGGTCTCCTCAAAAGTGGAGAATGGGAAACTGGAGAACCGTTTGCAGCAGACCAAAACCACATGTGCCGACATGCATAAAATGCTTCTCGAAGAGCGAAAGGTTGTGGCAGAAATGGAAGCGGAGCACGAGAGTCAGCTGGTCCAGAAGGAGCAGCAGCATCAAGAAAAGGTATCACCTGCCACCCCCACCCCAACCCCCAAAACCCCACTTACGTCTGCAGCAGCTACAAAAACTACACCCATCCCAAAATCCCATTCTGAGCAGTTGACCGCCCAGTCTCTCTCTACCTACTCCAGGTTTTCTAGAGTAGTCCTAACCAGGCTTTGCTGCTGGCACATTTAACCTGATTTCCAGGTTAAGGACCCTTTGCCCACACCTATGAATTTGGCTTAGTACAGTCTCCTGTTAGCAGAGGGGTGGCTGTGAAGGGGATCCCTGGGTGTGCCCTTATGGAGAACTGCAGTGCCAGTGGTCAGCAGCAGCAGAGAAAGGGCAATTTGGTTGCTGCCTTCTCAGTAAAGTTTGCAGGCTTGGGGTGCTCCAAGTTCTTTCGGTGTTTAGAACTCTGTGTTGTGCAGTGGCTAGAAAACGTGGGTGATCTGGTGATAAAATGCTGAGATTGAATACTGGTCCATGAACTACCGTCAGACAACCCCATCCTGTCCGCCTGCCTGACTTAACTTACAACCAGTCCAGAGGGTGGCCCTGTCTGCCTGCCAGCTTCCTCTCCATTCTCAGTGTTGCCCCTTGTAGAACTCAGTATTGAGGTGGGTGGGAAGAAAATTAGAACGAATTTGCTTGGCTCCACCCACTAGAATGCCCCCAAGATCCAGGTTTGGGTCAAGTATTCTTTGGTTAGAGAAACCCCAGCAGAGATTTAAAATCACAAAACATGCAGCAAAATAAAGCGTGGAAATAGAGGAGGTTAGACCTTTAAAATATGCCCTTGTGGGTATCTTCTAAAGTTCCCCACTTCCCCTAGCATAAATAAAATACCACACATTTGTTAAGTTAAAAATTAGTTTACTTACAAACACTTCAAAGGTCAGGTTCATGTGGTTTTCCAGGCATCAGTCAGAAAACACAGGCAATAAAACTTGGCTTAGTTACAGTAGTGAAAGTTCCTAAATTATTACTATAGGAACTCAAGAGTGACTTATAAGAGCCATGAGTTCTGAGCTGCAGTAATCAGCTCAGGCGTCATACATTGAGCTTCTTTGGTAGACTGGGAGAGAGAACAAAGGCTTAATTACCTAATCCCTCCCAAGATGAGCTAAGCTTGGCAGGACAGCTTACTCTATGGTCTTAACCCCTTCATGCATTAGTTAGACTTAAGCATGTTGGTTATATGAGGCTGGTTATCCCACACGTTTGTGGCTTAGCCAACTCAAGACTTCGGCTGACATAATGTCAGACTGTGCCACATCTGACCCAAGCTCTCTACCCATCCACGTCTCTCTTCCACCCATCCCCAGGTACTCTATCTACTCAGCCAGATACAGCACAAAGAAGAAGCAGAGAAGAAGCTGGAGACTTCCATTTCAGAACGGGAGCAGCAGCAACTCGAGCGCATCAAGTTCCAGGTATAAGCTGCTGTGTCTCTTAGGCGTGGTTGCTCCTGCCCCCTCAAAGGCAGCCGTGTTGGCCATCCAACCATTCCAGCTGTTCCCTTTGCTGGTGGGAAGGAATCCCATCTATAAGCAACAAGGCTTGTGGTGCTGGCATTGTGTCACTGAATGAGGCTGCATGATTTGGGCTCCGACTTTTGAGGCTCTTCTTGTCGATCTCTGCTTTATCATCCACTGGCTTTGTAACCAAAGTGTCTTCTCTGCTCTCCCTCATTTTTGAAGGCTGTGCTGATACGGTAGTTGTTCTTCCACATTTTTCTGTTTCTCAAAACATGCAAAGCAATGCTAGCTCTAGTCATTTAAGTAAGTTTTGAAGGGGCTGTGTGTGTGACTGGACGGATTGTGGTGTTGCTGGGAGGAGGGAGAAAATGTGGTGTGGTGTGTGGGGAGTCTCTAAATCAACCAGTGTATCCTGTAGGCCAGAAGTTGGAACTTCAAGTGATGGCACTCAAGGCTCTATCCTTGTTGTTTAGTTGTGTCCGACTCTTCATGACCCCCTGGACCAGAGCACGCCAGGCCCTCCTGTCTTCCACTGCCTCCCCCACTTTGGTCAAACTCATGCTGGTAGCTTCAAGAACACTGTCCCACCATCTCGTCCTCTGTCGCCCCCTTCTCCTTGTGCCCTCCATCTTTCCCAGCATCAGGGTCTTTTCCAGGGAGTCCTCTCTTCTCATGAGGTGGCCAAAGTCTTGGAGCCTCAGCTTCAGGATCTGTCCTTCCAGTGATCACTCAGGGCTGATTTCATTCAGAATGGAGAGGTTAGATCTTCTTGCAGTCCATGGGACTCTCAAGAGTCTCCTCCAGCACCATAATTCAAAAGCATCACTCCTTTGGCGATCAGCCTTCTTTATGATATAATAATTTTTTAAAAAATAATTTTAAAAAATCAGAGCTGGGGGAAATATCAAGCATTCTTTCATTCTTAGTAGCCCTCTTCAAATCTTTAGAAGGCAGGGATTGCACAAATCCTAGGTGTGCAAACACCCGAAAGTGTGGGTTTCTTTGCAGCTGAAGATGAGACCTTAAGAGCCTTTTGCCTTCTTTACTGTGGACAGGAAGAAGAGCTGGCCAAGATGAGGGAGGTTTTTGAAAAGAACCAGGAACACCAAGAAGAGATTGAAACTCTCAGACAGGTAGGTCTGGGAGTGACAGCAGCGGCTGCTATTAGAGGAGCTGACTTTGCTCCTGCCACTCAGTGAACCTCACACTCCTCCCTTTCTTCCCAACAGAAACTGAGAGTTTTTCAAGCTGTCAGTGGCCAGAAGATCTGCAATGGCCAGCCGGCCCCTGCAGCAGGCACCCCGGAGTCCCCCTTCGAATACATTCCACCCAAGGTGTGTGTCCTTCCGGTGGGGCGGGGCGGAGAAGCAAGGCGGGGGGTCTGTGTGCTACAGAGCTTGTTTGTATGGCTGCTCCATCCCATCACCTGAAAGATAAAGCTGGGTACAGTGGTACCTCGGGTTAAGTACCGTATTTTTCGCTCTATAAGATGCACCAGACCGCAAGACGCACCTAGTTTTTGGAGCAGGAAAGCAAGAAAAAAATGTTCTGAATCTCAGAAGCCAGCACAGCAAGAGGGATCGCTGTGAAGTGAAAGCAGCAATCCCTCTTGCTGTTCTGGCTTCTGGGATAGCTGCACAGCCTGCATTCGCTCTGTAATACACATACGCATTTCCCCTTACTTTTTAGGAGGGAAAAAGTGAGTCTTATAGAGCAAAAAATACGGCACATCATTCGTTCCGGAGGTTCGTACTTAACCTGAAACTGTTCTTAACCTGAAGCACCACTTTAGCTAATGGGGTCTCCCGCTGCTGCCGCACTGCCGGAGCAGGATTTCTGTTCTCATCCTGAAGCAAAGTTCTTAACCTGAAGCACTATTTCTGGGTTAGCGGAGTCTGTAACCTGCAGCGTATGTAACCTGAAGCGTATGTAACCCGAGGTACCACTGTATGGATTAGAAGCACAAGTCAAAATACATTACAGCTCTTAGTGGCTGCCTTAATGTTCATGCCAGCATGGTGAAATGGTTAGGGTGTCAGACTAGGACCTGGGAGACCCGGGTTCAAATTCCCACTCGGCCATGAAGCTCGCAGGAGTCCCTGGCTCTCAGCCTGAACTACCTCGCAGGGTTGTTGTGTACAGCTCCTTGGAGGAAAGATTGGGATAGGAATGCAGCAAATAAGTAAAAAGGCTCGTCTCTGATCCCCAAATGGCGCCTCAAATTATATTGCTTGAGAAAATCGCTAACCTTGACTAGGTGGGCTTTGGGTTCCAACTTCCACCAGCTGCAGCCAACCTGGCCTGATCATTTTTTGTGCGGCTGCCTTTGTTCCATAACTTGAGTGAGGCAGAAATGGTGAGCTTGTCTTCTTCTGACTGACGCAGAAACTCCAGCGGGTGCAGAATGCCGCGGCGAGACTCCTTACGGGGTCCTCGCTGTAAGATCACATTCACTCGGTGCTATACCAGCTGTACTGGCTCCCAGTGGAGTACAGGATCAGGTTGAAGGTGCTGGTTTTAACCTTCAAAGCCCTATACGGCCTAGGACCCTCATACCTACGGGACCGCCTCTCCTGGTATGTAACACGGAGGACCTTACGGTCTTCAAATAAAAACCTCTTGGAGGTCCCAGGCCACAGAGAGGGTAGGCTGGCCTCAACCAGAGCCAGGGCTTTTTCGGCTGTGGCCCCGATCTGGTGGAATGCTCTGTCACAAGAGACTAGGGCCCTGCGGGACTTGACATCTTTCTGCAGGGCCTGCAAGACAGAGCTGTTCCATCAGGCTTTTGGTCAGGGCACAGCCTGACTCCCTCCTTTGGGAATCTTCACAGAATTTTAGCCCAATGGTTTCCGTCAATTTGATTTGAATTAATTTTATAATGAAATGATTTTAGAATGTTTTATTGTTGTTAGCCGCCCTGAGCCCAGCTTCGGCTGGGGAGGGCGGGATATAAATATAAATTTATTATTATTCGGTTCCCCCCCTTCAGCCAAAGTCTCGCAGGCGAATGACCTCCCTGCCTCCAGCCGACATGGACGAGGAAGACTCATCTTCTGACTCGGATGAGGCCAAAGCAATGGAAGATGCAGAGTGGGTGCCGTACAAGCTTTCCAGAGGAGCCAGGCAGAGCATTCTGGGGGTAGGATCATCGAGAAGGACGGCTGACGTTTAGGAAGCTGCCTCCTGAAATCTGGCCAGGAGGAGCAATGCAAGGGTTCGCTCTGGTAGACCAGCCCCAAGGGCACATCAGGTTCAGCTGTCTTGCTTCCAACACTGCCCTGTGGGGACACAAAGGCATCATCCCTCTTCTGATATCCATCCCAGTAATGAAAATACTCAAAGATATACAGTGGTACCTTGGGTTAAGTATTTAATTCGTTTTAGAGGTCCGTTCTTAACCTGAAACTGTTCTTAACCTGAAGCACCGCTTTAGCTAATGGGGCCTCCTGCTGCCGCTGCACGATTTCTGTTCTCATCCTGAAGCAAAGTTCTTAACCTGAAGCACTGTTTCTGGGTTAGCAGAGTCTGTAACCTAAAACGTATGTAGCGTATGTAACCCGAGGTACCACTGTATTGTCACTGAGCATGGAGGCTCCATTCATCCAGCTTAATGACTAACCGATGATAGATCTCCTTGTCCTCCACAAATTTGTGTCATCGTCTTATTTATTAATTAAAACCACCTCAGTGATTATTGCTAGGTTCTACATTGATGGATTCCCACAATGTGCACATTGAATGCTGTTCAGCCAAATGTGTCTAAATATCTTAAGGAGTTTCTGGTGCAAATCCTCCACCTTTCGTGGAACAGTTGATGGCTTTAAATTGAAAAATTAAAATTCTGTGACAGCTGATCTGAGTGTGCCTTGGGTGACCTTGCAGTCTTGGAGCAAAGGAGTGTCAAGATGCTCCAGCAAACCTTTTCAGGACCTGTGGATGCGTTTGCAAACTGGAGAGGCTGTTGGTTCCCCCCCCCCCCCCAAAAAAAAAAAAACCTCACACATACCATAAGCTCTGTGACCTAGCCTATTGATTGCAACGGATGCAATCAATTTCAAGCTTAATTTCAGTGGCGGTTGGGGATCCTGGGGGAAAGCCTCTATGGGCATATATGTGCCCACGGGCACCACCTTGGCAGCCTGCATCATGCATGCTGGCTCTGACAGCTAGGAAGAATCTGTGCGGGTCAAACATGGCCCATTCCTCATTTCAGAGCCCCAAACCTGAAAGGAGTTGAGTCCCAGAAACAGATACAGCAGCAGAGGCCTTGCGGGGCCACCATGGCAATGGCGGTACATGCCATTTGTGGGCTGTTCCACGTGTGTTTTCTGCTCTCTCACTGAGCTCTCCCTTTGCAGTGCACCTGCCGAGGCCGCTGTGGAAACAAGAAGTGCGGCTGCCGTAAGCAAAAGATGGCCTGCTCCGAGGACTGTCGCTGCGAGTACGGGAGGTGTCGGAACCGCGAGCACTATGATTTGGTGAGCAACCCCCGGCAGGAGCTCCTTTTCTCTTTGAGGGAGCAGGACAGCCCTGGAGTTGCCTCCTCCACCTCCCAGCAGGCAGGGCGTGTTAAAGTTGAGGGCAAATCATGCACAGCTCTTGTCCTGGCTTCCCGGCTTGCTGCAGCAGGCTGGGAAGTGAGATGAGAAAGCCGGTGGGAATTGATCGGGCTGGAACTCCAGGCTGCAGGGCCAAAGGGAAATCTTCTGCCTCTTGGCAGGAAGGAGTTGGTGACTCTTTTTGCATGGGGCTCAAAGGCTTTTATATGCCTTTTTTCAAGATGCCACACATAAATAGCCCAGAAGGTAACCCCAAAGGGTGTGTTATCCTGCAGTTGGGGAGGAGTCCCCCCCCCCCCCGCCCTTGCAGTGGACGAGGGGATTCATGGGTGACAAATTCTCACAAGCAGAGGGAGAGCAACACAGCCATCCTCGGATCCCCTCCACTCCCTGCAGAAAATGCGCATATTTTGGTAAGCCCAATCAATGCTTATGGGTCACCTTTATAAGCCTGCCTCCCGAGAGTGGGTTAAGAGCCAGTGTGGTGTAGTGGTTAAGAGCGGTAGTCTCGTAATCTGGGGAACCGGGTTCGATTCCCCGCTCCTCCACATGCAGCTGCTGGGTGACCTTGGGCCAGTCACACTTCTCTGAAGTCTCTCAGCCCCACTCACCTGACAGAGTGTTTGTTGTGGGGGAGGAAGGGAAAGGAGATTGTTAGCCGCTTTGAGACTCCTGAAGGGGAGTGAAAGGCGGGATATGAAATCCAAACTCTTCTTCTTCTTCTTCTTAACCCCTTCATGCATGCTCTGCTGCCTGCTAAGCACAAGGACACTTCACACGGAGGCCAGCCTTCCATTCTCCCATCCTGTAATTCATAAGGGGGAAACTGGTCTCTAGAGGTTGTTGGACTCCAACTCACACCAGCTCTTGCAACATGGCCAATAGCCAGGGATGGTGCGAGTTGTAGTCCAGCAACAACAACATCATCATCATCGTTTTTAATTTGTATACCGCCTTTCTATCTTACAGTACTCAAGGCGGTTTACAAGCCGAAGAAACAAAAAATGTACATCTTATAACAATCTAATGCAATACAAAAATGTGATAATAAAACATAACTTTAAAATAGGCAGCCTACATCAAAATAGCAACGTTCAACCATCAATTAGAATAGTATAACATAATAATAACATATAAAAGTTAAACAGAAATCCGCTCCACAGTTACAATAATATCTAAACTATAATCAATAAAACAACGGCAAGCCACAGTACACAAAACAATACAATACACATTGAGAAGCAGAGGGTAGAGCAAGGCACGTGGATGGAGGCCTTGCCTGATGGAGGTGCAGGGGTTCCCTCCCCACTCCTCCTGTTTAGGCTGCAATTGCCCTGGTAGAGAGACAGGTACCGTATTTTTCGCTCTATAGGACGCACTTTTTCCCCTTCAAAAATGAAGGGGAAATGTGTGTGCGTCCTATGGAGCGAAGACGCCATAGCCCCGCGACCCTCTCCCGGCTGGAGAGGTGACGCGCAGCTATGGCAGGAACCTCTATAGCCGCACATCACCTCTCCAGCCGAGAGAGTGTGTGCGGGGCTAAAGAAGCCATAGCCCCGCGACCCTCTCCCAGCTGGAGAAGTGGCGTGCGACTATGGCAGCAGCCTCTCCGCTGCGCCTTTCCGCTGCTCCCATACCTGCTCTTTGGGGCTGGTGATGGGCTTCCCCCCGCCAGCCCCAAAGAGCAGGTTGAAAGGAACCTGAAGCCTGGAGAGCAAGAGGGGTCGGTGTGCACTGTCGGTAGCCACCTGAACGCAGCTTAAACGGCACCTTGTTTTAGAGCAGGAAAACAAGAGGGGGAAAATTCTCCCTCTCTCTGCACAGCGCCTCCTGCCGCTTTGCTGAAGGGGTGCTGGGCAGAGAGGGGGAGATTTTTTTTTTCTTGTTCTCCCCCCTCTAAAACAAGGTGCGTCCTATTGTCCGGTGTGTCCTATGGTGCGAAAAATACGGTATTTAATGGTTTTTTTGTCTGATTCTGCTTTAAGATTTAATCCCATTCAAAAACTGACATGCTTAATCCCTGACTCCCGTCCCCCCCAGTGCTAAGACCAGCTCAGGGAGTTTGTGTGATGGTTAGCAAGGCACCGAGGGAAGGGTGTTTTGGCACTGCTTGGGGTAGCCCCTGAGCATGCTGAGCTCTTCCCTCCATGGGGATCGGGTCCCTGTCGCTTTATGGGCTGGAGCAGATGCCAAGCATCAAGTGCAGTCCAGGCTAGCGTGTGCCCTGCCTTTCCCCCCCTTAGGAAGGGGTGCTTGCCGATGAGCAAGCGGGAGATTCAAAGGACAGCTTCGACCCGGAAGATCCTACTCTGGCAACTGGAGGAGACACCTTTTTTGAACCGCCAGCTGTTGCACCTACCAGAAAGGTATGAGGATTGCAGAGATGCAGGTGGCATTGAGCACGGCTCTGGTTTCGCTTTGGGGCTAGGAAAGGGCACTTGTGGGGTTGTTGCAGAGCTGTGAGTTCCCCATAGCCTGGTACACACTTGAAGGGGTAACGAAATGACTGCATAGGGACATCCATTTACCCCGTGGCCACTGACTGGCCATGGCGTGTGTGTCTGTAAAAGCACTTGGTAAGGCTAGTCCAACTGGTTATGTCTTTTTTAAACAGATTATATTCTTCAAGTAATATTAATGGGGATAAGAGGTGATAGCCCAACTTCTGTTGTCCGTCCTTGGTCACCTCCAGGTTAGATGACCGTGTTGCATGTGGTGCGATAGCCTTTGAAGCTGCAGCTGGTGAAGAATTCAGCAGCCAGATTGCTGACCAGGGCAAGGCAGTCCAAGCAGAGAACACCAATCTTGGCACAACTGTTCTGGCTGCTGAGTACTTTCCAGGCTCAATTCAAAGAGCTGGTTTTGATCTGTAAAGCCTTGAGTCAGGATCCCAACACTTCAGGGACTGCCTCTCGCCATATGAACCAATCTGGACCCTGCTTTAGTCATCTGAGGTCCTTATCCATTTCTCCTCCAGTGGAATGCTCTCCCCGGCTACCTTTAGGTGCCTGGCAAAAATATTTCTATTCCCCCAGGCTTTCAGCCCTTAATTTAGAGGGTACTTAAGATATGTTTGTGGCTTCTTTCTCTGCTTGTCTTTTTAGCGGAATGGGTTGCATTTGTCTGCCATTTTCTATGTATTATATTTTATTATGGATGGGCATTTCAGGTTCTTGTTTTATTGTTTTTGTACTTGGTTTTAACGTCTGTGTGTGTGTGGTTTGTGTTGTAAATGGTTTTGAGCTACTCCCATGAAAAAATGTATAGTATTGAAGTTGGGTTCATTGATGCCTGGGCAAAAGGTTTGCTTTCTTCATCTGTCGTCTTAGCAACCAGTTATGTGCCCACCCTGATAAGCTGCCACTCAGTAAACACTTGTCTGCATTTGCCCAGTGCCTGAAAACAACATGGAAATAAAATGCCCCCCTCCATCTGTGCTTCCCTGTTCACACCACAAACAGCTTGTCTGATGTAGCATTCGCTGCTGAACTCCTTAATCTTGCCTGTTCCAGCCTTGAATTCTTGAAGGACAGGAGTGTTAACCTTTTTGCTGTGGGCAGGCACAATTTAATTTTCTTTTCCAGGAAGCTCTCCTTCCTGATGTCCCGTTCATCCCTGTGCAGATAATCCAGTCTGCTTCACTGAACCCAAACATGCCTGTTTGGAAACCCTCCCCCCTCCCCTTGTGAAATGAAATGGCAGCTCAGGCTGTGTAACTGCAGTCTCCTTTTTCTCTCTCCCCGCTCCCAGGTCCTGGAGGAAAAAAATGAGATTCTGCCTGCCACTTCCTTATTTGCACTGGGAGACGAATCTATCAAGATCTCACCACCAGCAGCCATGAAGAAGGGGAGGAAAAGGCTTCACAGCACTAGAAGCAACTACTTCTCAGGCTGCACACCAATTAAGGAAGATGGTTGAGGGCCGGCGCAGGCTTGGAAAGGAAAGCTTGGGCCTGCAGGCAACGGATATTTTTATAGTGTATAGTGTTGTTTTTAGAGCTTATACGTTTTTTGAATAAAGGAAATCCAAGTATATCAGAGTGTCTTGTTCTCACTTATTAGCTCCTTCAGCAAGGGGTGGGAAAACATTTTCAGACTTGAGAGTTGTCTATTCCCTTGTTGGAGGGTATACCAGGGACTGGGGAGCCCAGGACCAAGAGCAGGAGGTTCAATGGGTGCAACAGCGGCTATGGAAACGTCACAAGGCTTCTACCCCCTGCACTGGTCCCCATACCTCAAAGTCTCCTTCCATGCAGAAACACCTGAGTGCAGAGCAGGACAGGTGAGAGGGGTGGCTTGACAAGAGTCTTGGTCTAAACAGGCTTAGGTATAGGGGCCAAGTGGCCTTTATGTGAACATACATACAAATCTTTTTTTATTGAAAGAGAGTTGGGAAGAACAGAATGCAGCTCTCTTGGGTTTCGTAAAGAAGAGGTCAGAGCTTGATGGACTACATGGAATTGGCGGAAATGACTGGCAGAATCCGAGACCAGGGAGAAGAGTCGGTGGAAGAAGATTGGAAAAAATTCAAAGTATATTTACAGAAATATTGCAAAATTAATGAATGTTAGAAGGATGCTGGAATGAAGTTATATGGTTTTAGCGGAAATGTTATAAAGAATTAAGCAAAAGCTGATTGTTAATGGGCCAAAGTGGAAAATTAAAAGTTAGATTGTGTTAAGATAAATTCTAGAACAAAAAATTGAGAAAGATGGAAAGGATTTGCTGAAATAGCTAATTGAACTAGAATACAAAAAAGGGAGGTGTGAGGTCAATGAAACAAGTAAATGAAAGGTAAAGATATGGAAATATTGGATGTGTTTTTAAATGTTTTTGTTTTTCTTGTTGTTTTGATGTATTTTTTTGTTTTTCTTTTCATTTTCGATGTATGGTTTGTTAATTTTTTTTATTGTTTCTTTTCCTCCCCCCCCCCCCGTAACTATTAAACTTCTAATAAATATTCTTTTTTTAAAAAAAGAAGAAGAGGTCAGAGCTAACCACTTCTTAAGAAGCCAGATTGTGAAAAACATTAGAAGCAAAGGCTAAGGCTTGGGCCTCCTGGAAGTTTTCCACAAGTCCCAGAGCAGATCCGTAGATTTAAAGCACATGACTTCCCTCAAAGAATGCAGGAAGTCATGTGTTGAAGGTGCTTTAAATTACAGCCCGGATCTGCCCCTGAAGGATGACACCTTTTCACTATCGAGAGTGTACCGTATCAGGCAAGACTAGAGCCCACGTGTATCTAACAAGCAAAGATCACCAGTGTCAAAGCAGTGATTCTTCAACATCAACTTTGTTGAACTAGTCATGTTGTTTGGATGCCTGATTATCGTCTTCCAAAGCAACTACTCTATTCCAAACTTAAAAATGCTGGTGGTCAACAAAAGGTTTAAAGACTCACTTAAGGCAGATCTTAAAAAATGTAGTATAAACACCGACAACTGGGAAACACTGGCCTGCGAGCGCTCCAGTTGGAGAACAGCCTTTACCAAAGGTGTCTTGGGCTTTGAAGACGCTCAAACTCAGGATGAAAGGGAGAAACATACTAGGAGGAAGGCACGCTTGGCAAACCCTCACCGTGATCAACATCCACCAGAAACCTATGTCCCGACTGTGGAAGGATGTGTGGGTCCAGAATTGGCCTCCACAGTCACTTGCAAACTCACTGTTAAAACCATGTTTATGGAAGACAATATTACTTGGCTATGAGTGATTGCCAAAGAAGAGAAAGCATTAAAATTAATTTGTTATTGTTAACTGCTACATTAGATCCTATTAGCCCATTGCAAAACAGGGCTATGACCTTGAAGCGACCGAGTCCTTTTTAACCCAGCTGCGTAAAAACAGAACTGATTAATCCATTCTGAAAAAAAGCTTTGTTTACTAGAACAGGTATTACATGGCGAGGAGGTTTTCAAGAATAACGAGGCTGGGAAAATAACAATCACACACAAAAATGGAGAGGGAAATCTGCTTTCCCCCCCATTTCCCACATGTATATTAAATATACCGTATTTTTTGCTCTATAAGACTCACTTTCTCCCTCCTAGAAAGTAAGGGGAAATGTGTGTGCGTCTTATGGAGCGAATGCAGGCTGCGCAGCTATCCCAGAAGCCAGAACAGCAAGAGGGATTGCTGCTTTCACTGCGCAGCGATCCCTCTTGCTGTTCTGGCTTCTGAGATTCAGAATATTTTTTTTCTTGTTTTCCTCCTCCAAAAACTAGTTGCGTCTTATGGTCTGGTGCGTCTTATAGAGCGAAAAATACGGTGTATTATACTGAACTCATCACACACACAGCTCTCCAAAGCGAAGGGTGTAATGATACTGCTATTCTTCCGCTCAGTATTTCTAAGGGGGGGGGGGCAGCTTGAGACGCAGGTGTTTTTCCATCACACACTCCTTGGCAACGTGAAACCAGATTGCCTCCAGAACCAGCTTTGTCAAAACAGCACTGTCCCTTACTGCTTGCAGTTCGCTTAAAGAAAACGTTATGAAAAAGATGTATAGATGGTACCCAACACCAGTGAAAGTAGCAAAAATGATGTTGGAAATGTAAAGAAAAAGGTAACTTTTACCATATGTGGGGGTCTTGTAAGGAGGTGGAAGCTTTTTGGGAATGTATTATAATGAACTTTTAAAAATGTTGAAATATTTTTTTTAAAAAAACCAACCCAGAAGCTTTCCTATTCGGTACAGTAAGTAGAGAGATATGTAAGCAGGATAAAACATTGTTTTTATATGCGACAACAGCAGCAAGAACGTTATTAGCCCAGAGATGGAAGCAAGAAGATTTAACAACGAAAGAAGAGTGGCAGATGAAATTAATGGACTGTGCAGAATTGGTGAAACTGACGGGAAAAAATCCGGAACCAGCAAGACCAGGCTTTCCAGAAAGACTGGAACAAATTCATGTTATATATGAAGGACAACTGTAAACAATTAACATCGCTAGTAAGGTTACAGGAAGCTTTGTAAGGATAAATTTATTACTTATTGTAGTTAAGTAAGGAATTATGTAAGGATAAGATTTAGCAGGAATAAGAAATAGAGGAAAATGCAAGGTATAGAGTTTAAGTCTGAAAACCACTAGTCCGGGAGTCACAGGCTCACGGAGCCAAAGGCTGTTATGATGTTACGCAAAGAAAATATATGTAAAAACCAATAACAATTATTTGAAAGGGGGAGGAAAAACAGCACTCTTCCCCCCCAAAACCCACATCCAAGAAAGACATGTAGGAAACAAGAACAGATGTAGGAACCACCAGAACAGATGCACTGTTGCTGCTTCTTTTAATTCCAAGAGAGATCAGAGGAATGGGCTATGCCAGGAGGAATCAACTTTTTTCAAAGCTCCTGTACTAAGCCTTCCACCATCCAGTGGCTCCCACGTGTTTTCCATCTCAGTCCCAGTGTGGGTCCATTGCAGCTAGACTGTAGCCAACTGGGCCATCTGCTTGTCTTCTGTCCCTCCGCCCCCTCCATTCTTGAAGGACTCTGGAGAGGTGGGAGCGCCAGAACTAAGGCAAAAAAAGGTGAGCATTCCCTTTCACAAGTTATCGTAGTCGTCATCTTCCTCGTGCTTCCTCTTCAAAGCGTTCGCCTCGCCAGAGCTGCCCTGCGACGACACCATGTTGGTGGTGATGAGGATGTTTTTGGACCCGATCAGGGAGGGGTTGATCAGCACATTCTGGACCGTGGGGGTAGTTGGAGTCGCTGAGGAGGAGAAAGGGGAGGATACCTGTTAGATATTTATACTGCCTGTCTATGCCAAAAATCAAGAAGGATAGATAGATAGATGATAGATAGATAGATAGATAGATAGATAGATAGATAGATAGATAGATGATAGATAGATAGATATAGATAGATAGATGATAGACAGAGATAGATAGATAGATATAGATAGATAGATGATAGATAGATGATAGATAGATAGATAGATAGATAGATAGATAGATAGATGATAGATAGATAGATAGATAGATGATAGATAGATAGATGATAGATAGATAGATAGATAGATGGATAGATAGATAGATAGATGATAGATAGATAGATAGATGATAGATAGATAGATAGATAGATGATAGACAGAGATAGATAGATGATAGATAGATGATAGATAGATAGATGATAGATAGATAGTCAAAGCTGGGGGGAAATATGGGAGAAATGTACATTGATAATGTTGTCTATAAGAGTAAAAAAAATTATTGTGAATTAGTTTGGAGATGGCATTTAACACCAGTCAGATTAAATCAAATAAACAAGGAATATTCGGTGCTATGTTGGAGGGGATGCCAGGAAACAGGGAATTACGTTCACATGTGGGGGTCTACACATGTACAATTTTTTTGGCAAAGGGTGTTTAAGGAGATAACAGAAACCACTGGGTTAAAGCTGATCAAAAGTCCAGAGGTATAATGATTATCGATTTACGATGGGGTGGAAGGTTCACAGGCTACAAAGGACTTGCTCACAAATTTATTGGCAGCTGCATGAATTATTATAGCTAGGAAGTGGAAGGGGCAAGCAGGATTCCCCCCAAAATAGACCAAAGGCAATTATATTTCATCCAGCAGAGCTTTACTGCTACTGAAGGCAAATGAGCATAATAGTCACAAATCCAATACATTCAGGATTGGAACTGTCCATAAGAAATCCAGTTGCAGCAGACTTACTTTGCTGCTTCGCTTTTTATCCGTTTCCAGGCCTCGTAAGAAGGTTAAGAGTCTGGCTTCTGGATCAGGCCATTGGCGCATCTAGTCGAGCATCCTGTTCTCACAGTGGCCAACTGGTTTCCTATGGCAAACCAGCTAGCAGGACATAAGCAGAGCCCTCTCCTCCCTGAATTTGCCTAACCCTCTTTTAAAGCCATCTAGGTGGTTGGTCATCACCGCCACACGTGGGAACAAGTGTCAGTTTGCATTTCTTAGCACAGAAAATACTGCTATCCCAGGCAATCAAAGCAAAGTATGCCTCTATGCAACAGCAGCTGCCAGGATGCTCATAGCAAAAAAGCTGGAAGGGGGGGGGGGAATCCCATCAATAAAAGAATGGCAAATTAAACTTTGTGAATTTATAAATTTGGCAAGATTTGCAGCATTCTTAAGGGGATGATAGGACCAAAAATGAGCAGAAGAATGGGATTGTGTCAAAGAATACATGAAAAAAAAACATTGCTCTGGAGTAAATATATCGGTATGTAATGAATGAAGCTTTGTAAGGTTAAATAAATTGAAAAAACGGTGCAAAAGGTATGACGATAGAGGTAATTTACATTAGACACAACAATTCAGAAAAATTAAAAATTCTGAAGTCTCGAAACAGAGGAAGGAAGTCAATGTGTATGTGTGTATGTACGTAAAGTTTGTTATGATGGTATGATTTTCTTTGTGGGTTTGTTTTTTGTTCTTTTTGTTTTTCCTTTTTCTTTTTGGATTTTATGTTTGTAATTTTTGTCGTAATTTCGCACTGGAAATAAAGTAAAGGAAAAGAAAATATTGATCTGATGTGTAGAGATCTTTCCTATTCAAATTAATTCAAGAGGGTTCTGAGAGCTTTTCTCTATGTGAAAGGAACAAGCTGAAGGTTTGTTATGCTTTCAGTTATTCCTTCAGAGAAGCAGAGTACAGCTGGCTTAAACTGGTCCTGTTATCTCTTTCTGCCAAGGTCTTGCTGACTATAAGAACAAGGCCAGAAAGAGTTTGGGTTTCACACTTTCTCTTTCTATCTCTCTTCCTCCTGGTGTGGTGTTTTGTATACAGTGGGGTTTAAAAAAAAAATTTAAATTAAATTTCCATTTTATAATATTTAAATACATCTGCATTGTTACCTTAACTCTTTGCTCATATGAGCTAATTGACTTCCCTCCCTCCCGCCTCATGGTTTTCATAATTCATTTCCATATCCTAGCATTTGTACCTCTTCCAATTTGCATTCCACTTATTCCAATTATCACAAATTCTCAGTAAATATAAAAAGGCAGTAATCATTGTTACAGGTCTTTTCATAAGAACCCTGCTAGTGTTGTTAATTGTATACAATTATACTTCAAACACGGGTGGCGCTGTGGGTAAAAGCCTCAGTGTCTAGGACTTGCTGATCGAAAGGTCGGCGGTTCGAATCCCCGCGGCGGGGTGCGCTCCCGCTGTTCGGTCCCAGCGCCTGCCAACCTAGAAGTTCGAAAGCACTCCCGGGTGCAAGTAGATAAATAGGGACCGCTTACTAGCGGGAAGGTAAACGGCGTTTCCGTGTGCGGCTCTGGCTCGCCAGAGCAGCGATGTCACGCTGGCCACGTGACCCGGAAGTGTCTTTGGACAGCGCTGGCCCTTGGCCTCTTTGAGTGAGATGGGCGCACAACCCTAGAGTCTGGCAAGACTGGCCCGTACGGGCAGGGGTACCTTTACCTTTATCCTTCAAATATTGTACAAATTTACTCCAGACTTTTTGGAAAGCTTGATCACACTGGTTTCAGATTCTCCCAATCAGCTCCGCCAATTCTGTATACAGTGTTAAGGCTTAGTCTTATTATACGTTATTGTAAGTTTAAGTGAAGTCTGCTGCAAGTGGATTTCTTATGGACAGTGCCAATCCTGAATGTATTGGATTTGTGACCATTATGCTCATTTGCCTTCAGTAGCAATAAAGCTCTGCTGGTTGAAATATGAATTTCCTTTGGTCTATTTTTGGGGGAATCCTGCAACGTGTTTTAAGTTTTTGCTCTGCTGACTGTACGTCGGAGTTCTGCTCTGGATCGATATTGAGTAGAATTAATGACAGAAAGTGCCATAGTTACAGCTGTGTGCTTTGCGAAGAAGTACTTTGTTCCTAATCTGCCCTGAATCTTCCAACGTTCAGCTTCAGTGTAAGGAGACCAGCTGGCTCGCTCTATCTAGGCGCCGGAAATATTTTTTGCAGGAGAAACAGCCTTGAGGCAGCTGGGTGAAGAGTAAACACCCTGTTTTTCGCACAGAGGAATGCAGCTCTGATAAGACAGGCATGCTTTTGCTCTGTGAAGGTGACTTAATTTCTAAGCATATGTGAAGTTAAGGAGAGGGAATGCCTCTATAGAAAACCTGTGCAGGCCTGTGGAACCCATGAAAGTGGCTTCCCCAACAGCCATTATTCTCAGCCAATAAACTTGCATCAACCTTTTTCATTGAGCGTTTCTCAGGATTATTACAGTCAAACCTCCATTTTTGAACATTTCGGCTCCCGAACGCTGAAAACCCGGAAGTAACTGCTCCGGTTTTCAAACAATTTTTGGAAGCCAAACGTGCCTCACAGCTTCCGTTTTGCGTTTCCCTATTGCAGGCATGTACAACAGGTAGATCGTGATCTACCGGTAGATCACTGGACGTCTGTGGTAGATCACTGGCTCCCCCCTAAGAAGCTCAACAAGTTTGGCTCCCCCTAAAAAAAGCTCAAAACTTTTGCTCTGCATCCCCCCCACAAAACGGGGCCTTTCTCCTTCCTCAAAAAAGCTGAGGCTCCTTCCTCAAAAAATGCTGACCACATGACCCGGAAGCTGGACGCCGGCTCCCTCGGCCAATAAAGCGAGATGAGCGCCGCAACCCCAGAGTCGGTCACGACTGGACCTAAGAGTCAGGGGTCCCTTTACCTTACACTTGAGCTCACACTTTTCACACCCGCCAAAATGTTTAGCTTTTGTACCGCAGAGTCCTGGTTCCCCCATTCGAGGAAAAGCTTTGCAGCTATAACACCTGGTGGCGTGGCTTGCTCTCACCTGATTTTACGGAGGTCTGGGAGGTTGGGATCTGCACCGTGAACCTTTGACCGGTCAGAGGCATGGGAGTGCCAACTTTCGTTGAAACGGACACCGTCTGCGCCGAAGGTGTTCCTGAAATTCACACAACCAGGATTCAGTTTCGAAGGAGCAACCCGTTATTTTTAAATCCAAGGTGACATATGGAGGTCGCCAGTCAAAAACATGAAGAATAAGGCTCCATCTGTACTATGCATTTAAAGCAGATTATCACTTAACAGTCATGGCTTCCCCCAGGAACTGCTGTTTACCTCTCACTCCTCTTCTCTTGCTATCTGTGTTTTATCAGTCGTCTTCTTATTTCGACTGTCATCAAACAGCCATAGGACACATTGAAAATATACATTTAGAGCATGATGGTGCCACGTTAAAGTAATGGCTTCTTCCCCAAAGGATTCTGGGAGCTGTGGTTTGTTAAGGGTGCTGAGAATTGTTTGTTGTTGTTTAGTCGTGTCCGACTCCTAACCCCCTCACAGAACTACAATTCCCAGAGTGGTTTAACCTCTTCTTAGGAAGCTCTGGGAATTACCGTATTTTCCGCTGTATAAGACGCACCAGACCATAAGACGCAACTAGTTTTGGAGGAGGAAAACAAGAAAAAAAATATTCTGAATCTCAGAAGCCAGAACAGCAAGAGGGATCGCTGCGCAGCGAAAGCAGCAATCCCTCTTGCTGTTCTGGCTTCTGGGATAGCTGCGCAGCCTGCATTCGCTCCATAAGACGCACACACATTTCCCCTTACTTTTTAGGAGGGAAAAAGTGAGTCTTATAGAGCAAAAAATACGGTATATTGCCATGAAGGAAATAAGGGCTTCCAAACAACTCTCAGCAACAAACTATGCTTCCTAGGATTCTCTGGGGGAAGCCATGGCTGTTTAAAGTGGAATAAGAGCACTTTAAATGTATAATAATTTATTATTTATACCCCGCCCACCTGGCTGGGTTTCCCCCAGCCAGCCACTCTGGGCTGCTCCCAACAGAATATTAAAAACATGACAAAACATCAAACATTAAAAACTTCCCTAAACAGGGCTGCCTTCAGACATCTTCTAAAAGTCAGGTAGTCTTCTATAGAATCAGAAGCTGATACTTGCCTAACGTTGGCGTGCTGGGCCTGCTGGTGACGGCGCCGACGCTCAGTCGTGGCACCGTGATCCGTGCCGCAGAGGAAGTCAGCTGGAACGAAGCAGCACCCAATAAATAGGTCATTCAGGGTCACTGGCTCAGAAAACAGCCTGTTTTTAAAGGGAGGGCCATGCATTCAGTAATAATGTGTCATGGGCTGGTTGGATACGGAGGGATGGTGAAAGGAAACCCCAGGGGGAAAAGGCTCAGAGACCGGGAACGGTGGTGAGATGACGATGAGCAGACAGAGGAAGAAGACGATAACGGACTGGCATAACAAACTACAAGAAATTGCTGAAATGGCGCAATTGACAAATAGCCTGAGAGGCAAATCAAAACAAACATTTATGGGAAAATGGGATAGATATAAGACATATCTTCAAAAATATAGTAAAGCTTCACTATCTATGTGTCAGGGAACTGCCATCGGAGCGGGAGGCGGAGAGGAGGCTCCAGAGCTCTGGTGGAGAGGGTCCCAGTAGGGAGAGAGGTAGCCCATCCGCTGGGGAAGGAAATCAGCGTAACACCAGTGGAGAAGTGGGGCAGATGGGGGAATCGGAGAGGTGGCTCCAGGACTCTTCGCAGGAGACCAGCGGAGAGGGGACGAGTACTCCGTTCCCACACCCACTTTGCGCAGAAAACTTCCGCGCAGGCAACGGGGGAGGAGACTGGGCGTCAAACAGCTTCTATGCTGGAAGCGGTTTAAGAAATGCCCACTGACGGATTCTGCCAGCGACTGAGGCAGCCACGGAACCTGGGGCTGTCCAGACAGCAAGGGTTCAACCAGGCAACCTAGCCAGGAGTAACGGCAACTTACGCACGAGCAACCCCTAGAACCATTACACTATGCTAGCATTCGAGTGACGCTGGTGAGAAATTGAGTTGAGAAATAAGATTAAGGGTACATATTGATATAGGAATGCATTAGATAAATTGTAAAGAAATATATACTAATAAGAGTACATTCATTTGTAAAAAAAAAAAAGGACTATACAACGGGATAGACAGGAAGTCCAAAGTGTTGGTACATATATGATTTTGGAACAGCTTTGTCTGTTTTTTCTTTCTTTAGGTACACAAATTTGGTATATAAATTTTGTATACATGTTGGAAATTATATTATAATATGCCCTGTGATGTAATGTATACATATGTGACATAAGAACGTTAATTAAAAGAAAATTTAAAAGACAGAGGAAGAAGACTAGGAGGAGGAGATGTCGGAAGCTGGAGAGGCTACAGGGTTCAGTGAGAGGGAGAGTGTGTGGCAGACAGACTCTTCATTTTGGGTAGGCTCCTTACCTTCTTCTGAAAAGACTTCAGCCTGTAATTTGGCGCTGTGAGGCAGTATCTATCCGGCGGCAACCTCGGGCCCGAGTACGGCTTTATCAGAGGCAACGGCGTTTGGTTCTTCTGTCTCGCAATATCTAGCAAAAACTTTTTCCAAGAAAGGAAGAAAAAAGGAGTAATAAGAACACAGGAAGGTACCTTGAATACCAAGTCAGCCCATTGGTCCAGCAAGCTCAGTATTGGGCTCTCTGATTGGAAGCAGCAGCTCTCTAGGGCCGGCATAGGCAAACTGGGCCCTCCAGATGTTTTGGGACTACATCTCCCATCATCCCTGACCACTGGTCCTGTTAGCTAGGGATGATGGGAGTTGTAGTCTCAAAACATCTGGAGGGCCCAGTTTGCCTATGCTTGCTTTAGGGTTTCAGGCCAGAGTCTCAACCAGCCTGACCTGGAAGAGATGCCAAAGATTAAGTTTAATCTTAAATTTAATCTTAATCTCCTGCAAAACAGGAGCTCTACAGCTAAGCTCCGCTCAAATTCCTCCTCAGCACCAATCATACTGGTGAAGTGCTGGTCCACATCTAGGCCACATTGACAGCGTACAGTGATACCTCAGGTTAAGTACTTAATTCGTTCTGGAGGTCTGTACTTAACCTGAAACTGTTCTTAACCTGAAGCACCACTTTAGCTAATGGGGCCTCCAGCTGCCGCCACGCCGCCGGAGTACGATTTCTGTTCTTATCCTGAAGCAAAGTTCTTAACCTGAAGCACTATTTCTGGGTTAGCGGAGTCTGTAACCTGAAGCGTATGTAACCGGAAGCATATGTACCCTGAGGTACCACTGTACGTTTAAAGCACATCAAACAGCCATGAATTCCGCCAAAGAGTTCTGGGAGCTGAAGTTTGTTAAGTACGTAAGAATCATAGAACTGCAGAGTTGGATCCAGGGACCCACGGATCATCTAGTCCAACTCCCCTTGCAATGCAGGAATAGGATGGTGGCCCATACAGGAATCGAACCCGTGACCCTGGCGTTACCAGCACCACGTTCTAACCAACTGAGCTAACTATTGGCCTTGAGGATGCTGAGAGTTGTTAAGATGCCCCTATTCCCCTCACAGAGCTATTATTTGAAAACTGTATCTCTTGAAAACTGAGAGGGGGGGGAAAGAGCTCTCCAAACAACTCAGCGTTCTTAACAAACTGCACCTCCCAGAGTTCTTTGAGGGGGAAGTCAACACTGTTTAAAGTGCTATCGCAGTGCGTTAAATGCAAGGTGTGGATGGGGCCTTAGCTTCTCTTATCCTTAGCCTCTCCCATGGAAATGGCGGAAATGACCGGCAGAATCCGAGACCAGGGAGAAGAGTCGATGGAAGAAGATTGGAAAAAATTTAAAGTATAATTACAGAAATATTGCAGAATTAATGAATGTTAGAAGAATATTGGAATGAAGCTACATGGTTTTAGCAGAAGTGTTATTAAGAATTATATGAATATTAAGTGTTAAAGTGGAAAATTTAAAGTTAAATTGTGTTAAAGTTAAATTATAGAACAAAAATTGAAGAAGAGGGAAAGGATTTGTTGAACCAGTTAATTTGAACTAGAATACAAAAAAGGGAGGTGCGAGGAAGTCGAGGAAATAAGCTAATGAAAGATATAGATATAAAATTTGGATGTGTGTTTTTGTTTTCTTATGTTGTATTGTTGTATTGTTTTTTATTGTTCATGTATTGCTTGTTGAATTCATGCATTTTTTTTCATTGTTTTTCTTTTTTATAATTATAAAATATCTAATAAATATTATTTTTTAAAAAAATATATATCCTTAGCCTCTCCCTGCTACCTTTTATTTGCTTGGTTAGATATTGTTTACCTGCCACCTTCCTTCCATAATAGGCCCCAGAATTATATATATGTGGCTCCCAGGCACTTCCAACCGGCTTAGCTGAGCAAGGCGATAGCCTTGCTTGACTTCCAAACACACCCCAGGGCCCTGTCTACCCTGCTCACCTTAATTTTGCACAGAGCTATGCTCGTGTATAGGGGACGTGGGTGGCGCTGTAGGTTAAACCACAGAGCCCAGGACTTGCCGATCAGAAGGTCGGCGGTTCGAATCCCCGTGACGGGGTGAACTCCCATTGCTCAGTCCCTGCTCCTGCCAACCTAGCAGTTCAAAAGCACGTCAAAGTGCAAGTAGATAAATAGGTACCACTCCGGCGGGAAGGTAAACGCCGTTTCCGTGCGCTGCTCTGGTTCGCCAGAAGCGGCTTAGTCATGCTGGCCACATGACCCGGAAGCTGTATGCCGGCTCCCTCGGCCAATAAAGCGAGATGAGCGCCGCAACCCCAGAGTCAGCCACGACTGGACCTAATGGTCAGAGGTCCCTTTACCTTTTACACTCATGTATGGCTATAATAAGAATCCTTCCCTTTCCCCAATACAGTGGTACCACGGGTTAACATACGCTTCAGGTTACAGACTTTGATAACCCAGAAATAGGACCTCGGGTTAAGAACTTTGCTTCAGGGTGAGAACAGAAATTGTGACCCGGCGGCGTGGCAGCAGCAGGAGGCCCCATTAGCTAAAGTGGTGCTTCAGATTTAGAACAGTTTCAGGTTAAGAACGGACCTCCGGAACAAATTAGGTACTTAACCCGAGGTACCACTGTCTCACATGATGCTTTAGAAAGTTCCAGAGCCATTGATGTATTAAAACATCACAGATGTATTAATCGCCTTTCAAAGTGCCATCTCAAGGCCCTTTACACGCAAGGTAATAATAATGATAATAACAACAACAACAACAACAACAGTTAAAGGATAATTAAAACAGTTAAAACATACATCTCTGGGTGGTGGCGAAGTGAATGACTGGTCTGTCCTGCACTGGATAGCCAGCCTCACATCATCTGCGTCGACGCTCGACTTCTTTGCGTGACTGGAATAAATTTTGGCATCTTCCAAGATGGTTGTCACATATCCTGTCAGGAAGTAAAAGCCAGAATGCAAGAACGTAAGAGCGGCCTGCAGGATCAAGCCAAAGGCTCATTTAGCCCAGTATCCTGTTCACACAGCGGCCAACAAGGCGCCTCTTCTGGGAAACCCATACGAAGGACCTGAGGACAACACTTGCGATTCCCCACTTGCGATTCCCAGCAAATCTGTGTTCAGAACAGTGATAGAAACTCAGATATATACACCCGGGAAGAATGGCAGATGAAGCTGATGGACTACATGGAATTGGCGGAAATGACTGGCAGAATCCGAGACCAGGGAGAAGAGTCGGTGGAAGAAGATTGGAAAAAAAATATTTACAGAAATACTGCAAAATTAATGAATGTTAGAAGAATGCTGGAATGAAGTTATACGGTTTTAGCAGAAATGTTATAAAACTGATTGTTAATGGGCCAAAGTGGAAAATTTAAAGTTAGATTGTGTTAAGATAAATTATAGAACAAAAAATGGAGAAAGATGGAAAGGATTTGCTGAAATAGCTAACTGAACTAGAATACAAAAAAGGGAGGTGTGAGGAGGTCGATGAAACAAGTAAATGAAAGGTAAAGATATGGAAATACTGGATGTGTTTTTTAAAATGTTTTCGTTTTTCTTGTTGTTTTGATGGAGTGTTTTTTTGTTTTTCTTTTTATTTTTGATGTATTGTTTGTTAAAGTTTTTATTGTTTCCTTTTTTTTCCCCTTCTTTTTCTGTAACCATTAAATTTTTAATAAATATCATTTAAAAAAAAAAAAAAGAAACTCAGATATATAAGCTGGGCGCCAAATGGCTCCTTAAACAAGGGCTACAGTTGCCAAAACAGAATGTCTAGTTGCCATTTTTGGGGCCCGATGGCTCAAAAACCACATTTTTCAATATGATTTTTTGGTTCCTGAAACTCACTTCTGATTGTTTAGATAATATATAATGGGTAGAATTCTACTGCAATGTGCTCTACGTGGGGCTACCTTTGAAGGTGACCCGGAAACTACAACTAATCCAGAATGCGGCAGCCAGACTGGGATCTGGAAGCGGCTGCTGAGACGACATAACATTGGTCCTGAAAGACCTACCAGTACATCGGCTCCCAGTATGTTTCCGGGCACAATTCAAAGTGTTGGTGCTGACCTTTAAAGCCCTAAACAGCCTCAAAGGCCCAGTATACCTGGAGGAGCGTCTCCGCCCCCATCGTCCAGCCCGGACACTGAGGTAGAAGAAGAAGAAGAGTTTGGATTTGATATCCCGCCTTTCACTCCCTTTAAGGAGTCTCAAAGCGGCTAACATTCTCCTTTCCCTTCCTCCCCCACAACAAACACTTTGTGAGGTGAGTGGGGCTAAGAGACTTCAAAGAAGTGTGACTGGCCCAAGGTCACCCAGCAGCTGCATGTGGAGGAGCGGGGAAGCGAACCCGGTTCCCCAGATTCCCCAGATTCCAAGACTACCGCTCTTAACCACTACACCACGCTGGCTCTCAGGTCCGGCGCAAAGGGCCTTCTGGCGATTCCCTCCCTACGAGAAGCCAAGTTACAGGGAACCAGGCAGAGGGCCTTCTCAGTAGTGGTGCCCACCCTGTGGAACGTCCTCCCATCAGATGTCAAAAAGATAAACAACTACCTGACATTCAGAAGACATCTGAAGGCAGACCTGTTCAGGGAAGTTTTTAATGTGTGACATTTTAATGTATTTTTAATCTTTGTTGGCCCAGAGTGGCTGGGGAAACCCAGCCAGATGGGTGGGGTACAAATGATAAATTATTATTATTATTATTATTATTATTATTATTATTACAGGATAGGGGATTAGTGTGCGAAAACAGTTGCGATCCAAGGATCCCCAGGCCTGCACCTCCAGATGGTGGAGACATCAGGCACCATTCTGGCACCCAGGCATCTTCACTTGGTCGCAAGTGGCAGGTAACCAGGTGCAAAATGTGCCTAGCACCTGGCCCATTCCTAACTGTCAGGGACTGGGCAGAGGAGGAATGGTGGAGATCGCCTCCCATCCTCACCTTTCCAGGGAGCAGGAGAAAGAATACAGTATAGATTTACAACAGGGGTTTGAGGGAGGTCGCAGCTCAGAGACAGATGAGGGGGAAAGTTGGGAGATCATGGGAGAGCCAGAGCAACACCTAGCTGACACCTTGGCATTAGAAAGCATCCCAGACCCTCCATATCCCAGAACCCGGCAGGCCTTAAAAGTAGGAGAGCAAAGAGCTCAAAGGCAGAGGGCATGTAGCAGCACCCCTAGAGGAGGTGATGAGAATGACAACTGAGGAAGCGGGAGAGATGGGTGTAGAGATTCACAAGCGACAACACAATTATCCATTAAGCATTACTGTATTTTAATACAGTGGTACCTCGGGTTAAGTACTTAATTCGTTCCAGAGGTCTGTTCTTAACCTGAAACTGTTCTTAACCTGAAGCACCACTTTAGCTAATGGGGCCTCCTACTGCCACCGCGCTGCCGGAGCATGATTTCTGTTCTCATCCTGAAGCAAAGTTCTTAACCTGAAGCACTATTTCTGGGTTAGCGGAGTCTGTAACCTGAAGCATGTGTAACCTGAAGCGTATGTAACCCGAGGTACCACTGTATTGTGTTGGAAGCCACCCAGAGTGGCTGGGGAAGGCCAGCCAGAAGGGCGGGGTATAAATAATAAATTATTCTTATTCTTATTTTTATCCAAGAGGCTGGGTTCTACAGCCTCTCTCTGTAAAGACTGAAATTAAAAAGGACTGTAAGAAACTTTTCCTTGTCTCTATACTTTCCTGGGCAACCAGCCGGGAGCTGCTGACGGCATCCTGACACTAACACTGGCTCAGAAAGTGCCTCTGAAAGTGGAGGCAGCCCATAGCAGTCACTTTTTATTCTCTGATCCTCTCTTAAAGCCATCCAAGTTGGGGGTGATATAGAAAAAATGGGGTGGGTTGGCTTTTGCTGCCCAACTCCCCCAAGGGACTGAATCCTCGAAGTCCCTGATTGGTCAGAGATGAATGGATGGAGGCAGGAGGCGGTGAAAGCAAGGTAGATCTTTATTTTTCTGTTGCAACAGAGTTCCCTCCCCTCCTTGCAAGGAGGCAAGAAAGACCCCGAACCAAGAAGAAACCTCTCTTTTTAAGGTTTGCATTTTGGCACATCCCCTATACAAACAGTCAGAAATTATATCGCACCTGAAGTGGGGTTGCTGTGGCTCAGGCAGGCCAAGGTGCGATATTCCTGAGCATTTGGCAAGTTTCACATAGTTCCAGACAGAATTTACACAAAACATTGGCATTTGATATGACAATCAAGATGCCTGTCAAACATCCCTCAGTGCAGAGCATCTGAGCAAACAATCACAATTAATACAAAGGAGATTCATAAGTATAGGAGAGGAATTCCTTCAGGAAATTCCCCTGATTGCTATCTGCCTACCTGTTCAGGCAAGGGGGATTAAGGAGGCAGAGGAAATATTAAGTCTTTAGCGAGAGCCAAGATGGCTTCCGGATTGCTCTCCTGTACTGTTTTAGATATGTGGTTTAAATACTTATGTACGTGTTTTTACCTTGTGCAATTATCAACATGTATTTTACACTGAGGTCCAGCACCGAGGGCCTTCTGGCGGTTCTCTCACTGCGAGAAGCAAAGCTACAGGGAACCAGGCAGAGGGCCTTCTCAGTAGTGGCGCCCTCCCTGTGGAACGCCCTCCCACCAGATGCCAAAGAGGACAACAATTACCAGACTTTTAGAAGACATCTGAAGGCAGCTCTGTTTAGGGAAGCTTTTAATGTTTGATGTATCACAGTATTTTAATATTCTTTTGGAAGCCGCCCAGAGTGGCTGGGGAAACCCAGCCAGATGGGCGGGGTATAAATAATAAATTATTATTATTATTATTATTATTATTATTATTATTATTATTATTATTATATTTGAGACCTTAGAATTCCTATAACAACAGAAAGTTGGTTCTGCCAGGAGCTCAGACTTCTGGGTAAAGAGGGAAGTTCAGAATAAAGCAATTTCTCTCTGCTAGCTGCTGGCACTCTCACCAATTTCTCCTGTGCTACTTTGTACCAGGGCTTCAAGGCCCAAGGTGTGTTTGCCTTGTGCAATTATCAACATATATCGGAGACCTTAGAATTCCTATAACAATACAGTCATACCTCGGGTTACACACGCTTCAGGTTGCGTTTTTTTGGGTTGTGGACTGCCGAAACCCAGAGGTACCGGAAAGGGTTACTTCTGGGTTTTGGCAGCCGTGCATGTGCAGAAGTGCTAAATCGCGCTTTGCACATGCGCAGAAGCACTGGATCGCAACCCGTGCATACGCAGATGCGGGTTGCGAATGTGCATCCCACACGGATCACGTACGCAACCTGAGCGTCCACTGTACAGTGGTACTTCTGGTTGCGAACGGGATCCATTCCGGAGGCCCGTTTACAACATGAAAAGAGCGCAGACGCGCCGCTACGGGTTGCGATTCGCCGCTTCTGCACAAGCACGTAATATCATTTTGCGCGTCTGCACATGCACAAGCGGCGAAACCTGGTAGTAACCCTGTCTGGTACTTCTGGGTCGCCACAGGACGTAACCTGAAAGAACGTAACATGAAGCGGACGTAACATGAGGTATGACTGTATGTACACAGGCTAAGACCCTACCTGCCCGCAGACTGTCTCGCCAGAGTGGTGCATGCTCTAGTTATCTCCCGCTTGGACTACTGCAATACACCCTATGGGGGGCTACCTTTGAAGGTGACCCAGAAACTGGAATTAATCCAGAATGCGGCAGCTAGACTGGTGACTGGGAGTGGCCACCGGGACCACATAACACCAGTCCTGAGAGATCTGCATTGGCTCCCAGTACGTTTCCGAGCACAATTCAAAGTGTTGGTGCTGACCTTTAAAGCCCTAAACGGCCTCGGTCCTGTATACCTGAAGGAGCGTCTCCACCCCCATCGTTCTGCCCGGACACTGAGGTCCAGCGCCGAGGGCCTTCTGGCGGATCCCTCCCTGCGAGAAGTGAAGCTACAGGGAACCAGGCAGAGGGCCTTCTCGGTGGTGGCGCCCACCTTGTGGAACACCCTCCCTTCAGATGTGAAGGAAATAAGTAGCTATCCTATCTTTAAAAGACATCTGAAGGCAGCACTGTTAAGGGAAGTTTTCAATATTTAATGCTGTATTGTTTTTAACATTTGATTGGGAGCCGCCCAGAGTGGCTGGGGAAACTCAGCCAGATGTGCGGGGTATAAATAATAAATTATTATTTTTATTATTATTTTTTTTATTATTATTATTACTCTTACCTGGCGGGGGCAAATTGACCCAAACCTTTGACATGGAGGCAACATTTTGTTTAATTTAAAAAAAAAAAAAAAACCCACACAGCATGGAGACAACTTACTATATGCAAACTCCAGCATCTGATTTATAACCCGTGGCTCATATTCCGTGATCCCCATGTCTTTCAGGATCTGGGCCATCACCTGTGCAAGCCAAGAGAGCAGAAGGGCGCGTGAGAGGGAGGATCCCCTTTACGGGCTGCAAACTGGGCTGCAAGCAGGAAATGCAACCGTTTCCCTTGCAGCTGCAGCCCCTGCAAGCCCAGGGGGTGGGGGGTCCCCGGCAGCCCCTCTCCGCTCTCCCCGCCTCCCCTCCCAACCCCACACCTGAGCGTCTTTGGGCGCGCTCTTGGGCGACGCCATCTTCACCGCATCCATCGCCGCCATCGCTCCCAGGCGGTGGGGGGGGGGAGAGCAGCTGCAGCTCACTGGGCATGCGCGCCCCCAATATCCGCATGCGTAGTAGAGGAAGCGAAGCGAGGGCCTGGCAGTTTCTCCCTCTTACGATTGCCCGATTGGCTCGTTGACTACAGAGGGGTTGCTGGGATTTTTTTTCAAAGACTAGCGCCTCCTCCGTCCGGAGGCAGCACTTCCGGGTTTCCTTTGACAATGTCCCAAAGCTTCTAAAAAAGGAACCTGCAGGCATTTCCTCTTGTGGAATGTTTAAAAAGTTAGCCTAACTAAAGGAAACAGTAGACTTCTTGTGAAGGTTTTGAAGAAATATGGATCAGTTCATTTTATCTGGGAATTCAAGCGGGCGTGGGTTTATGTCAGTGCTTCGGCCAGCAACGACAGTCTCGTTCCGAGCAGCCCAAGGGAACGCAGCACTTAGATGAAATCGGGGTCAATCGATCCATAATTTAAAATAGAATCAAAACAAAAAACACAGTTGCATTGGCCGGGAATCGAACCCGGGCCTCCCGCGTGGCAGGCGAGAATTCTACCACTGAACCACCAATGCAGGCACGAGCTGGAGTTTTTTGCAGGGATGCATGTGCACATCATGCCGGACGCTTCTGGTTGTGACTGCGCAAGAGCATCCTTGCTAATTGCAGTTAATTAAAAAGAGTTGCTGCAAGAAAGTTGTGCATGCAAATGCATTGGTGGTTCAGTGGTAGAATTCTCGCCTGCCACGCGGGAGGCCCGGGTTCGATTCCCGGCCAATGCAAGAAGCTTCTTTTTTGCTGCCCCCTCACCCCCCACCTAGGAAAGGCATCCAATGTTCCGCAGTTGCAAAAGCAAATACTACTCTCCTGGCATAAGCTTTCTGTGCACCACCATCAATTTCAAGAGGCGCATGCAGACTGCTGGCTTGTGCTGCGGTGCACAAATGATTTTGTTCCAACAAATGTTAGTCGGTTTTGCAATGACTGGATTCTCTTGCATGGGGTGGAGGTGGGGGAGAGGAATTTGCATTGGCTGGGAATCGAACCCACAGTCTACCACTGAATCATCAATGCAAGCAAACCCAGCATCTGCTGACATTGTTTTAATTCCGTAAAAAGAATTTCCAATGTATATGTCATGCATCCTTTGTTTTGTAAGCACCCAAAGTTTCTTCAGCTTTATACACCATTGGACATAATAATAATCCCCAGAGTGTGATGTAAGTGTGTGTGTGTGTGTGTGTGTGTGTGTGATCAGCAGTACACAATTTATATCACACTTTGGTCTCCTTTTATATTTTTACTTACTCAAGGAGGCCACATCACCCAAAAAGTGTTTTGTTGCAGTTTCAACTAAAATGAATTAGCGCTTTAGATGTCTTAATTACAGTGGTGCCTCGCAAGACGAAATTAATCCGTTGTGCGAGTCTCTTCGTCTTGCGAAGCACGGCTATTAGCGGCTTAGCGGCTTTAAGAAAAAGGAAAAAAACTTGCAAGAACTCGCAAGACGTTTCCTCTTGCGAAGCAAGCCCATAGGGAAATTCGTCTTGCGAAACGACTAAAAAAATGGAAAACTCTTTCGTCTAGCGAGTTTTTCGTCTTGCGAGGCATTCGTCTTGCGGGGCACCACTGTATTATTATTAATTGACTTACCAGTGCCAGAATTTGTGTGCTATCAACAACTGTTTTGCAAATTACCACCAATATTAAGGAAGCTTTCTCTTTCTATACTTTCCTGCCTTTCCCTTCCCTCTGACCTAAATTTCCAGTTTCCCTTGCACCATTCATAACAACCTTTTATAACATGTACATACAGGGATGTGCATAACAGGTACATAACATGTATCTGATGGATTGGACTGCGAAACAAATCTATTAAGCCATTAAGGCGTCACGAGACTCTTTGTTGTTTTTTCTGCAAGAGATTAAATACTGCCACCCTTCTGGAAAGTTTTGATTTTGGGGGATTGGGGGGGGGGGGAGTCCAGCCCAGCTATCCGCAACATGATGCCTTCTATTTTGAAGAAGGTTCTTCTAACCAAGTCTCTGATAAGCCCTCTTCTCTCTCTGCCACAACTAGCAGGCCTTGGAAATGGATTGCCAAATTTATTACATGGTGTCTGCTTTGTGTGGGGCTCACCCTATGAACGATAATCCCCAGATTTCATGGGTTGTTTTTTTAACAAAAAAAAAAATGAAATGTAACCAGTCACTTTCCAGCATTTGTAGAACCTGAGATATGAGGCCAAAATTGCCCTGTTGGAACAAGCAGGATTCAAGCACAAAAACCTTCTGACCTTCAGGAGGTTGGTGGTTCAAGCCCACCCAGGGACAGCTGTGAGAAGGAATTCTGCATTGCAGGCGGGTTGGACTAGATGACCATCAGGGTCCCTTCCAAATTTACAGTTCTGTGATGCTATAATTCCCCTGTAGATTCCAGCACCTGGTAAATATACAGATCCTGTCTGTCTCATTTATGTTCAGGAAAAATCAGACTGCTCCTATTGCTTTCTGTATTTCACTTTGCCCCCACCCACCCCAGAAAAAAATCCCATTGTTATAAGAATTCTAAGGTCCCAAATATATACCCTATAAGGGAATAAAGGTAAAGGTAAAGGGACCCCTGACCATTAGGTCCAGTCACTGTTTACCTTCCCGCCGGAGCGGTACCTATGTAGCAGGACTCCCCCCCCCCCATCATTCAGTTTGTACAGACTTCACACACACTCACACTCACACACTACATACGCTACACTTCTGTTATAAATTCATAGAAAATCAACCATACATCAGATTTGGACTGTTCCACTTTTATTTTACTCCATGAAGGAAGGACTACAAAATGGGGAAGGTTTGATACAGGCCACCATAATCCCTTGAGCATAGCAGCACATCCACAGGACCCCTGCCCAGTTGCTATGCCAACCCTGATGGTCCTAGACAGAAGACCATCAACTACACTACAGACTGCATACACGAGTGGATTCAACATGGACTATAACAAAAGAACAGTGATTGGGTTCCCCCTCAGGGGGCAGGAAACTGCGACTACCTTTTGTCTTCAGAAAATGACTCATGGGAGGGGGGAAAGAGGGGAACCAGCCAGGTGACAGGACACTCAGGTTACCACCACAACTCCTCCCTCAACCCCTCCTTTCTGTAATGTATGCATGACGTTTCTGGGGGTGGGCTTGACCTAGAGGAGGGGAATTTCAAAAGTTTTTATAAGGTCTTGCACACCATTTTTCTGTGCCTTTTCCTTTCTCCTGCGAGTGAGGGGAACACCCTGCTGCAACAGTACAATAAAGGCCAAGCCTACAGGCTGCTGATTTGCTCCAATTTACTCTGGTTGGTGCCTTTACTTTTTGTCCAAGGGAGCCCTCGGATTTTTCCGGTAACACCTATTTATCTACTTGCACTTCGATGTGCTTTCAAACTGCTAGGTTGGCAGTACCCCGTCACAGGGATTCGAACCGCTGACCTTCTGATCGGCAAGTCCTAGGCTCTGTGGTTTAACCCACAGCACCACCTGCGTCCCCCCATAAGGGAATACAGTACCCCATAAGGGAAAGGGAGCAGTTTCCCCGCCCACTAACACTGTGGACGAGGTATTTCGACTCCTTGAAATCTGGGTCTGGAGACTCCCTTGCGATGGCAGAGTTAAAAGCAAAAGCTTCAGAATAATTTGGAAAATGCAGCTGGGAGTGAGGGACGGTCCGGGGCCTCGGCCTTCACATCATCTTATCTCAGTTCCGCCTTTCAGGCTTCCTGCCGATAATAAACAATAAATCTCAAGCATCGGACATCAATTCTGCTGCTGCTGTGAAAAGGGCTGCCTTAGAATTCACAGGGTTTTGTCTGTTGGGTTCTATGTATAGCCCAGAAACCTAAGGCTACAGGAAGGATTCATCTATGCAAGCCTTCTTCAACCTGGTGCCCTCCAATTTTTCTTGGACTCCCGATAGAGCTGCCATATTTTGGGGAAATGAAACTCAAAAGTTGTTGTTGAGCTTTTTGGGGGAAACTCGTAGAAATTCCGAGCGCATAGCAACCCATTTACCAGCAAAGTGGGCAAAATAAATAATATATTAAAACTATAATCTGAATTATAATAATGAAATAGGTAAAGGTAAAGGGACCCCTGACTCTGGGGTTGTGGCACTAATCTCGGTGGCGCATGCTCTAGTTATCTCCCGCTTGGACTACTGCAATGCGCTCTACGTGGGGCTACCTTTGAAGGTGACCCGGAAACTGCAATTAATCCAGAATGCGGCAGCTAGACTGGGGACTGGGAGTGGCTACCGAGACCATATAACACTGGTCTTGAAAGACCTACATTGGCTCCCAGTACGTTTCCAAGCACAATTCAAAGTGTTGGTGCTGACCTTTAAAGCCCTAAACGGCCTCAAAGGCCCAGTAGACCTGAAGGAGCGTCTCCACCCCCATCGTTCTGCCCGGACACTGAGGTCCAGCTCTGAGGGTCTTCTGGTCAATTTATAGGGAACCAATTTATAGGGAACCAGACAGAGGGCCTTCTCGGTGGTGGCGCCTGCCCTGTGGAACGCCCTCCCACCAGATGTCAAAGAGATAAACAACTACCTGACATTTAGAAGACATCTGAAGGCAGCCCTGTTCAGGGAAGTGTTTAATGTGTGACATTTTAATGTATTTTTAATCTTTGTTGGAAGCCACCCAGAGTGGCTGGGGAAACCCTGCCAGACGGCCGGGGTACAAATGAAAAATAATAATAATAATTATTATTATTATTATTATTATTATCTCACTTTACTGGCCGAGGGAGCTGACGTTTGTCCGCAGGTGCCTGAAGCCAGCTCCCCTTAGAGCCACATCCTTGGGTAGGATCCTGCCCTGGACCAGACCTTTAAGGTACAGTGGTACCTCGTGTTAAGTACTTAATTCGTTCCGGAGGTCCGTTCTTAACCTGAAACTGTTCTTAACCTGAAGCACCACTTTAGCTAATGGGGCCTCCCGCTGCTCCCGCACCACCAGAGCACGATTTCTGTTCTCATCCTGAAGCAAAGTTCTTAACCTGAAGCACTATTTCTGGGTTAGCGGAGTCTGTAACCTGAAGCGTATGTAACCTGAAGCGTATGTAACACGAGGTACCACTGTACATGGCTTCCCCCCAGAGGATTCTGGGAACTCTCCTTTACCCCTTCCCAGGATTCTTATTAGGAATTTTGAATAGAGTCATCCCAAATGACAAAATTTATATTTTCGTGTGCGCAACAACAGCAGCGAGAATGTTGATAGCCAATAATTGGAAAGGAAATTATGTTCCAAACCAAAGAAGAATGGTTGAATAAAGAATACTTGGAATGAGCAAAGTTGACTGATTTGATAGGATGAAAATCAAAAAATATAATCCGGAAACAATGGAAATGTTTAAATGATTATTTACATAGACAAGGATTAAATGTAAGGTATTGGTTGTTTGTGTTCAGAATAGATTTATGAAAGATTTAGAAAGCTTATTGATTAGAATATTTGTGTGAGATTGTATGGGGAAACGACGGAATAACAGATACAATCCTGCTTAAAATGTATATAGGAAGTGCAGTGTAAGCGATGGAAGTCAATCAGTGAAATTTCATTATTATTTTCATATGGAGATATTTGTAGAATCAACTTGGAAGAAATTCTTCCAACTTTTCTTCTTCTTTTTTTCTTTTCTTCTTTTGTTCCTTTTTTCATATATATGTGCTTATTTGAAATATATACGTACGTATGTATTTGCAATATTTTGCTTATATTTTGTAACAATCATGTTAAATAAATAAATAAATAAGCATGGCAGCCAAAAAAAAATGACCCTCTTAGCTGCTCTTGGTCAAATTTTGTTTAGTTTCTCGGTTGCTGGCTTTTTCCACACACCCCCACCTACCTCCCACAGTACCATCTCAGTTGCCTTCTCCTGCAGTTTTGCATTTTGCCCAAACACCCCGGCTGCCGCCTCTTTCGTTCGGCTTACGGCAAAGCAGCCTCAGTGACGTCTGTCGCACCCTGTCTGGTTTCCTTTTTAAAAAATAAACATTAAAAATAAGAGCATCAGCATCCTATGCGCGGCAAGAGGTGATGGAGCCACGTGAGCCTGTTCAGGGGATTTTCTGTGCAAAAGGGTGAGGACGAGAATGACTCATACACTCCATCAAGAAAATGGGCACTTTTATCAGAGTCAGGCCACACATCTTTTGCATGCTGCGGGGGGTGGGGGACATTTGCTCAGGCACCGTTGAACACTGGCAGAATGGATGCTTTTGAATTCTGGTGCTGGAGGAGACTCTTGAGAGTCCCATGGACTGCAAGAAGATCAAACCTCTCCATTCTGAAGGAAATCAGCCCTGAGTGCTCACCGGAAGGACAGATCCTGAAGCTGAGGCTCCAATACTTTGGCCACCTCATGAGAAGAGAAGACTCCCTGGAAAAGACCCTGATGTTGGGAAAGATGGAGGGCACAAGGAGAAGGGGACAAGGGAGGATGAGATGGTTGGACAGTGTTCTCGAAGCTACAGACATGAGTCTGACCAAACTGCGGGAGGCAGTGGAAGACAGGAGTGCCTGGCGTGCTCTGGTCCAGGGGGTCACGAAGAGTCGGACACGACTAAACGACTAAACAACAACATGAGCCAGACCTCAAGGCATGTTTAGGGAAGCTTTTAATATATGAAGGACTATTGTATTTTTTTATTTTGTTGGAAGCCACTCAGAGTGACTGGGGAAACCCAGCCAGATGGGTGGGGTATAAAAAAAATTATTATTATTATTATTATTATTATTATTATTATTCACAAATCTGTGTATGGTGTTCATGGCTTCAGGACAGATATTCTTCAGTATTTTGTAGAGGAATCAAACTTCCAACCCCTACCTGGTTCAGACATCCTCAAAGGGCCAACAAGATTTTTCTTTAAATTTATTTTTATTTAAATTTGTACACCGCCCTTCATTCAAAGATCCGAGGGTGGCTCACAGTATAAAAATACAAAATAAAAACACACAATACATAATAAAAACAAGGTAAAAAACCCAAACCCTTAACCCCCCCTCCCACAAACACATTTCACAAGCCAAATAATGTTGATCAGACATTAGAAATGCTTAAGATTGTGGTTTGTTTGTTTGTTTGTTTCATTTCCACCTCACCTTTTTCTCCTAAGTGCTCCAGGTGTGGTGTATGTGGTTTCCCCTATTCTTGTTTAATCGCCACAACAACCTTGTGAGGTAGGGCTAGGCTGAGAGAGGCAGGGACCGATGTCAAAGGTCAAATCCAGGGAGTTTTTTTGGCCGAGTGGGAGATTCGAACCCTGATCTCTGGTTCCAGTGCTCTAACCACTACACCACCGCTGCCTGCCCTAAGGCAAACGGCCACAAAACACACATTCAGGTGAAAGCAATGTCAGGTACAGAATATATGACCTGCAGAGTGCGAAACAAGCCGTGGCTTTTGTGAGATATATATGTTAGCAGTGGCCGAACTATGCTAAGTCATCTTCGCCACGGGTCCCATGATTTTTCAGCAGCGAACATCCCGCTTTTTAACCCGAAAGGGTTTTTGGGAGGCAGAAAAAAGTTATCATTCAGAGAAGACGGACCAAACGGCAACACAGCCTGAAGCAGCTGTCGCAAGCGGCAGGCTGGCTGAGAGGGGGCGAAATCCCTGCCAATCTAAAAAACCCTAAGGAAATAAAGAATGGTTGCGGCAAAGACTTCATTCCATGTCATGACATGACTCTCTTTCCGGATTGGTCATTGAGCCCCGTCAATATATACATGTTGTTCTAGTTAAACTGTGGAACTTCATGCCTAGATAACTTTTGATTTTTATGTGTTGTTTTTTTGGGAGATTTTACTCATCTCCCAAAAGTAACATAAATAAAATAAAATAATAAAATAAAATAAAATAACAACAATGCATAAAAACAACAACAATGTATATACCGGTATATATAAAAAAACCATGAACAAATTTCTAAACCACAATTTTAGTTGACTTCCCTCCACCCTCTTGGTTTCATTGTTTAGCACTTATTCACGCACTTCCATAAAACCTTATATTCTTAACAATCCAATTTTGAAACCTTTTCATCTTGCTACAGGTGACTTTTAAAGGTTATACCAATGCAGAAATCTATACGCAAAGCTTCAAAAAAATGCATTCAATAATTGCCTTTTTTTTTTTAGGTTTCAAGTTATCTAATATGTCCTGCATAGTTCATTGATTTGTTTTGCCAGTCTTCTTTAATCTTCTTTGGCGATGGCTTCTTGCTTCTATCGAGATGGGCTGAACCTGGCCTGGGATTCATTCTCAAATACTGGAATCAAGTCTTTCTCTTGATAAGTCCATCAAATCCTGTACATCTCAGTATCACAACTTCAGGTTGTTTTTTTAACACCAGTCATTTCCCGCATTCTCTTCAAATCTTTATATGTCTTTTCCCAGGCCCTTTTTCACCATTTTACATTGCCACCACGTAGGGTAGCCCCTCTTATATTTATTGTCCTCCCTTCCTGCTAACCTAGATGGCTGTAAAATAGGACTGGACAAATTAATGTCGGATAGAGACTATTGATGGCTCCTAGCCGTAATATCTACCGTATTTTTCGCCCTATGGGACGCACCGGCCCATAGGACGCACCTAGATTGGGGGGGGGAATAAAGGGGGAAATTTTTATTCCCCCCCCCCAGGCGCGGGGCTGGGGTGGGGGAAGCCCGAGCTTCCCTCTCCCCCAGCCCCCAGAACGGGACCCAGAGCCATGCCGAAGCTGCGTGCAGCTTTGGCATCGCTCTGGGAGCTTGCGGGGCTGGAGGAGGAGGAAGCCCTCCGCCAGCCTTCTAACCAAGTCGGAGGACAGCGGGAAAGGCGCGCTGTGCCTCTCCCACTGTCCCCCGAGTTTGTAGGGCTGGCGGTGGGGCTCTCCTGAAGCCTGGAGTGCGAGAGGGGTCAGTGCGCACCGACCCCTCTCGCTCTCCAGGCTTCAGCGAAAGCCTGCATTCACCCCATGGGACGCACACACATTTCCCCTTCGTTTTTGGAGGGGGGAAAGTGTGTCCTATAGGGCGAAAAATACGCTATGCTCAGTTGCTGAAAAACACAGGCGCTTGGATCCCGGTGCTTGAATCCTGCCTGCAGGTTTCTTAGAGGACAGCCATAGCCAACGCTGTGGTCTCCATAAATGGTTGGACTGCAACTCCCATCGTGCCTGATCATCGACTGTTCTGGCTCAGAATGATGGGAGCTGGGAGCCTATCAACACTTGGAGCTACTAACCCACAGGACGGCTCTTCTGAAATCCTTCAAAGACAGAGGTCCTTTGGCTGGGCCGGGACGCTATGGGATCAGTGGCGTAGCGTGGGGGGTGCCGGGGGTGCCGGCCGCACCGGGCGCAACATCTGGGGGGGGGGCTCGCACTCGCAGCTCTCTGCCCCTACCTGGCTCCACGGGTTAGGGGGTGCAAATTACTTCCCTTGCCCCGGGTGCTGACAACCTACGCTACGCCACTGTATGGGATTGGGGGGCCCCAACTCCCATCTCTTTCGGGGGTGCAATTAGTGCCAGCCCCGTCCGTTAAGAGTTTGGGTGTAATCTCCAACACCTCCCTTTCTACGGAGGCGCAGGCTGCAGCCGTAACAAAGGCAGAGCCATCTTTACCATTGGGTTTATGGGCGCATGATGTCCGGCCTCTCAGGGGCGCCCCAGCAACTGGGGGAGCTGCACAGCTTTGCTGACGGCCTCCCCTTTCCCTGCACGCCCGCCAGCTGCTCCCCGTCAATCATAAGGCTGGTGGGATTGCAGCTTCCTTCCCAAGCCTTCGCTGGAGGAAAGTGATCCTTGCAGAGGTTTGGGGAAAGGTTGACAACGCCGGGAAAGGGGGGTTCTTTGCACCACGGTGCCGGATAGGCTTAAGACGGCCCTGAAGAAAGGCGGCATTTTTTCACATCCATCAAGCTAAGCAGTTGGCTCCTTACCTCTCTCGCCCTGACCTAGCCACTGTGATCCACGCGACGGTCACCTCCAGACTGGATTATTGTAACTCACTCTACGTGGGGCTGCCCTTGAGACTGACCCAGAAACTCCAGCGGGTGCAGAATGCTGCAGCGAGACTCCTTACGGGGTCTTCGCTGCGAGATCACATTCACCCGGTGCTATACCAGCTGCACTGGCTCCGGGTGGAATACAGGATCAGGTTTAAGGTGCTGGTTTTAACCTTTAAAGCCCTATACAGCCTAGGACCCTTGTACCTATGGGACTGCCTGTCCTGGTATTTTCCACAGAGGACCTTACGGTCTTCAAATAAAAATATCTTGGAGATCCCGGGCCGCAGGGAGCTTAGGCTGGCCTCAATCAGAGCCAGGGCTTTTTTGGCTGTGGCCCCAATCTGGTGGAATGCTCTGTCACAAGCGACTAGGGCCCTGCGGGACTTGACATCTTTCCGCAGGGCCTGCAAGACAAAGCTGTTCCACTAGGCATTTGGCCAAGGCACAGTCTGACCCCTTCTCTGCTTCTGTAGTCCTCATAGAACTCTAGCCCAATGGTTGCCATTAATTTGATTCTGGATTGATTTTAGAATGTATTTTAGTTAATTGACTGCGATTTTATGTACACTGTGCTATTTTTAATTGTTGTTAGCCGCTCTGAGCCCAGCTTTGGCCGGGGAGGATATAAATAAAAATTTATTATCATTATCATTATTATTCCACGGCGGCTAAATTTAGTTGGCCACAAGGGACTTTGTCAGAAACATTTTGGAACATGAACTATATACACAGTATCCACCAGGTCCATCTTTATCAGCATGTCTATTGGCACTCCCATAAAAAAAATTAAAAAATTCCAGAAGTTTGGCGAGGCAAGATTCCCCTTTACAGAATCCTACCTCCGCAAGAGTTGTTCTTTTATATGCTTAATCCCTGTGGGCTGTATTCAAATTAGCTTTTTCTGCAAATAGACCCAACGAAACCAATGGACCGAAGTTAGCCGTGGCCATTGATTTCAATGGGTCAAAATGAATTTTTATTTCCCCCCCCCCAACCCTTTCCACCAATTCACTCCTGGGACTACAATTGTCCAGTTCCCACCCACCCACCCACAGTTACAGACCAGGAGAAGCTTGCAGACACCTGCATGGACATTGGGTGGAAACTGACTGAAAGTCAATTGTTCTCCAGCTCTGAGCTTTGGTGAGGTCGAGAGAGTTCATCTGCAGAATGTCTGAGGTTAAGAGTCCGGCGTCAGCTTGCAAGAGAACGGCAGGGGCTTTTGCCTTGTGCCTGAGCCACGCGAGGCCTAATTCCACCCAGGGTAGCTTGGATAGCTCTTGCAGATGAGGTCCTTCAGAACATCTTCTAGGCTGCTCCTATTCTCAGCCGAGAACTGCTGCCTCATGCCATCTACCTGGAGTTGCACACCAATCACATGCCTTTCATCGCAGACCCACTGGAGTTGAATGGATCTGTTGAGGTGCCAAGTGGCACTGGCAGCCTGGTGCCAGGGGCTGACGCCTCCGCCAAGCCTGAAATGGCCTCTGGAGGACCTGTTGAGATACCGGGCCAGAGCTTTGCCAGAGGGATTTGCACGCAACTTCTGCTCCTCCGCAACAGTGTTGGCAAAGGAGCCTTGCGCCACCGATCTCATGGTGGGGTCTGGGCTGGTCAGCAGAAGGAAGACGTGGGTGATCACTGCAACATCAGCCAGGTGCCCCATTTCCAGAATCCCATGTCCTCCACACTGCCTGGGGGCGCGGAGGGTGTTGCGGGCCACCCCGAGCCACCGGTTCGCCATGTTGACGACGACGGCGTCAGCTTCCTCCAGGCATTTCCTCGCAACCGGTGGTCCTTTCAGGAAGGACGAGATTTTGGGCAGCAGGACAGTCTTGAGAGCATCCATCTTTTGCCCGGGGGTCAACAGCGAACTGTCGATCTCTCCCAGTTCTTCAAGCCACTCTTTGTAGAAGGTTTTGGAGGACGGCTGTTCAGGGAAGCTCAGGAGAACACCCAAGAACTTGAACGTTTCTCCTCTCTGAAGGCGGGTCATCGCTTCTCCCTGGATGGTGAACTCGCTTGGCAGGGCCTGGCACTGTCGGACGTGGAGAGACGCACACTTGGCGGTGTTGAAGCGCAAGCCCACCCGGCGGGTGGCCTCAGTGGCGGCGTCCAACGCGTCCTGCAGCCCTTTCTTGCTGCTGGCCACAAGCACCAGATCATCAACGTAAGCCAAGACGTCGATCTTCCGCCCATGCAGAACGAATCCAGCGGATCGAGCGGCGATGTATCGGACAACCGGCTCCATTGCCAGCTTGAACATGGTGTAGCTCAGAGGGCATCCTTGCTTCAGCCCCTTCTGGATTGGGATATCCGGGCAACCCAGCCTGGCCAGGGTGGTGGTGCACCCACTATACAGATCGCGGAGCACGCTGAGGAAGCCTTCGGGCATGCCCAGCTCCGACAGTACTTGGAAGACGTGCTGGTGAGGGATGGAGCTGAAGGCACTGGAGAGGTCCAACTTGGCAAGGGCAAACTCCTGCCCCGAACGCCGGCACTCGTCCAACAAAGCCTGCAAGATGAAGACGCATCCCGTGCCGTATTTCTGTTGCGGGCAGATGGCGCCACCGTCGATAAGCCAGATGTTGATGCGGCGGTTCAGACACCGGGCGTACATCTTGTAAAGGGTGTCGCACATGGCGATGGGCCTCCAGCTCTTCAGCTCCTTGGCGTCGCCGCCTTTGAAGATGAGGATGGTCTCCGATTTCTTCCACTCGGAGGGGATGCGACGCTGCCGCTTGCACCGGTTGAAAACGGCAGTGAGCACTAGGCAGCCGGGGTCTTGCTGGCTCAGAAAGGCGGGCGTCAGCTTATCCTTCCCCACGTTCTTCTTCTTGATGTGGTGGATCATCTCCTTCACCTCTCTGGGGGCGAAGTCTCTCTCCAGGCTGGAGGAGCCTCTCATGGCGGCAAGGCGAGGCCAGCCACGCGGACGCGGGTAAAGGCCCCAGCCCTCGCTGGCGAACGCTTCGGAAAAGTGTTTGTAGATCTCCGTCGCGGGGATCTCGCAAGGAGGAGGAGGAGGCTCGAGGATCTTCCTCAGAGCTTCGGCTTTGTTGACGTCATACAAGAACTGGATGTTCCTTGTGGCTGTGGCGCTTTGGTACTGCAGGGGGCCTCTCCATCTGTCCTGGGCTGCCCTCCTGCCTCTTTCAGAGAGGTCCTTTGTGAGCTCCTGGATGGCTTCCTCAAAATCAGGGGCCCGCTGGAGCTCGGCAAGCCATTTCTCTTGCCACTGGGTGGTGGGCCTCGGGTAGGATACCATCTCTGGCTGAGATCTCTGGTGCCAAGGTTGGTGTCAATGTGTCCTCTCTCTCTTCCTGCCACCCGCTTCTTGGTCCTGGGCTTCCTTGAAGGTGACGTTGGCCGGTCTTCAAGTCAGTCTGATGTGGGGTGAGGAGGAGGGCTTCTGGGTGGAGGTCACCTCTTGAAATGAGTCCTGCAGGGATGCTTGGCCTCCTGGTCTCTCTCTTTCTTGTGCAGAAAGCTCTTCAGCAGTAGAAGACACCACACACAGCCCTCACTCTGTGCCGAGATCTCAGCCTCGGCGGAAGTGGAGGCAGGCCACAACGGAAGGCAGGCCCGTCTGGCCTGGCCCCCTTGGTTTCTGAGGAAGTGGGTTTTCTTCTCTCTTCCAAGAATCCTCGTCTCCTGCAAAAGATCAGAAAAGCAGGCAGGCCATTAAACCTTCTAACCAAAGCAGCTGGGAGTTCCGCAGAGCCCTCGCACAAAACCATGATGAGAATTAAACAAAAGTTTCCATAGAAAGAAAGAAAGGAAAAAAGTTCAGCTGAACACTCCAGGGGCTGTGCAAATCATGCATTTATTGGCCAGGAGACAGAGGGATTTGATCGATTGGTATTAATAATAATAATAATAATAATAATAATAATAATAATTTATTTTTTATACCTTGCCCATCTGGTTGGGCCTCCCCAGCCACTCTGGGCGGCTTCCATAGAAACCAAAAATACACTAAAATATCACACGTTAAAAACTTCCCTGAACAGGGCTGCCTTAAGATGTCTTCTGAATGTCAGGTAGTTGTTTATCTCTTTGACATCTGATGGGAGGGCGTTCCACAGGGCGGGCGCCACTACCAAGAAGGCCCTCTGCCTGGTTCCCTGTAGCTTTGCTTCTCGCAATGAGGGAACCGCCAGAAGGCCCTTGGCGCTGGATCTCAGTGTCTGGGCAGAACGATGGGGGTGGAGACGCTCCTTCAGGTATACAGGACCGAGGCCATTTAGGGCTTTAAAGGTCAGCACCAACACTTTGAATTGTGCTCGGAAACGTATATAATTGCATTATAAATTGGCATTGTTATCATGAGGCTATTATTGGATTTTAATTGAAAACTAATAAAAAATATTATTAAAAAAAGGAGACAGAGGGATGAACCTTCGCGATGGGAGTATGTTCCAAAGAATCAGAGGGGCAGAATCCCACTGGGTGGAAAGGCAGCGAGGAGCAGTGGTTAGAGCACCCAAATTGGGTGGGGGTTTCCTAGGGGGTGCTAAGAGGCAAGTGGGTGGTGTGTGTGTGTGTGTTAGAGGGGCACTTGGTTTTTAGGCTTCGGAAAGCTGGTATTTTTTAAAATCAAGTTCACCAGTTTGTCGAATTGGTTCAGCTCACTGGTTTCAACTGAATTTTGAATAAAATGTGCGGTCAGTTGCTACTCTTTTTTAAATTTTACTGTGCTATTAAATTTTACTGTGCTCTTTTTTAAATTTTACTGTGCTGACCTTTAAAGCCCTAAACGGCCTTGGGTCCAGTATACCTGAAGGAGCGTCTCCACCCCCATCGTTCTGCCTGGACACTGAGGTCCAGCACCGAGGGCCTTCTGGCGGTTCCCTCACTGCGAGAAGCAAAGCTACAGGGAACCAGGCAGAGGGCCTTCTCGGTGGTGGCACCCGCCCCGTGGAACACCCTCCCACCAGATGTCAAAGAGAACAACAACTACCAGACTTTTAGAAGACATCTGAAGGCAGCCCTGTTTAGGGAAGCTTTTAATGTTTGAAGTATCACAGTATTTTAATATTCTTTTGGAAGCCGCCCAGAGTGGCTAGGGAAACCCAGCCAGATGGGCGGGGTATAAATAATAAATTATTATTATTATTATTATTATTATTATTATTATTATTATTATTATTCCTTAGTGGGTTGTGCAAATCTGAATCGTGCTTCTAATGGGGTAGGGTCAGGGGGGTGAGTTTATGGAGCTGGTAAAAGCAGTGGTGTGGTTTGAAAAGGTTTGGGAACTGCTGGTTTAACGGGGGGGGGAGGGGCAAAACTCCCCTTGCCTGAAATCGAAAGTGGAATTTTACAGTTGCAATCAGAAGACTTGAAAACAAAGAGAGAGACGTCTCCACAGTAACCGTAAGCCACACAGCGATCGGGAACAACTAATACGGACATAATATTTGATAAAGAATTAAAGGAACAAATTAAAACCCCACACAGGAAGAAGAAAGGAGAACTTCGCTTGCCAATTTGCAAATTATTATAGGTGCTAACGTGAACTGAAGTTAATTATTGTAGCTGTGGTATAAGGGATTTTATCAAGAGTGGGTTGTATTTGGTTTGAGCAAAAGTCTGGAGGCAGAACTGAAGGGAATCGGGCCTTGGAAGTACAGCGCGTGGGAAGCCAAACCAAATTTATAATTGCCTATGTACAGTGGTGCCCCGCAAGACGAATGCCTCGCAAGACGGAAAACCCGCTAGACGAAAGGGTTTTCCGTTTTTTGATGCGCTTCGCGGGACGAATTTCCCTATGGGCTTGCTTCGCAAGACGAAAATGTCTTGCGAGTCTTGAGATTTTTTTCCGCTCCCCACCCCCTTTTTCTAAGCTGCTAAACCGCTAATAGCCTTTTAGCAGCTAATCCGCTAATCCTTAAGCCTTTAATAGCCGCTAATAGCCGCTAAACCGCTAATAGCGCTAATCCGCTAATAGGGTTGCTTCGCAAGACGAAAAAACCGCTAGACGAAGAGACTCGCGGAATGGATTAATTTCGTCTTGTGATGCACCACTGTAATTGATTTGTATTTGAATTGGTATTGCTGTTTGGTGTTGATATAATATGGCGCGTATTGGATTTTTGTAACTGAAAATTAATAAGAATTATTCAACAACAAAAAAGAAAGTTTGGGGCAAAGTCCTGGGAGAGACAAAGGTTCAAATCCCCTCCCCCAGTCAGTCATTTTTTATTTGTTTGTTTTATTTATTTCGTAACAGTTATACACTGCTTGGTTGTATGATTGTAAAAAAACAAACAAGCCTAAGAGGCTTACAAAACAATAAAAATAATAAAATTTGGAGGGGGGAATTATAATATGTTAAAGCATACCAAAAATCCGGGAAGATCCCACAGAGTGACCTCAGAGGCTCCCAGCCTAACGTACCGTATTTTTCGTTCTATAAGACGCACCAGACCACAAGACGCACCTAGTTTTTGGAGGAGGGAAACGAGAGAAAAATTTTTCTGAATCTCAGAAGGCAGAACAACAAGAGGGATCGCTGTGCAGTGAAAGCCGCAATCCCTCTTTCTGTTCTGGCTTCTGGGATAGCTGCGCAGCCTGCATTCGCTCCATAAGACGCACACACATTTCCCCTTACTTTTCAGGAGGGAAAAAGTGAGTCTTATAGAGCAAAAAATACGGTACCTCACAGGAATGGAAAGAAGGGAGGAGAAGTATGTACAGTGAGGGGGGGAAAGTATTTGATCCCCTGCTAAACTTGCGCGTTTGCCCTCTGACGAAGAAATGACCAGTCCATAATTTTAATAGTAGGTTTACTGTAGCCGCGAAAGACAGAATAACAACAGGAAAAACCCCTAGAAACCACCTTGAGGACCCCTAGGGACCCCGAGGGTCATCCAGCCCACCCCCTTCAATTCAGGAATCTTTTGCCCAATGTGGGTCTTGAACCCACAACCCTGAGATGAAGAGTCTCGTGCTCTACGGGCTGAGCTATTCCTCAAGAGCTTTGATCTCCTTGGCAGAGAAGGTGGCCTAGAAATGCAGTTAAATAGATATATAATCTTAGAGATGCAGGCTTCCCCAATGTGGTGCTCTCCAGACATTTTTGGACCTGGGCTGCAGTCAGAAATATTTGGGGAGGGCAGGATGTTGGGGCAGCAGGCTGCCTCGGGGCATAGAAAGCTTTTCCACACTAAACGGCAAGTCTTGGTTCCAGTGGGTACCGTATTTTTCGCTCTATAAGACGCACCAGACCACAAGACGCACCTCGTTTTTGCAGGAGGGAAACAAGAAAAAAAATATTCTGAATCTCAGAAGCCAGAACAGCAAGAGGGATCGCTGCGCAGTGAAAGCAGCAATCCCTCTTGCTGTTCTGGCTTCTGGGATAGCTGCGCAGCCTGCATTCGCTCCATAAGACGCACACACATTTCCCCTTACTTTAAGGAGGGAAAAAGTGAGTCTTATAGAGCAAAAAATACGGTATTTTTTTTACTCCCCTGCTCCCCACCCGCCCCTATAAACTGGGGATGGGGGCTGCAAAAGTGGGACCTGCCCATAGAAAAGGAAGGAGGGAGCCAGCATTTTACCATAATATTGCCTTGGAAGCGCCAGCGCCCTTATAAAGGTAAAGGTACCCCTGCCCGTACAGGCCAGTCTTGACAGACTGGGTTGTGCGCCCATCTCACTCAAGAGGCCGGGGGCCAGCGCTGTCCGGAGACACTTCCGGGTCACGTGGCCAGCGTGACATCGCTGCTCTGGCGAGCCAGAGCCGCACACGGAACGCTGTTTACCTTCCCGCTAGTAAGCGGTCCCTATTTATCTACTTGCCCTCGGGGGTGCTTTCCAACTGCTAGGTTGGCAGGCGCTGGGACCGAACGACAAGAGCGCACCCGCCACGGGGATTCGAACCGCCGACCTTTCGATCGGCAAGCCTTAGGCGCTGAGGCTTTTACCCACAGCGCCACCCGCGTCCCATTATACCCAAGCACAAAAAGGTGTTGGAAAACGAAAACATGGGCAGCATTAAGACAAATTCAGCAGTGTAAATAAGTTTTGACGAATACAGTAATGCAATACAGAATAGTATAGTTTTTGTATAGTTTTACTTTCTTGGGCTCCACAGTCACTGCAGATGGTGACAGCAGTCACGAAATTAAAAGACTCCTGCTTCTTGGGAGAAAAGCAATGACAAACCTAGACAGCATCTTAAAAAGCAGAGACATCACCTTGCCGACAAAGGTCTGTATAGTTAAAGCCATGGTTTTCCCAGTAGTGATGTATGGAAGTGAGAGCTGGACCATAAAGAAGGCTGATCGCCAAATAATGGATGCTTTTGAATTCTGGTGCTGGAGGAGACTCTTGAGAGTCCCATGGACTGCAAGAAGATCAAACCTCTCCATTCTGAAGGAGATCAGCCCTGAGTGCTCACTGGAAGGACAGATCCTGAAGCTGAGGCTCCAAGACTTTGGCCACCTCATGAGAAGAGAAAACTCCCTGGAAAAGACCCTGATGTTGGGAAAGATGGAGGGCACAAGGAGAAGGGGGTGACAGAGGACAAGATCATGGCCATTGGTCCCATCACCTCCTGGCAAATAGAAGGGGAAGAAATGGAGGCAGTGAGAGATTTTACTTTCTTGGGCTCCATGATCACTGCAGATGGTGACAGCAGCCACGAAATTAAAAGACGCCTGCTTCTTGGGAGAAAAGCAGTGACAAACCTAGACAGCATCTTAAAAAGCATAGACATCACCTTGCCAACAAAGGTCCGTATAATTAAAGCTCTGGTTTTCCCAGTAGTGATGTATGGAAGTGAGAGCTGGACCATAAAGAAGGCTGATCGCCGAAGAATGGATACCTTTGAATTATGGTGGTCCAGGAATCAGTGTGTTTTTACCTGAGTAGAATGTGTTCTTATATTTAAAATGCATCTCTGGTTTTTTTGTGGGGCATAGGAATTCGTTCATTATAATTTTTTCAAAATACAGTCTGGCCCCCAACAAGGTCTGAGGGACAGTGGACCGGCCCCCTGCTGAAACAGTTTGCTGACCCCTGCTTTAAGGAATTTGAGACACAGGACAAAACTCTAGCTGCTTTGGCTAACTTCAGAGATGGCCCGCAGAAACGAAAATGAAAACAGCTACAAAGAGTCTAACAGGAACTCAAACGGAATCAGCTGGAGGTAACAGGACTCAAAAAGAGTTTGAAAACCCATGTCTGAGATCAGACAGGCAGAAACCATAGGGTGAATTGAATACCTACCCCTTTGCTGACCTTAATATTATACTGGCCATTGTGATGATTTTATTCAAGGTTGGATTTAGGTTTGATGAGGCCCTAAGCTACTGAAGGTAACGGGGCCTTTTATATGTCCAGCTGTCCTTTGTCAACAACAAATTGTCGCTGTTTTTTGGGTTGAATATATGCAATGTGGTAATTTATGGACTTAATAGGTATCTAAAGCCATTTGCACATAACAAAATACGTATTTTATCAAAGTAATTGTTGAACTGAAATACAATTAAGAAGAAGTATATTAATGGTGAAATACAATTAAGAAGTATATTAATAGTGAAATAATTATTAAGCTCTAACTTAAAATGATTTTTTTATTCGTAACAAACTTAATTATGCAAACACATTGGCATTTGGCAATAACAGAAGTTCCTTTAGAAACACATTTTACAAAGATTTATAATCTAGTCTCTAGAAACTTGCTATAACATGAAATAATAATGGCAAACCAGTGATGTTTTAGGGAGCAGGCTAGCAGGCGGGGCCCATGACTTACATCACAGGAGCGTACACAACACACAACACTGTTGCTGTATGTCGGTTTTCTTTTATTTGCTTTTTTACCTTATATTTTGGAAATGTAAATCCAGGGGTTTTTTTCCTTTAATTTTTTGGGGGGTCCCCAAGAGACTGGGCCCCTTAGCTATAGCTTGTTTAAAGGTAAAGGTACCCCTGCCCGTACGGGCCAGTCTTGACAGACTCTAGGGTTGTGCGCCCATCTCACTTAAGAGGCTGGGGGCCAGCGCTGTCCGCAGACACTTCCAGGTCACGTGGCCAGTGTGACGAAGCTGCTCTGGCGAACAAGCACCAGCGCAGCACACGGAAACGCCGTTTACCTTCCCGCTATAAAGCGGTACCTATTTATCTACTTGCACTTAGGGGTGCTTTCGAACTGCTAGGTGGACAGGCGCTGGGACCGAACAACGGGAGCGCACCCCGCCGCGGGGATTCGAACCGCCGACCTTCTGATCGGCAAGTCCTAGGCACTGAGGTTTTACCCACAGCACCACCCGCGTCCCTATAGCTTGTTTAGCTTATACGTAAATCCAGCACTGGGTAAAACTCAGGGGAAAGGAGATGGGAGGCCATGGCGGAGAGCAAAATGCCGATATTTACAACAGGATGCTATGGATTTTGGCGACACAGAGATTCGGGGGGGGGGGGCTTGATAACTGAGGAGGAAGAGAGCATCCCCTCCCCAAGAAAGAAGGACCAGGCTCGGCAGAAAAACGACAACAGGGGAAGAAGTCCTTTGCCAGCAGCTTGCATTGAGAAAGAGTTTAACACAGCAAACTTTTTCAGCAGGGAGCCAGTCCACTGTCCCTCAGACCTTGTGAGGAGCCGGACTGTATTTTGAAAAAAATATATATGAATGAATTCCTATGCCCCACAAATAACCCAGAGATGCATTTTAAATAAAAGCACACATTCTACTCATGTAAAAACGCCAGGCAGGCCCCACAAATAACCCAGAGATGCATTTTAAATAAAAGGACACATTCTACTCATGTAAAAACACACTGATTTCCAGACCGTCCGCGGGCCGGATTGAGAAGGCGATTGGGCCAGATCCGGCCTTAGTTTGCCATGGTTTAATACCTTTCCTTGCTTGGGGGTTTGCTGGGCTGGAGACGTGGGGGCCTTTTCAGCAACAAAGGGGATAGGGACTCTAAGATACGGGGGGAAATCAAGTCTCCAGGCAAAGAAGGAAATTTCTTGGGCATCTAAAGTAAGCTAAGCTAAGGTAGAGCTTGAAAATTCACCGCCAAAGAACAAAGACTTTCAAATCCTGCCTTCCCTGGCTGCAAATGACTGCTGGAAGTTGTTAGTGCCAGCCAGGAAGAGTTTATGTCTACGGAACAGCTTCTAAGAAATCCATCTTATTTGAACTAGCCTTATATTTTGGGGAGACTCCAAACCACTGGAATGTGGTGAGTCACTGTGAACAGGAGAGACGGATGGTTCCCTTTGGATCCGTTCCGTCAGATTTCTCCTGGGAGAGCAGTCACCAAGATTTACACATCAATATATCAAGTCCCAGTAGCCCACTCGATCGCCAAAGGAAGACACACAGAATCATCAACACATATCAGAATAAAATAAGTCCGTAGCTGCATCTGACAGCAAACATTCATCTTCTTTTGTCAGAGGACAGTATGGGAAGAGGCCCAAGACAGGCTACAGACCCAAACTTTCGAGACCCAAGCAGTATTCAACCTCTGCAACTTTTCAATTTTCTGACTTAGATTTAATGCCATGCAAAAGGGAGTCTGCCTTTCATTCCGGCTCCGAAACACCTCTCCTTTCACCCCCGAATAGCAAAATCAGGAAAATTAGATTCAAAATTAGATTTACCTGAAAAGGCAGGTCTCGGATGAAAATCCGCTCTTAATCCCTCTTCCAGCAACCCATCAATGAGGGGGCTTACAGGATCAAGCCATCCAAGGAGACGAAGCAACTGTGCAATGATAAGCCACGCCTGTTTGCCTTAACTTGAACCTCTGAGGGAAATTTGACCTTGTAGAAGCTGAAAAATAGGGAGGATGTTCTCAGCAAGCCATCAGATAAAGCGGAACTGCTTAGTTCTCAGGGAGAGGCAGGGGTGGGTTCCGAAAGCATCTAGACAACAAGGCCAGGTGGCCTGTAGTGTATTCCTTGCGAAAACATCCCCAGCTGTACAGTTTATAAAGACGTGGCATGTTTAATGGGCAAAGCATTTGTCCAGGGGCGTATCTCAAAACCCAAAGGTGAGGGGCTTTTTTTCGGAAAAACTGACACAGAAGATAGAATTCCCTGATTTTAGTTACTTAGAGACAACTTGGAAGGGACCCCCCCAAGATCATCTGGTCCAGCCTTCTGCAATGCAGGGATCTTGGCAAAAGATGGCCAGCACCAATAAGGTTCATTTTGTTGTTGTTGTTTAGTCGTGTCTGACTCTTCGTGGCCCCATGGACCAGAGCACGCCAGGCACTCCTGTCTTCCACTGCCTCCCGCAATTTGATCAAATTCACGTTAGGTAAAAGGTAAAGGTAAAGGGACCCCTGACCATTAAGTCCAGTCGCTTTATTTATTATTTATCCTCATCTTGCTTTATTGGCCGAGGGAGCCGGCATACAGCTTCCGGGTCATGTGGCCAGCATGACTAAGCCGCTTCAGGCGAACCAGAGCAGTGCACGGAAATGCCGTTTACCTTCCCGCCAGAGTGGCACCTATTTATCTACTTGCACTTTGATGTGCTTTCCAACTGCTAGGTTGGCAGGAGCAGGGTCCGAGCAACAGGAGCTCACCCCGTCGCGGGGATTCAAACCACCGACCTTCTGATCGGCAAGTCTTAGGCTCTGTGCTTTAACCCACAGTGCCATAACTTGGATTACTGTGATGTTAAAAGGTCTGCCTTGGATTCGTACCGAGAACATTCTATCATTTTTGAGATTTCGCCACTCTTTTGTTGACTGTGAAGGCCACTCCATTTCTTCTACAGGATTCTTGCCTACAATAGTAGATATGATGGTCATCTGAACTGAATTTTCCCATTCCCGTCCATTTTAGTTCACTGATGCCCAGGATGTCAATATTTATTCTTGCCATCTCATTTTTGACCACATCCAACTTACCAAGGTTCATGGTTCTTACATTCCAGGTTCCTATGCAATATTTTTCTTTGCAGCATTGGACTTTCCTTTCGCTTCCATGCATATCCGCAACTGAGCATCCTTTCGGCTTTGGACCAGCCGCTTCATCAGCTCTGGATCTACTTGTACTTGTCCTCCGCTCTTTTCAGTAGCATGTTGGACGCCTTCCGACCTGAGGGGCTCATCTTCCAGCGTCATAACTTTTATATGCCTGTTGTCTTTGTCCATGGAGTTTTCTTGGCAGGGATACTGGAGTGGCTTGCCGCTTCCTGCTCCAGGTGGATCACGTTTGGTCAAAACTCTCAACTATGACCTGTCCGTCTTGGGTGGCCCTGCACGGCATAGTTCATAGCTTCTCTGAGTTATGAGACATGTGCTTTTCATGAATATGTGTGTTTAGCCTTAACCTTATGCCCACAAAAAGTTCTCACATCAAAGGAATAAAGAAAGCTGGGCTTCTTGTATGAAACAAAAATGGCAGGAAAAATCACAGAAGCAAAATTCCAGTTATCAGACAGCAAAATCATACAAAGTAAGCAGACAGCAACCCACACAATATGCACACATCTTGATCTAAGGCATGGGTAGGCAAACTAAGGCCCGGGGGCCGGATCCGGCCCAATCGCCTTCTAAATCCGGCCCGCGGATGGTCCAGGAATCAGTGTGTTTTTGAGTAGAATGTGTCCTTTTATTGAAAGTGTATCTCTGGGTTATTTGTGGGGCATAGGAATTTGTTCATTTTTTTTCCTTTCAAAATATAGTCCGGCCCCCACAAGGTCTGAGGGACAATGGACCGGCCCCCTGCTGAAAAAGTTTGCTGACTCCTGATCTAAGGAGTAAAAGAAATACCTGACCATTTCCAAACAAGGAGCTTGGCAATTTTGCCACAAAAACCCACACTAAACAGCAAGGCGGAAATGGAAAAAGAAGAATATACCTTTCCTTGAGAGCGCTAGAGAAGTTCTGTTGAGGCATCTGCCTGCTGGGAATCTGGGTTTTCTAAATAAATATTTAGCTAATGCCTCCTAATAGGGAAAGGAGGGACTTTGAAACAAGCAGGTCTCAAGAGCATTTCTCACTTTGCCCATCCTAGTGAGGAAATGACTAAAATCTGGCCATCCTGAGAGTGTTCTCAATGTTTTGGGCCACCACAGCCATAAGATTTTGTGTACATAGACTTATTATAAAGCTAATTGAATCTTCTTGCTCTTGTCTTTTTAAATTTTACATTGTTGCTTAATTAGTTGGGGATCATTTCCCCCTCTTTTAGTTTGAGACATGTAGGTAATCATAATATATTTGGCTGAGCACTTATCAAAGGAGTCTGGTGCTTTTTTTTCTTTGCTTTAAATTTACAAAGAAGGAATGTCAGACGTTTACAGTGGGAGGGAGACAGTAAATATTCTAGGTGCTGTTGGAACAGCTCCTTTGGAAAAATGTGCTCCTGGCTTCACTGCAGTCTCTAGCGGCCTCTAGAGGCCAAAAGCAAACCTAACTTCTCAGCTAATGTAGCAAAATCTGGATTTTCTTAGAATCATAGAATCATAGAGTTGGAAGAGACCACAAGGGCCATCGAGTCCAACCCCCTGCCAAGCAGGAAACACCATCAGAGCACTCCTGACATATGGTTGTCAAGCCTCTGCTTAAAGACCTCCAAAGAAGGAGACTCCACCACACTCCTTGGCAGCAAATTCCACTGTCAAACAGCTCTTACTGTCAGGAAGTTCTTCCTAATGTTGAGGTGGAATCTTCTTTCTTGTAGTTTGGATCCATTGCTCCATGTCCGCTTCTCTGGAGCAGCAGAAAACAACCTTTCTCCCTCCTCTATGTGACATCCTTTTATATACTTGAACATGGCTATCATATCCCCCCTTAACCTCCTCTTCTCCAGGCTAAACATGCCCAGCTCCCTTAGCCGTTCCTCATAAGGCATCATTTCCAGGCCTTGACCATTTTGGTTGCCCTCCTCTGGACACGTTCCAGTTTGTCAGTGTCCTTCTGGATTTTCTTGTGTCTCTTAACTGTGTATATCTGTTTTAAACTTAAGGTAGACGACATTGTAGGGCTGCTGCAGTTGCTTCTGTTTCAGCCAAACTTTCCACAATATTTTGCGGTGGGAATGCGGGTGGCTGTGGCTAAAACACAGGGAGGCTACAACAGTTGTTACTTTTTCTGAACAAGGGACAGACTTCTTTTGAATTACACCTAATTTAAATACAGGGTTCATGCAACGGCTGCAGCTCAGACTTTGGTGGCAAAGGGGTGGAAGGAAGAAGAAGTCCCAACCATAATGGATTGCATAACAAGCTACAAGAATTTGCTGAAATGGCACAGTTGACAAATAGCCTGAGAGGCAATTCAAAACAAAAATTTATGGGAAAGTGGGATAGATATAAGATATATGTTCAAAAATACAGTAGGGGGCCACCAGGTGGCGCATTGGAAGATGGCCGACAATAACATCTCTCCAACCCACAAGAGGTAATAAAGAGGCTGCTATGGGAAGTATGCAGTCTTCCTGCCCCCCCCAGGAGATGGGGGGGACAGCCTTGCCAGCTGTCCATAATGCACCCCCGGATTCGAAAGAAGGGGGTGCAGGACATTTGGCACCAGCCCTCAGTGAGCTCGGCTCTTCCTGACACTGTCTCCAATAGCGCCCTGGTTCGCTTCAGCTCGAAAATATAATTGGAAATACAGTGGTACCCCACAAGACGAATGCCTCGGAAGATGAAAAACTCGCTAGAGACGAAAGGGTTTTTCGTTTTCTGAGGTGCTTTGCAAGACGGATTTCCCTATGGGCTTGCTTCGCAAGACGAAACGGCCCTGCCTCTCGTGTCATGGTGACGCTCACTGCACGCACGCATGCATGCACGCTCGTGCCTGCGATCAAGTGAGCGGGACGTCACTGGCCGACCGTGCCCACTAAGCAGCCGCGGTGAGGCAGCTCGCGGAGGAGCGGTTTGTTCCCCCCCGCTTCCCCGCTCCTCCGGCTCCCTCCCACCTTCCCGCTGACGGTTGGTGCCTCGCGCCGCTGCCCACCCCCCTCGCGCACTCCCCTCAGAGAGCCGTTGCCGCCAGCGCCTCTCTCTCCCTCTCTCCCTCAGGTGAAGAGGATGGTGGCGGTTCCGCCGAGTCGCGCTCCTGAGCCCTGCCGCCCTCCAGCAGCCGCGTCGCACGGTGGCCACAACGCGGGTGAGTCTGAGGTACCGGCTGCGGCAGCAGAGATCTCCTCCCCGCCTCAGGAAAGTGCCCTGAGGCGCCCGGCTGTGCTTTTGGTGCGGACGCCAGGCCTGCTCCCTGGGCGCCGATTGAATGGGGGAGCCGCGTCGGCCCCTCTCGCCTTTCTCCTACCCCCGCCAGCAGCATTCCTCCTCCGGAGTCTCCTCTTCTGTGCCACGCTCGCTGCAAAGTCAGTCAGACCGTGAATCAACGTCCTGCTTCTCCCCGCCCCTCCCCGCCATTGTCAGTGTTTAAATGCAGTGGTGCTTCACAAGACGAAAAAACTCGTAGAACGAATTAATTTCGTCTTGCGAGGCACCACTGTATATAATTGGAAAGAAGCTGAAGCACATACATCAAGCAAAGTTCGAGAGATAAGGCTGCTGATTAATGCATCTCTGCGATTGGAGCGACGGAAGGAGACAAATAAATCTAGCGATGAACCACCATTACGAGACTGGTATGTGTGGAGCGAAAAAAAGAGGGGGGGTGGAGGAAAAAATCTTTTATTTTTTTCCCCTTCTGTGAGTATTTATAACCCTCCACCCCAGCAAGACGAATCGTCACCTTTTATGAATCGCAAGCAAGAATTTAAGAGCTGTGTGGAGTGAATTAATCATCGAAGAGAGGACTCGTAAACATTGGAGAGCGGAGGGAAAATTCTATGACGCAGTTTTTAATGGCGTCTTGCTAAGACAGGCTTGTCAAAGAAAGACGAGGGGAGGAGGACCAGGGTCATTGGAATGTGAATGATGGATTGAACGTGATAACCTGGCAGAGCCCCTTTGTGATATACGCGGCAAGCTTGGGAAAATTAATAGGACAGACCGAGGATAAATTTTTGAAGAAGGGGAGGAATGGCGGCTGTCCTTATGAGATATGACTCTTGGAGTGTGCAAAACCCACGGAGAAGTTGTTTGTTTCTAACCTGCTTGTGAAGACTATCAGAGATCGCAAAGAAAGGAACACATGATAACAACAAGAAGATGAAGAAAGTAATAAAGAGACTATCTGCACAGATCTGGATAGAACTGTTTGATAAAAGCAGCAACAGAAGTGATGTTTTGATCCTCGTTCGGAGCTTGATGTATGGGTACCCCCAACAAAATTTTAAAATTTGGCTGTATAATTTGGAATTAATATGATTTGGAAATAATGTGATTGGATTGGCCTGTTAATAAAAATTATGTTGTTTTTTTTAAAAAAAAAAAACAGTAAAGGTTCGCTATCTATGCTAGCATTCGATTGACGTTGGAGAGAGACTGAGTTGAGAAATAAGACCAAGGGTACATATTGATATAGGAATGTATTAGATAAAATGTAAAGAAATATACAATAATAAGAGTACATTCATTTGTAAAAAATGAATATACAACGGGATAGACAGGAAGTCCAAAGTGTTGATACATATATGATTTTGGAATAGTTTTTTGTCCTTCTTTCTTTAGGTATATAAACTTTGTATATAAACTTTGTATACATGCTGAAAATTACTGTATATTATAATAAGCCTTGTGGTGTAATGTGGTAATGTTTACCGATGTAACATAAGACCGTTAATAAATAAATAAAACTTAAAAGAAAAATACAGGATTCAACACCATCCCCTGTAGACTATGGGCAAATGTTGCTTACGACCCTGGGGTGGGGGCAGCTTGGGGGTGGAGGGGTTGGCAAAAATGGAGTTAAAAATAAACGTGAGGATTTGAAACGGGTCATCTTTATCTGTTTACTTATTTAGAGCATTTGTCCCTGCTCTTCAGCCAAAAAAGGCTCCCAGACTGGCTTATATGAATCAAAGCAAGACATTTGCTACCTGCATGCTTACATTCTAATAAATAAATAAACAAACAGACCATTTTAAAAAAAAAAAATCAAACAACACACAAGGAAAAAGGAACAAGGAGGGAAGAGGAGAATAAACTCGGGCACCAATTTCTAGACAGTTGTTCCCATATTGGCCTGTTGTTGGCATCTTGTCTTGGGAGACAATGGAGGAGAGCACTATTGGTGGTGAAATCGTACTGTAGGGACAATACGGGAGAGACATGCTTTGTTGCTACTGGGGCAGAAGAAGGCACCCAGTTTTGCGGCTGCAGATGCACAACGGCGTTTCTTCTCCCTGCACTCCTCCCAGCGGTCATTCCTTCTGTGGTCACTGCTATGGAGGCACAACAAGACTATCTCCAGACCCAGTGGTTGTCTGCAAGGGATTCCCACACGGTGGGGTTGATATCGCCAACCTTCATGTCAACCTTGCAGACATCTTTGTAACGCAGAGCTGGTCTGCCAATGGACTTGGTGCCTGAAGCCTGCTCCCCACAGAGCACATTCTGGGGGACCCTGCCCTCTTCAGTTCTATGGACATCACCAAGCCAGCATAGAAGTCGCTGAGACATTAAACTGAAAATAAAATAAATAAAAGTCGCTGAGACAGGAGTGCTGGGATTGTGGGCTTGGGAGAGCATATCTTTGAGACTCTCTTCTCCCTTGCGATGGCCAAAATCCTCCTGACCAGCAGGCATAGTTCGGAGGCAGTAGCTGGAGCCTTAGGACAGGGGTCAGCAACCTTTTTCAGCCGTGGGCCGGTCCACTGTTCCTCAGACCATGCGGGGGGGCGGACTATATTTTGGGGGGGGGATGAACAAATTCCTATGCCCCACAAATAACCCAGAGATGCATTTTAAATAAAAGCACTGTTGCCGGAAAAATCCGAGGGCTCCCTTGGACAAAAAGTAAAGACACCAACCAGAGTAAATTGGAGCAAATCAGCAGCCTGTAGGCTTGGCCTTTATTGTACTGTTGCAGCAGGGTGTTCCCCTCACTCGCAGGAGAGAGGAAAGACCCAGAACAATGGTGTGCAAGACCTTATAAAAACTTTTGAAATTCCCCTCCTCTAGGTCAAGCCCACCCCCAGAAACATCATGCATACATTACAGAAAGGAGGGGTTGAGGGAGGAGTTGTGGTGGTAACCTGAGTGTCCTGTCACCTGGCTGGTTCCTCCTTTCTCCCCCTCCCATGAACCAGTTGTGAATAACAAAGAAAAGGTGCAGTTTCCTTCCCCCTGAGGGGAATCCGGCCATGGTCCTTTTGTTGCTGTCTGCCCTGAATATACAACCATATGCAGTCCATTGTGTTCATGAGGGTGGTGAGTCTGAGCCCATCAGGATGCTTATCTAGCTTGTCATGCCCCTCCAGGTGCAGTAGTCGGTACGTGACTGCTTGCTCAGGGGATTATGGCTGACCGTCACCAGGTCACCCCCCTTAACTAGTCCTTGAGATATGGAGTAGAATAAAAGTGGAACAGTGCAAATCTGGTGTATGGTTGATTTTCTATGAATTTATAACAGAAGTGTAGCGTATGTAGTGTGTGAGTGTGAGTGTGTGTGAAGTCTGTACAAACTGAATGATGGGGGGGGGGGTTCCTGCTACAGCACACATTCTACTCATGTAAAAACACCAGACAGGCCACACAAATAATCCAGAGATGCATTTTAAATAAAAGCACACATTCTACTCCTGTAAAAACACCAGGCAGGCCCCACAAATAACCCAGAGATGCATTCTAAATAAAAGCATACATTCGACTGATATAAAAACATGCTGATTCCCGGATCATCCGTGAGCCAGATTGAGATGGCAATTGGGCAGGATCCGGCCCCCGGGCCTCAGTTTGCCTACTCCTGCCTTAGGCTAAGTGGATGTAATGATCTCTGCTTCCTATCTCTGCCACTGGGGTATCTTGATGAAATGGCTGCCCCTTCATGACATTTGAGGGAGGAGTCTCTGCTCCTCAGTTTTCCCAGTGCTGGAATGGCTGCCTTCATTATTCTGTTCCCAGGAGCTAAGCTAGCCATTTCATAGAATCACAGAATCATAGATTTGGAAGGAATAAAATAATAATAATAATAATAATAATAATAATAATAATAATAATAATTTATTATTTATACCCTGCCACTCTGGCAGCTCCCAATAGAATATTAAAATACAATAATCTATTCAACATTAAAAGCTCCCCTGAACAGGGCTGCCTTCAGATGTCTTCTCAAAGTCTGGTAGTTGTTTTTCTCTTTGACATCTGAGGTCCCCGGGGGTCATCTAGTCTGACCCCCTGAAATGCTGGAATCTCAGCTAGATCATTCCTGACATATGGTCATCCAGCCTCTGCTTAAAAACCCCCATAGAGGGTTTTTTAGGGAGAACCTTATTGGTTATTTCCGGAATCAGCATTCTGATTGGCTAGGGCGATATAACCACGTCTTCATTGGTGAGCGGGTTCTATTCTTATCCAATCAGCGCCGTCTCTCGGAAGCTAAAGGTGAGTACTGTATATAGAAAGAAAGATTCGGCTGCAAGCACCTCGCGTTTTCCTTTGAGCAGCGAAACCCCTCTGCCCCTCCGTCGGCTCTTTTATGAATCACCAATTTCCCGAAAGAGTTTGCTCCGCTTCCAAGGCTGCTCTTAAGAAATGCACGTTCCTGCACCCGAAACGTGTAGTAAAGGAAGAGGTTTCTTTTCACCAGCAACGTTGCGAAGTAAAGCACTGGAAACAGCAGCTGCCTGCCGCAATGCAGCTTTGGAGCGGCGTGAGATGTTAATAGCAGAGGAAGGTAAACCCCGGGCAATAAACTGCGTGGAGATGACTCGCTCCAGAAAGCTGATCCGGAAATAGTGGAGCCGGCAGCTACGTAGGTCTGAAAGTGTAGAAATCACCTACTTGTTTCCCCATCCTTCATCCACTTAGCAGCACTTTGTATCTTTTAGACACGCATATTGGCTTCTAAAGTTTGGGGAAAGAGACTGAAAGTTGTTAATATCAATATGAAGGCAACGCAAGTCAGTCTTGTAGTCTCGGTATTTTTGCTGCCCTCCTGGCCCGTTTGTAGGTTAGTGCTCCCTCCCAGATCACAATTTTTCCAATGTGTACCTATCAGTATTGCTGCTGCTATTAATCACAATTATCCTTCGTTGCTTCCACTGCATATACCAAAATGTGTTTTTTTACACGACTTGCCAGCATTTATTTAAATCTCCTCACCTCATTACTGGGCACGTCTGGTACAATCCCACGCGTTTAGATACGATATTACGCTTTCCAAAGTGGCTCATATAAAATTCAGATAAACAAGGTTGCCTAAGCAAAAAACGCTTTTAGCAACCCAAACTGTGTCAGCTCTTTTCATGAAAAGTTGGGCGGCCCTTAAAAGGGCCTTTGAGCTAGTTTGTAATATACAGCCTTGATATCCTGATTAGCCGCCGAAGCCGTACAGAGTGCGGCCCTGGCGCTTCAGAGCGTACACGACATCCATGGCAGTCACAGTCTTCCTCTTGGCATGCTCGGTGTAAGTCACGGCATCCCGGATGACATTTTCCAGAAAGACCTTCAAGACACCGCGGGTCTCCTCGTAGATCAAGCCCGAAATGCGCTTGACTCCGCCACGGCGAGCCAGGCGGCGGATTGCAGGCTTCGTGATGCCCTGGATGTTGTCACGAAGCACCTTGCGATGCCTCTTGGCGCCTCCCTTGCCCAAACCTTTCCCGCCTTTCCCACGACCAGACATGGTAACAACTCAACACTCCGTACGCTTGAAAAAAGAAGTAGCCGAAGAATAGCGCAGCTGCTTCTTTTATACAGCAAAGTCCGACCAGAGGGAAAACTGAGGAGGGACATGTTAGCCTTTGACTGAGCCACGCCCTCTTTCCAAACTCCATAACGCTATAGGCTATACTTTCCACCAATCAGCTTCTGGTCATTTTAAAATCTCCAATCAAAACCGAACTATCTCCTCAAACAGAGATGTGTCTTTGATTTGGGGAGGATAGTGCAGCCTGGAGTGTTATAGACACGTTTCATAGTTTACACAATTAAGATTCTGTCCGGTGATACTAAGTATTGTACAGTACTGTAATCTGAAAATGGTGCAGAACAGAATGGAAAAACAAAACAGTAGCGTAGAGGCGGCGAAAAGAGTAAAACAGAACCTGAAAACTCTTATCCTAACATTTGCAAAATTGTGAGGAGCAGGAATTAGAAAAGCATACTGTAAATTTCAGAGGTTTATGTCGCATTAGAATTATAAAATTGTAGAGTTGGAAGGGATCCCAATGGTCATCTAATCCATCTAGCATCTTTCATTGCATGGTTCTTGTAAACCACTCCTTTAGCCCACAATTAAAGGAGGATAACGATCAGCCTATTAAAAAACCTTTTATTGAGGGTGAAAGAGGAGAGCGCAAAATATGGTCTGAAGCTCAACATCAAAAAACGAAGATCATGGCCACTGGTTCCATCACCTCCTGGCAAATTGAAGGGGAGGAAATGGAAGCAGTGAGAGATTTTACTTTCTTGGGCTCCATGATCACTGCAGATGGTGACAGCAGCCACGAAATTAAGAGACGCCTGCTTCTTGGGAGGAAAGCAATGGCAAACCTAGATAGCATTCTAAAAAGTAGAGACATCACCTTGCCAACAAAGGTCCGTATAGTAAAAGCTATGGTTTTCCCAGTAGTGATGTATGGAAGTGAGAGCTGGACCATAAAGAAGGCTGATCGCCGAAGAATTGACGCTTTTGAATTATGGTGCTGGAGGAGACTCTTGAGAGTCCCATGGACTGCAAGAAGATCAAACGCATCCATTCTTAAGGAAATCAGCCCTGAGTGCTCACTGGAAGGACAGATCGTGAAGCTGAGGCTCCAATACTTTGGCCACCTCATGAGAAGAGAAGACTCCCTGGAAAAGACCCTGATGTTGGGAAAGATGGAGGGCACAAGGAGAAGGGGACGACAGAGGACGAGATGGTTAGACAGCGTTCTCGAAGCTACAAACATGAATCTGACCAAACTGCGGGTGGCAGTGGAAGACAGAAGTGCCTGGCGTGCTCTGGTCCATGGGGTCACGAAGAGTCGGACACGACTGAACGACTAAACAACAACAACGATCAGCCTGAGTCTATACATTTAAAAAATAACAATAAGGCACTGGGTGCTGGCTCGATGAAGGACGTTCTGGTGTCCTTTTACGCTATTAGCTTTCGCTCCTGTGGCAGAAGTACAAGGACACATGCCTTTCCCAATACAGTACTTACACGCGTGCAGAAACAAAAGACAATGTAGTTTGCTTGTTTGACTTTAATTTTATATTGTGTTCTGAATGCAAGTACTGGTCATAGTTTTTCACGTTAAGAAAAAACACCAATCAAAGGTTTTCCTTTTCGTTTTTTAACACGATCTAATATGGTCACCCTCGTTTATTTCTCAGACGGAAGGGCAATGACGTAACCCCCCTTCTTTTTGAAAGAGGAACATGCAAATATAAACTCTCCCCATGTGACATTTCTATTGGCTCTCGCAAGCATATGCGTAATTTAAATGTAAGTTTTTGGTTGGTTGCAAGAAGACACATTCTCATTGGGTGCTAAGCACATCCTATGTCTCTTTCGCCCAATCAGATTTGACAGAAAGAATCCATCGGGAGTAAATAAATAGGCGGCTTCCAAGATTGTGTTACTCGCTCTGCTCTTCGTTGTTGTAGTTCTTGGTGGATTTCTCTGTACGATGTGTGACCGTGGAAAGCAGGGCGGCAAAGCCAAGGGCAAGGCGAAGTCTCGCTCGTCCAGGGCGGGCTTGCAGTTCCCTGTGGGTCGAGTGCACCGCCTGCTTCGCAAAGGGCACTACGCGAAGCGCGTGGGAGCCGGAGCCCCTGTCTATACGGCGGCGGTGCTGGAGTACCTGACCGCCGAGATCCTGGAGCTGGCCGGCAACGCGGCGCGGGACAACATGAAGGCGCGCATCATCCCTCGGCACCTGCAGCTGGCCATCCGCAACGACCAGGAGCTGAACAAGCTGCTGGCCAAAGGCACCGTCCCCCAGGGCGGCGTCCTGCCCAAGATCACAAAGTGAAGGCCCAGTCAAAATCAGACCGCGGCGTCTGGACTTCACAAAGGCTCTTTTCAGAGCCGTCCACTCTGTCATAAGAGAGCTGGGTTTCTATTGCTGAAAGCTTCAAACTGGATTTCTGAGAACGCTATATTGTGAATTTATAAAGCACTGCACTCTCTGCTGCCATCTTAACAAAAGCCAGCACGCCCCCAAAACCAAAATTCTGGCTCGGTCTGTGCGCTCGGTCTGCCTTTCTTCCTGTTCCCATTATCCATTTTACCTTCCAAGGATCTCAAGGTTGCGTCTCCACCCCTCGCCCAAATAACCCATGTGTGCCCATGTTTAAATACAGGCGCTATTGTAAAGTAGTGGTTCTCAAACGGCGCTACTAGTATGGCAAGAGAATGGGAATGTAGCAGCGTAGTATATATAGTATAGCACACACAAAAAATATTTCTGGAATATGTAGATTTCCTACCAAAATGTTTCGTCATTATTATAAAACAAAGTAATCCGAAAGTGTGGCCCAGATTGCCGGTAGTTTGAAAACCACTGTCTAAAGCTTTGAATTAGATCCGTAGCAAATAAAATAAAGGAAAGTATATAACTCTTTTCATGAAAAGGTGGGCGGCCCTTAAAAGGGCCTTTGGCTTGTAAGATGCAGCTTTGTCATTTAGAATTAGCCACCAAAGCCGTACAGAGTACGACCCTGGCGTTTCAGAGCGTACACGACATCCATGGCGGTTACAGTCTTCCTCTTGGCATGCTCGGTGTAAGTCACGGCGTCGCGGATGACATTTTCCAGAAAGACCTTCAGGACGCCACGGGTCTCCTCGTAGATCAAGCCCGAGATACGCTTGACTCCGCCACGGCGAGCCAGGCGGCGGATTGCAGGCTTCGTGATGCCCTGGATGTTGTCACGAAGCACCTTGCGATGCCTCTTGGCGCCTCCCTTGCCCAAACCTTTCCCGCCTTTCCCACGACCAGACATGCTTGCCAAGCAACCGTCCTATAACGACACAAAAAACAAAATGTAACACAAGGAAGGGCTTCCTCGCCTTATATAGAGAAATGTCCGACCAGAATGAAAACTTAGGCGTACTTTTGTGCGTTGCAGAACTCGGTCTGAATTTCGTCCAATCAAATGCACTCTGTTTGCAGCTGCTCAATGAGAGTCCTGGCGGGGAAAAAAAAAACAGGCTGTGGCCCCGCCCCATTTTGCCCTCTTGCGTGATCTTGTCTAGCCAATTGCTGTTCAGCCCAGGAAATTCAAACTTTCCAACTGACATTGTTTAGTGTTCAGCCAATCAAGACTGCGAGAGCGGTCTATAAATAACCAGCAACCGGGCTCTTTGTCTCATTTGCTGAAGAGAGTCCTTTGCTTTGCTTGCCATGGCTCGTACCAAGCAGACCGCTCGCAAGTCCACCGGCGGGAAGGCGCCTCGGAAGCAGCTGGCGACCAAAGCTGCCCGGAAGAGCGCCCCGGCCACCGGGGGCGTGAAGAAGCCTCACCGCTACCGCCCTGGGACGGTCGCCCTGCGAGAGATCCGTCGCTACCAGAAGTCGACCGAGCTGCTGATTCGCAAGCTGCCCTTCCAGCGCCTGGTGCGGGAGATCGCGCAAGATTTCAAGACTGACCTGCGCTTCCAGAGCTCTGCGGTGATGGCCCTTCAGGAGGCGAGCGAGGCTTACCTGGTGGGCCTGTTTGAAGATACCAACCTGTGCGCCATCCACGCCAAGCGGGTCACCATCATGCCCAAAGACATCCAGCTGGCTCGCCGCATCCGCGGAGAAAGAGCTTAAGATATTCGCTGTCAAAGTAGGGGCCTCCTACGTTCAAAAACCCAAAGGCTCTTTTAAGAGCCACCACATAATCTTAAAAAGCTGTTAATTACTGCAATATTATGTTCAGTTGCCAGTTAGGTATTGTGCATTAAGCACCAGTTGCTGGGAATGTTTAAGTGGACACGGCGGCGTGGTACTTCTGTGCAGTTTACAGGCGTCTCACATGGATCTTGCCCCTTCGATTTGTATCTTCCTTCAGTGACTTTCCCCCCCGTTTAAGCAGGCCCCGGGGTAGCTAGTATTCACAAAGGGAAAGCAAATCCATTTTTACCCTCCCCCCCCTGTCTAAAAACAGTATCATGGAAGCAACCACTTGCTTTCTCCACGCCCACCCAATTGCCACGTGGTGTCTTCCCCCCCCCCCCCGTAAAACAAAGTTGCAGAAACAATATTAAACAGCCGGCGGGGGCAAAATGAGCAACAGGATACCCGATTAAAAGAAAAGCCTAGAATTGCAGCAATAACCTTACTACTAGCACACAATTTGGGGTCTGGTATGGTTTCGAATTGGGAGGGGAGGGACTGTGCAAGGGATTGGCCCCACTACGATTCTGCCAACTGCGGCACTTGCATCACATGATCGAAACACCTCACATGGCAAGGGAAATTCAGCACTTTCTTTGAATTTGTGGGTGGCTCTTAAAAGAGCCTTTGGGGTTAACGAGGAGCGCTGCTGCCTCTCGCGGAAGCCGAGCGGGTCCTTCCTACTTCTTTTTCGGCGCCGCCTTCTTGGGCTTGGCGACTTTCGCCTTGGGGGTCTTGGGCTTCGCTTTGGGCTTAGCTGCCTTCGCCTTGGCGGGGCTCTTGGCGGCCTTCTTGCTTTTGGCCGCCGCCGCCTTGGGCTTCTTGGGGCTCTTGGCGGCCTTCCGGGCGCCTGCCGCGGGCTTCTTGGCCGGCTTCTTGACGCTCTTCTTGGTGGCGGCGGCCTTCTTCACCTTCTTGGCGGCGCTGGCGGGCTTCTTGGCCGCGGGCTTTTTGCTTTTCGCGGCCGCCGCCGCCGGCTTCTTCTTGGGCGCCTTGTCCTTGCTGTCCGCCTGCTTCTTGTTGAGCTTGAAGGAGCCCGAGGCGCCCGTGCCCTTGGTCTGCAGCAGGATCCCCCGAGTCACCAGGCTCTTCAGGCCCAGCTTGATGCGGCTGTTGTTCCGCTCCACGTCGTAGCCGGCGGCCGCCAGCGACTTCTTCAGCGCCGCCAGGGAGACGCCGCCGCGCTCCTTGGACGCCGTCACCGCCTGGGTCAGCAGCTCCGTCACGCTGGGGCCAGACGCCTTGCGGGACTTCGGGGCGGCGGCCGCCGCCTTCTTGGCCTTCTTCGCGGGAGCCTTGACAGCCGGCAGCGCGGCGACGGGCGCGGCGGGAACCTCTTCAGTCATCCTGATCCGAAACTATGCCGCCCCCCGATCACAACGTCGAGTCACCAAAGCAGAAGCTGAATGGACGCGGCGGCGGCGCTGCCTCGTATTTATAGGGGAGGAGCTGCGCGCTGATTGGTGCGTTCCGAGCACGGCGCTTTGACAGCCAGACCTGGGCTCCTGGTCAGGGCAACTTTTGTGTTTCTTAACCCGCACAAAAGAGTCGATTACTCCGAGTCCCGTCCGCGGATCCCTCCCGTTCCAGGCTGGATCGATGGGGAGGATGCGGGCTTTCGGACACCTGGTTTTCACGCTCCGGGGTGGCAGGGCTCCTCCGGAAAAGAGCGGGGAACTCAGCCTCGGCTCGCTCTCCCGGCCTGAAAATTTGCAAACTTTTGCTTTTCGACGAAAATAGCAAATGCTGCTTTTAAGAAGCGGGCGCGGGAGGTCCGGCATAAGGTAGCCCGGGGGGTCTGCACCCGGGCGGTGAAGAAAGGAAGGCTTTTCGGCCGGGAACTTCGCGGCAACCGCTTCTTTCATCGAGTCAAGTAACACATCTGACAACGAGCTTCGGGTTAAATTGCTATAAGGCATGATTGCAATGCCAGCCCCAGAAAATGAGCGACAGAGTGATGGGAAGGAATTGGGATTATTTGAAGAGGGCTGGTTTGGACGGATGAGTAAAAAAAGTGGGTTTTTTTAAAAATGGGGCTTTATTTAACACCTTTCTGAAAGTCATCCGCATTTGTCTCTCTTTGATGCTGCCTAAGCAAAGAGATCGGAGGATGTCAGCCTACGGAGCTTATCATTTCTGTCTTCAGATTTTAAGCAAATAAATCTAGATGTCGCCGAAAGTTCAACACAGGGGTCTCTTTTGGGGAATAGGCGAGGGGTAGGGTACCCTAAGTGCAATCCATTGGGAGTTGGTTGTAGTTAAGCTTTGCTTGTGTGTTTACCAGTAATGCAACTCTCTATTGGCTATACAAAGCAGAGTCTTCTAGCAACTTGAAAACTTAACCGATTGGTGCTGTGGCATGATTCTCAGCTGATCTGTACACGCAAATATTGTAATGGGGCCATGGAGTGTAAGTAGTGCCTGTGTGTGATACTTCTGTGCCAAGTTCAGAAGTGTGCAAGTTCAGAGCAGCTGCGGCAGCCCAGGACTGCAGTAATTTACCAAGTAACTGAAAGGACAGATTAGCTTCACGCAACCGATGAAGAAGACTCTGCGGCAGGTGCCACAATGAATCTATCAGTTGTTGAAGGTGCCACAGGAATGGGTGCATTTGTGTGTTTGCTGTCGCAGGAAGCACACACACACAAATCCCGGTGGAATATGTTGCCTAACTGGCGTGTGTGGAAAAGCCACCACTCAGACGTGTGTACTCAGTAGTGAATCTTAATCAGAATTGGGACTTCCAAGTAAATCTGTGTAAGATTTCCTTCTCAGTCAGTTTTGTTTGCTTAAAAAAAACACACACAAAAAAAAAAACACAAAGATCATAGCAAAAAAAGGGGGGGACCCGGTTAGGATTTCACAAACAAACTCCAGATTCATAATACGTACAAATGAATTTTGGGGTTTTCTTGTTTTTAAAAGATTTTAACAGGATGCCTCTAGAGTCTCTTCAGAGTGGTGGACTTAGCAAGGTCGCTTGCTCTTTTTTTCCCCCAGCAAAGAAAGCTGTCTTACAGATCATGTATTTTATCAGTATTTTATCTGCTAGCAAATCAATAATCCTGACAGGATCTGTTATTCCAGAGAGATTTCTAAGTGGCAGTATCATAAATAAATCTCTTTTAGGGTCCTTCTTTAACGGGCAGTATAAGAAGAATGCCCATTATAATCCACAGAGTTTTGCTTGTGTACATTGTTGATTTATTTGATGTTCCTAATCTACCTTCTACAGGGTTCGGGAACTGGGTTTGTTAAATTACTTTCTCAGAGGAGCAAAAGTTAATCAAAATACACCTGGGACTATAGAATGCTTTTTATTAACACAATATTGTGATGGAACAGAAGTCTGCTGGATGATTCACCTATTCTTCTTTTAGTGCCTCTCAAATAGATCCTCTGGTTTCTTGGTAGCCTCAAATTCTACAGCAACAAAAGGTGGTTGTTATTATTATTATTATTATTATTATTATTATTATTATTATTATTATTTCTAGTGAATGTTCACAGGCATGGAGGCAAACCACTCCATATTGCAACTGTGTCCAAACTGGTTGTCTGGCAACTCTTCTTAAAATAACTGTTATGTGAAACATTTTGGACCTGATTAAATGTAGCATCACTTCAGCACATAGCATAGTGCTTGATGACGTGGTAAAACGTTGAGTCAAAAAGGATTCAGGATTATTCCCAGATCTTCAAATATCTACGCTTCAGAGACATACATTTTGCCAGTATGGTGTTTCTTTTTTAACTCATCAGACCAGTTTCAAATCTCAGCCTTGAAGTTCCCTGCATGACCTTAGGCCAATCACTCTCTGGCCCACATTACAGGGTTGGTGTAAGTATAAAATTGGGGGGGGGGGTAATGATGATGGAGAGATCATTTATGCCACACTGGGATGGTTTAAAAGGTAGTACAGTGGTACCTCGGGTTACATATGCTTCAGGTTACGGACTCCGCTAACCCAGAAATAGTACCTCGGGTTAAGAACTTTGCTTCAGGATGAGAACAGAAATCATGCTCCAGCGGCAGCAGGAGGCCCCATTAGCTAAAGTGGTGCTTCAGGTTAAGAACAGTTTCAGGTTAAGAACGGACCTCCGGAACGAATTAAGTAATTAACCCAAGGTACCACTGTAATAAGGAATAATATAGAGCATTTTAAGTTGGAACTTCTAAAGTCCCTTCCTTGCCCCCAGACAAGTTTTAAGATTAGATGTGCTGATCTTGAAGCTGTTGTGGAACAATATACTAAGAAATCAATCGGAAACTTTTCGCCTGTTCTACGGCAAAGCCATCCATGGCAACACAGGCGGCATTAAGGACTCGACAGGCGCGCCTGAAGCTTCAAGGTGTGGGGTTCCCAGGTTGTTTCTTCAGTCTATGACTCTGAGCCACATGTGTGAGAAAAGCATGCAGCTAAGACTATCGGCATATAATATATTGGTTTTGTTATCTTCAAGAGAAGATGGGAGGGCAGGAATGAAAGCCCTTTTTGATTATGTGATTCGTGTGGAGACAGAAAAGGCATTCCTACCTCCTCCAAGCTCTTCAGATTTTGTTAGTCAGTTCCCAACTGCATGTACATGCACACACATACATGTGTGTCGCGACATGTTAGTGCATGGGTAGGCAAACTAAGGGCTGGGGGCCGGATCTGACCCAATCGCCTTCTAAATCCGGCCCACGGACGGTCCGGGAATCAGCGTGTTTTTCCATGAGTAGATATGTCCTTTTATTTAAAATGCATCTCTGCGTTATTTGTGGGGCATAGGAATTTGTTCATTTCACCCAAAAAAATATAGTCCGCCCCCCCCCAAGGTCTGTGGGACAGTGGACCGGCCCCCTGCTGGAAAAATTTGCTGACCCCTGCGTTAGTGTGTTGGCTGCAGTTTGTAGATGTGTCAGAAGAACGCTCTCTGCGTTCCTTCAGGGGCTGGAAAGGAGTTACGGTTTTGAATTCTGGTGCTGGAGGAGACTCTTGAGAGTCCCATGGACTGCAAGAAGATCAAACCTCTCCATTCTGAAGGAAATCAGCCCTGAGTGCTCACTGGAAGGACGGATCCTGAGGCTGAGGCTCCAAGACTTTGGCCACCTCCTGAGAAGAGAAGACTCCCTGGGAAAGACCCTGATGTTGGGAAAGATGGAGGGCACAAGGAGAAGGGAATGACAGAGGACGAGATGGTTGGACAGTGTTCTCAAAGCTACCAGCATGAGTTTGACCAAACTGCGGGAGGCAGTGGAAGACAGGAGTGCCTGGCCTGCTCTGGTCCATGGGGTCACGAAGAGTCGGACACGACTAAACGACTAAACAACAACCACAACCTCCGGATTGCTAGTAAAACTGAATTACTGTGTTGCGAAATGATGCACGTCTGAAAAGTGTGTCACCAACATGAAAAGTTTTGAAAGCTCTGCCCTACTCTTTCAGCAGCCTTTACCAAACAGTTTTGGACTACAAGTCCCATCAGCCCCATCCAGCGGGATCATATGATGGGATGGGAGCTGTAGTCCAACACATCAGGAGGATTAGATAAATTCCTGGAGGCACAAGGGCTATTGATGGCTGCTAGTCAAAATGGCTATGCTCTGCCTTCAATGTTTCTGAATACCAGTTGCTGGAAACTACAGGACAGGAGAGGGCTCTTGGGGTCTAATCCTGCTTGCAGGTTTCCTGTAGGCATCTGGTTGGGTGCTGGACTAGCTGGGCCACTGGCCTGATCCTGTAGGCTCTTCTCACGTTCTTCAGGAAAGGAACAGGTTGGTTTCTGCTCTACGGGAAAACAATAGTTTGAGACCACCTAGGAGCTGGTCTCATGTCTAAGTTGGATACTGACAGAGCATGTGCAAAGGAAGACCCTGTTCACTAGGCCAAAAGCAGAGCTCAGGTTGATTGACAAGCATAGTTCTCTTGTCCTTTGCAAACCAGCTTGTTCATTGGCAGACATTTGATGCTGGTCTGCCCAGTTTTACAAATTATTGCACAAAAACCCCAATGTGAAATCCTAAAGGCTGATTTGGTAATAAAAGGCTGGGGGGCAAATTAATAAAATAATAATAATAATAATAATAATAATAATAATAATAATAATACAGTGGTACCTCGCAAGACGAATGCCTCGGAAGACGAAAAACTCGCAAGACGAAAGAGTTTTTCGTTTTCTGAGTTGCTTCGCAAGACGGATTTCCCTATGGGCTTACTTCACAAGACGAAACCGCCAATGCATTCCTATAGGAAACCGTCAATACACAGTGGTGCTTCGCAAGACGAAAAAACTCGTAGAACGAAAGAACTCGCAGAACGAATTAATTTCGTCTTGCGAGGCACCACTGTATACCTCACCCATCTGGCTGGGTTTCCCCAGCCACTCTGGGTGGCTCCCAGCAGAATATTAAAAATGCGATAAAACATCAAACATTAAAAACTTCCCTAAACAGGGCTGCCTTCAGATATCTTCTAAAAGTCAGATAGTTGTTTATTTCCTTGACATCTGGTGGGAGGGCGTTCCACAGGGCGGGCGCCACCACCGAGAAGGCCCTCTGCCTGGTTCCCTGTAGCTTCACTTCTCGCAGGGAGGGAACTGCCAGAAGGCCCTCGGAGCTGGACCTCAGTGTCCAGGCTGAACAATGGGGGTGGAGATTTTTGTTACATTTTAAGGTCTTGCAAAACTATGTTCCCAAATTCCCAATCCTATTCTCTCAGTATTACGGTGGTAAGAGACACAGCAATATGAAACGTGGAATGCCAGTATTAACATTCACAGGCCAACAGCTGAGAAGGGATAATTCTCCAGATGTCAGGAGAGGCACTTAACACAGTGATACACAATCCACCGACCCAGTCTACACCACCACTCAGTTATGCAAACATTCCCTTCTCCAAAACATGCCTGGGACACTCTGCGTGAAAAAACAAAAGTGCCTTTATTTGGGTACAGACTCAAGATTCACAGATATTGCACCACAAACCAATGGTAGAGATACGCCGTTGTTCTTTGGGGGTCGCAGTAGGGGACAGAGGAGCTGATACTTTGATGTCCCCGTCCCCACCCGCATCACAGCTTTGTGCAAAATGCCCTTCCCCTTGATAAATGTACAGTTCATAGTGTTCAAAGCCAGAATCTCCCTGGAGTAGAATTCTCCCAGTTCTCCAGAGAGTAGGAAATGAGGTCCCATTCCAAAAGAGAAAGCTTTAAAAACAATATTCTCTTAGCAGCATGCTCCAATATACCCCTTCCCCACAAAAGGGGGAAAATATTAAAGCTTACGAGTCCTCAGATTTTGGAGGGTTTTCCATTGACCGTGCAACAAAGAAACGCACTGAGCAAAAGAGGTTTCTTCTCTCTGGCAGTTGTGGGGGAAATAGTTAATTCTAAGCAAGGAAAGTTGAAGACTTTGAGGCTCCTGCCTTTTGGCTTGATCAGAGGGAGATTTGCAGAAGGGAAAATCGGATACCAGCGGTGAATACCGTAAGTGTTCGCCGTTCAAGTAAATGTCTGCAACCTCGAAAAAGCGATGTGATTAAAATACTTCCATAATCGGTGCACTTCCAACCAGTTCTGTATTTTGAAGAGCTTTAACGGGAGAAGTTCACATCTCAAGGGATGAAATGTCCAAAGGCCAATGCAGTTGGAGTCACAGGCCCACTCCCAGCCCTTTGCAAGGCACTATCTGATATCCGCCTGGTCTTACCAAGTTATTCAACACTGAAGAGATTCTGTGGAAAGCAAAAGGACACGTTCTGCTAACCTCTGAAAGCTCAGCAACACCAGAAAATGTTAGTTTCCTACAGTAGCCACTTTTGGTTCTGTGTGTTGCATTTACAGACATTGGCTTTCTGGAAATGCAATTTTCTCTTGCAGTAAGAAAAGGCTGTCTTTGCCTTCTGCAAAATGGCTCATAGCATTCACCCATCGTGAACCACAGAAATTGCTTTCGGGTGTCCAAAGATGCTCAGAACCAGGAGGATTTTACAACCAAAGAGATACAGGCAAGCTGTTCTGACTCGGGGTCACAGGTGACTCGTAAGGGTTACCCCCGTCTCTGGAAATCCAGCACACAGGCCACCTCCAGAGATTCACACAGCCCAGAAGCTGCAAAGCCAACACTTGTTGGGCAAATAGCAGAAAGGGGTGATGTGGTTTGCTCTTCAAAGCCAACAAAGGAGCATTATTGTTGGTCCCTTTGGGGCAAAGATAATCACTTTTCCAGTTCCACCCTGAGTGATCCTAAAACACACAGTAACATTCATTAAGGTCGAGGTGGGAGAGAGAATAATTGTCTTTCTGAAAGGACTGCTGGTGTGGAATACTTGCTGGTACAATAGCTTAGTTTACAGCACACGTCTACTGAGAAATAAACCCCAATGAGCTCAGTAGGATTAAATCCTACATATGTAAATAGAGGATTGCAACTTAAAAGTCACTCTGGCTACCCTAACAAGAATCCAATTACCGTATTTTCCCCTCTATAAGACGCCCCCATGTATAAGACGCCCCCTATTTTGGGGGACTCCGATTTAAGAAAATGGGAGATGTATCCATGTATAAGACGCCCATGACATTATTTTTTGGGGGAAACCTAGTCTTATACATGGAAAAATACAGTAAGTTTCCTGGACTGGGGCATGGGAGGGGGGTGCGGTTGAAGACAGAGACTCTCTTTTCATGTAACTAGCAGCAATTAAAATCAAATGACAATTCCCACCCATTTGTGGGATTGTCAAGGAGAGGCACAACCCAACACTCTTGCCGGGGTCCCTGTTAAGGCTGGCTTGGCTTGCTGCCCTCCAATTAATAAAAAGGGTAGGATGTTTTTGTCACCAGGCACTAAGTTTGGGGGCGAGACCCTTCCTCTCTTTGGAAACCTGGAAACCTTAGCAAGGCTTTGCCATATGCACAATTCATTCAAAGTCATTGGCTGGTTCAAGAAGGCAAACAAGGAAACTGAAAATTGCTTCGGGTTTTTTTTTTGCTTCAGACACGGATGCGGGCAAAGAGTAGCAGCATGGAATCGTGTACCAAAGGTGGAACTTCTCTGCTCTGTTAAGGGCTCTCGCCCTCCCTCTGAAACGCAACATGGCCGCTGAAGCACATTAGGAACTGAAAACAAGAAAATGAATGGGAGGGGGCTTGAATGGGAGGGAAAACCCCATCCCCAAAACAGGCCGGTTTTCCATCCAGAGGCACAACCCAAAATGGCTTGCTACTTCACTCCAATTTCCATGGGACAGTCCACAGAAAATCCCCGGACTTTTCCTGTTTTACTCTGGAAACAGGAGCAGGATATATAAATAGTTCAATAAATAGGATGTGGAGAAGGAAGGGGAGGCAGGAGGAGGAATCTCCGCACAGGTAGATCCAGGGTCTCTTTGGAAACACAAGAAAGAAGGGGTGCGCTCTTTATTGTAGCTGAAATAACACGTCCCCCTCACTCACTCACAGCCCCCGCTGGGTGGCAAGGCTGCCAAAGATCAGGCGAAAAGAGGGGGTGGGGGTATATGTGTAGCGCAACGCTCTTTGGCCAGTTTATTTCTTCCATTCCAGTTGACAAAACTGAGCTGTGCAAATATGGGAGATGACCTTGGCAAAGAGGCACCAGCGGGAGAGGAGCGTTGGCAGTTCGGCGGCAGCAGTGGGAAGATGGCAGTGACATTCTAGGGCCCTCTCTCTCCTGCTTCCACCCTGGGCTTTTGCTGAGGGGAGCTCTTGAAGGGTATTCAGAAGAAACTTTCCCTTTCTGGCCAGATCCCAACAAGGAGGCAACTGAATGTGGGGCACAGGGCCAGCGTCAACGATAATTCTCCGCAGGCCACCAACCGCTTTCTCTTTCCTTTTCTCGTTTTTTTTTATTATTATCATTGGTACTGCACGAAGGGCCCTTCAAGAGCACAGCAGCAGATCAGTAAAAAAAGAAACACTGAACAACACCAACGGACAATTCTGCAAAAATAAATACATAAAAACCCGGTCCCTCCCACGCCCAACGTCGTGGGCTGTCTGTCTGTGTCCAAATCCTTAGTAAGGCAGCAAGGATTTGGGGCGGCTGGTCTGGCGGACAAAGGTCCAGAGGGACGTCTCATATCCCTGGAAGCAAGCCAGGCCAGGCGGCGCTTCCACACCTGAAGCAGCTGGTGCCTGGGCTCACAGTCCTGCAGCGTCCTCTCCTGTGGGCCAGGCAGCCGTCCCACGGTCCCGAAAACACCCACAATGTGAGCTTCTTCTCCCTGTTGCCAGGGAGGTGGGGCTGCCGCAGCAGATCCTACAGGGACCTGCAGCCAGCACCTGCCTCTGAGCCCTGCTGCCCAGCAGCACCCTGCTCAGGGCAAGGAGGAGCGGCTCCCGATTTGGGGGAGAAAGGAGTCTGCGGCTTGCCAGCTTAGCCTGAGTCCTGCACCACTTCCGCGGCTGGAGTTGGCTGCTGCTGCTGCTGCTGCTGCTGTCCTCTCTCCGCCCCAGCCTCCTCTTCGTCCATGGCCATTTCGGGGGGCAAGGAGGGCAGGCACCCCTGTCCCGCGCTGCTGCCCTCCTCCATGGGCTCCAACATGCCGTTCAAGTCCATGTCTTGAATCTCGACGTCGTAGAGAGGGGCCACTTTGGAGGAAGGGTTGCTCCCACAGTCCATGCAAGCCTGGGGTTCAAAGGGAGGGAAAAGAAATAGTGAGCTGCTGGCCAACGCTCCATGATCTGGGAGAGCCCACTCATCTCACACACAAAGTCTAGGGACTTGTTCTCACTGCCCAGCAGACGTTCCCTTACGGGCTGCCAAGGCTGCCAACCCTTATGGACACAATTACGAGGAATCTAGGCTGCTTTAGGAACAGAACCACTCAATCTCATCATTAGATGCACACACAAAGTTTGAGAACTCTCCTGCCTACAGAAAAGCACCCATGCTGGCTAAACGGCACACAGACACCGTTCTGGTTTCTGCGCTGTTCTCTGTTCACTCCAAACACACCACCCGTCACACTCCTTACCGTGATGTTGATAGCCTTGGGCAAGTTCCCCTTCTGGACCCAGGAGTGAACTTCGGCCAGCTCCTTCTTCTGCTCCTCGGTGAATCGCGGCTGCCGCTTCTGCATCTGTTTCAACTTTTCCCGGTCTTCCTTCAGGACAGTTTCCAGGTCCCTGGCAAAGGGCAAGCGGACAAATGGGTCAGGAGAGAGGCGCAGTGGGCAGCGAGAGGGAGGAAAATGCAGCCAAAATCCTCCTGGCTACGAGGCCGGAATGAATGGAAGTGGCCCCAGCGCCTTTTTTTTTTTAAAGAGACAAAGCGAGCTAAAATCTTCAGCCTCAAAGCTTCAAGTCTCTCCTCCCACTGCTTCGGGTATTAAACTACCCATGAAAACAAAAGCCAGCTCTCTTTCCTTGGCACTCGCAACAACCCTGCCCCATTGAGTACCCTCCTCTGCTGGGGTGAAGGGATTCTGGGTCAAGAGACAAGCAGGACAAGGCCTGGAAGGGAAGTGCCACCATAGGCATAGCCTGGCAACCTCCATGGCGAGATGGGAAAGAGGATCTGCCTGGGAGCATCTCAGCCTCCTCACCTGGCAGGGAGCTGGTAGGTCATCATGACCTTGTCGTCGGTGTTGGCCATCAGCAGCCAGATGGGGTCCTGCAGGACGTACTTGATGAAGTGCTCGTTGTCTTCCACCTCCGCCCGCTTCTTGCCCCGCAGGTCGTTCTCGGAGGAGTCGATGCTTCCAAAGTACTTGCTGGTGCCGCTGCTCTTGCTGCTCGCTGGGAGAGAAGAGGAGCCGGTCAAGACACAATCAGGAACCCCAAAAGGAGCGTCAGCACATGTGACCAATCGGGCCGCCATGCCGCACGGGAGCTCTCAAACCCTCACATTTGGGAAGTGCTAAGAAGGTCACCGTGCAAGGTGGAGGGGGCACCATTTTCTCCTTTGAGGACAAAGGACCCAGAGAACCTGCTGCCTTCATGCTCAGCTCAACAGCCCTGCTCCTCCCATCCACCAGCACTGAAGGGCTGGCGCTCAGTGTCTGCTCTACTTGCAAAATGTCCCCAAGTTCAACCCCTGCCATCTCCAGGGCTGGGAGAGACTCCCTGCCTGAAACCCTGGACAGCCATTGTTGCCCATCAGTGGAAGCAGCAGTCAGCTAGACAGACCAACGGCCAGACATGGTATAAAGCAGGTTCCTGTGCTGAGGACTTCCCAATAGCATATAACTGGCCTGGGTAAACAGGGATGTTCTTTGATTCCTCCTGGTTGTGAGGTAGTGAGAGAGGACGAACTACCATGATCAGAGGCAAGCGTGCCTCCAAATACCAGTCTCTGCAGATCACAAGTGCAAGAAGGCCACTGCACTCATCCTGCTTGTGGCGTAGCTCAGCGGCAGAGCACATGCCTGGTGCGCAGGGGATCCTGGGTTAAATGCTATCTCCAGGTAAAACCCCACCTGAAACCCTACAGAGCCACCCACCGCTGCCAGGTGTTGTGTAGACCGTTTCCCAAGCCAGCTGTTTAGGACTACAAGCCTCATCATCCCTGACCACTGGTCCTACTAGCTAAGGATTATGGGAGTTGTAGTCCAACAACAGCAGGAGACCCCAATTTGGGAAATCTTGGTGGAGACAATACTGAGCCAGTTCACAGAGATAGCCTCACTCCATGAGACCCACACCGCACGCTGGAGGAGTAAGACTTACTGGTGCCGCTGGCGGAGGTGCTGCCTCTGTTGGAGCCGGATCCCATGGAGCCGGAGGCCGAGCCGCTTCCGGAAGCAGCTGACCCCGTGCCGGAGCGGGAGTCCTCCTGCAGGAGCAGGTCCAGGAGGTCGCTGGAGCTGGAGAGCGCATCGTTGTTGGAGGAGTCGTGCGCTTCTGCCTGCAAGGGGCGGAAGAGGCAGGGGAGAAGGGTTAGGTCAGAGGCCCAAAGCAAGAAGGTCCCTGCCTCAACAGCTCTCACGCCCTTTCCAACCTCACTGCTCCATTAGCCACCACAGGAGAGAGAGAGACAGTGAGCACAGCACAGCCGGATTAAGACTTTTAGAGGCCCTAAGCACTTAAAACATGTTGGTGCCCCCATACATAGGTAAAGGTAAAGGGACCCCTGACCATTAGGTCCAGTCGTGGCCGACTCTGGGGTTACGGCGCTCATCTCGCTTTATTGGCCGAGGGAGCTGGCGTACAGCTTCCGGGTCCTGTGGCCAGCATGACTAAGCCGCTTCTGGCGAACCAGAGCAGAGCACGGAAATGCCGTTTACCTTCCCGCCAGAGTGGTACCTATTTATCTACTTGCATTTTGATGTGCTTTTGAATTGCTAGGTTGGCAGGAAGCCCCCATACATATCTAATTCAAAATGTAAGCAATGGGGTTGGAAAGAAAGGAGGCTGCCTTATCCAGTCAGCCCATTCATCCATTTAACTCAGTACCGATTACACTGACCGGCAGCAGCTCTCCAGGTTCTTCAGGCAGGAAGCGTTCCCAGCCTGAGCTGGAGATGCTGCTGTGGGTTGAACTTGGGTCCTTCTGCTTGGAGATTTCCCAGAGGAACCAAGCTGCCCCTCTGATCCTCCAGTCTGTGTGAGAAGCCCCCTGGTGGGTAGGGAAGAAGGGGAAGGAACGAGCCCCCCAGCCATGGGGGAAAGGGCAGGAGAGATCCAGGAATTTGTGACGTCATTCTCTGACCTCGGTTGGAAGGAGAAAGTTCGTTGTTCTTATTGAACGCATTCCAGGGCTCTCAGATTTCAATGCTTTGGGGGAGAGGAACCTCTGCTCCTTCACCCTGAAGACTCCCTCTGACTTTCTCTCTCAAAAAATCCCAACCCCAGCAGTTTCCTCACTTCTCTCGAGTGGAAAGATGGCGAACACCTGGATTTTGTGGTGTGGGGAGCCAGTGTGGTGCAGTGTCGGAATAAGACCTGGGAGACCAGGGTCCAAACCCCCACTTGTCCAATAAAGCTCACTGGGTGACCTTGGAGTCAGTGTCACTGCCTCTAAGCCTAGCCCGCCTCACAGGGTAATTGTGAATATGAAAGGGGGAGAATTATGTGAGTCACACCTTGAGCTCCTTAGAGGAAAGGTGGAATGTGAAATAACATAAATTAAAAATCAATAAACGTTGAGTCGTTTGCCCTTCCAAAGGGCCTGACATTGCCCCAGGGGAGAAAGCCAGCCCCCCCCCCGGTCCCTTGGGACTCACCATGCACGCTTCTTTCTGAGTGCTGAGTTCCTTTGCCAGGCTCTGCCCGCCCGTCACCACGGCCCAGTCGGTGGTGGCCCCAGCTGGCCCTGTTTGGCTTCCACCAGCGGCCTCCTGACGGTCGCAGAGCTTGGGCATCTCCTCCATCTGCAGCAAGTTGAGCTGCAGCGGGGAGCTGCAGCGTGACTCAAAGAGAGGCGACTCAGGCCGCTCGGGCTGACTCAGCGAGTGCGGGGTGGAGGAGCGTGAGGCGGCCTGCGTGCCCGTCTCGGGGACGACGACGGGCATGCTCCCTGGCTGAGGGGCGAAGGGGAACACAGGGGGTGCAGCGGCGAAGTAGGGCTGCGGGGGCATGGGGCCGTGCATCTGGGGGAAGACGTAGTTGGGCAGCACGAGCGCCATCATGGGGGTGACCAGCGGGGTGGGAAACTGGGGGGCAGCCAGGGTGCTCTGGGAGGGCTCAGTGACGGGGGGCGCGGCCGGCCGCGGGGGGAAGACGGGGATGGGGTAGGTGGGCATGACAGCCGGGTACGGCATGGCGGAAAGGCTGGCCTGGGAGTTGCCAGAGGGGGGCCAGGAGGAGGAGCTGGGGGCGCAGGGCAGCTGGGGAGGGGAGACGGAGCTCTGCGGGGAGCTGGTGCTCTCTGCCAGCCTGTTCTGCTTGACGCGCTTGGCTTTCGACTTCCGGCTCCGACCGCGGCAGCCTGGGCCTCGGGACGCCTGGCGGGGACCTTTGTGCCCTGCGGAAGAAGGAAAAGGCAGGGTGAGAATGAGGGACCCCCTTTCTCTTTCTTCTTTCCCCTTTCTTTTAATAATTTTTTATTAATTTACAACAAAACAAAACAAAACATACATTGTTTTCACATTCAATTTTTTTCCAAATCTTTCTTTTTGGACTTCCTTCAGCTTTTCCATAAATCTTTCGTAGTCATTATTAATTTACGCATTTCCTTTTTTTAATATTGTCATTATTTAAATCTTTTTTCCTCTATTTCCTTTTAACAATATCTCTCGCGTTTTCACAGTGCTCTTTTAAAACCTTCTAGCGTTATTTGACCTTCACTTATACTCTCCAGATATTCAACAAATTTTCCCCAGTCTTCTGTAAAGACTTTTGGTCTCTTAAATATCTAATCTTTCCAGTCATCTTATCCAATTCGGCATAGTCTAACAACTTTGATCTCCAGTCTTCTATTGTCGGTATTCTTCTTTCCCCCTTTCTACCGCTTCCTCCTCCACCTCCTCCTCCCAGTCCTGCCCACCAGGCTTACCTCGCTCGTTGGCATGGGGTCCCGCCTGGCGCAGCTCCTGCCAGCTCAGCCCCGAGTGCGAGTTGAAGACGTGCAGCTGGCTGAGGTCCTTGAAGTGGGTGAGGAAGGCCTGCTCCTCCTTCTGGGTGTGGATGGAGAGGACTTCCTTAGTCAGCCCCACTTTGCGGTACTGCGCCTCCCGGTCAGGGGTGACGCTGGGCGCGGGGGCAGGGGGGGTCGCGCTGGGCGCTGCCTCCTCCATCATCACAATATCTGCAAGAGGAGAACAAAAAAAAGGGGGGGGGGGAGAACCAGGTTAGCCCATCACAACTGCCTTCTCCCCGTGTGAGATTTTTCTTTTCCCCAGCACATCTCTGTATTTATGTGTTCTCATTATTTATATCTCCCATTTCTTTAGATCAACCCCTCCAAACACACACACTAACAGATATGAGTCATCTTTTTCTATCATCATCCCAGGCCATGCTGGGAATAAGTCCCTCTGCCTTTCCATTTTAATCTGCAACAAAAAGCTCGGGTCCTAATTTTACCCAGCTGAGCTAAGCTCTCATATGAATTTGCCACATATTAAGGAAATAAAATTGTGGGGAAAGGAGGTTAGAATCTTCTTTGATGTAAGAGGGCTACAAATCCAGCTGCCAGCCACTCTCTGTGGCTTCTACACAGGTTAAGCGGGGGGGAGAAAAGCTGCAACTTTTGCGCTGGTTTTTTGGGGAAGTAGGGCGACTAATATTTCTATAGAGAATTTGACAAGTTGGAGAAAAATGCATCAAGGGAGGAGAAAGGATGGTTAAGACACTGTCCCTACTTAAACCTTCCTTGGTTTAAACACCATAAAGGTTTGCCAGCTGAACACCAGCTGGAGCGGGCAACATCTACCTAGATATCTGTCCACACAGAAGCACACGTTGAATCATGCACAGAATTATTAATATACACACACATACACACACAGTCTGAACTTTTATGCCTGCAGGAGAGTCCTGTATAAGTGGAAGCTTGGATGCACTGAACACAAGATGGCCTCATAAACAGGGTTCTGCCTGACAGCCCTGCATTTCTTGTGCAGTTTCCAGGAATGAATTGCTGCCTTGCTGTTTAGGAGGTGAAAGCATTTGCCTCTGAAATGCTCACCCAGGGACAGTTTCTAGAGATCCCATGAAAGGATCCCTGCAAGACATGCTCCTCCTGGGGATTATGTCAGAAAGCCCAGATGTTGGTTGAATTAGTAGAATCCTGAGTTGGAAGGGGCCACGAGGTTCTGGAGCACCCTTCTCGCAATGCAGGAATCTTTTTGTCCAATGTGGGGCTCGAACCCACGACTATGAGATCAAGATCTCATGCTCCACCGACTGAGCTGTCCCAGCTAGTGAAAAGGAATCAACTGGCCTCAGAAGGATGGGTGCACCGTCATGGATAATGTGCCCCCCCCCTTCCACAGGGGAGTGAAACCTAAGGTCTCATGGAGTGGCCCCTTCCTGCCTGACCCTAAAGCCTCACGTGTCATGCAAGGTAAAAAAGCAGACTGGACCACTACAATGATGTGTGGGGAACTGGTGGGTCAGATGTGAGCAAAAAGAGGGGAGGGATATGTGCAATGACAATGCCAAGCACAAGGCCTATCCACATGCTGCAAATTTTGCAGGAAAGCTGGCAAGGAAACTGCCTGAACCCTACTAGAAAGAGACATGTTTGGAGGGTGGGGAGGGAATGCTCTCCCTTCCTGAGGCTAGCTTAGATGAAACTTGCAATGGCCTTGCCTGCCTCTCTCGTCTCTTCAGCTGCCCCCCAAGTGCAAAGAACAAGCCATCTTGCCCAAGGCTGACAGGAGAGACAGCAGCGGGGTGTGAGGTGCCTGACAAGACGGACACCAAACTACGGAAGTGAAAAGAGCCTGGGATTTCTCCAGAGGTTGTCTTGCCAAATGGTGGCTGCTTGCAACAGCAGAAATCTAAATGTAGGAGCTTTAAGAGGCTGCCTTCTACTGAGTCAGACCACTGGATCCAGCTAGCTTTGTACTGTCCACGCTGACTGGAAGTGCTCTTTCTCAACTCTACTTGGATAAGCCACTGGAGATTGAGCCTGGGGGCTTGGGCTTCCAAGGCAGATGGTCCTTTGGAGTCACCCAGATAAAGCCTTTCTGCTGCTCTCCTGGTAATGTTGCAGGTTCCTGCGCAAGCAAAAATGAAGGCTGGCTGCAGAAAAAGAAGGAAGAGCAGCCGACTAAAGCAGAGGAAGGCAAGAACCAGCACCATGAAGTTTGTGGCCAGCAAAAGTCAGCAGAAGAAGGCACTCATTGCTTCATTTTGCAATCCAGCTGCCGACTCTGTAGCTCTAAATGGAAGGTTAGCCTTCCTGTCTCGAATCTGCACCAGGCCAGCTAATCAAGCCCTCTCATCGTTGCTGCCGACTGGCCAGAAGCTCCCTGCCCAGAAGCTCCCAAGCAGGGGGAGAAGAAGAGGAAGAAGCGGGGACGTGGTCCTGCTTTTTTTTAGCATATGGGGTCTAGGCTGGCCTTCTTTTACACAGCTGCATTTGCAAAACGGCTGCCAGAGCGACCCCAATAGCCTACTACGCACCATGTGAAGACAATCTTCCTTTGAACCTGCTTGCCAGCCCCGCGGAAGCAGAGTCAAGCTGTAAGCAAAGGAACAGCACACCTCCAGTTCCAGCCCCCCACCCCCCCCCAGCAACCCCGCACCACCGCCCCCCCAAGAAAAACACAGTGTCCACCTCCCATACCCGACTCGGGGGGCTTCTTGTCTCCCACGTGGACGATGGTACTGCTGAAGCTACACTGACTGGTCACAGAGACCACGCTCTCGGCTTTGCTAGGCAAGGCCAGCGGAGTGAGTGGGCCTCCCACCACAGCAGCTGCTGCCGTCCCAGGCTCCTCTAGGCTCTTGGACTGGCTCTCCGGGGTCGGCAGTATTTCCTCCGGCGCATCTGTTCAAAGAGACAACGGTGGGTTAGCAATGGCGGTGGGGCGGCAGCATGGAGTAAGGGGGCAGGGAGGGAGGGGGCCGGGGGGGGTCCAAGACTGCCGACCGGCACGACCACAAGAGGACGTCAAGATGCCGAAGGGCTCATCAGCCTGGCTGGGGTCTCGCCGCGAACGGAGAGAGGGGGGAAAAAGAGATCACGAGGGATCTGGAACGCCAAGGCCAGCATCCAACAAGGGGGAGGGGGAGTTCAAGCTTCCTGGAGGACAGACCTGCAGACCCTGCAATTGCTACACACACACACGACACGCACACACGACACACACACCCCTCCGTCCCCTGCACCTCACACAGCATCCATGAACTTGGTACAGGAGGAGGGGCATCAACCTGTACACTTGGCAAGCAGGGTGGAAACTGATACCTCAGGAAAACAGGGGAGGGGGGGGATGATTAATACCTAAGCAGAGGAAAGGAAAGGAGGGGAGAATCACCTTTGCTTAGAGAGGCCAGCTCCTCGCCTGCCTTCTGCTTGTCGTCATCGGAATTCGAGGACGTGGTGTAAGAGGAAGAGCCGCATTTTCGCTTCACGCGGCTTGGAATGTTGCAACTCTCCAGATACCTGTTTCGTTGGAGGAGAAGAGAAAGGCAGAAAACTGAGATTAACAGAGATGAAAAACCCATTATCATTATTGTAATTATTATTATTAGGGGGTGTAGGAAGAGAAAACTCAGGAAAGGACTCCGCACCACTAGGAGTGGCGATCTGAAAACACAGTGGCTTTGTTGGTCTCAAACTACAGGAGGAGACACAAAGTAAGGAAGCTTTAGAGCTTCAGGGAACACTTAAGCAGATAGCACTTTAAAAATGAATCTGTGACGAGTTCTATGAAATCTATGAAAGGCTGCATGTTGCTACATGAGCACCAATGAGGGGAGAAATCCGTAACATCATTTCACCTACTCTGCATCTCAACCTAACGCAGTGCAATCTTCCTAGTCGTGTCTATTCAGAAGTAAGACCCGCTAAATTCAACGGGGCTTACTCTCAGGTAAGTGGTAGTTGAGGCTGCAGTCTAAGAAGCAGCGTTGCCCTTTCTTAAATAACCAAAGAGCAAAATATTCCTCCCAGGAAACACATTCCCGTTCTGGTGGTGAGCCGACTCTGAAGGGCTCAGCTATTTCCATTTCATTTACTTTTTAGGATTTTTTAATCCTACTCTTCAGCCACTAAGGTTCACAAAGCACCCTACAGATACCCGTTCTCAGGCTCACAATCTAAAAAAATAAAAATGCACACACACACAAAAGGAAAATAAACAGAGGAGGAGGAGGAAATAAGCAAACTCATGTAAAAGTCCTTAGTTCTGGGAACATTCACTGCCTTGTACATGGTTGTGGCTCCCCAGCAGACCTCGCTCACCTTATGATGCCATCCAGGCAGTTGATCTGCTGGTATGAATAGTTGGAAGGCTCCTTCCGGACCGATTCCTCAGAGGTGGCTGCCTTTGCTGGCCTCCTCTCCAAGTCCCTCAGGGTCTCCAGAGGCTGCCTGTTGCAGGTGACTGGTGCTTTCAGAGCTAGAAAGGAGTGGGGGAGAGACACAGAGAAGGTCACAACCCACAGAAGGAGAGTAAACTTTGTTCCCAGGCCACACCAGAACATGCTTGTCCCAGCCAATGGAAACCACCCCTCCCTCAACTCACCCCCCCCCCCCCCGCTAGAAATGGGCCCAGACAGAGGGAGGAAACCTCAAAAGTCCTTTGGCCAACTCCACATCAATGAGGCCGAGTGAGGTCAGCAGGCCTCAAGGTGGGAACGATGAGCAGGAAGAAGGGGCAGGGGCCAGTCAACCATCTCACCTGGCTGGGAATGCTTGGCGGGCTGGGGCTTGACTCGGGATTCAATGAAGACCTGCTGGCCCTGGTTCTTCACCATATGCACATCCTTGCAGATCTCCTGGAAGGTCATCTGGGGTCAAGAGGGAAGCAGAGTCAGGCCCAAGCTCTCCTCTCCAAGGGAGAAGCCTCTACAGAACCCTTTCTAGAGCAGCTTTCTCCAACCTGATGCCCTTCAAGTGTTTCGGATGCTAACTCTCATCAGCCCCAGCTGAAGCCCAAAGTACCTGGAGGGCACCAGGCTGCGAAAGTCTGACCTAGAGCAGTGTTTCTCAGCAGCCAGAGGCGCATGCCCAAACCGCACCCTCACCCAGTAAAAAGCCAAAGGATTTCAATCAGAGAGCCAGGTTTGAAGGGATGTGTGGGATCTCTACATTAGCAGTGTGGGTTTTTAAAGGCTGAGAAACACTGGCCTAAAGAGTAGATTTCTCTCTCTGTGAGACTTTCAAACTCTCTGAGGGGGGTATGTAAAAATCTGCCACCAGGTAAGCCATTATGATGATGCCCATTTTACAGGTGGGAGATTTGCCAGGTGGATGTGGAAATGGAAGCAAAGAACCAACACCCATTGCATGAATCTTAAGACAACCCCCATCAGTGGACACTCCCCCCCCCCGCCCAAAAAAAATCAACATGCATTTCTAAACTCACCGGCCGAACAGCTTGCGCCTCCTCATTGGGGATGCCGTTGCTGTCGCTGGAGGAGGCGATGCTCAGGAACTGCTCGTGGGAAGCGTTGCTGCCCATGCTGCAGAGGCCCATGGAGCCATTGCTGTGGACGGGCTGCAGAGTGGGGGAAAGAGAGGAGGGTTTGAATATGAGAGGAAGAGGAGGCGGAGCTCACAAGGAAGGAAGGAAGGAAGGAAGGAGAGGGCAAGTGGGGTAAGAAGAGGGAGCTCTTTACCTGCAGCAGGAGTCGGTGGATCTGCTCTGAGAGCTCCTGGATGTCCAGCTCCACAGGCTTCACCTTCTGAGCTTTGGGGGCTGTGAAGACGTCCTCGTTGAGGGGGCCCCTGGAGAGAGCATGGGAGGTGAGAACAGAGTTAGTGGGATGCGTGCTTCCCTCAAGAGGTGGGAGCTTCCAGCTCTCAGCCATCCCACAGGGCCATTTCCCTCCTCCCCAGAATCAGCCTCTTTTCCTGTCTTATCCTCTGATTACGAGCCATCGCCTCTTCCAGACCCATCATTCTGCTTCCCACTCCTCCCCACTGGGGTTCTCCTGCGGTGCCTTCTGCCTTCGCCCCATTTCCCCCATGGTCCCGTCGCCGGCGGAGTCTCCCCCATTTCGGTCAACTGCACCCCACTCCTCCTCCTCCTCCTCCTCCTCTCATTTCTCCTGGAATGATTAAGCCTCTGCTATTTTTTTTTTTTAATGAAAATGAACAAAGAAATAAGCAAACAGACCCTGCCCACCCCATCCATACAGGCTGAGAGCTCTGGCTACTTACGTCCGCACTTTATGCCTGCCCATGATGAAAGAGACTTTGCGGCTCCAGGGGTTGACAAAGCTGGACCAGCTGGTGTCGATGGTGACGTACTCCCCATTGCGGGCGCAGAAGCGGATAGGTGAGTGGTCAAAGGGCTGGCCGCCATACTGGAGAACTGGGAAGGAAGGAGGGAAGGGTGAGAGGCGGGAGAGCAACCACGGCAACCACAGCCCCCTAAAGGCTAGCAAGACACCACACACCCCAGCTTTTAATTGGATCTGAAAGCTTCAATTGGCTTGAAACTTCCAATCAGGGTTTTTTTAAGAAAAATCTCCCCCTGCCGTTCTCTCCTTTATTTTGGTACTCACTCTTCTTGTGTATCGCCAGCATAAGAGGCCGGTCCTCTGGGTGCAGGTAGAAGAGGACAGGGGACCCAATGAGGTCCTGGGGGAGGTAGCCTAGAAGAGGGGCAGCTCTGAAAACAAAGAAAGCAAGGAAGGGTCACGAGGGGTCAGTGGGAAAAGGCTGGACATTGCAGAGGTTATAGGCATTGTCCAGCTCTGAAGAACTGGTTCAGTTCTTGAAACCCCAGAGAAAAATAAAACCAAAGGTGCAGAGCGCATGGCTAAGCTGACGAGATGGACGGCCAAGTCAAATCCTTCTCCTCCAGGCCTGTGAAGGCCCCACCCACCCAGATGAGGGAGGTTTTGGGTCCATGCTCAGCACTGCAGGCACATGCTCACAGAGGACAAGTCTCACTCACAGGAGGGAAAGCCTGGCACCTCTTTCCAGGGACTCGTCTTCCTCCCCACACACCCCTCCGAAAAATACCACCCCATCTCCATTTTTAAAATCCCAGTTCCTTACCGCTCATCCACATCCTGAAATAAGCAGCTGGGGGTATGTCTAGTGGTGAAGATTCTCTTATCAGGAGGGATTCTGGGAGCTTGAAGAGAAAAGCATAGGAAAATTCAGATGAGCTGTTTGGAAAGACGAGTGGCATTCCCTGTCCTATGGGTATGCAAAACCTGCCTATTTTAAACTCCAAAATGAATTTGCATTTCCACACTCCATGGAAAGTGTGCTGCGTATCTCAGGAATCCTGGCTTTTCTAAACAATTTAAGTGGCTTCAGGGGGAAAACTGACATGCAATCTTCTAGGTCATGGGCAGGCTAACGACAGCTTGGAATTTTGCACGCACAACGCAATTGCTTTTCTCCTGCTGTCCTGGTCTTGGTGATAACAAGAGCACATGCACTGTTTGAGAAGAGGAGGAAACTGGACCTGCATGCTCATGCAATCCTAGGAAGAGGCTTGTCTGGCTTTTTCTATGTTTCATATAGAACAGAGCAGCCAGGCCTTTCACATGGCTACATGCCCTATTCTACTCTCCAACTCACTTCTTCACACAGCTGGCGAAGATCTGGATTTAAGCACACAGTTCTGCTGCCCAAACTGGGGGGGAGCAGGATTTAAAGCTTGCATGCAAACACAACTTGTGTGCCATTGTACGCACCTCTCTTCAAACAGGTGTTCAAAACTAAATTTCGCTCAGGATGCTGAGAGTTTAAGCAGCAGGCGAGAGATGCTCATTCCCAGCATGGAGGAAAAGCACAAGGAAGGCCCATGTGACTAGATGCTAAGAGGGTCCCTGCTTCGCAAGCACCTTCAGCCCAACCTCTGCTGCCACCGTGTGGCCAGACACGGTAGCGCATGGTGCAATTTAATTTGTAGGATGGATTCCTAACACCACCAGCAAAATGGGGTAAATTAAACGGGGCACAGAGACATGGCATGGGCGCTGCAGAGGCTGCCTGCAGGCCCTGCTCTCTCCCGCCTGGACACCCCCTTACCTTCGTAGCCCGAGTGGATGCGCTCGGCGATGAGCAGGCAGCAGGGCTGTCCCTCGGCGCTGTCCGAGTCCTGCACTTTGGTCAAGTAAGGCGTGAGCCGGAAGGGGTAGTAGCGCAGCCCGCGACCACTCTCGTAGCCTCCGCTGAGAAACAAATGCCTGCAATAAGACCAGAGGCCAGAGGAGACCAGGACGACCGGGAGGGAGCAGAACAGCAGCAGCCGTGACGGGGCCAGAGGTGGGGAACCTTGCAGGTGCCACCATGTCCCTCCTGCCCACCTGTTACCCATGTCACACCTGGGGGAGGGGGGTCCCCCCTTCTCTCACCAGCTGACTAGAGGAGGGATTTTTTCCCTCTCTCCTCAGGTGGGGCATCTTCTTTCTGCACTTTATTTTCTAAATCGATTTTTTCCCCCCTGGAAAAGTTTAAGCATCCAGTAAAATCCATAGCCCCGTAGCCACCTTGCAGTGGCAATGGCAAAGTCGTTTCACAGGTGGGAAAACATAGGCAGGGAAAAGAACTTGCCCAAGGCTGCCCTGCGAAGCCCATATGCAGCTGAAAACTGCACTGTTTAAATTTCTAGGTTGCCAAAGTGATACTCGAGATGGCCCAGCAAGTAATAAAGTAGTACAATCAAGAGGGAAAGGTTTAAAAAGATATAGAGAACTGGCTGTTGGGGCCACCCTATAATCCTGCTTGGCACTCCGGTCCCAGAATGCACTGAACCCAGCACAACGCAAAGCTAGCCATCCAGACATCTTAAAAGGTGTTGCTATCAAAACATATTGGCATATACATACAAATAAATACAAACAGTGGCACAGGCTTTCCTGTTGCACAACACATTCCTTGCTTGTGGCTCACTGGTTTGGGTCTAACTCTGAAAGCGTGCGCGGAGCAAGGAACTGGAGTGGGTAGATGCAAAATTCTCCCCCCCCCCCCCATCCAAAGCAAACTGCATCCTTCTCCCTTTGAAAGGGGGATATAGGCCAACCCACGAGCGCATTAAATGAGTTGAAACCTGCCAAGGAACACAGTCATTCTTCAGGCTAAGCAAGGAGACACGGACGACATGTGAGGCCGACCACGTGATTCACACACGTCAAATTGTAGGGAGAACACCACTTGGGGTGGAGGGTAAAAACACAGACACACGTAGAGGATGAAATGGGAGCCCTGAGCCTTGCTCCACATGGCTGAAAAAGGCACTGTTCTCTTGCTCTCCTATTTGGTGAGATTTTAAAAAGCCCCCCCCCCCCTTTCTGTCCCCTCACCCCTCAAGAAAGCCTTGGATGAAAATGACCGGGGGGGGGGGCAGCGTTCTCTCTCCGTCTTCGAAAAATTCAAATGCTGCGATCTTCAAAACACAAGAGGCACAGGTCCTGGTTCTTTTGGACACACCTGAAGGTTGTCATCAGATTTGTGCTGCTTGTACAAGCAACCTCTGCCAGGACCTCAGGACCCACATTGCCTACACTTTCAAGGGGGACTATAAGAAGGCAATGCAGCTCAAACTAGCGACTGTTTGCCCTGCGGGAAAAGACAGCAAGGACTTTGGTCTACAAGGATCAGGCAGGTTCATTTCAGGATGGAGTCTCCTGCTGAACAGCCCGTACAGATGCCAGGAACCCTCATTTAGGAACCACTTCCTGGAATCGGTCTCCACCATTCCATCCACTTAGCCCAGCTCCCTTCCCCTCCCTCAAAATCTGATGAAGACAAAACTCACCTGATACGACAAAAGACCGATTTCTCTTTGGTGTAATCCATGGCAGCTGCAGCTGCAAAGAGGGAAGGAGGGAGAAAGGGGCAGATGAAGGATTAGCTAAGAACTGCAGCAAGCTGGAATCTGGCCCTTTGCTCAGTTCCTTACATGAGCCCAAGTTCTTAGCTGCTTCAGAAACCGGCAAGCTTCTTTTTAAAACCTGAGGCGAGATGCAAGAGGATTTCTCAGCCACCGCAAAGGACGTAAAGGTACCATTGGGGGGGGGGGAGGAACTTTAAAAAACGAACACCCCTGTCACTTTGGATTAGCCCAATTCTCTAAAGCTGCCTGCGCCAATCAGGGGCCCTCTGGGTGTTCCGGACTACAAATCCCATCAGCCCCAGCCAGCCAGAACACTTACTGGCAGAGGTGCAGGCGCTCCAGGAGGGCAGGTGGTACGGCGCTGTGGACCCATAGAAGATGCTGACATCTTGCGGCGCCAGGAACTCTGCAAACTTGGCCCCCTTGAAGACATCCTTCTTGCAGCGCAGGATGAAGGCTGCCTGATCTGAGATGTAGACGATCTTCCCCGTGGTGAAAGAGACGGCCACTGAGAATGTGTCCTTTGAGAGCAAAAGCAGCAGGGTTAAGGTTGGGGAATGGCAGCTGTTTTATGGGTGTGGTCTCCCCACTCAAGGAGGAGGTGAAGGCATTGTTGGTATCCGTCAAAGCCACAACAGCTGGGGAGAAGGGAAAGCTTGTTCTCAAGGTGGATTCTAGTCTTGACAGCTGTTTTCAAAAGGGTTAGGCCAATAGGGAGTGGGCCAGGCCTACAAGAGGCTGCCAGCCATGGCAGCTCAAAGGCTGCTGATCTGGAATTACCAAATGCTGCGAACACAGAACAGGGAAAGGCCACTGCCTTTGAGCCCTGCTCAAGAGGTGCCTGGAAGCTTTAGGCTGGCCTCTGCTAAGGAAGACAGAGTGCTGGGTTCAGCTTGGTCCTTAAATACGCATGGAGATATTGAGGCTAGCAGCACCCAGCTGGATTGCTGTGTCCATGCTGAAAGCACTGGGGAAGCAGGCGTGCACACTGGAAAGCCAGTCAAGAGCACTTCTTTAACGAGAGGCAAGATCTCTCTGGCGGCCGCGGCGAAATGAACAACGAGAAGGAAAGGCCTGGGGTGTGACGAACAAGGCAGAATACTCACTGGGTTCTTGAGAGTGTATTCTGAGGTGATGCTTTCCAGCTCCTCAACAGTGTAGGTGGACATGTCCAGATTGCAGGGCTGGTTGTCATCAATGGTCCACTGCTGGTAGTAATCCTGGCTGGCTGGAAAGGGGGAAGGAAGAGGAGGAGCATGTTAACAAGAGATCTAGAGAGCTCTGAAAGGCAAAAGGCCCTCGCTTTACGTGTGACCAGCTGGGCACTTTTATTCTACAGGATCGCACCTGGACCCACACTCTTGTGGGAGAGAAAACCAGGCGCATCGCCCTTACACAAAAGCCCACAGGCACAACACACTGGGCAAACCACATGGAAATTACTGTGCTCGTCATGCCAACAGGGACACATAAAAGAAGCGCCTGCCCACGGCCCTTTGTGCCTCAGTAACTCTAGACTCCTGGCAGGGGTTTCTGGCTCAAATAAGGGGAAGAATTTGAGGGGCTGGGTGAGAATGGGACCTTTACTGGGGCAGCTGGCAAATAAGTCTGTGCTGCTGTGGTTTACAGCAAAGTCAGCAAAGCATAAATACAGACACACACACACACACACACACAAAGGTCACAGAACGTACCTTGCACCTGTTTCACACAGGACAGTGCATACTGCAGGGTGGCCAGAGTCCCTGACTTCCCCTTGCTGCGCTTCTCGGAGGGCAGCCGGATCTTCATCTCCTTCAGGGCCTTCATGAGCTCCTTCTGAGTCTTCACACGGGCAGACTGTTCACTGCTGCAGTGGCACAAGGAACACACAAAGAGGGGTTAAGTCAGCTGCAAAAAGCAGACAGAGCTCCTTTGGGGAGGGGGTTGCACTGATTGGCTGAACTGACGGCGCATCTTTTTCCAAGTGCCCAATGGAAATGGAACCAACTCAAAATAACTTGGCCAGTTGTTGTATTTTTAAAGGAAGTAAAACATATCGATTTTGACTAAAAGCCACATACAAAATGGCTCCCCCCCCCCCTTTTCCCCAATTGATTTTATGGCTCTTGTGTGACAGAATTCCCCCTCTTCGTTATGCGTTATCCCAGGAAAGAGCTCTCAGAAACGGCCATGAGTTTTCAGAAAACTCATTTCAGCTGTCAATTTTGAAGCATTTTACTGGACTTTTGTTCCCCACGTGCCAACCCAAGTATGTTCCTCCTGCCCTGTCCTTGCTTACCTACAGCCGCTGGTCGATGGGTTGTCTTGCTCAGAGCTTGCACTGAGAAGGCTGTAGGCCACTGAGCTGCTGGGAGGAGATGGGCTTTGGGAGTTGGAGCTGCAGAGAGATGAGGGGGACAGATGAGTTTAGCTTGCTTGGGCAGCAAACAAAAACATTCTATGAAATTCGAAAGTTTGCATCAGAATGGACTAGCCCAAGTCGGTCCCACAAGAGACCACTTTACCACACCTTTGCAACCCCGATCACTGCCTTACCTCTTGTTGCTTTCGGTGGTTTCCAGGAGGGCTGAGTCTTTGCCATTGCCACTGCTGTGGGAGCTGCTGTGGGAGTCACCATGCGACTCATTGCCACTGGAGCCATTGCTGTTGACATCCATGTCATCGCTGGTCTGGCCCTGGGCTTCGCCCCCACGCTGGGCTCGGGTTCTCCGTGGGGCTCCAGCCCCACCACCTCCGCTGCCACCGCCACTACTACCACCACCCTCGAAAGGGCTCTGCCCCGGCTCACAGCCAGCACTCATTACTGATTCTGGGACATGGACGCCTCCTTGGGGAACTGGGGTCAGCGGTGAGAAAAAGGTTGGGACTTCCACAGCTGCTAAGGCAACAACAAAGCTTTTGTTTTTCTTCCCAAAAAAGGAGAAGCACTGGTCAAAGAGGATTCCTCTATGGCCTGTGTCTTGCTGGATGGATTTGATCAGAGTTGAGAGAGTCTTAGGGGACACCTATTGGAGGGAGGGAGAGAGACAAAATGAAGTGTTATAAAAACTGATTCAACGAGAAATCTGGATTCAGAGGTATGTCAAATATAAAGCAACCCTCTAAGGCCTATGTTAGAGAAAGTGAGAGGGATCACTTCTCTATACTGAACCAAATATACTAGACGGCCCTTGGAAAAGCTACACACTAGATTGCCTCCTCTGCCGCGTGGATCCCCCAGGTAGCGGGATCTCTTTGCCATGATACTCAGTAAGTGTCAAATGGCAGCTGTTTGAGCCTCAAACCAAAACACAGTATTAGGTAATAGGGCTTATAGCGGATTATCTGGTCCAGTATCAGAAGCCCTCCTCTGCTTTTATATAAACTAGGCAGCTCTGCCCTTCGGGTGCTTGGATACGTGAACATCTGGTGGCTGGATGAGCACCACGGTCCTTCTTGGAAGGGGGGGAGGAAGGTGCTCTAGAGCATTACAGACCCCTTTATTCAGGTTAGTGCCCTGGATAATTAAGAAACGGCAAGGAGTTCCTGAAAACGCTTTCATTCACCCCTCCTAGTTCTGACCCCCTCTCTTCAATCTGGAAATCCCAAGCATTGTTTGTTCCGCACAGCCCCAACCCTTTGCTGTGGGTCCCGATATCCGAGCGCGGGTGTGGGGTGGCTTTCTAGGCTTCCAGGGAAATTAAGGCTTATGTGACCTTGTGCCAACATTGCTGCCTTCTGGAAATAATGTTTAGAGGAGAAAAGAAAGAAGAAAAGACAGTCAAGATGAAAGCCCAGGCTGAAGGGGAAGCGCAGTCAAGGCCCAGAACATCCTTCTTTCCCTACAGAATCAAGAGTGGCAAGCCTCTACCAAGCACAAGATGCCAGGGATTAGTTTTCAGGCATTTAAAATACAGTAATTCATACAACAGGCTTTGAAGGGCTACTGGGAAGTAGTACTCATGGGCAGGGAAGAAGCTGGGACTGGTTCTAATTGGAGATACAAGTTCTAAATCCTTCCTCATTCATGAGCTCACTGAGTGGCCTCAGAGAAAGCATCACTAGGTGTAAAGCTCTTTGGGGCAGGGACTGCTTTGGTTTTACATATTTGTTGGTTTTGCTTCTGTTCCCTGTAAAACATAAATATACATCAATGGTGCTACATCCACAACAGTGGTAGTGGATAATGAATGTGTACAAGGGTTCGTCTGCCTTAACCAATTTTGGTTACAGTGGCGTTTTGTTTAAGCTTAGTAGCAAAGGAGAAAGGATGCTTTAACTGTTTTGGAAAATTATTACAGAATCAAATGTTTCCCTTTCTCTGGGATCAGAAACCATAAACAGAGTCTGGAAACTGTTTCCTCTGTTTGACTCCCACCTTCACCAGTCCTTGCCTCCAAAAAAGTGAACAGCATGGTGCGGACGGGGACTGAGAAGAATTATGAACACTGACACGCAACACCCAGATTATTTTTTAAAGGGTACTACAGACAATGATCACGCAGTGGATCAGACTGCCTCAGTTCTATGGGGTTAGCTAATCATATTATCAGCACAATTTAGCCCCCTCTGACCATGCTAAATTGCTAGACACAACTGGAAACATTCAAAAGGGGTTGGCATAGCAACAGCTGTAGCTTCCTTCGCCCAGCAGCAAAGTAAGATTTTTAGTCAACTAAGCAGCAGCAGATATTTCATTGCACCTAAGCTCTTTTGTGCGTATTTAAGTCAGAGGTCTATATATATATATATATATTAGAATGTCCTCTGCTCTTTCCCCCTCCCCCCCACCCCCTGGGCTTCTATCACTCAGGGAGGTCCATTTACCAGGCTGACTAATGTCCTTTAGCCAAACTATATTTAGCTCTTCTAATTCTGCATGCTTGCTATCTTTAGTCTTAATTACAAAGGGGAGATTCACACCCCACTCTCCCTAAAGTCAGTAAAACCAAGCGAAAGAAAGACCAGATCTAATCAGCATTTTCCCACCATCTCCGCTAACAGAGGTTTTAGTCACTGATCCTGGCTTGAGAAAGCATTTTTTAAAAGGAAGAAACAAAACATACTAAATAAAGAAGGAGGCGGTGATCCTTTTTTTCTATTATTATTATTCATCTGCTATAACCTGAGACCCTAGGAACAAAGAGTGCAACATTCCATAGGGTCACCGCAGGAACACAGGACCCAGAGCTCAGGGTCCTGGCAGATGAATAAAGCAAATGTTGGAGGATTACAAATGCAGTTACGCCAGCCGCTTCCTCTTCACACATTTTTTAAGAAAATCATGTTCTTTGCAAATGTTCCCCACCATGGCTTAATTTTAAGTAGCAGTGCTCAAGGCCACAGCTTTACATCCCACAAATTTCAGAACAACAAAACTCCCATAGTTCCAATGAAGGTGTGACTAGGGATGATGATTCAGAACCACAAAGTTTGGCATCTCAACGAACATCCAGAAGAGGCTATGATTACACAGGTCAGCCTTCCCCCAACCTGGTCTTTTGGACTCCATTCCCAGCCAGTAGGGAGGTGCTAATGGGAGCTGCTGCCCAGAACACCTGGAGAAGGCCAATACAGGTTTAAGTGCCAACTTTTGAGCATTACAGAACTCTTTGCTCCTGTGCTTAAGAGTTCTGTGAAACATGTAATCTTAACAGTGAGACCAAACACATTTCCCTAGAATACAGCCCCATAGGATGACAGTAGATGCACACGGCTCTTCAATTTACGAAACTGATTTGGAAGTGGCTGGATTACTGTTTATACTTCAAGGCAAGTAGCATGATTGGCCTGTTGAACTGCAACATGAAATGTCCCGTGCCAAGTTAACTACATATGGCATAAGCTTCCGTGGGCAAAAGCCTGCTCTGGAGGTTCATACCGCATGGCAAGACAATCCTCCTGCCCAAAGTAGATCTTTTTTTCACCCTTTGGTTGTAACTTCCACATTTGTGCGGTGGAGTCATCCCACCTGTTTTCCTCCTTTTCTCCTCGTCACAATTTCCCAAGAAAAATTCAGAAATGTTGCATTGCCGGTTTTACAGACAACCTGGTTAGCTTCTGCATCTTTCAACAGGTGGCAGACATGCAGAAATCAGCAGGGAAAGCTTGTTATAATAGCAAAGAGGTAACCGTCACTGCCTGATCATGAATGCAGAACAAGTTGCTCTTAAAAAGGTATAAGGAGGAGGGGCTTGTGAAACAATCAGCAACTAGGCAGCCAGAAAGCCCTGCCCCAAAAATGCACAGGAGAGGTTGGGGGGAAGAAACCTTTAGTTCGTTTTCTATCACATGTGTCCTAAGAGTAACAAGGAAGCCTTTACATAGCCATTTTCCTGGTTGCTTGTGGCAATACTCAGGTGGCCAGGAAATAAAGTTTTGTAAAACTGGAAGGGTTTTTACTTTAGGCCTCCAAAGTGATAGTTAGCAAATAAATAAAATAATGTGATTTTTTATTTTGCAAAGAAGGGGGAGAAAGTGTATCTAAGCATGTGGCATTGTGGGATCAGCTCTGGTGCCGTGCCAATAAAAGATTTGCACAGTGTGGTGCATGCCAAAACAATGCTGCAAACGCCTGCAGTTTGCTGTTATATCCCATTTGCCGAACGAAATAAAAATAGACTGCTGCAAGCAGCGGTAAGGTTGACTGAGCAGTTTTTTAAAAAGAGGTTTATGGTTCGAATCGCGCAGTTTCAAAAACTAGAGCGCTTGCATATCAAAGAAAGCTGCACTGACGTCAGAGGAGGGAGGGAAAGTGGCAGTGGACAAGCCGCACACCCTTGGAGACTGCCTATCCCACAAAGCGACTCCTAAGCTGTCATCAGGACTTTGCAGAAACTCCTGCAAGGGGTTTCAAGACTGTGGTAGCAGTGAAACCCATAAACAAGCACCAACGCAGAGACAGTCCCATTTGAGATTATGATATCATGGTCCCCACACACCCCCTTTCCCCCTTGTATTAAGTGACCCAAATACCCATTTTCTCCTCCCAACTTCCCACAAACACACACTCTCTCTCTTTCCCTCCCTGCTCCCCCAACCATGCAAAAAAGGGAAGAAATCAGAAACTGCTGGCTTACAGGTTGGCCCCATGGAATGACTTGCTTTCAAGTGGGGGTTTCCATCAGCTGGAAAAACAGCAGACAGGCACCCCCCCAAGAGGCATGCAGAAAAGCCGTTCCTTCCAATACCCCCACCCTACCCTCCTCATCTGCAGTCTAGAAATCTGCCCAAGCTCACACCCTTGGCTGTGGCACACATAGAACAGAAGAGAGGTGATTGCAGAGCCACCAGCCACCTAGAAAGACTGCCCTACTGCAGCCTCCCCCAAAGTTGCCCAGAAATTCCCTGCCTTGCAGAGAGAAAGAGAAAGGAAGACACTCCCCCTTCCGCCTCAAGCACATGCCAAAGCGTGTGCAGCCCGTGTTCCTCTTCCCTTCCCCACCCCCACTGCCAGCCACATTACGAAGCCTCTTTCGAAAGAAAACACACAGAGAGAACATTCCGTTCCCAAAGAGCCCCACGTGATGGAGCCGTGGGAGCAGCCGCTGCCGTCATCACACTGGAGCTGCCAGGGCAATGCCTAGACTTTGCCAAGCAGTGCAGGGAAAGAGTAGATGGAGACCCCTTTGAGAAGAGGGTTTAAAGTGGGGGGGAGCATGCCCGGTATCGCTAATAGTAATAATAATAATAATAATAATAATAATAACAACAACAACAATAACAACTCATTATTTATATGCCACCCTTTTAAGTTACTCACCAGTGCTGCAAGTTAGAAGGTCCTGCTTCTCTGGAGCTATTAGCCGACACAAGCCTGAGACGGGGAAAACTGCGCTCCTGTTACCCTTGACCAGCCCCTGGCAACTCCGCTGCTGATCCAACACATCCTACGGCTGACCCTCCTCCAGAGAGCAGAGCGGGGAGCACGGCTGAGTTGTGGCAGCACGGCACACTGTGGGCAGCAGAGCCTGGTTAGCCTTCCCTTCTCAGCAGAGTCTGTAGCAGCCCACTGTGTAACCAGGCAGGCAGGCAGGCGGAGTAGCTCTGGCCAGGAGCCCAGTGATGTCAGCAACCCAGTTAAACACTCCGCACGTGTACCGAGGTGCTGCTACCAGCAGGGCCTGGGAGGCTGCCATTGGCTGGCTGGCAGAGCCAATGGGGCCGCAGAATTCTGACTGCATAATCACCAGCAACGGGTTTGTTATTCATCCAGGGACTGTGCTTGGGGAAAGGGGGGGGGGGAGATTAGAGCGCAAATAAATGCCAGTAAGGGCCGGAAGACGGATGCTCAGCCCCAGCGTGAAGAGTCTATTTGAAGGCGCTCAGCTACCATGCGGGTGGGTTGCTATTTAGAGCCATGCACACAAATTAAAGCACACAATAGCGCTTCCTGAATCAGCTCTGCGTTGTCATGCTGGCACCAAGCTCCAGGCCTATTCTGTGCCTGCTTTTCCATTGCTGTTCCCCTTTTTGTTTTGGAGCCCCCATGGTGGGTGGAGCAACAGGCAAAAAAAAAAACAAAAAAGCATGAGAAATGAAGTGTGGCTCTCGCACCTTTTGTACAGCAGGCTACATTGCAGCCACGCAAAGTTCGTTGTGCACAATCATGCACATAACTTTCCACCCAGGCAAGGGAAAGGCTCAAAGATCGTTTCAGCCAAGCCAAAGCATTCAATGAGGGTGCTGAGGAGAGGTGTGGCCAGAGGTGCAGTGGGGGGGGGTACTGGGCCCCACATCTCTCCTGGGGGTGATGCAATGGCTCGGGCACCTCCAGGCTCCACAATGCCTGAAAGGGCAGCATGGCGCTTGCTTCCGCCCATAGCTTCCCCCTCAGGCTCCACACGGCTGAAAAAAAAGCAATGCGGGCCTGCAGGGCGCCAGAGTGCAACGGGGCTCAGGCACTGGGATTCTGGCATGCCCTGCCTCGTCCTGCAGCACCTCGCCCTGACCCTGCAGGTGTCTCATCCCTCCATGTGCAGCACGCATGTGCAGGGTGCATGCACCGCCCCAAGCCGCTAGCTATGGTATCACTGGGTGTGGCCTGGCAAGAGTACTGAGGACCAGAAAGATAGAGCTAAGGGCCAGATGGACCCAGCCCTGAGGCCTCTCCCTTCACTCACAGAGTGCTGAGTGGGCAACATTACAGTTCCGTGCCCAGCTGATGCTCAGTGCCAAGTTGTTTCACCTGGACTTTCAATATTCAAAGGGTGTTTCGGTTTTTGTGGAACTGGAAGGAAACCCAAAAACTCAAATGAAGGGGCAGAAGGATTACACTCACAATTCAAACAGGAAATATTCCTTTTCTAAATTTTATTTTATTTATAACCCTCTTTTCCCTTTCCCATTTGTTAAATGTGCAAATAAAACATTATTTTTAAAAAAAACACAACTAAGAAAGAAAATCAAACAGCACTTCATAGTTCATTGATCACAACAAATATTATTGCTTTTCCATTTAGTAGCACAAACACCTGGTGCAGTGAGGTGCTGGGCACAAATGCTAGAAGCCAGCATGGGGCACATAAAATATTGACTCTGGCTGTATTATCTGGCCATCACACTTCCTTACTTTCTGGTGATAAGGCCACTGCAGCAGATGCCTTTTTCTGCCCCAGGCAGCCTGCCAGCTGCCAGAGGGATCAGTATTTTGTTAGCAGATAACATGCAAAACAGAAAGGCTGCCAGGTCCCTCTTCCTCCTCCCCCCTCATCTCCAGTATGCCTCTTGTTTTGGCTGTCAACCAAGGATTCGTAGTACTGTACAGCTTAAAATGCACCCCTTGCTCCCTGAAACTTGAAATGGGCTATTGTGGCTCCTATGCCTCCCATAGCTCTCTGGCAGGCAGAAAATTCAGTAAGTACCACTGAACATTCAACCAATGTTACTAGATTTACTAGCCTGCTCACCCACAAATAGGCCTGCTTATTTACAGCTGTTACGAACAAAAATTTAAAAGAACAGAGTCTGCCATACCTAGTCACCTGGAGCAGATTCTTCTTCACCACAAGCAAGCAAGGAGAGCAGCTATATCCAAGCATGACATAACTCTGCCCCTTGCTGCCCTGAAAACTCTCACAAAACAATCTCACATCCTTTTTGCCAACAATGGAAAGCAACTAGCGTAATAATTTCTGTGTCTAAATAGTTGCTTTAAAAAAACTTTATGATAATTTCTTCTGTTCTCGAATATTTCTGGACAGGGTGTCTCCTGCTCATGTTCCTGTACTGATGCCTTGATTTATACGTTATGTAATAGTTTATTTTGCGTAATTGTTATGCCACCCGGGAGAGCTGCCTGAATGTGCTTGTATTAGTGCTGCGCCTACAAGGTTTGGGTATTAAAAGGGCGCTGCAAGAGGGCGCTGACAGCCAGAAACAAGTTGCAGTGGGACTCAAGGGGTGCAAAGAATAATTGCAGAATGCCCAGAAAATAAATGCAGGTAGCCTAATCAATAAATATATTATTGCAAAAAAGTAAAAATGGGGACTTGGTACTTTCTCAGCTTTTGCATTCACTGGCCATGAAGGTGGAGGCAGTTTAAGTGCTTAATGAACTTTTTGCCAGAATCATCCCTGCAGTAAAATTGCTAAAGACTATTCAAAACTGAAAGCTAAAATTCAGAGCGGCTTGAACTATTCATGGGTTGGGGGGAGGGTCACGCCCGACCCCCAGCCTATATCAGTGATTTCCTTGGGTTAAGATATGGGGAGAAGCATAAATCAGAATGCTTTTGTCTCTTAACTACATGCAACACAGTTGCCAGCTGAAGCCCTAAAATGTTGCTATTGAATGCAAACAGTAAGTTTGTTTGTTTTTGAAGTCTGTGCTCCGTTCGTGCGCTTGTGGAACTCCCCCTACCCCACACTGGAAACAACAGGGGCAACCTGCAGACACATAGGCTCAACATGTGCCAGACCTACACAGAGCTCTGGCCCAGTGCAGTGCTTTCAAGGGCGTGTGCTACTGGATCACTGACAGCTGTTTTATTGCCCTAGGGAAGCCTTTGCCAATGAGGGCACCAGGTTGGCAAAGCCTGCCCTAGAGAGACTCAGTGCCTGGGCTCTCTTCCATACAGAAAATTGGTGAGCATGAACACATGGAACACCAGTGAGTGTGACATCAGCATACACAATGTCAGCCATTCAATAAGAGCTTTTTTAAACGTCATATATGTCTGTTCCTGCTAGCACGCTAAAGAGGGCTCTTAAATTTTTCCAGCGTCTTTAGCCTGAAAGCTTCAACCGAGGCACCGTAAAACACACACCACCGCCCCGCAGGTCTCCAGCTGCAGCCAGGGAGATAAAGGCTCAGCGGATGTAATTTTCCACTCGCCTTTGTTTAGCCTGAATTATCCATTCTTGCGTCGACACATGGTCAGGAAGGGAGCAAAGCAGGCCTCTGGTGGCCCGTTTCCCCCTCCGGATACAAAGGAACAAACACACACAAGCATCAGCGTTATGCTCTCCGAACAAAGGACCTCTGCCTGGCATTGTAGCCGCCTTTTGTAATCCTCAACAGTGGGACCCCCCAATGGCTCCCTCTCTCTATTCTCTCATTCCTTACGCCCGAAGCCACAAAGCGCCAGCGGTAATTGCACTCTCCATTGGTCCTCTAATGCGCACCCACGAGTGCCCTGGGCCTCTCGCTGACCTCTTTCTTACTGGGTGGATAGAGAGCCCTCCTGCGTAGCCACTCATTCAAAGGAAGGCATTACCAACTGCTGAAGAGGGGAACTAGACTGACCAGAGGAAACGTACTCTGCAAAATCTGCCAAGGTGGGGATTTTAAAGATGATATTTTAACGCTTTATTGTTTTATCGCTTGTTGTTTGCCAGCCTGGGCCCCTTTGGGAGGAAGGGCAGGATATAATTTTAATAAATATTTCTTTATCCCTGGGGCTATTCCGGGGGAAATTGCATTTCTGCTCCATGAGCAGCCGACTGATTCTTGAAATCATTTAGGAGAAAATGTACTTCCAAATAAAAAGTTTTAAAAGGTAGACATTTCTGTCCCTTGCTGCAGTGTTTCAGATTTTACAGAACTCTTCATCAGGTAGAGAGAGAAACACCCAGCATTGAAAAAACATAAATGGAGATAAAACCACTGCTCAGTTTCACAGTGCTCACATGCTCTATATGTCAAAGAGGATGGAAAACATGGGTAATAAAATAAGCTTCCAACAGACAGGTGGGGAGCCAGAGAGGATGAAGAGAAGTCAGACTTCTGACTTTTTGCTCTATTGCAGCCAGTAACACATGCCCCAAATATCCAGGAGAGTTGGCTGGGGTTAAAAAAAAACCCCGCCGGGAAGTATAGGAAAAAGCCTGTGCTCAGCTGCAATCAGGGAAAAGCTATTCAGAATCAGGAAGCCCTTTAATGCAGCTGCCTGTAAGAGGGACAAGAGAGACTGATTCAGCAAACCACTGAACGGGACAGGGAGGAAATGACTGCTGTATAATGAGCCCACTTGAAACAAAAGTGCAAGCCAGGGGTTCAGCTGGAGGGGGGGCGGGCGGGCGGACGGATGGACCCTGCAGTGTAGGGACAGAATGGCTTGGCCCCTGAATAAGTCAAAAGAGGGTCTCATGAAGGCTGAGGTAGAGAGTGGAAGGGATAGTGGACTTTTCTTCCCTTTACAGTTACAGGTAAACAGGAGCCTGCTTAAAGATAACCAGGGATTCAGGCTTGCAAAGAACCAGTCTACTGTGGGAAATAGGAAGTCCTTCAGAGCCCAAGTAAGGAAAGTGCCTTTCACCCCATTTCAGCACACAGAATTACTCACACTGGGATGTTTTGAGAGATGGGCTAACAGAAAATTGCGTTGGCTAGTAACTTGTGTTGACCTATTTGAAAGGCTGCCTTGACTAATCGTGCAGATATGTCTTTGTTTTACAGTGTCAATAATATAGCCATTGAGTTCCCTATAAAATATGCATTGGCACTAATTGAGCAACTTTGAAGTGCACTGGAATGCATGTTGTGGTTAATCATTTAACTGCCACTAGAGGGAACTATTGCATACGTCCTGCAATAACGCTTAAGCAGGACAGCAGCTACAGTAACCCATCCTGCTTAACGTAGCCTTCCTCAAGCTTGTGCCCCTTTGCCCCAGGATTTTCCCACACTTGCCCCCCTCTTCCCTGTCTCAGGAACATGTGGCCAAAGGACCACAAGTCCTGGTCCTGAGCTCCCCAAAACATCAGCTATAAGGATACCTGAACATAGGAATCTTTACTCCTGGTCAACATATTTAAGTCAAACTTCCCCTCAAGAGTGAAGCATGGGAGGTAGAAACTGCAGCTTGCAGATCTTCAACTAAAAACACAGCATGCTGAGAGGTCCTGGGGCTACTGCAAAGGGAAGGTCGGCTGGTCCCTTCTCACGTCCAAGGCTGCAATTCTGCTTTGCTCCCTCACACAGATCTCTCTGTCTCTGCCCTTTGCTGCCTCAGCCTGGCAGGCTGTCAGCTGTAATAAGAGCAAGCGGAACTCCCTTCCAGCAAGTGTGGGCCAAATTCTTTCCATAACCAGGTCATCTGATCCAGCCTGATGGTCGGCCATCATGTCGCTCCTCTCTCATTCAAAGCCCTTATGTAACACTCCCCAGCCAAGCTCACAAGGCAGCTGGAAAGAGCAGCTGCTGCGAGGGGGAGGAGCCATCTCGCAGAAGCTCCTCCCCCTTGCCGCATAGCCGAGGGTTATTTCCACACAGCGAATTTCCAGAGCAGAGGCGGCAGCCTATAAAAGGCAGAAGGGAACATTGTGTTCTTCTGGCTCACTCTACAAGTTCAAGGAACTGACAGCTCCTCCCTGCAGCAACATGTTAATTTTGTCTCCAAACAAAGAGGAGCGATATAATGAAAGCAGTGACGGTGCAAGGAGCAAAACATTTCCTATGAGTCACAGAAGCCAAGGAAACCGGCAGGGGCTTTGCCTGCACAGATGGGCACCCCAGAATTAATTGCACCCTGTCTGGATAGATTTGGGGGGGACAGAACATCATCTCTTCACCCACACCAATTTCCAAAGGGGTATCTGTATCTACGTGGGTGGCGCTGTGGGTAAAAGCCTCAGCACCTAGGGCTTGCCGATCGAAAGGTCGGCGGTTCGAATCCCCGCGGCGGGGTGCGCTCCCGCTGTTCGGTCCCAGCGCCTGCCAACCTAGCAGTTCGAAAGCACTCCCGGGTGCAAGTAGATAAATAGGGACCGCTTACTAGCGGGAAGGTAAACGGCGTTTCCGTGTGCGGCTCTGGCTTGCCAGAGCAGCGATGTCACGCTGGCCACGTGACCCGGAAGTGTCTTCGGACAGCGCTGGCCCTCGGCCTCTTTGAGTGAGATGGGCGCACAACCCTAGAGTCTGTCAAGACTGGCCCGTACGGGCAGGGGTACCTTTACCTTTTATCTGTATCTACAATGCCTCACTGAGCAACAAACAGAGGAACTTCACTCCGTGGGGCAACCAAGCCAAATGCCACATTAAATTCCGGACATTTCTCCAACTTTGGTCTCCAGCTTTTGTTGGACTGCAACTCCCATCATCCCTAACTAGCAGGACCAGCAGTCACGGATTATGGAAGCTGTAGTCCAATAACAACTGGAGACCAAATTTTGAGAAACAAAGGATAAAAGCACTGGGTTGTATCTAATATTAGTCATCCTCAAAAGTATATGACATGACTAACTTAGATCCATTTATTTCACTGGGTCTATTCTGAGGAGAACTCAGCTGGACACAATCTATTATGTTACATTGCAGGAACAACCAGTCACCCTCCTCTTTTTATACCACTGGACTTCCAACAGTTAAGACTCCAAAACAGAACCGTCCACCCAATTTGTTGTGCTTCTGGTTTCTCCAGTTTTGGGAATATGCCGCCCCCTGCTGGATGCACCCAGCCTCTCCAAAGCCCGTGTGCCAGCAGCAGACAGCCTGTTTCTACATGAGTGCCTCGCCCAAATGTACAGAGTCTGATTGAGACAGTGTCCCAGAACAGCTCAGCAAAACTGGGGCAGAGCTTCAGCCGGGGCAGTGAGAGATGCTGGGAAATCGCAGCCTGCACGTGGATCAACACTCCGAGATTGGAAGCCCCGCCCAAGAACTCGCACCCAGGAGCAGTCATTGCTGCTCCACACCCAACCTTCCCAATAGCCTTTCCCCTACTATACACCCGCTGCTGAAGTGGGGGGAGGCGAGGGAGGGGTTTTCTGTGGTTCTAGCAGCTGGAAGTACAAACCTCTGAAGTCAGCAGGAATATACGTAATCCCACCCACCCAAGTACTGCCTGTTTCTGGCCACCAGCAGAGCTTTTTTCACCACACAGGACTCTGACTGGTTCAAGGCTAGCTGTCCCAAATGAAGTCTGTAGCAGCGAAAGCAGAGCAAGTTTGGCTTTTGCTACCAGCTATTTAGCTTTGACAATGGATATTCTGTCCTCCGCGCCCAGCTCCTGGCATTCATACTTGTTTTGGATGGCTTATGAAGATGCCCTTTGGAGATTCACTCACTGGGCAGTCTCATCTGGATGAAGTCCCTTCCAGTTCCCTGCTCCAGCCTAACTTTTAAACAGTACTGAGAGAATCAAGCAACTCCAACTGGGTCAACTTCTTGGAAGGAACTATCGCCTGCAGGAACCTGTGAAGATAGCAAAGCTGTTTTCAGGCCAGGATGTTTGCCGTTCCTTCTTTCGGAACACAGCTGACGTTTAAATCTGGGGTTAGTGGCTGCCGATTATAAGCGTTTCTGCAAAAGGGACCTTGACCTGCTGAGATGCCTGGCACTCGGGATGTTCTCACAGTAATCCGGCCGCTGCGCTTTGCTCTCTGGAGCCCGCTCCCCTCCGTCAAGAGTTAAGCTCCACTTCAGCTGTTCCCTTTTGGTGGCACATTTTGCCTGTCCCAGCAGCACGCCACATAAAGCAGCACTTGTCAGACCTCACCACGCCATCTGACTCATTTTCTGGGTCATCTGATGATGAAGGAAACTCATATTCCTGGGTATTCTCTTTGGGGGGGGGGGGTATGGGAGAATCAGAGATGGCAGCCATGCTGGAGGCTACGCAGGTACGGACCTGATCAGTTCTTGGGAGGACCCCACGTGAAAGTGGGATGTAAGGAGAATACATAAATATCCAGCAATGCATGGGTCTCCAACTGCTGGATTTGGCCAAGTAGTGAAGATCTTAAAATTTAGTTAAATCTAAAGATCTCTCACTGGTGGCTACCCGACAGTTAGATCTGTCTTGCTCCTTACTTCCTCTGTTATCAGGCTGAGCTGTGCTTCCCCCCTGTAGACCTCTGTGCTCTGAATTTTACTTTTGCCAAGAATATTGTTTATTTAATTTTACATGCAAATGCATACTAGTTACGTCTGCTAAACAGGAAAACTACTGTATTTAATAGATCTGGTAGCTCATTGCATGTGCATGTGACAAACTTTTCACTACATATTCAGCCACCTCCTGCACCCCAGGGATCGTGTTCAGTTGGACAACCTTAGTACTGTACAGCAAAACAGGTGGAGCTTGATGATATAATGATTCACCCTCCCAAGGAATATTACATGAACACAAAACCCCAAGCAGCCTGCAGCTCTCTGCAAGGTGCGCCTTCATCTCAGCACTTATTACATAACTGCCGCCGAGGAACTGTATCGTACTGGGTATTGGTTGGCGCTGGCAGCGTTATCTAATCACAGAGTTCTTACAAAAGACGCATGCAGGCACGCCTGCCTGCCCACTTCCAGATAATGCTATTTTTCAGGGTATTCAGAAGAAAAATTGACTACAACAGACCACTCGCTCAAAGGAAAGGCAGTTAGGATTACAATATTTGGCACGTCAGCAGCTCAGAGGTTTTTCAACATTTTGGAGTGACAGAAGAGGGACTTTTCGAGACTTCTGTGCTAAGCCAAACACAGTGGCCAAGGTGGAAAAGCTACTGATACTTCTACGAGATCTCGCAAAGCAGCAGAAACGTCATCACAAAGGCTGCTTCAGTTTTTACACACGCCTCATAGGACTTCATGTCCTTTCACCAATACAGGAAAGCCCAAGCGCCGTGTATTCACAACCGGACTGTGATACACCTAAGTGCTCTGGCATAACTATGTTCCCATCTCAGTGCCATGTTCCTGCGCAACTTGGCATCTTCCTGTTCCGCCCTTATTTCATTGCATCACCTCAAGCTTCATGGCAAGCCATTCCTAGCCAAAGACTTCTTCTTAACTTTTGTTCTGTAAAACCCCACCCATTTCCCATCCTGAGAGTCTCTCACTCTCTACTTCAGACCCATCTCCCAGTACCCCAAAGTGTTCCTCTCACCATCTCGCAAAAGGCAAGCTTCCAACAAATACTACCCCTGACACTCTATTCACGTATGCCTATTCATCTTGCCATTGAACTCTCTTGCCAAATACTTCCTTGTTGCTTTATTTCAGTGCTGAACACCTTTTTATGGCTCCCACTGAGTGTTTTGCTGGAGTCAACAGTTTCCTCAAACCAATACCCTCCCCACAATTCAATCCCTTTCTCTCTCTCATATAAGTCACCAGAAGCGTAAAACAAAGTAAACGAGGAATTTATTGATATATTCATTGAACACAAGTTAATAAAATAAAACAAATTTGTTCAGGCTGAAATAACAGAGAATCACTTCACGGACACCGGCTCAAGAAGTACACATTTACAACCGGGCATTAGCTTTAATTAGTCACTAAACCTGTTGAAGCCAGAGTTATATAAAAAAAACACATTTCATATTCCTGCACCGCAGTGGGCTGGACTAGATGATCCTCAGGGTCCGTGCCAGCTCTACAATTCTATGACTACTAGCACTCCCCACAAAGATTTGTTCAGTACACGCCCACAATCACCTCTTTCCCAACTCTTTCTATGCCAGGCTTCCTGAACTCAGCGTCCTCTAGATGTTTTGGACTACAGTTCCCATCAGCCCAGCCATATGAAGCTGGGGCTGATGGTAGTTGTAGTTCACAACATCTAGCTAGTGTCAGGTTAGAGAAGTTTCTTCTTTGCTCTCTAGCAGTGCTTCTCAAACTTGGGTCCCCAGCTGCGTCTCAACATCAGTGGTCAGGTCAAACTGCTGACCCATATAAATTCCCCCTTTAAATCCTTGCCCAGGCCCCATCCTGTACTGTAATTGGAGCCTCTGTTTCAAATCACCCTTCTGGTGTTTTATTCACACTCGTTTGATTTGCTTTCCCTTTTCTTTTGCTAATCGTGTCCCATCGCCATCCAACTTCTTCCTCTGTCCCTCCCTGTTCCCCTTCCCACCCCACTTCTTCTCCCTCTCCCCATACCCCATAATCCTAAACCTCCTGCTTCCCTCCCACCTCCTCTCTGCTCCTCCCTCTGCCACTCTCGCCCTCCCCAACTCCCGATGTGGCACTGCTTCCCCAAAGCTCTTTCCCCACCCACGGACCACTCGCCCCTCCATTCCTACACCCCACTCCTTCAACAACCCGACCCACCTCCAACCCGAACCCCCTGCAGTCTCCCTCCCTCCCAAACCTCCTGCCTTTTCATCCTCTTCACCCCTCCCCTCTCGATACCCAAAACCCTCTCCTCAAAACCCCACCCACCCAAAGGAAAACCTCAACCTCCTAATATTGATTCACAGGAGTTTTTAACGAGGGCGACCAACCCCCGCTCTCGAAATCCCCTCAAAGACCCCTCCCCTTATTTCCCAGCCCTCTCTGCTTTCCCCCTCCTTCCATTAACCGTCCCGCTGGACACCCCTCCCCTTATCAGCCCCTCATCCCGAGGCTAATTTTTGTATTTAAAATATATATACATTAAGTTTAGTCAGCCCCTTTATCTTACTCAGTGTAACCCAGAGCGACCCACAGCCAGCCAGCCGAATTCCTTTTCCCCTCAGCCCTCCACAACCGCCCTTTTCCCCCTCCTCTGCCCACTTGAGAGCCACCTGCCCCCAACACCCACCACCAACATTATAATTTTTACTCTCATTATTGTTATTACAATAATATCATTTCCCACAGAGACGCGGGCTGCCCCCTCCCTTGAGAACGCGCCCCCCGCCCCTCATTCACTCACCTCAAGCGAACAGACCCACCGTCCCGTCTAAAGGCTTCTGCCAACTGAGCCTTGCCAAGGGCGCGCGTCCCTCAGCACCATGCACGGGTCCGCGTGAGCCTGCCGCCGGCTTGCCACGCCTCCCCACCCGCTCCTGCCCGCCGCATCCAATGGCCGCCGCCGCCGCCGCTCTCCCCGCCCACCGCCCGCCCCGCATTGGCCTCTCCTCCCCGGCCCCGCCGCTGCGCGCGGCGCCTCATTGGCCAGACGCCGCCGCAGCATGCACAGGCCCGCGTGACACCGGGGCCATGACGCGCCTCCCCCGGCCTCGCCGCTCCTCGCCTCTCCGCCCCCTTCCGCCTCTGATTGGTGCGCTCGGCGGCAGCATGCAAGCGTCCGCGTGCTCTGGACGCGCCCCGGACGCGCTCCCATTGGCTGCGCTGGCGGGAAGCGCTCCCTATTGGGTCTCCGGCAGCCAGCCTTCCGCGAGAGCGGGTACACGTGCAGAGGAGGCTCACGCGGACGCCGCTGCTGTACTTGTTTACAATGTGCAAGGGGCGAGGGGCGGGGCAAGGGGCGGGGCTTCAGGTGGAAAGCCGTTGGCGGGAAGGGGGCGGGTCAGAAAATGCTGAGGCGGCTTTGCCAGTTTTATGAGGAGATTTAGAACGCCCTTTTCTTATATATTTTAAACTATGTATGCGTATATATATATATATATTGAAGGTAGCCATATTGGACTATAATAAAAATTTCTCAAGCCAGAGGTTATTAGGACCTGTTGTATATGTCATTTTTATTACCTGTATTATTGGTATTCCAATAGTAAAAAAAAATGTGTTGATTCTTGCTGGCGGCTACATGCTTACTATGCATTTAAAGTATTATTCCCCCCCCCCAAACAAATAAAAAAGAATCCTGCACTTTTACCCCCTCGCAGGGCTACAATTCTTCCCCAGCAACCTTAAACTACAGTTCCCAGAATTCTTGGGGTTTTTTTCTTTTAAATGTATGGTAGGTACATTTTGCTACAGTGCTCCACATTTAAAGCAATTTCATTATACCACTTTGAACAGTCATGGCTTAGCAACCCCGAGAACTGTAGTTTGCTAAGGGTGCTGAGGGTTGTTTGGAGACGTATCTGCCCCCCCTCCCAGAACTACAGTTCCCAGAGTCCCCTGGGAAGAGGGATTGATTTTGTTAAACCACTGTAGGAATAGGGGTCTACGAACAACTCTCAGCACCCACAATGAACTACGTTTCCCAGGGTTCTTTGGAGGAAGCCATGGCCATTTAAAACAGGGTGGTGCTGCATTAAATCGCTGCGGGATCACATTCACCCAGTGCTATACCAGCTGCACTGGCTCCCGGTGGAGTACAGGGTCAGGTTTAAGGTGCTGGTTTTAACCTTTAAAGCCCTATACGGCCTAGGACCCTCGTACCTACGGGACTGCCTCTCCTGGTATGGCCCGCAGAGGACCTTATGGTCTTCAAACAAAAACATCTTGGAGGTCCCAGGCCACAGGGAGATTAGGCTGGCCTCAACCAGAGCCAGGGCTTTTTTGGCTGTGGCCCCGATCTGGTGGAACGCTCTATCACAAGAGACTAGGGCCGTGCGGGACTTGACATCTTTCCACAGGGCCTGCAAGACAGAGCTGTTCCACCAGGCCTTTGGCCAGGGCACAGCCTGACCCCCTCCTCTGGCAATCCCCACAGAACTCTAGCTCAATGGTTGCCATTAATCTGATTTGAATTGATTTTATAATGAAATGATTTTAGAATGTTGTATCATTTTACTGTTGTTAGCCACTCTGAGCCCGGCTTCGGCTGGGGAGGGCGGGATATAAATAAAAATTTATTATTATTATTGTTAATTATTATTATTATTATTATTATTATTATTATTATTATTTATTATATATTGCAGACGGGGCCTTAATTCCAGCTCTTCCAGTGCAATCCTATACAGGTTTACACAGACGTGAGCTCCACTGAGTTCAGCAGCAGCAGGTTTCTGGCAGAAGACGCCACATGCATAGCAAAACAAACATTACTCTCCGTTCCTTCCAAGCTGCACATCAGCACCCATTTTCACATTGCCCTGGAGCCTGTGCAAAGGGCAGGCCTTAGAAAGCCTGACGGGTTGAAGGGTCTTCATACAATTGGGATTTAGCCCCATTCAGAGGAGTTTGCATCTGAAGAAACAGGCTGTGTGGAGAAGGATTGTCACTGTTTTTGAGATCCCTGTGCTTCTAGCGGCAGCATTTCAAGCAGAAATTCAGAAGATGCTCCACTAGATGTGTGACTAGGTCATGGGTCGGAAAACTAAGGTCCGCGGGCCAGATCAGGCCCAATTGCCTTCTAGATCCGGCCCGCGAACGGTCCGGGAATTCAGGCAGCCGGCATAGCAAGCACACCATGGTTTTTGCGACTCAGCCTAGCTTGGGGATCAAAAGTGAGGCGGGCGGCTGCTCGAGACAAGCCCTGCTCGGGACGCCTGCTGGTGTCTGTGCTCCCCACCATAGGAAGCGGGGAGCGCCTGGGCGGCTGCACTCTGTTAAGTTGTGGGTGAACATATCAGACGACACAGCGATTCTTCAAATAGCTCTTGTTTATTCAGAGGCCAGAACAGAACTGAACTGAAGGGTTCAGCCAGCCTTCTTATATAGCGCTCCAGTACAACGTAACAGTAACAACTTTTCTTAACTATCCAATCACTGAACGTCACTTTAGATCCTTTATTTGCATATGTGGACCTGAACTATCTACAGTATCCCCCTGTTGGCCCAGGGTGAGAACTTCAGTACATAATACACCCCAAAGCAGCTATGCGCTCTGCTAGGGAGACCGCTTGTTAGCCACATGGTGTGAGCCATGGAAAGGTAAATAGCTGCGATCTCCGCCTCATCTTCCCTCACACAGGGGGGAAACGTTTTTGCTTGAGCTTGAGCTTTTCCCTTCACCCACACATGCGCCCACACTTTCCAGGGCTGACGGGAATGGCGCGCTCACCTCAGCCCCCCACCCCGCCTTACGAGAGAAATAATAACTGTCAACGCATAAAACGCAAAGGAAGCAGCGTGGGTGTTTGAGGGAACACCCCCCCCAAAAAAAAACACATTTGGGCAACGTTGGGGTTGGTCCTAGTAAGGGTTTTTGCCAAAAATGCAGGTCATAATCATGGCAACATATAGTCCGGCCCCCCACAAGGTCTGAGGGACAGTGGACCAGCCCCCTGCTGAAAAAGTTTGCTGACCCCTGGGCTAGGCGATGCTTCCATTTCGGGGCTTGATTTGCAAGGTCACTGAGAGATTGTAAACCAGCCATTGGCAACAGGTTTTAGTTATAATTTACTAGGTTTAAATATATTTAAATTTACTTACATTTATTTAATTTAAATTTATTTAAATTTAATTTAAATTTATTTAAATAGGTTTAAATTTACTGGATTAAATAGGGGGAAAGGCTTGCATTTTGATGCCCAAAGTGCAGACACTTAGAAAGAAGCTTGCATGATTCCACAATAAACTCTCTCTTCGAATCATCCACAGCTTGTCTGACATACATCTGTGAAACATCTGTGGTAAGAGAGGCAGACAGCAATCCTAAATGTGCAGCCCAGGACAAACGTGGAGCGGAACACATCTTTCATTTCCAGAAATGTCACTGCACAATTTTTCTTAAGGTGTCAAAGTGAAGGCTTAATTAAATTAATTAATTAATTAATTAATTAATTTTAAAAAAACTATTCCCCACCCCATTTCTTCATTAACTCATAAACTCAGAGTTCAGTATGCTGCTGGTGCATCATGTTCAGTTTGCTTGAGAATATACACAGGAGTGACATGTATGAGTACCCGAACAAATGTTTGCCAAGCCTGGAGATGTGTGCAACTCTCTCATTTTCCATGTTTAAGTGTTAAGAGACGTTCCTAACCCTTATGGCTGTGCAGCGGCATTTGAACAATTCTAAAAATGCACCAAACACCCTGAAATAATGGTTGATATTGGAGATTAAATCCAGTTGCGAGTGGGGAAGACAGCACCAAGTCCCAAATGATCTTTTTTGTTTTAAACTGTGGGTTCTTCCTCCAGAGGTGCTGTTGGGTAATTTTAGATGCCAGCCTCAGTGGTCCCTTTAGAACAGGCACACACCCCCAACCTCAGCCCTCCAGATGTTTTGGGACTACAATTCCCATCATCCCTGACCACTGGTCCTGTTAGCTAGGGATGATGGGAGTTGTAGTCCCAAAACATCTGGCAGTCCAAGATTGGGAGTACCTGCTTTAGAAGGTAATAGGGCATTGTTTCGTTTATTTCAAAATCCAGTCCTGTTGCATATGGGGGCCCTCCTGCACATTCTCCAGATCTAGGTAAAGGGTAAAGGGACTCCTGACCATTAGGTCCAGTCGTGGCCGATTCTGGGGTTGCAGCGCTCATCTCGCTTTATTGGCAGAGGGAGCCGGCATACAGCTTCCAGGTCATGTGGCCAGCATGACTAAGCCGCTTCTGGCGAACCAGAGCAGCGCACGGAAATGCCATTTACCTTCCCTCCGGAGTGGTACCTATTTATCTACTTGCACTTTGACGTGCTTTCGAACTGCTAGGTTGGCAGGAGCTGGGACCGAACAACGGGAGCTTACCCCGTTGCGGGGATTCGAACCGCCGTCCTTCTGATCAGCAAGTCCTAGGCTCTGTGGTTTAACCCACAGCACCACCCGCGTCCCCTCCAGATCTAAACACCTGCCCTAATGCTCTGTCTGGATGATACCACTTCCCTGTGGTTCCTTATCCAACCAGTCCCTTGGCTCCTTCAAAAAGCACGTTGAACTCCTCCCCGGCCCCACGGCCTGGCACCTAGCCGTTTTTGCTCACCTTGGCAGATAACATGCCACATATCCAGTTTAGGGACCGGCTTACGGCTGCAGTTGGCAACTTCTCCCTGCCCGGGCGAATCACAGCACTGAAAGATGGGTCAGGAGGTGAGGACATTTTGTTCCCGTCAGACTGGAATGTATTAATAGCTGAGCTCCGGGGCCTAGGTGTCCTCATTCACCCACACCAGCTGCAAAAGCAGTTGGGAAGATGCCTCAGGGACACTTTTTTGCAGCTCACACCCACGTCGTAAAAAGAGACAGAGGCCCACATCCATGCACCAAGGAGACCGATATCCCCCCCCCCCCCCGGTCTCCAATTTATTTTTCTTCTCCATGTTGCCTCTTACCCACCATGGCCTGAATACAGACAGCAGTTTCCTGCCCAACACAAGGTGTTAATTAATTCCACAATCAAGGATTATCGTGTTATCACCAATTACTATCGTCACGAAGCTATTACGCACCAGCAATTATTAGTTTATTTATCCAACCCTTTGCTGTAAGGTAACAGGGAAGAATGCATAGGTCAAAATCTGCTCCGCCGCAGGAGCCGTCAAACCAAATGGGACCAAAGATCTTCGAACTAAACCAAACTAGTGGTTTAGAATGGTTAGAGCCGCCATCTTGATTCGAAATGCCCCCACCATGGGATCCAAGTCTCCCCCCTCTGCCTCCTAACTGTATGGCAGTGCTGTCCAAACTTTTTTCAGAGGGCCGGATTTGATGAAGTTAAGGGCCGTGAGGCCCCTGATCAAAGGGCCAACCAAAGTTTTTTTAGGATTGAAGTTGAGCTTTTTTATTTTACTCCAGGAAATAAACTGCCACAGGGGCCGAATTAGGCCCCCAAAACGGACTTTGGACATGCCTGATGTACGGGGTTGGGGTTAAAAACCCAGAATTAAAAATTAGCCCCACCCCACCCCCCACAGGGTCACAGATCCCTGCATGGTAGGTTGGAGTAGATCAGGGGTAGGCAATCCGGGGGCCAGATGCGGCCCAATTGCCTTCTTAATCCGGCCCGCGGACGGTCCGGGAATCAGCGTGTTTTTACATGAGTAGAATGTGTCCTTTTATTTAAAATGCATCTCTGTGTTATTTGTGGGGCATAGGAATTCGTTCATTTTTTCCCTTCAAAATATAGTACGGCCCACCACATGGTCTGAGGGACGGTGGACAGGCCCACGGATGAAAAAGGTTGCTGACCCTTAGACTAGATGACCCTTGTGGTCTCTCTTCCAAGAATTCTGATTCTATGAAATTACTCAGTGCCATTTAGAAATCAAAGGGTTTTCTGGTTTCAGAATTCCCAATCAACACTGGGAACTTTCAGTGTGTGTTAGTCCATAAAATAGTCTGAAGAAACCGTTTGGTATTTGGAACATATTTTGATAGCTGCATGCTTTAAAACTCCCAAGAATTCCTTTGCTTGGTGAACTCCAGAAAAAAGGTCAGGTAATACGGATGCAAAAACTAACAGCAGTTCCGAAGCCGCAACCGGGACCAAGATAATGTGTTGCTGTCTAATAGGCACCGAGGAAACGTGTTTTACTGCAATAGTAGAAATTAAATATTAAAAGTACCGTATTTTTCGCTCTATAAGACGCACCAGACCATAAGACGCACCTAGTTTTTGGAGGAGGAAAACAAGAAAAATAATATTCTGAATCTCAGAAGCCAGAACAGCAAGAGGGATCGCTGCACAGTGAAAGCAGCAATCCCTCTTGCTGTTCTGGCTTCTGGGATAGCTGTGCAGCCTGCATTCGCTCCATAAGACGCACACACATTTCCCCTTACTTTTTAGGAGGGAAAAAGTGAGTCTTATAGAGCAAAAAATATGGTATTTGTTAAATTGTAATGTTTATAATGGCTGCATGCAATTTTGTTACAGGTTTTCTTTTTCCTATGCCAGGTCCTTAATATCACAATTGGTTTTATTTATTTGCTATCTTCTTAAAGAGGTGGGTGCATCTATCAAGGAAATGCTTTGAAAACTCTAGTAAATCAATACTTAACTGAGGTTCTGTCCCCCCCAACACGAAGCCTGCCACCCCCAACATAAATCCTGGCCACAGCCATGCAAAAAGGCAAGCCACATGGTTGAGGGGAAAATACCAAAGCGTTCTTCCTTATCAGGCACCGCCCCTCCCAGAAAATGGGCTGCAAAACACACCACAGATATCCCACTGGCAGATATTTGCTTGTGGCACATTGAATCTGTGCCACAAATTTTCAGTGTTCCTCCAAATACCTTTTGGTGTTCTGCTCTAGACTTGTGTTTTCATCCAAGCAAAAGATGGGGACACCAAACCATAATTGCCTTATCCCAAATTTGATTACGAGCGCCTATTTCAGTGGGAGAGACCAGCATAGACCTAACGCTTCAGCAGTGGCGTAGCGTGGGTTGTCAGCACCCGGGGCAAGGCAAGTAATTTGCGCCCCCCCCCGCTGCACTGTCCCTCCCCCAGATAGTCCCTCGCTCTCTCTCCGCACCGCACGCCTGGCACCCTCCCCTCCACAGTGGGCGGCGACCAGGCGGCTCGGATTGGATTCGCACAGCCAGCACTGCAGTGAGAGTGAGTGAGCCAGGTAGGGGCAGAGAGCTGCGAGTGCGAGCGCGCCCCCCCCCCAGATGTTGCGCCCAGTGCGGCCGGGCCCCCCTGCACCCCCCACGCTACGCCACTGCGCTTCAGTGAAAATCAAAAGGTGGGCCTTGTTCAGACCATCACATGTCACGCTGGCTTTCTCCCCGTAATCGATTAGCACAGACTTCACGACTGGCAGAAAATGTGTATAAACCAGGGGTAGGCAACCTAAGGCCTATGGGCCCACGAGCCACCCCCAAACCAAGCCACCTGCTTGGCGAGTCCCCACACGCTGCGCTAAACGGGCGCAGCGTGGTGCGAGGACTCGCTTCCGCAGGACCAGAAATCACATCTGTGCAGACGCTACAAAATCATGGGCGCCCGCGCAATCTGGCCCATGGAGGGATCTCCGCTGGAGTGAACCGGCCTGGGTGAGGTAAATCTTTCTGCCCCTGGTATAAACCCTCATGTTGGAGGGTGGGTTTTTGTATTCTTTCTCCTGCTCCCGGATTAGCCTGGCGGCAGTCTCTCATTGCCAAACCCAAATCATTTTAAAAAAACCACTTCTTTTTATTTACTAGATTCCTGTTTCAAACTGCATTCCCCTTCTTCATTATTTTACAGCAGGCAAAACCAAAAACGTGCCATAGGGTGGAATCCAATTGCTGCTGCTTCATCAGGGCTGTCCACTAACAGAAAAAAGAGGGTGGTTTTTGCTGGTTCCTACTGAGTACATAGAGGTAAAAGGTAAAGGTAAAGGGACCCCTGACCATTAGGTCCAGTCGTGGCTGACTCTGGGGTTGCGGCGCTCATCTCGCTTTATTGGCCGAGGGAGCCAGCGTACAGCTTCCGGGTCACGTGGCCAGCAGGACTAAGCCGCTTCTGGCGAACCAGAGCAGCGCACGGAAACACCGTTTACCTTCCCGCCGGAGGGGTACCTATTTATCTACTTGCACTTTGACGTGCTTTCGAACTGCTAGGTTGGCAGGAGCAGGGACCGAGCAACGGGAGCTCACCCCGTCGCGGGGATTCGAACAGCTGACCTTCTGATTGGCAAGTCCTAGGCTCTGTGGCAAAACCAAAAACATGCCATTGGGTGGAATCCAGTTGCTGCTGCTTCATCAGGGCTGTCCACTAACAGAAAACGGACGGTGATTTTTGCTGGTTCCTACTGAGTACATAGAGGTAACCTTTTAAAAAAAAGCACAACACCCCTCGATTGGATCCAAAGTCTTTGCACACAACAAAGGGGCAACAGCTGGATACGAAACCTTTAGACTTCCAACAACTTGATGCTATGTCGACAGCCCACCCATGAGGCAAGGTAAGGAAACTGCCTCGGGCGGCAGGATCCACAAGGGCAGCAGATTGGCTTCCAAGGAATGCATCGCCCACGGCTGCTGCCGTGATAGCAGTGAATGGGGGCACTGCTTCTGTTTTCCTTCCACCCCTAGAGAGCAAATGAAGAAGAGTTTGGATTTGATATCCTGCTTTATCACTACCCGAAGGAGTCTCAAAGCGGCTAACATTCTCCTTTCCCTTCCTCCCCCACAACAAACACTCTGTGAGGTGAGTGAGGCTGAGAGACTTCAGAGAAGTGTGACTGGCCCAAGGTCACCCAGCAGCTGCATGTGGAGGAGCGGGGAAGCGAACCCGGTTCCCCAGATTACGAGACTACCGCTCTTAACCACTACACCACACTGGCTTCTCAGTGTGGTCACTGAGTCAGTGAGTCAATGGTCAGGGTTGACCTCTGGGATGCCTTGGGCTCTGCACAGAGGACCCCCTTCTCCCGCACAACAGACTTTGATTCCCATGCAAACCATCGTGTAAGGTTGATTTTATTCTCGCCTGCCGCTGTAGAACTTGACTCACCCCTTCTTCCCTGGTGAGTGTGGGGGAGAGATAGGCCTATTGAGGTTTGCACCCAGTGCCAAAATGTCTCGCAACGGCCCTGCTAACTGGACGAGCAAAGATTGACACGCCATTTTCATGCTCTTGAAAAGCACGGAAAGGATTGCGTTATATTTCTGTTTCTTAACGTGCAGTTACTTCTTATTGATTTTCTTTCAGCCAAGTTATGAGATTCCTTCCCGTGCCCCAGCGAGGGCAGAAACCAGCCCTTTTCAAGACAAGACAAGCAAGACAAAGAGTAATAATTGGGCGTTCTCCACAGGACATTTATTGTACTATTTTTTTCCCCCTTCCAAATTTCAGGTATTTTTCACAGCATAGTCATTCCCGGTCATGTCTGTAACGAGTCCAACCCCTTTCCCGCATAACCCAGGCCTGCTGAGGAAGAGGGAAGAGGAGGGGGAGAGGGCAGAAAAGCAAAGGACCTTTCCTCACCCCCCTTGTGCCCTGATCTACCCTACCCCTTAAAATACCCCTTTCTACCTTTAAATCGTCCCCATTGCCCCACCAGAAGTTTTCTCCAACTAAAAGGGCTGCATCCAGGGAGCTGGAGAGCAGCAGTGACACCTGCTGTCCAGCTGGAGAATTGCAGCCCCTTCTCTCTCCATCCCCACGCAGCCTGCAAATCTAAAGAAACACACCCTTTTCCACAGTATATATGGAAGACAGATGTGTCCAGGACCTCCGCTGCTGTCTGTTGTTCAAGGAGCAACCTCAAAAGCTTCCCCCTCCTCCAAGCGATAGCGCCCCCCTCCCCACGGCCTTGGGCGCTCCCCCCCCTCTTCCCCAGCAGTTCACAATATCCAAGCATCCCCCTAAGAGAATTGCCAGCAACAGGGGAGAAGGCGCCAGTCATCTAACCCCCTAGCTCCCGTCGTTTCCCTCCGTTGTCGGGAGCTAGGATGTTAATCAGGCTTCTAAGCCTTCTCCCCACACACGTGGGGCGAGTTCTGCCCCTCGTTCTCGCTAGCAAGACGCCCCTTGCCAAGTTTTCCCTCCGAACTGGCAGGGGGCACCCGGCTCGCCAAGCCGCGATGGGTGATTCCGCGAAACGCCGGCTCCTCTCTTAGTTGCCTCTTGAAATTCCTTGGCCTCGAGAGAGCGCGATCCAGAACTTCTCCTAGTTCCCTCTTGAAATTCCTTGGCCTCAAGAGAGCGATCCGGAACACAGAAGTGGATAAGGGATAATCTTTTTAAACATTTGCCCCCCCCCCCCCACTCTACTTGGGAGAAAGAGGAAGGGGGAAACAGGAGAGGGGAGGGGGAAGATGTACCAAAAAAAATAAAAAAAGAGTCACACATCGCCAACATTATAAACAGGCCAAGAAATATGGCAGTTTGTGCTAAACAGGAATTTGGGGGGGGGGGAATTCACTCGTCACAATATCACAATTACGACATTTGCAAAGCGAAACTGGCTGGTCTTGGGTGAGGATGGGGAAGTGGGGGCAGAGAGGAGGCTTTTCCCTCCCCACCCCCCACAAAAAAAACAGCCTGTATTCAAGCCAGCCTCCTCCCTACTCAAATCTCTCCATCCACACACACACACAAATGCACACAACACACACCCCTCCCTTGCTAGTAGTTCCATTCAGAAGTTGAGAGAGTAGACACAGAAAAACTATTTTGCTATAGCGCAAAACTGGCCCAAATAGAATTTCCCAAGCATGGGGGGAAAAGGTATTTTCTTGCTCCGAGGATTATTAAACAGCAATGCTCCCCGCAATCCCCGTATCACTTGACGTCGAATCTGCTAGTTATCTGTGCTTTCAACACAACACATAAACACACTTCTGAAAGGAACCAAAGGCAGAGCCCTAGCTTGCTTGTTACCCGGACACGAATGAAGATACCCCAATTCCTGGCAAATAGGCAGTGATTGCAAGAAGAGGAGGACTTGGGAGTCATATTTTGGGGTGTGGGCAGCTATCCTGCTCCCCCTCTTTAGGTAACCTCGGCTCCTTTACCGGGCAGGTCTGGAATGTACACGTTATATTACCTTGTATACTCGTATTTTTATTATTATTATTATTATCAAAAAAAGAGAGAGGCAGTTTTCATTTAGGACATCTATGGCAGGAAAATCGTCCGCCTCTCCCGTAAGTGGCGGGAGGAGGCGAAGAGAGGGCTGTTGCAGGATTCCCAAAACCGAGCTGTTCCCTGCACGGGGGGGGGGGGGGGATTATAAGGTATAGTGTTGGTTACTTCGAAGACACAGCACACAGCACAACTCCAGGAATGTTACAGAAGATCACAAAGGGTAGAGGTTCTTCCCCGCCGCTGGGATCAAAAGAGAGCAGGCAAAGAAATTCCCGACACCCTAACACACCGCAATCTAGCCCAATGTTACAGCGGTTGCAAGAGGTAAAGGGTCGCATCCAGACCAAGCTGGGCACTCACGGCATCCCACGAGGTGTCTTGAAATCTTGGGCCGTAAAAGATTGCAGGCAGGGCGGGAAAATCCACAGCCCAAGACTGTTCCAACGTTAGTATCCGGATGACATATTTTATTTTAATTTTTTTGCATGGGGAGGAAGTGCGGTGGGCAGAGTGCCTTAGGAGTTTCTGAGCCCAGCTAAGTCGGGAGAAGGGTTAAGGATGACGGGGAGTTATTGGTCCTTGAAGATTTTAGTTAAAAACCAAGACACTGAAAAAACACTGTCAGAGAGAGAGAAAGAGAGAAGTTGGGGGTTGGCAGGAGAAGAGGAAGGGGGGAAAGATTCCATGACACATGGAAAGTCTAGTAATAAATCTACAAACAGACAAAATATATTATATTATATATATATATATATGTATAAATAACAAATCAGGCTATTTACAAGACACCCACACGCAATGCACACCCACACATACACACCGGAGGGGAGGAGGGGGTTCGGGAGGGTGTAAGGGGCGTATGGAGGGAGGGCAGGCGGGGGGGGGGGCGGCTGGAAGATATGGCTGAGATCTAGAGGAGGGGGGATGCTTTGCCCCTCACGCTGCTCCCGGCCGTTGCTCCTGGATGAGAAATGGCTCCATAAATTCCATTAAGTGCTGAAGTAAACTGCAAAAGGAGGAAGGGGAGAGGGTAAGGGGAGAAAGGACTGTTAATAACCTCACGAGATTCTGCCGCCCCCAAACTATATCACTCCAACTCAGCTGTTAGCCAAAAAATAAAAAATCTGTGCAGCAAAGTTGGTCCAGGCAGCCAGGATGCGGTTGCTAAGGTAACCCACCTCCCAGAACACACACACACACACAAAGGATGGATGCTACCGCCTTCCAAAGGTGGTCCTTGACTGGAGGAAGAAGCCAGAACAGCCAAGCCAAGTTCCCACCGCCATTCAAGTCTCCTCACCTCTCCCCATCCCCTGCCGACATTTGTGTAACCCTTTCAAAGAGAGCACCAACATGCAACTCCTTGTTGCAGCTCTTTTCACAACCACCCTGTAAGGTGGTTGTCTTGACTGTACCGGCTAACGAGGTGCCCTGGAGTTTGGATTTGATATCCCGCTTTATCACTACCCGAAGGAGTCTCAAAGTGGCTAACCATCTCCTTTCCCTTCCTCCCCCACAACAAACACTCTGTGAGGTGAGTGGGGCTGAGAGACTTCAGAGAAGTGTGACTGGCCCAAGGTCACCCAGCAGCTGCATGTGGAGGAGCGGGGAATCGAACCTGGTTCACCAGATTACGAGTCCACTGCTCTTAACCACTACACCACACTGGCATCAGAGCAAAGGCCCGACCGGACAGGTTCTATAGGATTCCTGCAGCAGCCAACCTAGTTCCTCTAAGAAGCCTTCTAGCAGGCTATGGACCTCACGCCTAAACGCCAGGCCCTAAACAATATCCACACCGTTCCAGAGCCCTTCTAGAGATCCCAGCAGATGTCAAGGCAATAAGCAACTACAGTGGTACCTCGCAAGATGAATGCCTCGCAAGACGAAAAACTCGCAAGACGAAAGAGTTTTTTGTTTTTTGAGTTGCTTCGCAAGACGAATTTCCCTATGGGCTTGCTTCGCAAGACAAAAACGTCTTGCGCCTGTTTCTTAAAACCGTCAATGCATTTCCTATGGGAAACCGTGCTTCGCAAGACGAAAAATTCACAAGACGAAAAAACTCGCAGAACGAATTAATTTCGTCTTGCGAGGCACCACTGTATTTTACTTTCAAAAGACAACTGAAGACGGCCCTGTTTAGGGAGGTTTTTTAATGTTTGATGCTGTATTGATTTTAATATTCGGCTGGAAGCCACCCAGAGTGGCTGGGGAAACCCAGCCAGATGGGCGGGGTATAAATAATAAATTATTATTATTATCAACACCGTCGCATCCAGATTTATGAGCCACCCACGTGGCGGCAAACGAGACGCCCTTACAATTCAGGGGCCACAAAGACAGGCAAAGTGTTGCCTTAAAGAAAATGGCGGGAGTCAGCAGTCTGCCTGAAAACCAAACTCCCTCAGCTCAATTTCTGCAGTTGCCTCTCACGGGGGGAGCGGAACTCTGCACATGCTCTTTTCTGGCTGCTTTACTTGCTCCGGCACTAAATGCTGGTATTGGGAAAACAGGCACAAGCCTCGCTCTGGTGGAAGAGTTTGCTCTGTAGAGAAGAGACTGGCAGCCCTGAGCCTTTTCTCAAAAGCAGCAATGCTTTTTAAAAAACAGAATCTTTTCCCCCTGTGGCTGTGCAATCCTGTCCCCCAGAGGTGGGGGACCTGGACCCAGAACGAACCCAACTGACTGTAAAGACAAGACAACACGTCCCACCCCCAAAACATGGCCTTCACTACGAGAAGGTGAAACTCACCGATGATAACGATCAAGATAATGGTGCATATCACCCCCAGGATTATCATCATCTGCAATTGGGAGAGAAGAAGGGAGGGGGGAGCGAGAGCATGAGCTGGGAAAAGGAGATGCAACTGGTCTCTGAGAACAAGCAAGGGCGGGAGCAGCTGAACCCCATTCCCTGCCTATGGGGGCCTTGCAAGTTGCTGCAGGAGAAGGACCCAGAGCAATATTGTGGGGGGGGGGGTGTTCTAGGACCATGGGGAAACTGTCAAGCTCCTTTCTTATTTTTGCTGTTGTATGATGGCTGTTGTTTATGTGATCTTCTTGTATTTACAGTACTGAAATGTTGATATATACTGTATTTATACCGTATTTTTCGCTCTATAGGACGCACTTCCCCCCTCTAAAAATTAAGGGGAAATGTGTGTGCGTCCTATAGAGCGAATGCAGGCTGCACGGCTAAGCCCAAAGCCAGAACAGGGAGACGGAGCGCTGAGCAGCGCTCTGTCTCACTGTTCTAGCTTGGGGATGGCTGTGCAAAGCCTCTGCAGGGCAGTGGGGTAAAGGCACCCCGCTGCCCCGCGGAGGCTTCAAAGGCTGCGCTCCAGGGGCTTCAGGCAGCTATCTGCAAGCCTTCGGAGCGCAGCAGGAATTCCTGCTGCGCTCAGGCGGCTTGCTGATAGCCGCCTGAAGCCTGGAGAGCGAGAGGAGTTGGTGCACACCGATCCCTCTTGCTCTCCAGGCTTCGCTTCGCTGGAGAGGCGCTGCACAGTTTTCCCTCTCTGCGCAGCGCCCCTTCAGCGAAGCGGAATGAGAAATGGAAGGGGCTCCATTTCTCCTGCCGCTTTGCTGAAGGGGCGCTGAGCAGAGAGGGGGAGATTTTTTCCCCCCTGTCCCCCCCCTCCTATGGTCTGGTGCATCCTATAGAGCGAAAAATACGGTATATTGTACGTTACCGTAATTTCTATCGTCTTGCTGCGCTATGTTATCTATCATGAAAATTGCTTTTCCACTGTTGGGTTTTCCAAATGCCTGTTTTCTTTGTCGCCAGCTGCTCTGAGCACAATTGTTTTTGCAGAAAACCAGCATTCAAATAAAAGAAATGAATGAATCAATCAATGAAGTGAGTGAACACCAGAAAGCCCTTCCGGGGACAGATCCTGCAGCTTAGCCCACTGGGTAGCGACACACTGCACCACTCACTTTCCTTTCTCCAATTTAAAGATTCATCCAGGGGGAATCTGCACATATACTGTATTTTTCGCTCTATAAGAAGCACCAGACCACAAGACGCACCTAGTTTTTGGAGGAGGAAAACAAGAAAAAAAATATTCTGAATCCCAGAAGCCAGAACAGCAAGAGGGATCGCTGCGCAGTGAAAGCAGCGATCCCTCTTGCTGTTCTGGCTTCTGGGATAGCTGCGCAGCCTGCATTCGCTCCATAAGACGCACACACATTTCCCCTTACTTTTTAGGAGGGAAAAGGTGAGTCTTATAGAGCGAAAAATACGGTGCTCAGGGGGCCTGTGCTCTACTCTTAAGTTTTACAAGTCTGAAGATTGAAACACGGGTTCTTGGGGGCTGGGCGATGCTGAGCCTTCTCATTCCCAGTTAAGACCTGCACGGCCGTTTCGGCAAGGAAGGGCTTTTAGCACCGCATTCAAAGGGCGCCCGTGTGCCTGCTGCTCTTTTCAGGTTACCTTTAGATTCTTCCACCAGTACTTGCGCTTGAGCTTGGCTGCACTGGTTTCGAACTGGGAGGCCCCCGCCTGCAGAGCGTCAGCGCGGTCATCCAGCTCCGAGAGCTTCTGGTCCCTCTCGAGAACCTTGTCCACATTCACTCGCATGATGTCCACGACCTGGAAGAGAAGCAGGAGAAAGGCTATTGTCAGGGAACTGCCATCGGAGCGGGAGGCGGAGAGGAGGCTCCAGGTCGATGGTGGAGAGGGTCCCAGTAGGGGGAGAGGTAGCCCATCTGCTGGGGAAGGAAATCAGTGTAACACCAGTGGAGAAGGGGGCAGATGGGGGAATCGGAGAGGTGGCTCCAGGACTCTTCGCAGGAGACCAGCGGAGAGGGGACAAGTGCTCCGTTGCCCACACCCACTTTGCGCAGAAAACTTCCGCGTAGGCAGAGTAGGAGGAGACTGGGCGTCAAACAGCTTCTATGCTGGAAGAGGTTTAAGAAACGCCCACTGACAGATTCTGCCAGCGACTGAGGCAGCCACGAAACCTGAGGCTGTCCAGACAGAAAGGGTTCAACCAGGCAACCTAGCCAGGAGTAACGGCAACTTACGCACGAGCAACCCCTAGAACCATTACAGCTATTATTCTTCTTATTCATTTATTTGGGTTTATATGCTGTTTTCCCCTCCAAGATGTGCAAGGTTCAGCACGTAGCTCTCCTCACAACGACCCTGCAATGTTGTGACTGGCCCAGGGTCCCCCCTCCCTGAGTAAGGCCACTTCACAGCCGACTGGGGGTGCAAACCCTGCGCTCTCCCAGGTCACACTCTGGTTGTTGTTTTTTTTATAAATATTTTATTAGGTTTTACAATAAATATAAAGCGACAAAAAGTAAAACACAACACAACAAAAAATAGAAAAATACAATAACATATAAACACAAAACAGCAAAAAATATGAAAAAGAAAAATAGAAAAAAATAAAAACAATTTTTATCCTCATTAAATTCTTTGCATTAACTTGTTTCTCTGACCTCCCCAGACCTTCCTTCTCTGTATTCCAGATCATATATTCTATCAGCAAATTCCTTCCCTCTGTCCTAATTTAATTTTGTCATAATTTTAATATCTTAATATAATTACATTTCCTTATATCTTGAAATATTTAATCTTTTTTAATCTTTAAACTTTTTACTAATAACCTTTTACATTCAATCTGGTGTCATCAAACATTCATTATCTTATAGTGTTTCTGTAAATAGTCTTTAAACTTCCTCCAATCTTCCTTCACCATCTCTTCTCCCTGGTCTCTGATTCTGCCAGTCATTTCTGCCAATTCCATATAGTCTGAACCATTACGCCCAGGGCCGGATTTAGGTTTGATGAGGCCCTAAGCTACTGAAGGTAATGGGGTCCTTTATATGTCCAGATGTCCTTTGTCAACAACAAATTGTCACTGTTTTTTGTGTTGAATATATGATGTAGGTTAAAAAAATATATATATTTTAAATTTTTTTGTGGGGCCCTCTATCGAAGAATGGCAGATGAAGATGATGGACTATATGGAACTTGCCAAACTGACTGGGAGACTCCGAGACCAGAGAGAAGAGACAGTGGAAGAAGATTGGAAGAAGTTGAAAGAATATTTGAAAAAAATATGTTAATATTTAAATCGTAGAATAGCTTTGGGAGTGGATATAGGCTGCAGGGTTAGAAGTAGAAGACACGTGTATTTTAAAATAGTATTATGTGTAAGTGATAAAATGCGAAGATTTTTGTGGTAAAAGCGTGATTAAAAAACATGGTTAAAAATTATGATATATGCTAAAGATGAGGTAAAATGAAAATCAGACGGGGGGGATTTGGGGAAGCCCACCTAACAATGTTTAGAAAAATAAGGATAAGACAAGAATTTGTTTGTATTGTTTGTTTTTCTGTCTGTGTTGTTTAGTTGTACAGTGGTACCTCGCAAGACGAATGCCTCGCAAGACGAAAAACTCGCAAGACGAAAGAGTTTTTTGTTTTTTGAGTTGCTTCGCAAGACGAATTTCCCTATGGGCTTGCTTCGCAAGACGAAAACGTCTTGTGCCTTTTTCTTAAAACCGTCAATGCATTCCTATGGGAAACCGTCAATGCATTTCCTATGGGAAACCGTGCTTCGCAAGACGAAAAATTCACAAGACGAAAAGACTCGCAGAACGAATTAATTTCGTCTTGCAAGGCACCACTGTATTACAAAATGAATAAAAAATTGGGGGGGGGGGGAGAGAGAGTGGGGCCCTAAGCTATAGATTGTTTAGCTTATACATAAATCCGGCACTGATTATGCCACACAGCTTCCAGTACAGCTTCACACTTCCTCCTGGAGACCACTGTAAAGACGAGAGGCCCACAGGCTTCTGTCAACCGCAGGGAACTCTGTAGGGGGACACAGAAGGAGCCAGTCCAATCTGCCCCACCCCAAGATCTCTCACACAAGCACATGGGCTGAAAAGCTGAGAGAGGGAGAGAGAAAATAGATGCAAGACGAACCCGTAGGCTGTCTCTGGATTCCCCCTCAACTCTCACCTTGTGGCAGCCATGCCATCGGGCTATCCGAACTCTTCCCTTTCCCAGCTCACCATTGCAAGGCAAAGGTAAAGGGACCCCTGACCATTAGGTCCAGTCGTGGCCGACTCTGGGGTTGCGGCGCTCATCTCGCTTTGTTGGCTGAGGGAGCCGGTGTACAGCTTCCGGGTTATGTGGCCAGCACGACTAAGCCGCTTCTGGCGAACCAGAGCAGTGCACGGAAACGCCGTTTATCTTCCCGCTGGAGTGGTACCTATTTATCTACTTGCACTTTGACATGCTTTTGAACTGCTAGGTAGGCAGGAGCAGGGACCGAGCAACGGGAGCTCACCCTGTCACGGGGATTCGAACTGCCAACCTTCTGATCGGCAAGTCCTAGTCTCTGTGGTTTAGTCCACAGCGCCACCTGCGTCCCTAAGGGGTGTGTAAAGTAAAGGTAAAGGGACACCTGACAATTGGGTCCAGTCGTGGCCGACTATGGGGTTGGCTGAGGGAGCCGGTGTACAGCTTCCGGGTTATGTGGCCAGCACGACTAAGCCGCTTCTGGCGAACCAGAGCAGTGCACGGAAACGCCGTTTATCTTCCCGCTGGAGTGGTACCTATTTATCTACTTGCACTTTGACATGCTTTTGAACTGCTAGGTGGGCAGGAGCAGGGTCTGAACAACGGGAGCTCATCCCGTCGCGGGGATTCGAACTGCCAACTTTCTGATCAGCAAGTCCTAGGCTCTGTGGTTTAATCTAAAACCCTCCATTTGTCAGACTCCGACTCCCATCAACAAGGGCAGGGAGGAGAGGAGTTGCAAACCAAACCAGCCTCATCTGGAGATTTGCAGGTTCCTGACGCCTGCTTGTAAGAACCTGCTTTTTTCCTCTTCCCTCCCCATCACATTTTCTTTCTGAGGGTAGAGAAGCAGCTGCACTTTTACTGAACTTTATAAGCTGCCTTGGGAGCCTCTTCTGCTTCAGAGTGGGGTGAAAATTGCTTTGGATAAATGGAATTATTCCCCTGAGCTTTTGCATAAGTGACACCATGACCTTTTGCAGAATTCTGCTGCTGGCTGAGGCAACTGCTGATCTCAGTCTTAAGTCTCATGACTGTTTCATACTCTCCCGTTGTAAGCAGCCTTGAGTACAAATATCGGGAAAGCCAAGGTGGAAGTATTTTAAATATTCTCAACAGGCGCGAATGATATCTCTAAAGCACATGAAACTCTCACAAGTTTCCAGAGGGGGTGAGAGAGGAGACTTCTGGCGGTCGCTAATAAGGCCTGGCTGATGAGCACAGCCAAAATTTGCAACACAGGGTTGTATTTTATTTACAGAAATATTTCTGTACCACCATACCACTAAATAGCACGATGGCGTATAATGCTAAAGCGGTAAGATGCAATTAAAAAAACAAAAATGCAGATAATCGTTAAGGAGAATGGCTGATCAAAATAAAAATTGAAGCACTGCAAAGGCCTGTCAGCATTATTTAGTTATTCTTTATCAACTGAATTATGTCCCACCCTTTTTTTTGGTGGTGTACATGATTCTCCCCCTCCTCAATCGCCACAACAACCCTGTGAGATAGGGTTAGGCCGAGAGACTAGGACTGCCCTAAGGTCACCCAGTAAGCCTCATGGTCAAGCAGGGATTCGAACCCGGGTCTCCAAGGTCCAACACGCAAACCAGTACACCACAGAGCCTCTCAACATGAACAAGTCATTCAAGAGAAAGCCAAAAATCGTTCTGTTTAACCACTTTGAGGTTGGAATGATTTTAAGCGATTAAATAAAATAAAATCAAGCGGTATATAAATTTTAGTTAGGAAACAAACAAAAACTGAGCGTGCCTGCTGGATCTCTGCCAGGAGTGTGTTGCTGGCACTAACTCCCCAAATTCTTGTTAAGGCTGACTAGGCCTCTGCAATATGGGGAACATCTTAACAGCAGCCCATTCAGATGACCTCAGTGATTGACCTAGGTGCAGGGGTCAGCAAACTTTTTCAGGAGGGGGCTGGTCCACTGTCCCTCAGACCTTGTGGGGGGCCGGATTATATTGGGGGAGGGGAATGAACGAATTCCTATGCCCCACAAATAACCCAGAGGTGCATTTTAAATAAAAGGACACATTCTACTCGTGTAAAAACACCAGGCAGGCCCCACAAATAACCCAGAGGTGCATTTAAAATAAAAGGACACAATCTACTCGTGTAAAAACATGCTGATTCCCGGACCGTCCGCAGGCCAGATTTAGAAGGCAATTGGGCCGGATCTGGCCCCTAGTTTGCCTACGCCTGACCTGGGGTGTTACGGGTTCAGGCGGTGGCTGCATTGCTTTATACTTGTCCCTTGATCATATCACAAAGTAGTTGCATTCTATGTTATAAATCAAGCACTGCTGGGAATTGTTTCTTTTTTGTTTTCCAATGTATTTTCTGTGTAAGTTTCCGGGCACAATTCAAAGTGTTGCTGCTGACCTTTAAGGCCCTAAACGGCCTTGACCCGCATTGTTCAGCCTGGACACTGAGGTCCAGCTCCAAAGGTTTTCTGGTGGTTCCCTCACTGCGAGAAGTAAAGCTACAGGGAACCAAGCGGAGGGCCTTCTCGGTGGTGGCGCCTGCCCTGTGGAACGCCCTCCCACCAGATGTCAAGGAGATAAACAACTATCTGGCTTTCCAATGACATCTGAAAGCAGTCCTGTATCCTTTCAATGTCTAGTGTTTCACTGCTGGAAGCTGCCCAGAGTGCCTGGGGAAATCAAATCAGGTGGATGGGATAGAAGTCATAAAATGAGTAGTAGCAGCTGCAGCAGTGGCAGTATTTTCTTATCAATTAAAAAATGGGTGTGGCCATTTTTTTATTCTGAAAGTGTGGCCCAAAGAAAAAGTGGTCTACAGTGACTACCAGTGATTTTCTTGGGTTTGGGGCAGAAATCTCTCCCCGTCCTACTGGAAAGTCCATCAGATACTGAACCGGGGAGTTTCTGCATGCAAAGCAAAGGCTTTATCACTGAGCTACAGCCTGTGTGTTTGTGCTGTATGTAGGTATGGACTTATTCCATGCTCTCCTCCCACCTGGCGCTGTGGGTTAAACCACAGAGCCTAGGACTTGCCGATCAGAAGGTCGGCGGTTCGAATCCCGCGACGGGGTGAGCTCCCGTTCCTCGGTCCCTGCTCCTGCCAACCTAGCAGTTCGAAAGCACGTCAAAGTGCAAGTAGATCAATAGGTACCACTGCGGCGGGAAGGTAAATGGCGTTTCCGTGCGCTGCTCTGGTTCTCCAGAAGCTACTTAGTCATGCTGGCCACATGACCGGAAAGCTGTACGCCGGCTCCCTCGGCCTGAAAGCGAGATGAGCGCTGCAACCCCAGAGTCGGCCACGACTGGACCTAATGGTCAGGGGTCCCTTTACCTTTTTACTCCTCCCATCCTAAGCAATTATGTGGGAAGAGTCACCTTGCAACCCCCCCCCCTCTCCAATCCAACAGAGGTGGCAAGGAGAAGGCGGCTACTCTCCCCCAAAGTGCCCAGCCCCACACTCCTCCTTGCCCACGCGACTGACCTCATCAACTTGAGCCTGAGTTTGCTGCAGCCTTCTGTTGCTGGTGAGGTTGGGAGGTGGGGGAGGAGGGCCACCCCCCTCTCCTCCGGCAGCGGGGGGCGCGGCGGCAGCGGGAGCCGACCTGCGGGCAAGAGAGAAAGCGAAAATGGTAATCATCATCATCATCTGCCCGCCCCGACTTCATCTCACATTAAAAAGTTATAGGTCCCAGCTGTCTTCGTAAGGACAGCTTACACCATAAAAACATAACTTGGAAGACACAGAAAGGCAACTGTTCTCAAAGAAAAGAGAAATGTAATTCATAGATTCAAGCCAAAAATATATACAGTGGTACTTTGGTTCTCAAACGCCTTGGAACCCAAACAAGGCAAACCCAGAAGTGTTCCAGTTGCGAACTTTTTTTGGAAGCCGAATGTGGTCCATTTTGAGTATTTCAGATTTGAGTGCCACACTTCTATTTTGAGTGTTACGCTGAGGTCTGTCTGTTTTTGCTATTTATTTAGCCTTTTTGTGGCTTTTTTTGTTTTTGTGAAAACCCAGTTCAGCTACTGATTGATTGTGTGACTGCAGTACATTGTTTATTGCTTTCATTTTATGGATCAATGGTCTCGTTAGATAGTAAAATTCATGTTAAATTCCTGTTTATGGGGTTGTTTTTATAAATTTGGAACCGATTAATCTATTTTGCATTACTTTCTATGGGAAAGTGCGCCTTGGTTTTGGAACGCTTTGGTTTTGGAGCAGACTTCCGGAACGGATTAAGTTTGAGAACCAAGGTACCACTGCATAAAAGAAAGACATGCAATGAAGGACTGGCCTGGAACCCACTGGCCCAAAGGTCAGATTCAACCTTCACATTTGGCCTCACACAGCCGTAATTAGGCTTGCCACCTGAACTGCAACACATGGGGATATTTTAGAAGGGCGTGTCACAGTGAAGAGGGGTTAACACTCCCTATAACCCCATGCCACAATTCGGTTTGGGGGGTGGAAAGCCTTTATGAGGTTTTGTGATGCATGGGGGCAGGCCTGGGGTATTTTTTGAGAGGGGGCGCTCCCTAAAAGGCCATATGTAAATCAGGTAATAAACAGCCATTAAATGTCTATCGCAGGTTATGAGCAAAGAGGTATTTCACCCTCACAAGGAAAAGCCTCCTCAAAGGTAGTTCTGGGTCCAACACCAGACAGTCAACCTCTAAAAACAAAAGAAAGCATTCTACCAAACAAGCATTGTGGGGGCATTAGCTGAACAAATATTTAAGAAGCATGGCCTTCTTTGTGGTGGCACTACAGCCCTGGCGGATACGCGTCTGTCTCGTAGACAGAAACTGAGAGCATCCTTTTGCAGATGCAGACACTGAAATCATAATATTTGCAACTTGCTTTTCTGTTTCTAATTTTAATCCGAGTGCTGCTTTTAGACTCTGCTGCTTATACTGTAATCCATATTATATATTGATTTTTATAAATACAAGTTTCTGTTAACCTTCATTGCATCATCCATTCTCGGTTCCCTACAAGCAAGAAGAACAAAACAAAATAACAATGCCACCAGCCTTGCATTTAAGTTCCCAAAAGTGATGACATAAAGAACTAGCAGCCATCAAAACATTTAGGAACCCGTCTTCCTACATAATTGTGTTACGTCAGTTGTCATTACATTGATGGCCCAGAAAAAAACTAAAAACAAAACAAACAGAAACGCTTGTTCTGCTGTATTGTTTTTAACACTCAATTGGGAGCCGCCCAGAGTGGCTGGGGAAACTCAGCCAGATGGGCGGGGTATAAATAATAAGTTGTTGTTGTTGTTGTTGTTGTTGTTGTTATAAACTCAGACTTGCTACAGGCAACTTAATACATACAGTGGTACCTTAGTTGACGAACTTAATCTGTTCCGGAAGTCCGTTCTTAAACCAAAGCATTCTTAAACCAAGACATACTTTCCCATAGCAGCGGAGGACTCAATTTACAAAGGGAACACGCTCAACAGGAAGCGGAACAAGTTCTTATTCCAAAGCAAAGTTCACAAACCGAAACACCTACCTGCGGGTTTGCAGCGTTCTTAATCCAAGTTGTTCATCAACTAAGCTGTTCTTAAACCAAGGTACCACTGTACAGGAATTACCTCCACCCCATAATTGCTCAAAAGGGCTTTATCTCTCTATCTTCAGGGGGAGATTCATGACTATCTTTCCCAACAAATACGGCCAGCCGTATCCATACTGGCCACTTTGAGCAGCTTCGGGATTCAGCTTCTCTTGGTACGGAATTTGGTTGTCTGTGGCTACAGAGGTTTTTGAAAATCGGCCCCAGGGCTTGCAAGTCCTGACATCACACAGGCACAGGCACCTGGCCGAAGCACCTGACCAAATGGGAGACACACCTTGAGTTCCAAGAGTGAGGAAACGATGAGATGCCAATGGAAGAAACTAAAATAAACACCCACATCGTTGGCATGCGTCAAAGAAACTGTACAAACAGAGGGCAGGGAATTAACACAACACCTCTTAACTTCTGCCAGAATGATAATTTGTCAAAATGGGTAGGGTCAGGGGAGACAGAACACCACCCCTGAGAAAATGGATAACTAATAGTATACAACGGTACCTTGGTTCTCAAACGCCAAAAACCCGGAAGGTAAGTATTCTGCTTTTTTAATGTTTTTTCAGAAGCTGGACGTCCATTGCAGCTGTTGGCTATTGTTTCCGGGGCACCTGCACCAATCAGAAGCTGTGCCTTGGTTTTCTAACATTTTAGAAGTCAAATGGACTTCCAGATCAGATTAAGTTTGGCGCTTTTGTTTTTGCTATTTATTTTGCATTTTTTTTTGAAGCTTTTTTTGGTTAATTTTTTGTGTCTGTGTGGAACCCAGTTCGGCTACTGATTAATAGATTGATTGTGTGACTGTGGAAATAGAAAAAAGCCCCCCATCCAAACAATGACTATCATCAGTGCAGGCAAGAAATTTATTTATTTTTTAAAAAATTATCATCTACAAAAATGTCTTATTTATTTTATATGACAGTACATTGATCATTGCTTTCATTTTATGGATCAATGGTCTCGTTTGATAATAAAATTCATGTTAAATTGCTGTTTTAGGGGTTTTTTTAAAGTCTGGAACAGATTAATCCAGTTTGCATTCCTTTCTATGGGAAAGCGTGCCTTGGTTTTGGAACGCTTTGGTTTTGGAACAGACTTCCAGAAAGGATTAAATTTGAGAACCAAGGTACTCCTGTACATGGTTATGCTTACATATACGGTGAGAGAAACAGAGAGGGCAGGCGGCAAGACAAAGTCTCTATCGAGAAATCTGAGTCTTTTTATAATGCACTCAAGTCACAAGGTAGAGGATAATGAAAACCCATCTGTGTTACTTGCAACCTTGTGATATTAATTTATTATGTCCTGTTTCATTATGGAAATTTGTTCCTCTATGTTTAGTTCTAGCTATCTCTTTCTAGTTTTATTTGGCCTCTGTTATTACACTTTGCTATGTTGTAAGTAAATATATGTAAATAATATATGATTAAATAAATATAAACCCCTATATAACCCCACCCATAGCTTCCCAAGTGCCCAGCACAAACCTACCTCCCCCATCAGCATTTTTTTTAAAATGCCACAAAAACTGAACAATCTAAAAAAAAAAAGACAGTAACTGCAATGCAACCCCCCCCAAAAAAAGACAACCCTTTTTAAAGCAAGAAAACAGCAACCAGCCCCTGCCAGAAAAAATAGGATCTGCTGGGCATTTGGGGGGCAGGGTCTACACTACAAAAACTCTGGTGGGTTTAAGATAACAGGCTATAATTAGAGTCCAGCGAAGCGAAGTCACAACAGCAAGCGAAAGCAGCGATCCCTCTTGCTGTTCTGGCTTCTGGGATAGCTGCGCAGCCTGCATTCGCTCCATAAGAGGCACACACATTTCCCCTTACTTTTTAGGAGGGAAAAAGTGAGTCTTATAGAGCAAAAAATACAGTAAGTGATGCAACTGGGACCTCTTACATCGTAGAATGACTCCTCCTTCCCTCAAAAAAAGAAAAATGCCCTGCACATAGAGATGTAGCACATTCCATACCCTTTTAAACTGTGACTCTTTTTTAGGAGGGGTATTACTGGATTATTGCTTTTATTTTTTATCTTATATACTGTGATCTTTTTATGTGAACCGCCCTGAGACTTCCGGATATAGGGCAGTATATAAATTCAATAAATTAAAATTTTGAATAAAGGAAAGAAGAGGCTCACACTAGCACCCTCTCCACTTGCATATTACCTTTTCTATAGGCAAGGGACTTTCCCCACAGGCAAGTCACGTGAAATGCTCCCGCCCCAACCCCGAACAGTCTGAAATGGTACGGCCCGGATGCAGGACTGGCTAAATCTCAGCAGCTGTGGGGGAAGTTGCCAAGGAGCCGGGCATGACTGGCAGGAGAATGAATGATGCAAAATAAGCCAATGTTATGGCTTATATGTTAAGCACGTACACACACAGCTCCAAGGGCTATGAGGCAGAGCGACAATGCTTTGTCGACAAGGCTGGAGAAAATCCAGCAGAACTCTTCTTATGTTCTTAGGCCAATTAAGAAATTTCTTCCTTGTTCTTTTTTCCCCCCGTTGCATTTTTAAGAACACCAGGCCCTGCTCGACGTGTCAAGGACAGAGATATACAGTGGTACCTCGGGTTACATATGCTTCAGGTTACATACGCTTCAGGTTCCATACTCTTCAGGTTACAGACTCCGCTAACCCAGAAATAGTGCTTCAGGTTAAGAACTTTGCTTAAGGATGAGAACAGAAATCGGGCTCCGGCGGCAGCAGGAGGCCCCATTAGCTAAAGTGGTGCTTCAGGTTAAGAACAGTTTCAGGTTAAGAACGGACCTCCGGAACGAATTACGTACTTAACCCGAGGTACCACTGTACGTGGAACCAGTTTCGTTTTGTTTCTCTCACTCGCTTGCTATTCTTATGTTTTCATTTAAAAAAGAAAAAAAAGAAGCACGTTAAGCCCCAGTAGGAAGGTAAGATTGACGATAAATGCAGTAGCTAACGGCTTGAACATCTCTCATGATAATGCGGTTGGGATGGTCCATGGACAGAAGGGGAAGCAAATCGGTTACGTGCAGGAGATTTGGCCAAGATGCTAAGTAACCATCGAACCACCTCCAGCTCCGAGCAGCACACCTTGTTATTTCTGGAACCAGCACAACCCCCCCCCCCCACCAAGAACGAAAATGAATGATGGGAGAGAGCACCACCCCTCCGACTTTTGAGGGAAGCACTGGCCACTGGAAGACAATAAAATAAAACAAATAGTATTGCAATTCCATTTTGCTTTTTCCTCCATGGAGCTCAAAGTGGCATGAATGGTTCTTCATTTAATTTCCCCAGCAACCCTGCGAGGTAGGCTAGGCTGAATGGGGATTTGAAGACTTCTCTTCCAGATCCTTTGTTGCTGTTGTTTAGTCGTGTCCGACTCCTCGTGACCCCCTGGACCAGAGCACGCCAGGCCCTCCTGTCTTCCACTGCCTCCCGCAGTTTGGTCTAACTCATGCTGGTCGCTTTGAGAACACTGGCCCACTATCTCGTCCTCCGTCGTCCCCTTCTCCTTGGGCCCTCCATCTTCCCCAACATCAGGGTCTTTTCCAGGGAGTCTTCTCTTCTCATGAGGTGGCCAAAGTCTTGGAGCCTCAGCTTCAGGATCTGTCCTTCCAGTGAGCACTCAGGGCTGATTTCCTTCAGAATGGAGAGGTTTGATCTTCTTGCAGTCCATGGGACTCTCAAGAGTCTAGTCCAACACTAACGACTATGGCACACTTGAGGCAGGTTATAGGTGTCCAGCCCAGATAAAAGCACAAAATCTGAGCAACTGCTGTATAGGCTGCAAAAGTTATCACCTGCTAGTTCAAAGAGAGGGAGGTACCTTCGAGGTTGGCATGTGAGTTTGACTTCACTCCCCCCCCCCCTGCTCAGCTAGCTGCATGGAAATTTCTCTGTTGAGGGGAGGGAGGAACTGTGCAGTTCAAGTTACCAGTCCTCAGGAAGGAAATGCAAGAAGCATTCACTCCGAAAGGGATAAATCAACACCCTCCAGCACCAGCTTCTTCCAAAAAGCCATTAGAGATACTTCAGAAAATGGGCAGAGCACTCTGTGCATTCAGGATTTGAATTTAATCAACAAAACCCCAGGTTTTAAAGTGCTGGTATACATACATAGATTGGGGCACGGGTGGCGCTGTGGTCTAAACCACAGAGCCTAGGGCTTGCTGATCAGAAGGTCGGCGGTTCGAATCCCCCCAACGGAGTGAGCTCCCATTGCTCAGTCCCAGCTCCTGCCAACCTAGCAGTTCGAAAGCACGTCAAAGTGCAAGTAGATAAATAGGTACCGCTCCGGCGGGAAGGTAAACGGCATTTCCGTGCGCTGCTCTGGTTCGCCAGAAGCGGCTTAGTCATGCTGGCCACATGACCCGGAAGCTGTACGCCGGCTCCCTCGGCCAATAAAGCAAGATGAGCGCTGCAACCCCAGAGTCGCAACTGGACCTAAGGGTCAGGGGGCCCTTTACCTTTATACATACATAGATAAATACCCTGCTGGTCTCTGCCCCTTTCCTCATCCCATTATCGTGCAGGGCGCAAGACAGCAATAAAATAAAATAAAATAATTCACTACTACCAGCTAGCTAGAATTCCAAGTGCAGATAGCATTGCACACTTAAATCAAATGTTGCGCTGAGAAAAACAGGAGGCGGAAAATGCACTACTTTGGCCTTTGCGTGTGCATGAATGGGAAGGGGCACCAGAAGAGAACAGGCAGCAGGGCACAGACCCGGGAAAATGATATAGCTCAGTGGGTCTGAGCATGTGCTTCGCACGTGAAAAGTTCCAGGTTTAATCCTCAGGGGGATAAGGCTATATGAATTCCTGGAGAGCTGCTGCAGATCAGTGTGGTCTATATGAAGCTAGGTGGACCAACTGTCTGACTCAGGATAAAGTGACTTCTTGAGTTTCCATCCAGGGAAAAGGTAAAGGGACCCCTGACCATTAGGTCCAGTCGTGGCCAACTCTGGGGTTGCGGCGCTCATCTCGCTTTATTGGCCGAGGGAGCCGGTGTACAGCTTCTGGGTCATGTGGCCAGCATGACTAAGCCGCTTCTGGCGAACCAGAGCAGCGCACGGAAACGCTGTTCACCTTCCTGCCGGAGTGGTACCTATTTATCTACTTGCACTTTGATGTGCTTTCGACGTGCTAAGTTGGCAGGAGCACGGACCAAGCAACGGGAGCTCAGCCTCTCGCGGGGATTCGATCCGCCAACCTTCCGACCGGCAAGTCCTAGACTCTGTGGTTTAACCCACAGCGCCACCCGTGTCCCCATCCACCCAGGAGCTCTCCCCAATTCAAAGAATCGGGAAGAGAGAAGAACCTGGAGCTGGCTGCTGCCAGTCAGAGCGGACAAAACTGGGCTGAAGAATGAAAGGCCTGAGGTCCGTGTGAGACGGCAACTTCCCTAGGACACAGAGGGGATCTCAGTAGCCGCCTGGCCTCAGGAAACAGGAAACGTGCAGAACTGCAGAGATCCTCCGAAAAATAAACCCTTTAAAAACCTACTTGGCGATAATAAACCGGCCAGGAATTCATCCTCCAATCAAGTGGCATGTACCAAGGTAATTTAAGTAATTTATACATCAGATAAAGGACAGGCTTATCGCTTGGAGGCAAATGCACATCCAAAGTCTGACTTTGTTATGCCAAGTCATTCGGTAAAGACAAGGGTGAAGGTTCAAGGGTCAGGGTCCCAAAGGAGGCTTATAAATGGGCAGTGGGGGGCATTGTTGTTGTTTAGTCGTGTCCGACTCTTCGTGGCCCCCTGGACCAGAGCAGGCCAGGCACTCCTGTCTTCCACTGCCTCCCGCAGTTTGGTCAAACTCATGTTAGTAGCTCCGAGAACACTGTCCCACCATCTCGTCCTCCGTCATCCCCTTCTCCTTGTGCCCTCCATCTTTCCCAACATCAGGGTCTTTTCCAGGGAGTCTTCTCTTCTCATGAGGTGGCCAAAGTCTTGGAGTCTCAGCTTCAGGATCTGTCCTTCCAGTGAGCACTCAGGGCTGATTTCCTTCAGAATGGAGAGGTTTGATCTTCTTGCAGCCCATGGGACTCTCAAGAGTCTCCTCCAGCACCAGAATTCAAAAGCATCCATTCTTGGGCGATCAGCCTTCTTTATGGTCCAGCTCTCACTTCCATACATCACTACTGGGAAAACCATGGCTTTAACTATATGGACCTTTGTCGGCAAGGTGATGTCTCTGCTTTTTAAGATGCTGTCTAGGTTTGTCATTGCTTTTCTCCCAAGAAGCAGGCATCTTTTAATTTCGTGACTGCTGTCACCATCTGCAGTGATCATGGAGCCCAAGAAAGCAAAATCTCTCGCTGCCTCCATTTCTTCCCCTTCTATTTGCCAGGAGGTGATGGGATGGATGTGACTGCCTTTAGAAACCCAAGGATTTACATCACAGAGTGGCCCCGCCTACTTTTGCCTCTGGCCCCACCCACCACTCCCACATGGCCCGCAGGAGCGAATGTGGCCCTTGAGCTAGGAGCGGGGCCCCCACAGATGTGACAAAAGCTCTCATGAGAGAGGAGTTATATCTGTGGGGTTGGTGGGTGTTATCTGCAAGGCCAAAACATGACTTCACACCAGATAAGGAGGTGACTTGAATCATCTTCAGACTACCCCTTTGTTTTAAAGGCACAAAGGATGTACTTGTTGTATCAGCTGCTCAGAACAAAAGGTTTTGTTTGTTCTATATTAGGCAATTCCTCTTTTTTCCTCCATTTCCCCCCCTCCGGTCAAGCCATCTGCTGAGGCTCCATGCGGCTAAAGGCACATCTTGACAGGCTGGGGAAAAATCGATCGATCAATCAATTGATTCATTTCCATATAATGTGACACAAATCAGCCACGGATGATCCTCACGATTTAGGCAAGCCCACACCCACTCCCTGCCTCAGGCCAACCAAAGACAAGCACAGGCAAAGCCGTAAAACATTCCTGTGGTCTAGTAACTTAGTTAATTTTTATAATGAAATGTTTTTAGAATGTTGGATTATTTGATTGTTTGATTATTTGATGGTTGTTAGCCGCCCTGAGCCCGGCTTCAGCTGGGGAGGGCGGGATATAAATAAATATTATTATTATTATTATTATTATTATTATTATTATTATTATTAACTTGGTCGGTCTTATTTTCCAAGGCTGCTAAACATCAGGAGAGGGGAGGAAAAAAACGAAGGGCGCAAGATACGAGAACCACAAATCCACGCAATGAATACCGAAAATTATTTGCACATCCTGGGACAGCCTCAGAGATCGTACCCGTCTCCTTTACAAAACCCACCTTCCAAATTACGGACTGCCAGAAAAGGCAGTTTCAAGTAAAGCGGAGGGGGAGAAGAGATCAATTCATTGAAAGCAGGGCGGGGGGAGATTGAAGGGCAAAGTGAGGGAGGGTATTTGATCACAGCACTAGGCCTCTCCTCTCTCTGATTCAACCGAACCACACACCCTCAAGAAGAGACCCAGGGGAAATTACAGACCACTCCTAGGATGGGAATGTGTTTCAGGTTCAGAATCACAGCATTGTAGAGTTGGAAGGGACCACGAGGGTCATCTAGTCCAACCCCCTCCAAATGCAGGAATCGTTTGCCCCATGTGGGGCTCGAACCCACGACCCCGAATTTAACGGGAACACTCTCAAGTCACTCGGACCCATTAAGGGTTTTTGTCACTATTTGGAGGGGGTGTTCACCACAATTACTTCTGGTACAAGGTTAAATTTTTTAAGTCCTCAGACCTTTCAGAGGAAGAACTGGGAGAATCAGTGTCTCCATGTCTCTCCCTGCCCTTCTAAAAAGAGGGGAATTATTATCAAATCGGAGGATGCTAAGAAGAGATTAAAAAGGTGAACAATTACATATGCCAGTTCATTGGAGGAGAGAATGCTAAATGGCATGATTTGGCATGTCCCCTCACCCAAATCCGTTATTTTATTTGGGTGCACAGATGCTGTGTGACTAGATGGCCCTCGGAGTCCCAACGCTACAATTCTATGACTACAACTCCCATCATCCCCTGGCAGTTTAGTCAAGGATGATGGGAGCTGTGGTCCCACAACATCTGAGGGCACCACCCCTTCCCCAAAGTTTAAGAAGGTTGCTTTAAGGCAGGGGTTCCCAAACTTGGGTCTCCAGCTGCTTTTCTCAGACTACAATTCCCATCATCCATGACAACTGGTCTTGCTAGCTAGGGATGATGGGAGTTGTAGTCCAAAAAAACAGCTGGCGACCCAGCTGTTTGGGAAATACTGTTTTAAGGCATATAGAGGAGATGGAGGGAAGGGTAATAATACTGCTGGCAATAAGTTACGTTCATTAAAGAGAGAGAGAGAGAGAGAGAATATGTTGTTGCACGAGTGTTATGAAGAACTGTTTAGTTTCTCTTTCATATATAAACCTGCTAGTTTTGATATATTTTAAATTCACAAGCTGGACACATGATATTACTGAGCTATCATCTGATTAAGTACACAAGTCAGGTCGGTAGGCCCATTTAAAAAAAACCCCGCTGAAGACTCCAGTAAGCTCACATCAAAATCTGTGGCTCATCTGTGGGATATTGGTGGATTTTTGTGGATAAAATATCGCTGTAGGTCTACACAGCATAAGCTTTATTAATACTCAGGCAGAAAAAAAGTAAGCATAGTCAAACACAGCTGTGGGGGGAGTGGAAACGATGTAAGTTTATAATTTTTGCACCGGCTGATTTTTATTATTTTAAATCTCATTACAAAATCATCATCTGCTAATTTAGCAGCTGTTCTCTCTGTGCTTGAGCTCACAATATTCCCACAAGGGGGCAGGGAGAAAAGGGAGGCCACAAGGCACGGAAGCGCCACTTGGAACCTCAGAATGTTATGGCAATTATTATTATGTATTAAATCTGCATACTGCCCCCTCCACTTGTAGATCTTAGGTCGGCTCACAACGCAGAGAGCCGTGTTCCATTTCTTCAGGAGCAAAATCCCCAGATTTCACCACCAAAATGCCTGCCCCCCCCCTCCTTTGAATTCTTCAGCCCCGAACGAATTCTAGACCATCTGTGTGCATGCAGAGTGCAGCTCCCTCGTCAGCCAAGCATGCCTCAAGCATTTCTGCAGCGGACTCAAAACCATCTTGCCCTCCCATCACCCTCTCATTTTTAAAGAAATTTGCCAGAAAAATCTCCTAGTCTCGCTGAACATCTGTTCCTGCCAGCCATCCTGACACCCCCTTCAACACCCCTCGATTCTTGGGCATGCACACCACCGTAGCCCCCAAAATGCACCCACAACAAATGCCATATATATATATATATATATATATACTCATTCCTTTCCCCTCACCTTCCCCCAATCCCTCCACACCTTGTTCTCTCTCCCTTGAACCTGCCTGTTTTTCTCAATTACGCACGTACATTTCCTGTCCATAACACACAGACCCGACTCTAAATCTTACCCCCCCCCCAAAAAAATCCAGCCTTACCATCTCCTCCACAATGTCATCCCCATGTCCCCATCTCCACCCCCTTTCAGAGCTTAGGAAGATTTTTGGGGAAAGACAACACAAAATTCTTGAAGGATCTACATCCCCCCCCAGAAAGAAAAACAGAAAATTTCATATTGGGGGGTGGTCTCTACGACTCCTTTCTATGGTTCACAACGGGAGCCCACACCACAAAGATGCCAATCACAGCAAAGAAAGGAAGCTGAGGTTTTTGCAGAATAAAGGGGGGGCATTCCACTCTCGCCCTCCTGCCACCACAAAAGAGGAACAAACACAGCAAAGGTTGAATGAAAATCAAGGAAGTGACAACTGCCTGGGAATAAAGGGTATTTTTAGCGTCATCTGTCTGCCTGCTTGCGTTTGCAAAATCTAAAAATACTCAAAAGGGTGAATATGGGAGGGGTGGCAGGTCTTAAACGTGCCCCCCCCACATCCCCATTATTTCAGACGTGGCGAGGGGCCGTATCTAGTGCCTTGCTGAAAAGGAAAAATGGAAAGTGGGGGCGCTGAACACATATATCTGGTCAGATGATGCTTTCAGAGCACACCCCCCCCTGTCGATTTCAACCATCAGAGCATTTGGCATCCACTGGCGTTTGTGCGGAGGGGGGTATCGCTGGGCACCCACCACCACCATATACCTAACACCTGTAACCAAGGGGGGGGGGGGTCTGTTAATTTTTTACACTGACACAGGAATCAGTTAATCGCCTCCAGGTATGCTAATGGAGGAGAAAAAAGGGAGGGAGGAAACAGGCACTCCCATTTAAAAAACAACAGCAGAAACATTATATGCAGGCAGATTTTTTTAAAAATGTATTTCATGCTAGCTTTTTCCTGCAAAATATATTTTAAAAGGAAAAGGCAATTCTTCATCAAAACAGGCAGAGATTAAATGGATGGGGACAAGATTAAAGCGGAATGTCCGACTATTTATTAAAATCACCTTCCCTAGATCCTGGCTACATCAAGAAGATTTCGAGAGGGGGGGGGGATAAAACAGGGCTCTCCTATACGTCCTCCCCCAAGGAGGAGAAGGATCATACACGATGACCTCATTTATTTCTCGCTATCTTAGGGGAAATGCAACACCGCATGTTGTTTATTTCTCTCCTTGCCTATTTTAGGGGGCTTTCTCCCCCCCACACTACACGATTGAAGTGGGGGAGGGATGAGATGAGAGATGCAAAATTGCAACCAGTTGATCCCTTTGCCTGCGGAAAGATGCGAGGTTTGGAGAGGAGGGAAGGGGGGAAGCTTGGCGCTGGCGGGAGAAGCCCCCCCCCCGGCCATCTCTTTCAAGGTGGAGGAAGGCTCATCGCCCCCACCCCGCTCGATCTCTTCCAGCCGCCTCACGTCCTTGCCCTGATCCCCCCCCCTCCTTCCCTAGATCGCCTTAGGCTGATGTGTGGGTGGGCGAAGAGAGACACAAAAGGATAACGCGCTTTGGCGTGGGGGATGGGGGGGCAGCGCAACGTTTCTCCATGCATTTCTCACCATTGCGCTCCCTTCACCCAGCCCGACGCCCTGAAAACCGGGTTGTTTTGCAAAGGACGGCGGCCAAGCCCTTCGCCGCCGCTGCCTCCTCCCCCTCCCCAAAATGGGGGTCCAAACCCAATGCACAAACACTAATGCAAGCCGGGGGTGATTGCACGCCATCGATCTCGTTGCAATGACCCCCCCCCCCTTAAGCACCGATAAAGGAGGAAAAACCACCCGCGGGGGTCCATTGCGTGGGCGGCTCTGAGCCGCCTTCCCTCCCTCGCGCCGGCGAGCAAACGTCAAAAACCTCTCTTTTTTCACATGCACCCGCCTCTATGCACCCTGAAGAGCATTGCTCGCCCCGCGGCGCTTTGCAAATCGGGCGCTACTCACATCTCCGGGGATGCTGGTCGAGGCGGTTGCGGGGCTCGGAACGGGGCTGGCGGTGGCCGCGGCGGCACCTGCTGCTGGGCTCGCGCTCACTGAATGGTGCGGGACCGCTTCGGCTGAGTCGGGAAGATGGCGGCCGAGCTGCTGGCATCCGGGCACTTCGGAGAAGCGAGCAGGACTAGGGAGGAGGAGGAGGAGGATGAATGGCACCGGGAAAGGGAGGGGCGGGGCAAAGGGAGGGGGGAGCACCTGCGCGGCCGCCATGTTGACTTGCCTCGTTTCCCTCGCAGCAGGCCTTTGAATGTGACTCGCTTACCCTCCTTCGCCACCATTGATGACCAGGGAATGGAGGGGGGAGCGGAGAGAATGAAATAAAACGAAATAAAATAAAGTAAAATTGTGTCCAATACAAAATGAGGGATGTGTGTGGGAGAGAAAAAGGCAGGAAAAGCACAATGGCAGGGTCACCTCACAACCTGAGGGAACAACTCTCTCTGTCCTGCCTTGCTGCTTTAAGCCTTTGTTGCTGTTGTTTAGTCGTTTAGTCTTGTCCGACTCTTCGTGACCCCATGGACCAGAGCACACCAGGCCCTCCTGTCTTCCACTGCCTCCCGCAGTTTGGTCAAACTCATGCTGGTAGCTTTGAGAACACCGTCCCACCATCTCGTCCTCTGTCGTCCCCTTCTCCTTGTGCCCTCCATCTTTCCCAACATCAGGGTCTTTTCCAGAGAGTCTTCTCTTCTCATGAGGTGGCCAAAGTCTTGGAGCCTCAGCTTCAGGATCTGTCCTTCCAGTGAGCACTCAGGGCTGATTTCCTTCAGAATGGAGAGGTTTGATCTTCTTACAGTCGATGGGACTCTCAAGAGTCTCCTCCAGCACCAGAATTCAAAAGCATCCATTCTTCGGCGATCAGCCTTCTTTATGGTCCAGCTCTCACTTCCATACATCACTACTGGGAAAACCAGAGCTTTGACTATACGGACCTTTGTTGGCAAGGTGATGTCTCTACTTTTTAAGATGCTGTCTAGGTTGGTCATTGCTTTCCTCCCAAGAAGCAGGCGTATCTTAATTTCGTGGCTGCTGTCACCATCTGCAGTGATCAGGGAGCCCAAGAAAGTAAAATCTCTCACTGCCTCCATTTCTTCCCCTTCTATTTGCCAGGAGTTAATGGGCCCAGTGGCCATGATCTTCGTTTTTTTTGATGTTGAGCTTCAGACCATATTTTGCGCTCTCCTCTTTCACTCTCATTAAAAGGTTTTTTAATTCCTCCTCACTTTCTGCCATCAAGGTTGTGTCATCTGCATATCTGAGGTTGTTGATATTTCTTCCGGCAATTTTAATTCCGGCTTTGGATTTATCCAGCCCAGCCTTTCGCGATCACTGCCTTGCCGTGGCGAAGGGGCTTGAAGAACTCAGAGAAGCTATGAGTTATGCCAAGCAGGGCACCCAAGATGAACAGGTCATAGTGGAGAGTTTTGACCAAACGTGATCCACCTGGAGGAGGAACCGGCAAGCCACTCCAGTATCCCTGCCAAGAAAACTCCATGGACAAAGACAACAGGCTTTAAGCCTTACGGTTTCCATTTAATGAGTGCAAAAACCACCATAAATGCATAATGAGCCGCCTTCCTCCATTAATAAGCTCTTAATACCTCTCCAAAGCCTTCGTGGCTTTCATGAGGGGAGGGGGCTAAACCCATCCCCACTTCTTTTTGCTTGAAGTGTGGTATTTATGGGAGGCGCTTTTAGGGAAAGGACAGTAAGGTAGGAAAGCATCAGACCACAACGCCCGCAATGAGCTTGGTAAAAGCGTCATGGCCTGCCAGCCAAGATGGAGTCGCCATGGGCCAAGGAAGCGTGCCTCCTAAGTACTTTGGGGTACCTCACGGAAATAAGATTCATAAATGGAATGGCCCATCTATGGTTACTGCATGGCACACTGTGGAGAAGGAAGTTTCTGGTTCTGCTTGAGAGTTTCCCAGAAGCCCCTAGCCGAGCGCCATTTTTTGACAAGATGCTGTGGTCAAGACGGATGCTGGGTTAGACCCAGCAGAGCTTTTACAGCAACATGGCTTTGTCCTGGCTTTGAGGGAAAGAAGCTGCTAGGATTGGGCTGGAGACACAATCCCGTATTTGTCCAGCTAAAATTCCCGAAGAGTCAGTGTAGCTTGTTGCAGGAATTTATGTATAGGTTGGGAGGGTGTTGCACCTTCAGCAGATATCATGCACATGCAGCCCACTACCAAAACCAGCACAATCACTTTTGTGACTTTTGTGATTTGTCCCCACAAAACACCCCATCACAGTTTCTTCCTATCTATTCAAAGGGCCTTTGCTGCACAATACCAAATGTAACAATTCACTGATAAATGTATCTCTGTACTGGCTCACAGGGAAAACTTCAGAAATTCATATAGACATGTGAGCTCAGCTACTCAACAGCCCCTCTGCCTGAGTGATCATCCCTGGCATCCTGATACCTGAGTGCCAGACAGGTAGCCATCCCAGAAATAACAAACCCAGATGAAGACAAAAGGGTGTGATTAACTTGGCTGGGAAACAGGGAAATGTAAAGATTTTTTCGTTTTACTTGATGGGTGTTTGGTGGAGGGCAAGGAGAACCATGGGGCAGGGTCCAGGATGCTCAGATTACGGCCACCAGACCTCCCCTTTCAAGATGTAACCGTGATGTATGAGTGATGTAGTTTTGGGGGGGTGTAACATGGGGATTAGCAGCTAATAAAAGTTTGGGTTCTCTTTTGTTCGGGGCTTCCATCTTGTTCCACCTGGTGGCAGGTGGGAGTCCTGTTGCGACAGTCTTCAATCAAGACCAAGCCTACTGGCTGCTGTTTTGCTCTGGTATTCCTGTCTGGTGTCCCTTGTTTTTTGTCCAAGGGAGCCCTCAGATTTCTCCGTTAAAAAGCTAAGATTTCTCAGTTAACAAGCTAAAGCAGGTGGATTGAGAAATGAAGGTGCATTGTCAAACTATGGAATTTGTTCCCACAGGAGGCAGGGGTGGCCAACTTGGATTTGAAAGAGGAGACAAATTCACAGAGGAGGAGTGGGCTATCGATGGCTACGCTCTTGTCTCCATAGTCAGAGGCAGCAATGTTTCTGAATACCAGTTGCTGGAAACCCCAGGAGGGGAGAAGGCTCTTCTGTTTGAATCGTGCTTGCCCGGTTCCCACAGGCCTCTGGTTGGCCACTGTGAGAAAAGGATGCTGGACCATGTTATAAGAATTTTAAGGTCATATATATATATATATATATATACACACACACACACACACACACACACACACACATATACATATATATTAGATGTTCATAAACGTACCAAGCAAACACATACAAATATGTAAACCATTTGTCTGAAACCCACAGAAAAGTCCTGAAACCATTTTCTCTCTCCCAAAATGACCTCAAATATTTCTCTGCAAGGTCGAAAGAAATGGAAAATCTCCCCACTGTCTCTTTTGCAAATCCTGTCTTAAGAGCACATTTAAGATATGAATAGGGTGTGAGCCTGTGACCTGGATTTAGGAACTGAGTAGCTATCATAACAAGAGTGGCCAGGATGCCCAGGTAATCCAGTCAGGTAACCTGGCAGACAGGAAGAAACACACCCAGATTTCTGCCCCTTCTCTTTTGTATTAAGGGGGTGGTCTTGGGCTACACCCCTTCTGTGATAATATGTATGTTTCTGAGGGTGATCTTGGACTCCAGGGTGGGCAATTTAAAATGTACATATGGGCTTGCACACATGGCTTGGGGTCCCTCCGCCAGTGTGGGGGGTGGGAGCACTCTGTTGCAATAGCTTTAATAAAGATCAGGCTTACTAGCTGCTTTGCTTCTCAATATTCTCTGGTTGGTCTCTGTTATTTTCTCCTACCGATAGAGAACCTATAAAAGGACTCTATATGGGCTGTAAGGGAAAAGGAGCAGGGTTTTTTTTCACATAACCACCAGGTAGGCCATTGGCCTGAACCTTGTAGGGCTGTCCTCATGTACTTCAAGCCACAGGATATAATGGGGGAAAACAGGAATGTCAAGGAAAACAGATAGAGCAAAATCGTCTCCAGGAAACCACCCAAGGGGGTGTTGAGCCACAGACACTCAAGAGTCCAAGTGGCTGAGAAGTTGAAATACAAAGGATCTTTGGGGGAAATTATACACCTAAAAGCCACTTAGCAGAGGTGGGTGGTCTCAAAACGACCTGCTGTAGATCTGTACAGTGGTACCTCGGTTCTCGAACGTCTCCATCCATGAACGTTTCGGAACCCAAATGCCGAAAACCCTAAAGTAAATGTTTCAGTTTTCAAATGCACCTTGAAAGTCTAACTGCTTCTGCTGCGTGTTTTTCGATTTTTTTTCAATTGAATTTGCAGACAGTTCTTTGCACCTTGGCTTTCGAACGTTTCAGAAGTCGAACGGTCTTCCGGAACGGATTACGTTTGAGAATTGAGATGCCATGCAGCATGTTCTGAGAGTAAACACGCTAAAATGAATGTATATGACCGAGGTCTACTCATGTCAGGGAGCCTACTCAAAGAAGTCCCAATTTATTTCAGCCTCTCTCTCTCGCCAAGAATATGGTGTGTAGTGTTGGATTGGACAGAGCTTTCCAAACTGTGCGTCATGACACACCAGTGTGTAGGTGTGCAAACGTTCTCCCCGCTCCTCCTGGGGCTGGAAAAGGGTTAGTGTAACCTCTCGTTTTCTAGTAAAACTGAATTACTGCATCGCGAAATGATGCATGTTTGGAAAGGTTCAGACTAGACCTGGGAGACCAGGGTTCAAATTCCATCCAGCCATACCAGTCACTCTCTCGGCCTAATGTACCTTTACAGGCTTGTTGCAAGAATAAAACGAGAAGTCATAGGAACGTAGTATTGTAGATTTGGAAGTACTCGAAGGGACATTTAGCCCACCGCCCTGCTGCTCGGACGGAAGGTGGGGTACAAATACAGTGGTACCTCAGGTTACATATGCTTCAGGTTACAGACTCTGCTAACCCAGAAATAATGCTTCAGGTTAAGTACTTTGCTTCAGGATGAGAACAGAAATCGTGCTCTGGCGGCACAGCGGCAGGCCCCATTAGCTAAAGTGGTGCTTCAGGTTAAGTACAGTTTCAGGTTAAGTATGGACCTCCGGTACGAATTAAGTACTTAACCTGAAGTACCACTGTATAATAAATAGGTAACATGCATCTGAGCTGGGCTACTTCAAACTGCAAATGATGTACGGTGGAGCACTTTTTAAACCAAAAAACACACAAACCCATCTAATCTTCATCTTGCAGGAGACAAGAGTTCTTTTAATTTTGGGGCAGAGGAAATCTCACTTTTGTGCTTTGCTTTTGCAAATTATACCATCTAAACTTGTTAGCTGCTCGTTACACAAAAAAGTTCTCCAAGCAGCTTACAACATATTTGAGTGCATAAGCGTGGATATAATACACAATAAAAACACATGAAATTCATGTCATATGCTCGGAATATAGCTTGTATCTTTCTCTTCTTTAAACTGATTTTAGCATTATTAGCTTCTCACATACCAATAATGGCAGAGGCTATTAAAAACTCCAAACTGAATCCTGAGAGCCTATATTTGTAAGCCTGGAGATGTGCTGCTCAGGTGCACCTGAAGTAGTTACTGCCCTCCTTTGCCATTATTTCTAAACACTATGATGCTTTGAAGATACCATTTGAAGGTGGTGTCTAGGAAAGACATAACACACTTGCCCCATGGATTTCCCCACTAGGACACCCCCAGAAACAGCTGGCAGGTTCACCCCCCTCCACTTTCCTGTACAAAGGAAAAAACTGTACAGTGGTACCTCGGGTTATATACGCTTCAGGTTACAGACTGTTAACGCGGCACTGGAGACCCCATTAGCTAAAGTGGTGCTTCAGGTTAAGAACAGTTTCAGGTTAAGAACGGACCTTCGGAACGAATTAAGTACTTAACCCGAGGTACCACTGTTCTCTGGCAGCTAAAGAAATCAGAGACCTGCAATTTTAAACATTATCAGTGCCACAAGAATAGAAACTTTAAGAAGTCTTTCTACCCTATTGCTTTTCTGCTTCCAACTGCAGTGGTACCTTGGGTTACATCCGCTTCAGGTCACACACTCCGCTAACCCAGAAATAGTGCTTCAGGTTGAGAACTTTGCTTCAGGAAAAGAACAGAAATCAGGCTCCGGGGGCAGCAGGAGGCCCCGTTAGCTAAAGTGGTGCTTCAGGTTAAGAACAGTTTCAGGTTAAGAACGGACCTCCGGAATAAATTAAGTACTTAACCTGAGGTACCACTGTACAGCCTCACTGGCTATTTTTATGTCTTATTTTAGAAGGCAGTTGGGGCACTACATGCAACGGTCGTGTTACCCCCCTCAGTGAGAATTAGCCCCTTCCGTTGAATATTCCATTTATGCTCTTAGTTCTTGAAATTCTCTCTCCCATCGTGGAGCTCCATGCTGCATACACGAAATCTCTGCTTCCCTGCACTGACCAACACAGGCCTGCAAGCGTAACTTCCACGCCTTGCTTTCTCCTTCTGGCCAATTTCCCCAAGCTGTCTTTTGGAAAGTCCAAAGGAAGAGTTTATGGCAGGGCGGGGCGCCTGGGCAGGAAAGTACATGTACACTCAGCCGGAGCCACCGCCCCCAGCGTAACAATGAGTCCTCTGTGTCAAGCACCAAGCCAAACCCCACCCATCTGTTTCTGCGCTTTGAGGAAATCGGAAATAACCATCCAAAGTTTCAGCTGGACAAAGGAAGAAGAGGCACAGCCAATCAAGTATATATAAAAAAATAATATTAGTTTTATTAAAGACGCAAACATTTCCGTAGGATAATGCCACAAGATCAATGTCTTAGAACGGTCTGGGTGACTGTGGGCCTATTAAAAAGAGCTTTCAAGAGAGTAAGAATTAAAGGCCTTCAGTTCCAATTGAAGCAACACCCATTTTTCAATGCGGACTCTGAAGCAATCGAAGCCAGCTCCCCGCAGAAGCTTGGAGGGGCAAGTTTATCCCCCAGCAGGCAGAAATACACTACTCGCCTATCAGTTCTTCCAGCAAGGCCCTCCAGGAGTAAAAAAATTAAATTAAAAAAAAATAAGACCCTACAATCATTTGAAAGAAAACCTTAAAACATAACCAAACCAAAATTATTCCTGGGCCATCGCTCGGTTATGACCAGTTCCTCCTCATGTGTGGCTCCTTAGAGCTAGTTCACAGGCCCAGCGTTATAGACAGGAGGCAGCACCCGCCGCGAGTTGGCTTTCACCCAAGGGTGCTCCATCACACCCTGAAGTGGCAGTCGATCAGCCGGGTTGTGGCGCAGCAGCTTTGAAATCAAGTCCCGGGCGCCTTCTGTCACAAACGGGGGGAACTTCAGATCTACCTGTATTTGGGTACGGGAGAGAGAGAAAAGGGAGTCAAGGCCACGAACCAGAGAAAAGCAGGCGTGGGAGGATTTAGCAAGGGACAAACGCTTCCTCAGCTTCTGAACGCATTTCTCTCTCACACACACACTTGGAAAGACATCTCTGGTACTTGCATTGGTAACATATTTAGGCAGGAAGCAAGTGAGCTCCCGTTGCTCGGTCCCTGCTCCTGCCAACCTAGCAGTTCGAAAGCATGTCAAAGTGCAAGTAGATAAATAGGTACCACTCCGGCGGGAAGGTAAACAGCGTTTCCGTGCGCTGCTCTGGTTCGCCAGAAGCGGCTTAGTCCTGCTGGCCACATGACCCGGAAGCTGTACGCCGGCTCCCTCGGCCAATAAAGCGAGATGAGCGCCGCAACCCAAGAGTTGGTCACGACTGGACCTAATGGTCAGGGCTCCCTGATTGGCAAGTCTTAGATATATAATAAATGTTCATAAATGTACCAAGCAAACACGTACATAAATTTATAAAGCACATGTCTGAAGCAGCACAGGAAGACAGTCCTGAAACCATTTTGACTCCCAAACTGACCAAATGGGAGAAGGTGGGGAAAAAACCCTTCCTTGTTACAGGAATTTAGTAACCACCATCTCAAAGGAATGGACAGACTACCAGGAAAGGGAATCAGATGGGGCATTATCAGATAACCTGGCAGACAGGAAAAACAACACTCAAATTTCTGTTGTAGACCACCTTTTCTGTGATGTAGGTATGATGTTTAGGGGGGGGGTCTTGGGTTACACCGCTTCTGTGATGTATGTATGATGTATGGAGGGGTGGTCTGGAGCTCCAGGGCAGGGAATTTAAAATTTAAAATATGGGCAGGCACACCTTGGTTCTGGGTCCTCCTTTCCTGCGTGTGAGGGGAGCACCCTGTTGCAACAGATCAATAAAGATCAGGCTTACTAGCTGCTTTGCTTCTCAATATTCTCTTGGTTGGCCTCTGTTGTTTTCTCCTACCAATAGTATACGGGCTCTTGGATACCCCATAACGGAAAAAGAGCAGATTTTGTTTACAACAGCATCAAGCTTTCCTTCTCCAAGATGGGCTACCTCTGTACTCTCTCCTCAGGTAGCTTTCCCTATTTTGAATTATCATACGACATGGTGGAAGGGAGATCTCATTTTTGCCTACTTTATTGCTAGACAGCCTGTGCTCAGCCAGTTGGTATGTTGTATGTATAAGGAAATTCTGCCCATGGTATGACTATTTTCCACCTTCTCATTTCGACTCTCTGGCACCCTACCTGCATAACCTAGCAATCCCAAAATATAGACACGCTTTTACCCTCGCAAAATTGAATGTACTGCCCTCGGCTGTACTTGAGGGACGATTCCAACGCATTCCACACGAAAAACGCTTATGTCCCTGTGGAGATGGCAGTACCGAATCGGTAGCACATGCCCTTCTGGCTTGCCCTCTTTATAAAGACTTGAGGAATGAGATGATCACCCCTCTTTTATTGTCCATTCCGGGTCATCCAACCACTGCCTTTTCTCTTGGAAGATCAAGATGAGCAGATGAAAGCAAAGTCTGCAAGGTTTTTAGCTGGGGCAATCAGAATAAGGTCCACTATTTGACTGCTGATTCAGGATCCTAAAGTGTGTTTTATATAATCAACTTTTTATTTCAGTTTTTTATATATCGCATTGTTGTATTGTTGCTATGGCTGATGGCTGACGCAAATAAACATTCATTCATTCATTCATTCATTCATTCATTCCTTCATTGTATGTGTCTCTTCCTCCAAAACACCTTGAAGGGTCTTCATGTGCACAAGGCTGCCCCCCGTTCTCCACACCCACCCTCATTCTCACACCCACCCTCCGAGGAAAGCTAGATCTAGAGAGGTGGGCCCAAGGCCTGCTTGAAGGATGGGAGGGGGCAGCCTGGGTTTTCCCAGCTTTTAAAGTCCAACACTGTAGCCACATGGCCTCCAAACCTCATGATTTCCCCGAAGTGTGCATTGCAGTGCCTCTAGGCTCTCATGAAAGGGTTGTACCCTATTCAGGATACGTGTCTACAGCCCTGAGGACAGTGGCAGCCAGGCCCAGTGGTGGGTTCTGCATTGGGGGCAGCAAAGATCCAGCTAGGAAGCAATCACCGTATTTTTTGCTCCATAAGACGCACCTGACCAGAAGACGCACCTAGTTTTTAGAGGAAAACACGAAAAAATATATTCTGAATGAAGGGGAGCCACGGCTCCCGTCCGTCCTCCGTGGCTCGCTTTAAAGCAGCAGAGCGGACTGCTCCTCTCCGCTTTGCTGCTTTAAAACAGCCTCAGAGGAGGGAAGGAAGGGGAGCCATAGAATCATAGAGTTGGAAGAGCCCACAAGGGCCATCGAGTCCAACCCCCTGCCAAGCAGGAAACACCATCAGAGCACTCCTGACATATGGTTGTCAAGCCTCTGCTTAAAGACCTCCAAAGAAGGAGACTCCACCACACTCCTTGGCAGCAAATTCCACTGCCGAACAGCTCTTACTGTCAGGAAGTTCTTCCTAATGTTGAGGTGGAACCTTCTTTCTTGGAGTTTGGATCCATTGCTCCGTGTCCGCTTCTCTGGAGCAGCAGAAAACAACCTTTCTCCCTCCTCTATGTGACATCCTTTTATATATTTGAACATGGCTATCATATCACCCCTTAACCTCCTCTTCTCCAGGCTAAACATGCCCAGCTCCCTTAGCCGTTCCTCATAAGGCATCGTTTCCAGGCCTTTGACTATTTTGGTTGCTCCTCCTCTGCCCTCCTCGTTCCAGCCTTGGCTCTCGTCCGTCCATCCCTCCTCCACGGCTCACTTTAAAGCAGCAAAGCAGACAGGAGCCGCTTACACATCCCTCCTCCATGCAGCATTGGCTTCATAAGACGCACAGACATTTCCCCTTACTTTTTAGGAGGAAAAAGGTGTGTCTTATTGAGTTAAAATACGGTTATCAGCGTTGCTGACCCTGGGCGGCCCACTCCATTCTGAAGCCGCAAGAACTGGCCCTATGCTTTTCACCAGCTCTGCCGCCACATAAGCTCCCAGTCCTCATGCTTTTGTCTCTTCCTTCCCCCCCCCCCTCTTTTGCACCACTTCTTGGGACAATCCCCTTTGGGGCTAGAGCCCCCTGGTGCTAGCAGAACCCTCCTGGCACAACCCAGCAACTCTGCACGGAAACGGCTGTCATGAGCGACAATTGTGGGCCAATTGTGAAGCCGACTGCAAAGCTCACCGAGACAATGCGGCGATAAGTCTCCGGGGCGGAGGCGGTCTCGAAGGGCGGGTGCCCCACCAGGAACTCGTAACACAGGATCCCGATGCACCAGTGGTCCACCTTCTCGTTGTGCGGTTTGCCTTCAATCATCTCAGGGGGGAGGTAGTCCATAGTCCCGCACATGGTCTTTCTCCTGAGGCAGAGCAGGAGATCAAGGGCGGTTAAGAGCTGAAGGGATCTGGGGCAGCGCAGTGAAGAACTAGGGCCTCAGATATCCCGGGCAAACCAAACCAAGGGCGCTCCCCCCTTACCTGAGCGAGGGGGCATGCACGGACCAGCCGAAATCAGCAATCTTCAGCTCCCCCTTCAGCCCCATAAGCAAGTTCTCCGGCTTGATGTCCCGGTGGATGACCTTCTTGCTGTGACAGTAGAGGAGGGCGTCAGCCAGCTCTTCCATGTACTGCAGAGGTGAAGCAAAGAAGGGTCCGTTGCGTACACCTTGGGACACCAGTGCCTTGCTATCTGAGAGACTTGAACCCGCCGCCCTGCTCCTTTGGTGCGCTGGGTAACCTCAAACTGCACCCTTTGAATGACAGCCAAACAGATCAGCCACATACCTACGGGACCGCCTCTCTTGGTATGCCCTAAAAGGACTTTAAGGTCCACAAATGACAACATTTTGGAGTTCCCAGGGTGCAAGGTGGTTAGACTGGTCTCCGCTAGGGCCAGGGCCTTTTCAGCACTGGCTCCGACGTAGTGGAACGCTCTGTCACAAGAGACCAGGGCCCTGTGGGACTTGACATCTTTCCGCAGGGCCTGCAAGACAGAGCTGTTCCGCATGGCCGTTGGTTTGGACTTGGTCTGACCCTTATGTTTCCCTGCCCTTATGGTCTTGATTTATCAGCTACTTTAAAATGAGGCTGCATTTTAACATGTATTTTAAATTTTAAATTTTTCTTTTCTTTTCCTCCCCTCTCTTTCCCCCCTATGTTTTTACTGTGAATTCATTGGTGCTAGCTGCCCTGAGCCCGGCTCAGTATAAATAAATTGCATTATTATTATTATTATTATTATTTTGCCAGTTCCAGCTGGTGCGCCCACGATTATTGTTCTTGGACAGGGATAGCCTGGCCAGGATGATTCATGCACTGGTAACCTCAAGATTTGACTAATGCGAACAAACTATTGCCAGCACCAATTCTTAAAAGCTTGCACTGGCTGCCCATATGATACTGGACCCCATTCAAGATTCTTGTATATAATTTGCTAGATTAGTCTTAAGGACACTGTAAAGACCAGCTAATCTCTGCACGTTGACGGAGATCTTCAGGGGAGGTTATTAGTGGTCCTCCATGGTTCAAATGTTCAGCTTATAACCACCAAAAACCCAACCCTGTGGAAACCATTCCAGACTGAGATTAGGCCTTTGGCAAAGCCTTTTCTATTTTTTTCCCCTTTTATAAATATTTTATTGAGTTTTACAGAAAATATAAAGCAACAAAAAATAAACAACAACACAACAATAATAAAAAATGCAATAACACACAAACACAAAACAGCGAAAAATATCAAAAAACAAAAACAAAAGATAAAAACTGTTTTATCCTCATTGTATTCCTTGCATTAACTTATTTCTCCGACCTCCCCAGACCTCCCTTCTCTGTATTCCAGATCATATATTCAATCAGCAAATTCCTTCCCTCTGTCTTGATATTAATTTTGTCTTAATTTTAATATCTTAATAAAACTTAGTTTTCTTAAATCTTAAAATATTGGGTCTTTTTTTAATCTTTAAACTTTTTACTAATAACCTTTTACATTCAATCTGATGTCATCAAACATTCATTATCTTATAGTGACAAAGCCTTTTCTATTTCAGCACGAGTGTTAAAAAGGCTTTGCCAAGGGCCTCTGAGCCCAGGCGCAGTGATTGGCAAGCTCACCGTGGCGCTCCTCTGCTCATCGAAACGCCGGTGTTTCTGCAGCTCCTTGTAGAGCTCCCCGCGAGGGGCATACTCCAGGATCAGATACACACGCTTCCGGTCGTGGAAGTAGTTGTAAAGGCGCAGGATATTGGGGTGGCTGCAGGAAAGGGGAGGCGCGTTAGAATCTACGACCGGGGAGCGGCAGGAAAGCATGCGTAGGCAAACTAAGGCCCAGGGGCCAGATCCAGCCCAATCGCCTTCTAAATCTGGCCCGTGGATAGTCCAGGAATCAGCGTGTTTTTACAATGCTTTTATTTAAAATGCACCTCTGGGTTATTTGTGGGACCTGCCTGATGTTTTTACGTGAGTAGAATGTGTGCTTTTATTTAAAATGCATCTCTGGGTTATTTGTGGGGCATAGGAATTTGTTCATTTCCCCCCAAAAAACATAGTCCGGCCCCCCACAAGGTCTGAGGGACAGTGGACTGGCCCCCTGCTGAAAAAGTTTGCTGAATCCTGAATTAAAGGGATGAAGATCCATGGGGCCACACAATTGCCAGTTCTGGGACCGCTTTTAATTTAATAGCACTCTTTCACTGCTTTTTTTCTTTTCGTTTGCCGGCTCTTTGCGAGGGACAGAAATTTAACAAACAACATCACCTGTACAGCCGGAAACTGACAGGATTTTAGGGACAACAGCTTCTACACCCAAAGAGAGTCCATCTTTTCCAAAAACTTCCTTGGCCGTTTTTGTCCTTGATGCTCACAGGAAGGGGGCAAAGCGGGCCGACAGTTAAAACTATTATGAACTTGGGAAGCCCAGGGGCCTTTGGTCTTTTGCAGTACCTGAGGTGACACTGGATTTCAATCTCCCGCCGCAGCTGATGTTCCACGCACTCCTTCTCCATTTGGGATTTGAAGAGCACCTTGAGCGCCACAATGAACTTGGATTCTTTCTCCCGAGCCAGGTAGACGTTCCCAAATTTGCCTTTGCCCAAAGGACGCCCGATCTCAAAGTCATCAATGGTGAATAAGCGCCTGGGGAGTGGAGAACAAGTTAGCTGCATGACGGCCCAGAGGATTTTGTCATTTTGCAAGGAGGGGACGGGCACCTTGAAACCCTATTGTTCCCCGCAGGGAGACTCTCCTGGCACCATCACTACATACCTTTAGGTACCAGGCAAAAGCATCCCTCTTCTCCCAGGTCTTTGGCTCGTTAAACAATCCATGGCCTTTCGAAGTGGCAGGGTATTGTTTCGGTTTGATATTACAGTCGTACCTTGGAAGTCGAACGGAATCTGTTCCAGAAGTCCGTTCGACTTCCAAAACATTTGAAAGCCAAATCGCAACTTCTGATTGGCTGCAGGAAGCTCCTGTTGGGAAACTGTGTACGTGCAGCTACTCACACAGAGTCAAGTTAAGGTTTGGCAGACAGCCAGAAGGTCATGTGAAGGAGTAAGTCTTCCTGGTGATAACAGAGGCATGGAGACAGCTCCCTGATTGGTCAAGCTCATAGAATCATAGAGTTGGAAGAGACCACAAGGGCCATCGAGTCCAACCCCCTGCCAAGCAGGAAACACCATCAGAGCACTCCTGACATATGGTTGTCAAGCCTCTGCTTAAAGACCTCCAAAGAAGGAGACTCCACCACACTCCTTGGCAGCAAATTCCACTGTCGAACAGCTCTTACTGTCAGGAAGTTCTTCCTAATGTTTAGGTGGAATCTTCTTTCTTGTAGTTTGGATCCATTGCTCCGTGTCCGCTTCTCTGGAGCAGCAGAAAACAACCTTTCTCCCTCCTCTATGTGACATCCTTTTATATATTTGAACATGGCTATCATATCACCCCTTAACCTCCTCTTCTCCAGGCTAAACATGCCCAGCTCCCTTAGCCGTTCCTCATAAGGCATCGTTTCCAGGCCTTTGACCATTTTGGTTGCCCTCCTCTGGACACGTTCCAGTTTGTCAGTGTCCTTCTTGACACTGGCTCTCTCAAGGGAGCGATAATTAATGGTCTACTAACAGGAATGCGTTAATTCTGGAGTTCAGTGTTCAGTGTGTCAGTGTAAGAGTTGTGTGGGAGAGAGCTAGCAAAAGATCTGAGTTCTGTTCCTGTAACTAGTCCACTGTATATAATAAACACCTAGCTACAAGTTCCTGGTTCCTGCTTCGTCTATCCTGTCTGCAGCCAAGTCGCCAATTACTTCTGTGGATTCTGCGTGTACTCTGCTAGATCTGGCTAAGGTGGTGCAACTAGTCAGAAAGCTGCGAAACACCACATAGGTTTTGCCAATCAGAAGCCGTGGAAGCCCTGCCGGACGTTCGGGTTCCAAAAGAACGTTTGGAAACCAGAACAATCACTTCCGGCTTTGCGGGTTTCGGGAACCAAAACGGCTGAGTTGCAGGGCGTTCGGGATCCAAGGTATGCCTGTATAAGTTTGTGTTTTTATATTTAAACTGCTCTGGGATCTTCGGATGAAGAGCGGGGTAGAAATTTAGTAAGTAAATAAGCATGGCTAGCCCCAACCCATTCCCAAGTCCAGAAACAGATTTGTAACCGCCAGCTTTCTGAAACCAGTAACAAGGCAACTCACTCAGGGCCCTCCTTCGGCGGCTGAGCCACGGAGCCAGACTCAATAGGAACCCTGCCTGCGACAGCTGTGGAAACAGAAAACAAAGTCATCTATAACACGGCAAGACCAACACAAGCCCCAGCATCCTTTACGACAAGCAGTCTGGGGAAAACCCCAAAGCAATGGGGTGCATCTGAGGCAATTTCAGCAGCACAGGAATCAGTGAGAGACATGTTACAGAAAAATCTAGGTGCGAGGCTGGTCAGCCACCCAGCTCGTTGGGCAGAGCCCGTGGGCCCCTGCGGAATAAAGGAAGGAGCCCAGCCACCAACCAGAGCAAATAGCTGTAGACGAAAGTTTATTGCGCCACAAGTTCAAAGAGGAATTTTGAACCCCGAGGGTGGGGTGACTTTTAAAACTTTCCCACCATATCCCGGAATACAGTTCGTACAGCATCATTGATACACCATTGCTACATCACTGGCATGTCACAAAAGGGGTAAACAGGGGTTACAACGGGGCACGGGTGGCGCTGTGGGTTAAACCACAGAGCCTAGGACTTGCTGATCAGAAGGTCAGCGGTTCGAATCCCCGTGACGGGGTGAGCTCCCGTTGCTCAGTCCCTGCTCCTGCCAACCTAGCAGTTCAAAAGCACCTCAAAGTGCAAGTAAATAAATAGGTACCACTCCGGCAGGAAGGTAAACGGCGTTTCCATGCGCTGCTCTGGTTCGCCAGAAGCGGCTTAGTCCTTCTGGCCACATGACCCGGAAGCTGTATGCTGGCTCCCTCGGCCAGTAAAGCAAGATGAGCGCCGCAACCCCAGAGTCAGTCACGACTGACTAGACAGGGGTTACACTAGTTTAACCTTGGCAAACATGTCCAGACAAGTCCTTGATACAAGATTAGCAAGACCCAGGTATAAGATGAGCATAGGCAAACACCTCTGAAGTCCCACCACCCAAAGTACAAAAAACTTCCTTTGCATGTCTGGACCCCTTGGGAAGTCTGGTGATGGTACAGTGGTGCCTCGCAAGACGAAAAGAATCTGTTCCGTGAGTCTCTTCGTCTTGCGGTTTTTTTTGTCTTGCGAAGCAAGCCCATTAGCGGATTAGCGCTATTAGCGGATTAGCTGCTAAAAGTCTATTAGCGGCTATTAAAGGCTTAAGGGATTAGCGGATTAGCTGCTAAAAGGCTATTAGCGGCTATTAAAGGCTTAAGGGATTAGCTGCTAAAAGGCTATTAGCAGCTTAGATCAGCTGATAAACGGCTTAGATCAGCTGTTAAGCGGCTCAGCGAACAGCTGTTAAGCGGCTTAGGGGCTTGGGAAAAAGGCTGGGAGGGGAAAAAAAACCCCAGGAATCGCAAGACATTTTCGTCTTGCGAAGCAAGCCCATAGCAAATTCGTTTTGCGAAGCACCTCCAAAACGGAAAACCCTTTCGTCTAGCGGGTTTTCCGTCTTGCGAGGCATTCGTCTTGCGGGGCACCACTGTATTAGGCTTTCCCTGGCCAACAATCAGCTCAGCAATTGTTACTTCTGGGCACTTCCTGGGGTAGGAGGTGTGTATACGTGTCCTCACGCTTGGGGGGGGGGGGGTGGCAGAAAAAAGAGTCGCTTTTCCAAGGGCAAAATAGTGTTGAAATGGAGGAAACTGGCAAAGGAGTTGATTTTATACGATTGCTAAAGCTAGGTAACTTCCCTGAGCTGTCAAGTTGAAAGGATACGTTTATGCATAATATTTGTAACATTTAACAACTTTAAATAATTTCCATAACAGACATTTCCGTAATTTCCGTAACAGACATTTCCAAACGTTTCCACAACGCAGACCAGGTCTTACCCATATTCTGGGCACCCGAATCCTTTGGGCCTTTCTTTGTGCTGCTGGAAATAGCTCTGTGGGCCAAAAGCGATCCAGAAGGGGTGATGGATGATGGAGTATTGGTATCCTTACAGGCCACCCTCTGAGCACTTGTCATGTTGTTCACCCGATACTGCAGGAAAGGGACAACGCAATCAAGAAACAGCCCCATTCAAGGTCACATTTCGTGGTTTTTAAATGAAGACGTACACACAGCCCTGTGTGCAAAGACAGAAAAGTCAGTGTATTTGGTATCAGTAGGTTTTCTGAAACACTCCAGTGATCTGATTTCACTTGTTTATGGACTTGTACTTTTAATCTTTTGTTGGAAGCCGCCCAGAGTGTCTGGGGAAACCCAACCAGGTGGGCGGGGTATAAATAACATATTAATTATTATTATTGCTATTATTACTTGTATTTTGTCAGCAAAGCAAATAACTTTGAAACTGCCGGGTTTGTCTAGTATTAATTGTCTTTACAACTGACATCCATCCACTGTTACCAATGAACTTATGAAATGGGAAAATTTCCATGGAAAAGTAAAATAACGGAGAATGTCCCCCTCACATAACTGGTTATATACCTTCATTTGAAGCCCCATTCATAAATGTGATACTAGTAAAAGCCACAATTTAGAGCCCACAGGCTACCAGACACAGACACACAGATATACACACACACACACACACACACAATAGGACTTTTGTCAAGAGCAGAAGATAAGGTCAAAGACTAGTCATCCAATTTTTGTCTGTCACACATACAGTGGTACCTCAAGTTATGAACTTAATTCGTTCCAGAGGTCCGTTCTTAACCCAAAACCATTCTTAACCTGGGACGCACTTTCCCTAATGGGGCCTCCCGCCGCCACCATTTTTGTTCTCATCCTGGGGCAAAGTTCTCAACCCGAGGTACTACTTCCGGGTTAGCAGAGTTTGTAACCCGAGGTACCACTGTACTCAATTTAACTCACCACCCCAATAAAGATTCCTTCACAACCCATCACAACAGTTGACACATTCCCACCCCACGTATCGTTTTCCCAGCAGTGGCAGATATAGGCAAAGACTTACTTTGGAAAGGCTATACATACTGCTCAGATTTTCCTTATTTGCCATCTTGGATCACAAGATGCTCTGAAAGACCATCGGATCTCAGAATCCTCAGAGGGAGAGACAGCCCGGCTCTGGTGCCCAGCACCAAGTCAGAAAGATTGCGACCAAAATTACCGCAGCTCCAGTGTTGAATCCCAAGAGTCACTCTGCAAAGGGTAAACAGATATCATGCTGTGGAACCGAACCAATGTTAGGAAATCTAGGTGGCAAATGGCTCCTGGGACATGGATTGTGGGCGCCAAATCAGAACATCCAGTCACCATTAAAAAAAAAAAGCAACACCTTTTATTTATTTTTCCAGAAAGCATGAACTAATTCGCGATTCACATCTGACACATTGTTAATATCACCCTTTTAACAGAAACTGCTAATACATGTTTAATTTTCTGTCCACAATAAAAATACAGTCGTACCTCCATTTATGTAACCAGAGAGTTACATAAACTTTGGGATGCGCACGGGTCAAACCCGGAAGGATTTTACTGGGTTTCGTCACGTGCACATGCGCAGAAGTGGTCCTCAGGTTGTGGAAACCTCGGGATCCGACTGGACCTCCGGAACGGATCCCATCCGCAACCGGAGGTACCATTGTATTGGCACAATACTTCAGTTTTCAAAAGACTCTATTCTTTATTGTTCAATTCTGGCCTTCTAATACGCCCTGTAGCAAATCCTCCCACAGCTATACAGCGGTACCTTGGTTTACAAACTTAATCTGTTCCGGAAGTCCATTCTTAAACGAAATCGTTCTTAAACCAAGGCGTGCTTTCCCATAGCAGCGGGGGACTCAATTTACAAATTGAAGACCCTCAGCAGGAAGCAAAACCTGTTCTGATTTCAAGGGAAAGTTCACAAACCAAAACACCTACTTCCGGGTTTGCAGCGTTCTTAATCCAATATGTTCATAAACTGAGGTGTTCTTAAACCAAGGCACCACTGTACTATACCGACTGATTCTTTTAAAGTAGCAAGGGAATACCTTTGTATCCCTCCACCTGTTGTCAGCTGAGTTACTGAAAGCACTGCTACTGTGTTTGGTTTGGCAGCTTAAAGAGTGTCACACTCTTTAAGCACATTCATATATTTATAATAGAAAAGTACTGGGAAGAAAGAATATTGTTTTCTCCTTCTAAACATACAAATGGTTGTTTGCAGCACGTGAAACTTTCAGGTTAAAAAATAAGGATGTCTGCTGCCCCAGTTTATGCTCCACATTTGATCACACTATTATTAATGTGTGCACAGAATAATTGAATGCCTGAGTACAGGTACATGCATATGTCACAGCTTGCAATATAATTGCCTGAAGGGATGTTCCTGCCAGCTTTATTTTTGTGATAACTTGTTGACTTGCCTTGGGTGTGCTCTCGTTTGGGATAGGGGGATAGAGTCCATTGTGCATACAGTCATTCATTTTCGAGAAAAGGTTCTGACAAAGCCCGGCAAAAATATTATTTCACATCCTGAAATATTACTGTGAACAGATTTAGTGTGTGCTTAGTGGCATGCCTTCCAGCTGCAGGAGAGTTCTCAATCACCTACACCTAACTATACATAAATATCCCTAAAAGTGGCATTTATGAATGCAACACCTAACAGTTAAATTCAATTACCTTAAGCATGTGTTGAAAAGCATTTCATACCCGGGGAAGTGCTACAGAAATCACAAGCAAAAAACATACCTCCAAGTTAGTAGTATGATGGCAAAATAATCCCCCCCTCCCGTGATCTACTTTTTCCTTCTTGCTTTGAGGGTGGGGTGGGTTTGGGTTTCTTGTTGTTTTTTGGTACAATCCAGTAGTTTATAGACTTTATGAATCAAATATAAATGGGAGCAACCATATGATGCTACTTTCAGCACACTGTTCTGGAATAAACGCCTCGTCTGCACTATAAACATTTTTTAAAAACAGCACCATACCATTTCAAGCAGCGGAGGGGGGGGGGCTGGGAAATGTAGATTGGCTAAAGGTGCTGCTGAGTTATTAGGAGACCCCCCCCAAAAAAAAGATCTATAATTCCCAGAGCGGTTCAACAACCAATCCCTCCTCGCAGGGAACTCAGGAAGGGGAAGGGGTCTCCTAACATCTCTCAGCACCCTTAGCAAACTATAGTTCCCAGGATTGGGGAGGGGGGAGATCTATGACTGTTTACAGCACTATGAAGCTGCTTTCCTATGCATAGTGCGGATTGGGCCTTTACCAGCTCTACGCGGGGCTGCCCTTGAAGCTGTCCCAGAAACTCCAGCGGGTGCAGAATGCTGCAGCGAGGCTCCTCACAGGGTCTCTACCATGGGAGCATATTCACCCAGTGCTTTTCCAGCTGCACTGGCTCCCGGTGGAGTTCAGGGTCAGATTTAAGGTGCTGCTTTTGACATTTAAAGCCCTTCACGGCCTAGGACCCTCGTACCTACGAGACCACCTCTCCTGGTATGCCCCACGGAGGACCTTGAGGTCATATATAGCAACACCCTAGAGGTCCCGGGCCCTAAGGAAGTCAGATTAGCCTCAGCCTGAGCCAGGGCCTTTTCAACACTGGCTCCGGCCTGGTGGAACGCTCTGCCTCATGAGACCAGGGCCCTGCAGGATCTGATTTCTTTCCGCAGGGCCTGTAAGACAGAGGTGTTCCACTTGGCCTTTGGCTCAGAATCAGTTGGATTCCTTCCCCCTTTTTCTTTTTCCTTTCTCCTCCCATGATGAGATCGCTCCCTAATTGTTTTAATGTTGTATCTTAATCTTTTAAACTGTATTTTAATAAACTTGTTTTTATTATTGGTTGTTAGCCGCCCTGAGCCAGGTCTTGGCTGGGGAGGGCGGGGTATTAAAAAAATATTTATTTATTTATTTTACCCCGAGATCCACCCAGAGCCATTATCCACCCAACCCCATGCAGCCCTGTGGCTCTCCTTGCAATACCAGATCCCAGTCTCCCATCAGGTCCGGGAGGGTGGGAGCCGCAGTCCTGAAGGGGGACACGGGGGATCCCCGTCCCTGCCCCGCCGACCCCTTTTTCCTCCCACCGGCCCGCGGGATTCCCTACCTACCTGCCAGCCAACAGCCTCCCATCCGCGTCGCCGCAAAAACGCCTTTGCCTTCGCTTTTCAAATCTGTCCTCCCGAAGCCCTATTGGCTGCTGCCGCGTTCCAGACGGGCCTCCTAATTGGTTACCAGAAGCCAGCAGCTCCGCCTCCCCTTCCGAAGGAGCGGGTCTCCCGCTTTCTCATTGGCTAACGGAAGGGCCTCTCGCGCGCCTCTCCTGCCCTTTCCATTGGTCAAGTTTCGAGCATGCGAGTTAGGAAAGGGGGCGGGATTTGCAAAGGAGAGGAAAGGGTACCGATTGGCTGCTTCCCTGCGCCCTTGACGATGCTCGCTCCCGGTTGGTTAAAGTCGGGAGACGGCCGAGCGCAAGCTTAGTGGTTGCGAGGACCTTGTCAATCTCCCCCCCACACCAAAGCTGGCCAATCAGAAACGAGGAAGAGCAACGTAGGGAGGGATATGTCGGCCATTTTGTGAAACGACAAGCATTGGGAGACGTGAGCCGAAAGAGGGATGGAGGGCCGCCAGGCAAAACAGCGCACCCTGGAAACCAGAGAAGGGGCGGGACCAGTGTAGAAAGAGCGGCCAATGGTCTTCCGCTAGGCGTATCCCACCAATTGCAGACGAAGGTGGAAGTAGGCGGGCCAACGCGCAACTGATGGACACTTCAGTTGACCAATCACGCGGAAATAGAAGTGTAAGTGTTGAAGGGCCACCCAAGGTTCATCTAGTCCAACCCCGAGCAATGCCGGAAACAGAAAAACAAAGTCAAGCTTTGCACAGCTAACCAATAGGATTAATTATAGAGAAATAAAACTTAATTCTGCTTTTATAACATTTGAGGTTAGAGAAGGATCGTCAGTAAAAATCAGAAAGGAGCAGGCCGGGGCGTTGCTGTTCCCCGGCCAGCGGAGACTCTAATCATGTCTCATGCGCTCTCCGTTCATCATGTTCTGTTCTCCCGGAGGAGGAACAGGTAAGGATATACCTCACTGACGATACCCAGCTCGTATGGACGCCGGGGCCGCCATTTTGCGCACAGCCTCTCAGGTCACGGTGGCGCAAAAGTGAGCTGCCTTGGAAACTCTTCGCGGGAGATTAAAACGCCTCCCGCTGCGACATTTTGCACCGTTTCCCGCGGCAAAGCTCTTTGTGCAGAGCGGCATATAAGCAACCCTGCCGAAGAGCCGCCTGCTTTCCCAGGGCGCCATGCGCCAGCTAATTTGCATGGGGCGGTGACGTCGCTCGAGAAGGTACAAGGGCAGCCCTACCGTAATTACTGGGAGGAGCCGGGCAGAGCCAGGGGCCTCTGGAATTTAGTTTTTTGTAAATAATTTTTATTAGTTTTCATTAAAAACACTCCAGTTCATAGAATATCAAACCTTGCCACATCTTAATTCAAATAATAAAGCCAATTATACATTCCAAATTATATATTTTAAAAAAGACTTCCCATGTTCTGGCTGGTCAGCAGAATTTTTTTTATTTCTTGTTCCTGCTTTTTTCTCCTTTATTCCCAATATCATAGTTCCAATCTTAATCCTTTATCTAAGGGGCCTCTGGAATTTTGCACGCTACACCAATAAAAAATAATGGATTTGATACCCATTTGAGACTATGGAGCGTTTAGCCAGTTTAATTTTGAATTTTTTGGGGGGGGTAGGGGACAACGCTCCTCATCTTCCTATTTGCCAGAGACCCTCAAGAAAGATTCTGTGCGGATGCCAACTAATTAATGTCTAGGATGCAATGGCCTCCAGATATTTATTTTTATTTATTGCATTTATAGGTAAAGGTACCCCTGACCATTAGGTACAGTTGCGGATGACTCTGGGGTTGCGGCGCTCATCTCGCTCTATAGGCCGAGGGAGCCGGCGTTTGTCCGCAGACAGCTTCCGGGTCATGTGGCCAGCATGACTAAGCCACTTCTGGCGAAACCAGAGCAGCGCACAGAAATGCCGTTTACCTTCCCGCCGGAGCAGTACCTATTTATCTACTTGCACTTGACGTGCTTTCGAACTACTAGGTTGGCAGGAGCAGGGACCGAGCAACAGGAGCTCACCCTGTCGCGGGAATTCGAACTGCCGACCTTCTGATTGGCAAGCCCTAGGCTCTGTGGTTTAGGCCACAGCGCCACCCGCGTCCCATTGCATTTATAACCCACCTTTTATTCCAAGGATCTAGAGGTGGTGTGCACAGTTCTTCTCCTCCTTCTCATTTAATCTGCACACAACAACCCTGTGAGGTAGGTTAGGCTGATAGAGGCAGTGACGGGCCCAAAGTCACCCAGTGAGCTTCATGACCAAGCAGGATTCGAACTCAGGTCTCCCAGGTCCTAGGTCCAGCACGTGCTCCAAATCATCCCCAGCCAACATGACCAGCGCTAAGGGAGAGCACCATGTTAGCTATCAGTGTTGTGTGAGAGATGGCAGACTCCACACATGCCCTACACGTTGAAGCCCCGTGTCCTATCCTGCTTCTGTTATTACTACATTGCATTGCATTGACTTTGAATTCTACGGGAACACCAAGTTGTAAACAATAAAATGCATTGCAATAAAAAAAGCCATTAAAGGTAAAGGGACCCCTGGCCATTAAGTCCAGTCGCAGACGACTCTGGGGTTGAGGCGCTCCTCTTGCTTTATTGGCCGAGGGAGCCGTCGTACAGCTTCCGTGTCATGTGGCCAGCATGACTACGCCGCTTCTGGCGAACCAGAGCAGCGCACGGAAACGCCGTTTACCTTCCCACCGGAGTGGTACCTATTTATCGACTTGCACTTTGACGTGCTTTTGAACTGCTAGGTTGGCAAGAGCAGGGACCGAGCAACGGAAGCTCACTCCGTCATTGCGGGGATTCGAACCGCCGACCTTCTGATCGGCAAGTCCTAGGCTCTGTGGTTTAACCCACAGAGCCAACCGCGTCCCAAAGAAGCCATTAAAATACAGTTAAAAACCACACAGCATCTAGCACATGGGTAGGCAAACTAAGGCCGGATCTGGCCCAATCACCTTCTAGATCCAGCTTGCAGACGGTCCGGGAATCAGCATGTTTTTACATGAGTAGAATGTGTCCTTCTGTTTAAAATGCATCTCTGGGTTATTTGTGGGGCATAGGATTTCATTCATGTTTTTTTCAAAATATAGTCCGGCCCCCCACAAGGTCTGAGGGACAGAGGACCAGCCCCCTGCTGAAAAAGTTTGCTGGCCCCTGATCTAGCACAACACATTACAAGCCCCTCCACCCCCCGCAAAGCTATTGCAAAAAGAATAGCCATCGGCAACATATTTGTCATAACCTACATCACAGGGTTGTTGCAGGGATGAAACGGGGGAGAGCAGGTACGACACCTAGATCTTCTTGGAAGATAATTAGGGTATATAAATGTAATAATTAAATTTGGTCTCCCAGCCTTCTTCCAGGGTCTTTGCAGCAGAAAAAGGGAGGCTTGGCCTATTCATTGCATCCTCATAGCAGCCTTCTGGCATTATCCTGAAATGTCCCAACTGGACCCAGTGAACTTCTTCATGGCTGGGCAGGAATTTGAGCTCCAGTCTCCATAGCCCTTTTAATGGACCTTTAAAGAACCTTTTAATGAAGGTGAAAGAGGAGAGCGCAAAATATGGTTTGAAGCACAACATCAAAAAAACGAATATCATGGCCACTGGTCCCATCATCTTCTGGCAAATAGAAGGGGAAGAAACGGAGGCAGTGAGAGATTTTACTTTCTTGGGCTCTATGATCGCTGCAGATGGTGACAGCAGTCACGAAATTAAAAGACGCCTGCTTCTTGGGAGAAAAGCAATGACAAACCTAGACAGCATCTTAAAAAGCAGAGACATCCCCTGCCAACAAAGGTCCGTATAGTTCAAGCCATGGTTTTCCCAGTAGTGATGTATGGAAGTGAGAGCTGGACCATAAAGAAGGCTGATCACTGAAGAATGGATGCTTTTGAATTCTGGTGCTGGAGGAGACTCTTGAGAGTTCCATGGACTGCAAGAAGACCAAACCTATCCATTCTGAAGGAAATCAGCCCTGAGTGCTCACTGGAAGGACAAATCCTGAAGCTGAGACTCCAAGACTTTGGCCACCTCGTGAGAAGAGAAGACTCCCTGGAAAAGACCCTGATGTTGGGAAATATGGAGGGTGCAAGGAGAAGGGGACAACAGAGGACAAGATGGTTGGATAGTGTTCTCAAAGCTACCAGCATGAGTTTGACCCAACTGCGGGAGGCAGTGGAAGACAGGAGTGACTGGCGTGCTCTGGCCCAGGGGGTCACGAAGAGGCGGATAAGACTAAACGACTAAACGACAACAACAAGTTGAAAGCAGGCAATAAAAGAGGGGTAGGATAGAGGTTTATAAAATTATGGTGTCATGCATTGGCCGGGAATCGAACCCGGGCCTCCCGCGTGGCAGGCGAGAATTCTACCACTGAACCACCAATGCAATACGATCAGGCCTGGAATTTCTTAGCAAATATGCCAAGTATGAAGGACATTCGAGCCCTAGGCAAACACAAGCTCCTCTTGAAGGCTAATTGCCTGGAATTTCCCACTGCAAAAAAATATAACTGACCCATCTTGTCGCCTGCCTTTAATTTTAACCCTCCACCACCTTTAAAAAAAGAAGCGGAAGCCTTTCCCTCGAGTGCACATTTAAAGCATCATCAGCCTTGGCAGCAGAGGCAACAGACTGATCCGTGGCCAACTTTGTCAGTCCTCGGATGACAAGAGGCAGCCTATAATCAGCTCCGGCAGTGGAAGACAGGAGTGCCTGGCGTGCTCTGGTCCATGGGGTCACGAAGAGGCGGACACGACTAAATGACTAAACAACAACTCCATGGTCCAGTCCAATCTATCATCCATTGTCCTAGCCATCTTTCCCACAGGCCTGGAGATGAAGTCTGAGCAGAAGCAAAACGGGGCCCAGTGAGGAAGGAGAGCTGCAAGAGCTTAGAAGCAGGAGAATGGCGACATTTGGCCCACGTAGTTATCTGGAGCAAGCTAGATTTCACAGCCCTGTTTAATGTCTGATGTTTTATTGTATTTTTATTATTTTGTTGGAAGCCGCCCAGAGTGGCTGGGGAAACCCAGCCAGATGGTCGGGGTATGAATAATAATTTATTATTATTGTTATCCTTGGAATTGAACTACGTAGCCATTAAAGGGCTCTTGTTTCATATACTAGTTTAACTCGGCGATAGTAGCCAAGGCAAGGAGGGGAGATGAGAGTCAGTCTCCAGATCTTTTCAGCCCCAGCTGATCTACATAAATCAACAGACTTCATCAACACTGCAGTGGTACCTCGGCTTAAGAACTTAATTCATTCCGGAGGTCCGTTCTTAACCTGAAACTGTTCTTAACCTGAGGTACCACTTTAGCTAATGGGGCCTCCCGTGCCGCCGCCATGCAATTTCTGTTCTCATCCTGAAGCAAAGTTCTTAACCCGGGGTACTATTTCTGGGTTAGCGGAGTCTGTAACCTGAAGCATCTGTAACCTGAAGCGTCTGTAACCAGAGGTACCACTGTACTTTAATGATTGCAATCCAAGTGGCGAATTCGTAAGAAGGATGCTATTTTATTCAGGTAAAAAAGTGTAATAAATCTCATACAGCATTCTCTAACTACAATCAAATGTCCCGAATAAATTTTACACACCCGTTATGCCCCCTTAGTCCCTTTTGCAGGGCGGCCCATTGGGAGACAGGCTTGGGCTTCGCCATTTCTTCTGAAGGAGGCGTTTTGGCACCGCAGATGCATGACCGGAAGCTGGAAAAAGCACGTGTGAATAAATGCGTGGCTTTGCGCAGCAACAGGGCGCTGTTACCACGATTACCGCTGGGGGGAAGCAGCACGCAGCGCAGAATACAGATCTGTGTTGCTGGAACTGTGGGTGGCAGCTGGCAATGTGATACCAGGGAGTGTCAGAGCCCTTGAACAGGTGGCTCGTTCATCCTACCTGTTCTCCCCAACTGTGCTCAGTCTCTGTTTCCCCGTGCCAGCGTAGCTTGGCTCTGCTAGTTGGTTTTCTTGCCCATCTGGAGTGGTCCCCAACCAACGTCTCCTCCGGGGTGGCAGGGGGCTTCACAGGGGCTTCTTCTTCAAGCCCAAGACTGAGATGAAAAGCAGTATTTCCACAGCGGCAGGCAAGGCGCTGTCAGGGGGTGAAGACAGACAGAGGGGGGGGGGTCAGTGCTAAGGAGAAGGGCTTCCCACTTCCTGGGGGGAGAAAAACAACGGCTGGGGAACAAATATGTGAAACACACATATGAAAACATTGGAAGGTTCCTAACATGTTAGGAATCATGTTAGGAATCAAGGAGTCAAGCCAGAAGTTGCAAAAAGATGGCTTGCACTCGCTACGAAGAATTGTATTTGAAAATGCTTGTTTTTGAGGCTTTTTTTCATTTCATTTTCATTGCTGATATGCATTTTCTTTTTTAATATTCTGATTATTTGATGTGTGTATGTATGTATATGTAAAATCAAAATACAGTGGTGCCCCGCAAGACGATGCCTCGCAAGACGGAAAACCCGCTAGACGAAAGGGTTTTCCGTTTTGGAGGTGCTTCGCAAAACGAATTTCCTATGGGCTTGCTTCGCAAGACGAAAATGTCTTGCGAGTTCCTGCAATTTTTCCCCCGCTCCCCACCCCCTTTTTCTAAGGCACTAAGCTGCTAATAGCCTTTTAGCAGCTAATCCGCTAATCCCTTAAACCTTTAATAGCCGCTAATAGCCGCTAAACCACTAATAGCGCTAATCCGCTAATGGGGTTGCTTCGCAAGACGAAAAAACCGCTAGAAGAAGAGACTCGCGGAACGGATTCTTTTCGTCTTGCGAGGCACCACTGTATATGTAAAATCAAAATAAATAACAAAATTAAAAAGGAAGAAAGAAAAGAAAACATAGGAAGAGCCTACTACCCATCTAGTCCAGAATCCTGTTCTCACAGTGGCCAGCTAAATGCCTGTGGGAAGCCCACAACACACACAACGTAACAGGCTGTTTTTGACTATGTAACTTCTATTTCAAACACAATTCAACATATAATATCTCACAACGTGTAATTCCATAGACCGACACATCATGCAAACAGAACATATCCTGAAAAATTAAAGTCCAATGGATGGTCAGGAGATAAAGTCCATTCGGTTCCTAAATTAGATATCATGCCATACCTTCAGGTTTTCCATCTGATATGATATCTGCATACAAGGAACGTTAGAATCCTCAAAGCAGCGACATGTGGAACACCGTAAGATAAACATACCATATTGTGGTTATTGCCAATATGCCAGTTTAGAAACTGAATGGACTTTCATCTCCTCACCATCCATTTTTCAGGATATGTTCCGTTTGCATGATGTGTTGGTCTATGGAATTACACATTGTGAGATATTATATGTTGAATTGTGTTTGAAACAGAAGTTACATAGTCAAAAACAGCCTGTTATGTTGTGTGTGTTGTTACTAGGATTGTATTTACATAACCTAAGGTTTGGTAGTGTTTTGCATGTGGGAAGCCCACAAGCAGCATCTGAGCAGAAGATGTTTGATGTTGTCGCTTTTTTGTTATTAATATTCTGTTGGGAGCCGCCCAGAGTGGCTGGGGAAAGCCAGCCAGATGGGCAAGGTATAAATAATAAAAAAATGTTGTTGTTGTTGTTATTATCATTATTATCATCATCATCATCATTATTAGAGTCCTCTCCCCTCCTGAGGTTTCCAGCAGCTAATATTCAGAAGTATTGCTGCCTCCCGCTGTGGACACAAGAGTGTAGCTATCCTGGCCATTAGCCATCAATGGCCCTCTCCTCCATGAATTTGTCTCATCCTCTTTTAAAACTGATGGTCACCACTGTCTCCTGTGGGAGGGAGTTCCACAGTTTAACTCTGCACTGCATGAAGGACTTTATTATGTCTGCCCTGAATCTTCCAACAGTCAGCTTCGTTGGTTGTCCAAGACTTTTAGGGTTATGAGGGAGAAGAGCTTTTCTCCATCCTCTCTCTCTCTCCATATATTGTATTTTTCCATGTATTAGACAAGGTTTTTTGACTCAAAAATCATGTCAAATAACTGGGGTTGTCCCAGTGGCGTAGCATGGGGGGTGCAGGGGGGGGCCGGCCGCACCGGGCGCAAGATCTGGGGGGGGGGGGCCGCACGCTCGCACTCGCAGCTCTCTGCCCCTACCTGGCTCACTCACTCTCTCTCACTGCAGTGCTGGCTGTGCGAATCCGATCCGAGCCGCCGGGTCGCCGCCCACTGTGGAGGGGAGGGTGCCAGGCGTGCGGTGCGGAGAGAGAGCGAGGGACTATCTGGGGGAGGGACAGTGCAGCGGGGGGGGGGGGGGGCGCAAATTACTTGCCTTGCCCCGGGTTAGGGGGCGCAAATTACTTGCCTTGCCCCGGGTGCTGACAACCCACGCTACGCCACTGGGTTGTCCTATATACGGATAGTAGTGAGGGGGAAGCTGCGTGCTGCCAGCCAGCTGGTTGGCGACCCGCGCTCTAGGGAGCTTCCTGCCCGCAGTGGCGTGGGGGGAGCGGCTGCCCACTTTGCCAACCCCCAGCAATGGCCCTGCTGGGGTGATGGCGCGCAGGCAATTCCCCCTAAAAAAGAAAGCTCAACAACTTTGGGCCATCTCCCCTCATTTTCTTTAAATTTAGTCCCCCCAAATAGGGAGCGTCTTATACATGGGGGCATCTTATACACGAAAAAATGTACAGTGGTACCTCGGGTTAAGTACTTAATTCGTTCCGGAGGTCCGTACTTAACCTGAAACTGTTCTTAACCTGAAGCACCACTTTAGCTAATGGGGCCTCCTGCCGCTGCCGCGCCGCCGGAGCACAATTTCTATTCTCATCCTGAAGCAAAGTTCTGAACCTGAGATACTATTTCTGGGTTAGCGGAGTCTGTAACCTGAAGCGTCTGTAACCTGAAGGGTACCGTATTTTTCGCTGCGTAAGACGCACCAGACCACAAGACGCACCAAGTTTTTTGGAGGAGGAAAACAAGAAGAAAAAAAATCTGACTCTCAGAAGCCAGAACAGCTGTGCAGTGATAGCAGCAATCCCCCTTGCTGTTCTGGCTTCTGGGATAGCTGCGCAGCCTGTATTCGCTCCATAAGATGCACACACATTTCCCCTTACTTTTTAGGAGGGAAAAAGTGAGTCTTATAGAGCAAAAAATATGGTATGTAACCCAAGGTACCACTGTATCCACACATATAGAGAACTAAGAATCTACCTGCAGAAGCCCATGATGTACCAGTACGTGACCGTCTCCCAGCGCTCAAAGACGAAAAAGGAGAGGCAGATGGAGGCACTGCAGTGGGCAGCCAGAGCTAGGGGGGAGCAGTCAGGGAAACCAGCGTCATCGTAAAGTGAGGCCTGCATTAGCAGGCAGCTCTACATGACCTGGACCTCTTGCACAGAAAGGTGCCAGACATTTTGCGCCAGGGAGTGAACTGGGAGAGAGAAGAAACCATCCCGACACCAAGGAGGAGAGATCAGCCACTCCCCCTCTGAGCATTTGCCGGATCAAATGTGATTTAGGTGCAGAGCTGTCAACTTTGCCCTTTTCTTGCGAGGAATCCTATTTGGAATAAGGGAATTCCCCTTAAAAAAAGAGAAACGTTGACAGCTATGTTTAGGTCACAGAGACCCCCCCCCAATAGTTGGGGCAATCCAAGATCCCAAAGGCATTTACAATGCTTATTAGTAAATTTGAGGGCTCCTTCGGGGGACAGATCAGGCCAGATATACCGTATTTTTCGCTCTATAAAACGCACCAGACCACAAGACGCACCTAGTTTTTGGAGGAGGAAAACAAGAAAAAAAATATTCTGAGTCTCAGAAGCCAGAACAGCAAGAGGGATCGCTGCGCAGCGAAAGCAGCAATCCCTCTTGCTGTTCTGGCTTCTGGGATAGCTGAGCAGCCTGCATTCGCTCCATAAGACGCACACACGTTTCCCCTTACTTTTTAGGAGGGGAAAAGTGAGTCTTATAGAGCAAAAAATACGGTAATTCGGTTGTGAGGAACCTTTGACCACCGGGTGTTGCTGAACTACAACTCCCGAGCAAGCATGGTCCAAGACCAAGGATGAATCATAGAATCATAGAGTTGGAAGAGACCACAAGGGCCATCGAGTCCAACCCCCTGCCAAGCAGGAAACACCATCAGAGCACTCCTGACATAACTCCCATGATGGGAGCTGTAGTTCAGCAATATCTGGAGGGCCACCAGCTGGTGTATTTTAATGAATAAAACAGCAGTGGGTGCCCCTTCTAGCGGCAGGGACGTCGATCCTACGGAGGCCACAAACATCCCAAAACACCCTTCTCCACTTCGAACCCAGCTACTTTCTCTGGAGTAGAAATGCCGGCCATTCCTGGCCAATGCAGTCCCCGTTTTTGCATTTCTTCCACCTTCTCCGCATCATGCAGTTGGTTCCTGACCTTTCCCGCCCTGACCTGGCCACAGTGATCCATGCGACGGTCACCTCCAGGCTCGACTACTGTAATTCGCTCTGCGCGGGGCTGCCCTTGAAGCTGACCCAGAAACTCCAGCGGGTGCAGAATGCTGCAGGGAGGCTCCTCACGGGGTCTCTGCCATGGGAGCATATTCACCCAGTGCTTTTCCAGCTGCACTGGCTCCCGGTGGAGTACAGGGTCAGGTTTAAGGTGCTGCTTTTGACCTTTCAAGCCCTTCACGGCCTAGGACCCTTGTACCTACGGGACCGCCTCTCCCGGTCTGCCCCACGGAGAGCCTCAAGGTCCATAAATAGCAACACCCTAGAGGTCCCGGACCCTAAGGACGTCAGATTAGCCTCAACCAGAGCCAGGGTCTTTTCAGCACTGGTGGAACGCTCTGCCTCATGAGACCAGGGCCCTGTGGGATCTGATTTCTTTCTGCAGGGCCTGTAAGACAGAGTTGTTCCGCCTGGCCTTTGGCTTGGAGCCAATTTGATTCCCTCCCCCTCTTTCTTTTTTCTTTTCCTTTCTCCTCCTGCGATGAGGCTGCATTTTAATATTTTAATGTTTCAATATTTTAATTGTTGTATTTTAATCTTGTTTTTAAGTTGTAATCATTCAATTTGTTTTTATTATTGCTTGTTAGCCACCCTGAGCCCGGCCTTGGCTGGGGAGGGTGGGGTATAAATAAAAATTATTATTATTATTATTATTATTATTACTCCCGCTGCCTCGGTGACGGGCAGCAAGGGAAGGAAGCCCCTTGCCTCACAAAGCTCTGCCACCAGAGGCAGCCCCCGTCTCGACTGACCTGCAGAAAGCAAAGATCCACCAGTACAGGCCGCTGTCCCACTGTTCAAAGAGGAAGAAGAGCAACGTGACGGAGGCAGAGGCGTGGGCGCCTGTGGCTGGAGCGGAAAGGAGACTCAGTCAGGGAGCAACAATGCGTGAAGGGCAGGAACCCCTCAAGTCCTCCTGGGGCAGCTGTGGGGCATCGGGGCTGGCCTACACAGGGGACGGCAACAACCCAGAACGTCCGCGTTCCCACGCGAGAACTGCCTACCAGCGTTCCTCAGCCTTGCGTCCCCCGATGTCGTAGGGCTACAACTCCCATCGTCCACTGCTAGCTTAGCCAGTGGGTCAGGGGTGATGGGCGTTGTAGTCCTACGACATCGGGGGACGCAAGGCTGAAGAACGCTGCCTGACGGACTGAGACGTAAGTGCTTTGGCAAAGCGGGCAGGAGCGGGCATCCAATGGGCCTCAGCGCCTTCTGGTGCCCACCTGCACGAGATAACATGGGCACCTGAGTTCAGTTTTTTGAAGCTCTCAGGTTCGGCTCCCTCAATTTGCAGGTCTGACGAGTCCAAGTTGCCCTCTCTGTGGCTTCCCTCTGCCACCCACCCCACGTAACCCACGTCCAGTCTATCCCCTTTTCAAAGGATACAGAGGAGGCTCTGCACGTTGTTGAACATGGACACTCCAGAGAGAAAGCCGGCCAACTCCACCGCAAAAAGCCCGAGTGTCACCGACAGGGCAACCACCATCCTGAAGGGAGGAAAACCACAGGGAGGGTTACGTCTTGCGTCTCTAGAAAACCTGAAATTCTGAGCCCAATTACAGTGGTACCTCTGGTTGCGGAGGCCCGTTCGCAACATGAAAAGAGCGCAACCTGCAGCGGTTGCGATTTGCCACTTCTGCACATGCGCGTGACATCCTTTTGCGCGTTTGCGCATCTGCGCATGCGCGAGCGGCGAAACCCGGAAGTAACCCTTTCCGGTACTTCTGGGTCGCCGTGGGACATAACCTGAAAGAACGTAACATGAAGCAAACGTAACATGAGGTATGACTGTACAGTAATCGGTCTCTCTCTCTCCACCCTGCGCCCCAATCCTCTCTCTCTCTCTCTCTCTCTCTCTCTCTCTCTCACACACACACACACAAAATTGTTGTTGGCATCCGTCTGTCTTGGAAGACGATGAAGGACTGCACCTTTGGCGGTGAAGTCAAACTACTGGAAGGTTACAGCGCCTGTTGTGGCTGTAGAGACCAATGCAGGAGAGACATGTTTTGTTGCAGGTGGGGCAGATGAAGGCATCCAGTTGTGCCGATGTAGATGCACCACAGTGTTCTTCCTCTCTGCGCTCCTGCCAGCAGTCACTCCTCCACACACAAAGAGAAAAGGCAAGCCACAAAGCCAGAGGTGGGGAACCTGAGGCCTCTGACTGCTGCTTGGACCACGGCTTCTATCAGTCCCAGCCAGCACGGGCAATGGTGGTCATGGATGATTTGGGACTTGTTAAGTCAGATATGCAGATGACACAACCCTGATGGCAGAAAGTGAGGAGGAATTAAAGAACCTTTTAGTGAGGGTGAAAGAGGAGAGCACAATATATGGTCTGAAGCTCAACATCAAAAAAACGAAGATCATGGCCACTGGGCCCATCACCTCCTGGCAAATAGAAGGGGAAGAAATGGAGGCAGTGAGACATTTTACTTTCTTGGGCTCCATGATCACTGCAGATTGTGACAGCAGCCACAAAATTAAAAGATGCCTGCTTCTTGGGAGAAAAGGAATGACAAACCTAGACAGCATCTTAAAAAGCAGAGACATCACCTTGCCGACAAAGGTCCGTATAGTTAAAGCTATGGTTTTCCCAGTAGTGATGTATGGAAGTGAGAGCTGGACCATAAAGAAGGCTGATCGCCGAAGAATTGATGCTTTTGAATTATGGTGCTGGAGGAGACTCTTGAGAGTCCCATGGACTGCAAGAAGATCAAACCTCTCCATTCTGAAGGAAATCAGCCCTGAGTGCTCACTGGAAGGACAGATCCTGAAGCTGAGGCTCCAAGACTTTGGCCACCTCATGAGAAGAGAAGACTCTCTGGAAAAGACCCTGATGTTGGGAAAGATGGAGGGCACAAGGAGAAGGGGACGATGGAGGACGAGATGGTGGACAGTGTTCTCGAAGCTACCAGCATGAGTTTGACCCAACTGCGGGAGGCAGTGGAAGACAGGAGTGCCTGGCGTGCTCTGGCCCAGGGGGTCACGAAGAGTCGGACAAGCCTAAACGACTAAATGACAACAAGTTGAAAGCAGGCAATAAAAGAGGGGTAGGATAGAGGTTTATAAAATTATGGTGTCATGCATTGGCCGGGAATCGAACCCGGGCCTCCCGCGTGGCAGGCGAGAATTCTACCACTGAACCACCAATGCAATACGATCAGGCCTGGAATTTCTTAGCAAATATGCCAAGTATGAAGGACATTCGAGCCCTAGGCAAACACAAGCTCCTCTTGAAGATTAAATGTCTGGAATTTCCCACTGCAAAAAAATATACCTGTAATTGGCCCATCTTCTCGCCTGCCTTTATTTTTAACCCTCCAGCACCTTTAAAAAAAGAAGTAGACGCCTTTCCTTCGAGTGCACATTTAAAGCATCATCAGCCTTGGCAGCAGAGGCAACAGACTGATCCGTGGCCAACTTTGTCAGTCCTCGGATGACAAGAGGCAGCCTATAATCAGCTCCAGCAGCAGTCCCGCTCCTTTTCTTCTCACGCCATCTCCTCCACCCCTTCAGAGCTTTAATCTAAACCTGGATTTACGGCTGCTGTCAGCTAGGTGGAGCAGTGGCCACATCTGCTGTGAAGACAGCAAGCTCCCAACCCTTTTGCGGGACAGAGAGGTGCCATTATCTGGTGCTGTTGTTTCTCTTGTATGTTGTAAACAGATTTTTAATAGGTATATGGTCTGCATTCTATCGGTGTCCTTAATGCTTACTTTTTCTACATTTTCAGCTGTTCTCGTTTATAATCTGAAAAGGGTAGGGTATAAATAAATACGGCATCAGCGTTATCCAGCGCTGACGTTTGCTAGATGATGAAAAACATGAGAAGCTGGGAGACATCAGCGCTCTCGGCAGCTCCAGAGAAAGAAGGGCGATGGAAGAGCAATGTGAGGTTACACCATACAAACACACAGCTTTCACCATTATTATTTGCACACCTTGCAAGCACAGATTCATAAATCCACATTTCAAAGGGAAACCTTTCAGACCATGAATGTTATTAGGTAGCCAAAAGGAACAGGGCAGAGGAAGGCAGGGAACACATATTTTTCTGTCTTTATCAGCTTGCTTTTAGGGGCTGTTAATATACATATTTTCCTAATATTTATATCCCACCTTTCTAAAAGCAATCAAAGAGCCTTACAAATACAGTGGTGCCTCGCAAGACGAAATTAATTCGTTCTGCGAGTTTTTTTGTTCTACGGGTTTTTTTCGTATTTTGAAGCACCAATGTGTATTGATGGTTTCCCATAGGAATTCATTGGCGGTTTAAAAAAAAAAGGTGCAAGACGTTTCGTCTTGCGAAGCAAGCCCATAGGGAAATCCGTCTTGCGAAGCAACTCAGAAAATGAAAAACTCTTTCGTCTTGCGAGGTACCACTGTAAAGCAGAGCAAAGCAACATTCAGATAATCTGAAAACCTAACAACTGGGGCAACCCAGTCAGACGGGTGGGGTATAAGTAACAGATTACTATTAATAATAATATTATTAACAAGCTTTAAAAGATGCAGCAGGATCTAAGTCCTTGTTTTAAATACATGTTCTGGAAAAGCCTACAAAAATAAATCAGTGTATTTCTCTTGGGAGCCTGTTTCAAGTTATGGCCACTACAACCAAAAACCTTTTTTAAAGCATAAAAAAACCGATGAGCAGCAGAAGCACCCAGAGAAGGGCTGTAGCAAAGAAAGTTCCAGGCAGAGCACTTACTCTGTGTCTTGGTTCTCAAACTCCTCCTGGGTGCACTGGAGAGGCAAGGAAGCGCGGACATTGTTTTCCTGGATTGCAGAAAGACAGAGAAACCACCGTTTAGGCCATGCATTCGCCCATCACAAGAACAAGGTAGCGATAGCCTCAGAACCTCTTTACTACTGCACCGGTTCCATTATGCTTTATCTATTTTGTATTTATTTACATTTATATCATAGAATCATAGAATCCTAGAGTTGGAAGAGACCACAAGGGCCACCGAGTCCAACCCCCTGCCAAGCAGGAAACACCATCAGAGCACTCCTGACATATGGTTGTCAAGCCTCTGCTTAAAGACCTCCAAAGAAGGAGACTCCACCACACTCCTTGGCAGCAAATTCCACTGTCGAACAGCTCTTACTGTCAGGAAGTTCTTCCTAATGTTTAGGTGGAATCTTCTTTCTTGTAGTTTGGATCCATTGCTCCGTGTCCGCTTCTCTGGAGCAGCAGAAAACAGCCTTTCTCCCTCCTCTATATGACATCCTTTTATATATTTGAACATGGCTATCATATCCCCCCTTAACCTCCTCTTCTCCAGGCTAAACATGCCCAGCTCCCTTAGCCGTTCCTCATAAGGCATCGTTTCCAGGCCTTTGACCATTTTGGTTGCCCTCCTCTGGACCCGTTCCAGTTTGTCAGTGTCCTTCTTGAACTGTGGTGCCCAGAACTGGACACAGTACTCCAGGTGAGGTCTGACCAGAGCAGAATACAGTGGCGCTATTACTTCCCTTGATGTAGATGCTATGCTCCTATTGATGCAGCCCAGAATTGCATTGGCTTTTTTAGCTGCCGCGTCACACTGTTGGCTCATGTCAAGTTTGTGGTCAACCAAGACTCCTAGATCCTTTTCACATGTACTGCTCTCAAGCCAGGTGTCGCCCATCTTGTATTTGTGCCTCTCATTTTTTTTGCCCAAGTGCAATACTTTACATTTCTCCCTGTTAAAGTTCATCTTGTTTGTTTTGGCCCAGTTCTCTAATCTGTCAAGGTCGTTTTGAAGTGTGATCCTGTCCTCTGGGGTGTTAGCCACCCCTCCCAGTTTGGTGTCATCTGCAAATTTGATCAGGATGCCCTTGAGTCCATCATCCAAGTCGTTGATAAAGATGTTGAATAAGACCGGGCCCAAGACAGAACCCTGTGGCACCCCACTAGTCACTCTTCTCCGGGATGAAGAGGAACCATTGATGAGCACCCTTTGGGTTCGGTCAGTCAGCCAGTTACAAATCCACTGAGTGGGTGAAGGAGCTCCAGGTGGTGCACATGGCTTCCCCCACTGTATCCTCCCAACAACTCTGCGAGGTAGGCTGAGAGGCCCTGACTGGCCCAAGGCCACCCAGTAGGCTTCATGGCCGAGTGGGTATTTGAACCCTGGTCCCCCCTCAGATCCTAGTCCAGGGGACAGCAGACTTTTCAGCAGGGGGCCGGTCCACTGTCCCTCAGACCTTGTGGGGGGCCGGACTATATTTTGAACAACAACAAAAAAATTGAACAAATTCCTATGCCCCACAAATAACCCAGAGATGCATTTTAAATAAAAGCACACATTTCACTCATATAAAAACACCAGGCAGGCCCCACAAATATCCCAGAAATGCATTTTAAATAAAAGCATTGTAAAAACATGCTGATTCCCAGACTACCCATGGGCCAGATTTAGAAGGCGATTGGGCTGGATCTGGCCCCTGGGCCTTAGTTTGCCTACCCATGCTTTAACGTCTCTTTCATTTCCTGCTGCTCCCCAAATTCCTATGAACGAATTCCTATGCCCCACAAATAACCCAGAGATGCATTTTAAATGGAAGGACACATTCTACTCATGTAAAAACATGCTGATTCCTGGACCGTCCGCGGGACAGATTGAGAAGGCGATTGGGCCGGATCTGGCCCCTGGGCCTTAGTTTCCCTACCCATGTCCTAATCCAACACTCTAACTACTACACCCACACTGGCTCTCACCCTGTTCCCATCCCGTTCTTCTGTGGCAAAAAATAGAGGTACCCGAAGAAGCAGAAACATTCAGAGGTGTGACAAAATCAAGAGAGGTCAGCAGAATTATTGTGCGGTCCAAATGTTAGGCTGTTCTCTACAACACTTCACATGTGGTGGGAGTGACAACGCCATTCCCTCTCAGTACTCGAAAGAGCGCCAGGTTTCTTGCTTCCCAGAATCCCTTTCTCTCTTGAGCAGGTAGAACTCCCAAAATATTATGTATTATGTTTTTCATTTTGTATTTTTATGCCATGAACCACCCTGTGAACGTCAAATGAAGACTAGTGTAGTGGTACCTCGGTTTACAAACAGTCCTGTTTACGAACTACAGTGGTACCTGGGGTTAAGAACTTAATTCATTCTCGAGGTCCGTTCTTAACCTGAAACTGTTCTTAACCTGAAGCACCACTTTAGCTAATGGGGCCGCCGCACCGCTATTTCTGTTCTCATCCTGAAGCAAAGTTCTTAACCCGAGGTACTATTTCCGGGTTAGCGGAGTCTGTAACCTGAAGCATCTGTAACCCAAGGTACCACTGCATTCGGTTTAAAAACTCCGCAAAACCGGAAGTAGTGTTCTGGTATCTGAACTTTACCTTGGTCTATGAACGGAAGCTGAACGGTCGATGGGCACCAACGGCGGGAGGCCTCGTTAGGGAAAGCGCGCCTTGGTTTAAGAACGGATTTGGTTTAAGAATGGACTTCAGAAACGGATTAAGTTCGTAAACCAAGGTACCACTGTATACGAATTTAATAAATAATAATAAATCATTGGTTCCATCTAGCACGGCCCTGTGCAGGGCACCAGGTTGGGAAAGGCTGCTCAAGGTTGGGAAAGGGTTCTCAAAGTGTGGCGTGGCGCCAACTTGAGAAATGCCCAGGGTTGCCAGGGGAAAGAGCAAACTCCTATCTCGCCGCTCCCCGCCACCCCGTGTGCCTCTTAAGGGGGTCAGCACACAAACACTGGGCACCCCACCCTCCTCGCATGCCATCTATGAGGCCCAACAATATAATCTCTATTTCACCCACCAATCCTTGAACTAAAATCGCATTCCTGCCCCATCGCCGCGAGGCATTTGCTCTCAGAAGGCCATATTTAACAGCACCAGGCAAACTGCCCGTCTTGGGCAAAGGCTGGAATTGGGGTCTTATTTTTGTTGACGCTTACCGTATTTTTCGCTCTATAGGACGCACCCAACCATAAGACGCACCTAGTTTTAGAGGGGGAGAACAAGAAAAAAAATATCTCTCCCTCTCAGCGAAGCGGCAGGAAAAATGGAGCCCCTTCCATTTCTCCTCCCGCTTCGCTGAAGGGGCTCTGCGCAGAGAGGGAAAGCTGCGCAGCGCCTCTCCAGCAAAGCGAAGCCAGGAGAGGAAGAGGGATCGGGCGGCTATCCCTGAAGCCAGGAGAGCGAGAGGGGTCGGTGCGCACTGACCCCTCTCGCTCTCCAGGCTTCAGCGAAAGCAACGTTGCGCTCCGGAGGCTTCACGTTGCTTTCACTGAAGCCATGGAGCCTGCATTCACTCCATAAGATACACACACATTTCCCCTTAATTTTTGGAGGGGGGAAAAGTGCGTCTTATAGAGCGAAAAATACGGTACTTGTGGGAGACAGAAGCTCTTCTTTGGAAAGCATAAGGCCCATCACACCGTTAAAAAAAGAAATAGGAGCACGTTGAGAAGGGGAAGGGATGGAGTTTGGAGGCTGGGAATAGGTTTCTCACCCTGGACCAGAAGATGGTGATGACGATGACCAAATGGGCCGTGAGGGTCAGGAATCGTGAGGGAACCAGTCCGGTGACCAAAGGCATTGTCTCTCCCAGCATCCAAAAAGTGAGAAATCCTGACAGTAAAAGACAAGAGAGAGGCAGGGACATGAGTAGGAACCCAAGAGCCTGGCTGCTGAATCAAGCCAAAGTGTGTGTGTGTGTGTGTGTGTGTTAGTCTAGCATCCATTTCTGACAGTGGCTAACCAAATGCCTATAGGAAACCCGCAAGCAAGACACTGTTCAGAGGCAGAAAGCCTTCATGACTAGTAGCCACTGATAGCTTTACAATCCTCCATGAATTTGAATCCTCTTTCAAAAGCCATCCAATATGATGGCTGTCACCGTCTCTTGTGGGAGCAGAGTCTACCGTTTACGTGCTAGGTGAAGAAAATATGGGTTTAGCAACAGAGAGTGCCGAAATAAATAATAATAAATTTTTATTTATACCCTGCCCTTCCCGGTTCAGAAACCGGGTTCAGGGCAGCTAACAACAAATTTAAAGCACTTAATTGTAAAAGCAGCATACAATACAATATAAAAACATGAATAAGAATAAAATTCAAAGTTCAGAAATCAATTTAGGGAAAATCCATCTAATAAGCATAAGATAATCCCCAGGGCTAGCTGGCTGAATTAGTCCTACTTGGGCCAGTGAGGAGGCCAGGGGAGAATTAGCTGTGGGGTCTCAGAGCGGGTAATCTTCATAAAAAGGGAGTGGAAGGGAAGAGAAGCGAAATAAAAGATCAGGCTGGATTAAAATTAAAGGCCAGGTGGAATAGCTCTGTGGTGTAAGGAGGTTAAATCCTGAAGGACCTTAGTCTCATGGGACAGAGCATTCCACCAGGTCGGAGCCAGCACTGAAAAGGCCCTGGCGGAGGATAGTCTGACTTCCTTAGGGCCCAGAACCTCTAAACTATGGCTATTCATGGACCGTAAGGTCCTCTGCGGGGCAGACCAGGAGAGGCGGTCCTGTAAATACGAAATCAATTCATTCATTCTTTGACAAAAGAGAGAAAGGTATCATCCTTTGTTTGACCCCACCAAGCAGAACAGGGGTAGCCAAGATGTGCCCTCCAGACGTGGGTGGACTCCAACTCCCATCAGCCCCGGCCGGCATGGCCAAATGGTCAGGGATGCTGGGAGCTGGAGTCCACAAGTATCTGGAGGATAACGCATTTTCTGCCCCCGATTTAATACGTCCATCTGTGAGCAAAGCAAATATTAAGCACTAAAATGGTCCATGACAGCAGCACAAAATTAGATCCACAAACCTCAATTGCAGCAAACGCCAATAAAATATGGGCTTGCTGCAATACAGCAAACCAAACCAGTTTTCCACCAGCCACCATGAAAATATAGGTTGTGTTTTCCCCTAAGATCTGTTCTATGCGGTTTTTGTAAAAAGTGCCTCGCCAAGAACATTCAGGCTGCATCTTTCATTGCACATAAAACTGTATTTTTAAAGCGGCAAAACTTTTACAGAGACCAGGGCCCTGCGGGATCTGATTTCTTTCCGCAGGGCCTGTAAAACAGAGTTGTTCCACCTGGCCTTTGTCTAGAATCAGTTTGATTCCCTCCCCCTCTTTCTTTTTCCTTTCTCCTCCTATGAAGAGACTGCATCCTAATGTTTTAATGTTATATCGCAATCTTTTAAATTGTATTTCAATCAACTTGTTTTTATTATTGGTTGTTAGCCGCCCTGAGCCCGGTCTTGGCTGGGGAGGGCAGGGTATAAATAAATAAATAAATTAGTAATAATAATAATAATAATAATAATACAAGCAATCTAAAATCCTTTTAAAAGTTGGGATGTGGGGCGTGAGGGATCCACCCTGCTTGCACCAGAAAGAGGCCATACGCTTCCCCTCCCCCAACCACCTCCTTAATTGATTAGACACCAAAAGAGGTGCAAATAGAGTCGCACGACCCTCGCCCCATGTCAGGCAGGCACAAATGCGCATGCGCCCTTAATCCCGCCTCAAACAATTAATTTGAAAAACGACAGAGCAGTCATACCCCCCCCCCCTGAATTTCGCCTACAACAACAATATCAAGCCTCCCCCCTCTGCACCCCCGTCTCCCGCCAACCACTTCGGCCCCAAGCTCGATATACGCGAGCGCCGCATACCGCCCCTCGGCTTCAGGGCCTCGCCGTTAGGCCTCGCCGTTGCCCCTGACAACCGCTTCGGAAGCCTCGAAGCTTCCTTTTGCCATCGCGAGAGCTTGAGATCACGAGCGAGTCTGAGCCGGCCATTTTGCCTGCGGGCACCAAAGGCCTGTCGGCTTAACCCTTTACTTGCCGTATTGTTGCTCTCAGCAGCTTTTCTGAACCCGCTCGGTAAAAAGTCGGTTTCTGCCGCCGCAGCGACTACGAATATATGTGATAGATTTAGGGCAGGAGCTTAAAAACCACTCACATATCCAAAGGGGGAGGGTGAAACGAAGCATGATGCTGCATTGCAAAGCAGCTAAGTCCTTCATTGTTATTTTCCCCTTTTCTACGGACCCCCAATGGCCCAGGGGATAATAGTAACTGCAGGAAAATGCCAGCTTCTGAATATTTGTAATCATTTTTATTTGCAGCTGTTTTCCCTCTTGCTTATACATTTTGCAAACCATAGCAGCTCATTTTCCCCTTGCAAAATTTGTCAGAAAAAAAGAAAAGAAAGGAAAAGGCGATCCAACGAATTTTTTTTCCTAACACCGATTATCTACTTTTGGATATGGTAATAGCAGCGGTTATACGGAGCTGTGATGGCCGAGTGGTTAAGGCGTTGGACTTGAAATCCAATGGGGACTCCCTGCGTAGGTTCGAATCCTGCTCACAGCGTGCTTATTTTGCGCGGGGTTTTGCTTGCAGAATCCGATTTAAACCGCTCGCCTTTCTCCTCTCCCCTCGCCCTCCATCTGGAAGAGTAGACGACCAACAAGCTTCGCCGCTGCGAATTCGCTATCTCTCATTTTCGCAGGTGGTTGAAAAGGGGGGTGCTTTTGCATTGCATCTTGCTAGATTATATCAACGGGTGTCACTGCCCCCCCCCAAGACTTCATGCAGTAGGACAAACACAGAGAGAGAGAAAGCAAAATAAAGCAGAAAAAAGCAAAGCTGGAAAACTCCAGCCTTGGAAATTCATCACACCCAACCGGTTTGTTTGCTAGATTACAGTATTTCTAGCAAAGAAGCAGCTCCAGCTGCGACGCATCTGGCGTCTCATTGCAAACCGCCTAAGTCCCCAAACTTCGAGCGGGAATTTTATTTCACCGATTCAAGATTTGATTTTTGGAAAACACCCGGAAGGAGAAGCAGCTCCCCTGCCTTTTATTTTTTTAAATTACGATGATTGTTTGAGCGGCAAGCAAAAACACCTGGAGATGCCGGGGATTGAACCCGGGGCCTCGTACATGCGAAGCACGCGCTCTACCACTGAGCTACATCCCCCTCCGGCCTCTTGCAGCTTCCGCTGACGCCTCTTTGTACTGACAATCTGCAGCCGTCACTGCAACCTACAGATCATCTGCCCTTTGCACAAAGCAGGGGAACTAACGATGTTTTTAACTCTTATATCCACCACCCGCCCCTTCCTCTACATTTGCGTCAAGAAATCCTTTTGTTTTACCCAGCAAAAGGCGGAGAGGAGCCCAGGTCCCTGAGCAAGTGCAGAGCGCCCTGAACAGGGTTGTGTCGCGCGTGCACAAAATGGCCATCTTGCAAAGATGCATTGCACGTTTGCAGCCCTCTAGCTGCACGCAATAGTTTTCCACGTAAATGAGAACACGTAAATAATTCTTCCACTGCCCGATCTCGCTTTGAAGAGTTTCCAGCCGTCCGGCAACTGCTTCCTGAAAGAACCGAACTGCATTATTGTTTTGTTTGCATCTATACATAGTGAGATTACAGAGCGGGCAGCCCGTTCGCCAAGTGGCGCCGTGGCTTAGTTGGTTAAAGCGCCTGTCTAGTAAACAGGAGATCCTGGGTTCGAATCCCAGCGGTGCCTTTTTCTTTTTTTTAACTCTCCCCTTCCAAACCTCCCCAATATCCCAAATTATACTGCTTTAAAACAAGCAAAGTTTAAAAAGCACGGCGTGCAGAAAAAAAAATACTCATTTCATACTTTCTAACCTTCCTTTTGCACTGCTTGCTATTGCACGCCCGTCTTGCAAGAAAAACAGCAACAACAACTTCTGGGTCTGCTTTGACGATCGCCTGAAGGCGAGTGGAGCAATCGACTAGAATTTTTTTAATCTCCTCCTTTCTCCATCCAGGCAATTGTCGAGCTTTAAAAAAAGCAAACATAACCAGGATTCAAACCCGCAGAGCTGAAAGGAAGGAATTTGCCTGCCATGCACACTTTGCCTGGGGGCTACTCGGCGAGGAAAATAATGCAAGGTTGGGACTGTGGCCGTGGGGAAATATTTTGGGGACAGAAAAAGAAACCGAGAAAAGAAGAGAGAAAAAACGCAAGTTGCATTGGCCGGGAATCGAACCCGGGCCTCCCGCGTGGCAGGCGAGAATTCTACCACTGAACCACCAATGCCATCTGCGAGAAAAGTTTTTCCCGAAGCATCTATAAGATCGCTCTCGCCGTCTGCAACAGTTCACAGCTGCATCCTGCGTTTTGAGCTGCAGAGCATGTGAAGGAGTGGGCAGGGAGTGGATCTGGATCTACGGGGTGGATCTCTGGGTGGCCTGCCGTACACATTGGCGAACGTTTCCCCCTTTTAAGCAACAGAATGTCTCCCGTCCCACCCACCTGCCTCCCATAATTGTGATAATTGAAGATAATACTCTGCTTGGTTCAGATGCAGTGCACGGATCCCTGGATTCAGCAAATTTTTAATCTCAAATGCATGCCTTTTGCATAGAATCATAGAATCATAGAGTTGGAAGAGGCCACAAGGGCCATCGAGTCCAACCCCCTGCCAAGCAGGAAACACCATCAGAGCACTCCTGACATATGGTTGTCAAGCCTCTGCTTAAAGACCTCCAAAGAAGGAGACTCCACCACACTCCTTGGCAGCAAATTCCACTGTCGAACAGCTCTGTCAGGAAGTTCTTCCTAATGTTTAGGTGGAATCTTCTTTCTTGTAGTTTGGATCCATTGCTCCGTGTCCGCTTCTCTGGAGCAGCAGAAAACAACCTTTCTCCCTCCTCTATGTGACATCCTTCTATATATTTGAACATGGCTATCCTATCCCCCCTTAACCTCCTCTTCTCCAGGCTAGACATGCCCAGCTCCCTTAGCCGTTCCTCATAAGGCATCGTTTCCAGGCCTTTGACCATTTTGGTTGCCCTCCTCTGGACACGTTCCAGTTTGTCAGTGTCCTTCTTGAACTGGGGTGCCCAGAACTGGACACAGTACTCCAGGTGAGGTCTGACCAGAGCAGAATACAGTGGCACTATAACTTCCCTTGATCTAGATGGTATCTAGATGCACAATAGCTCTCATTGATGGATCTCAGGACAGAGGCTAAAAGCAGTTCAGAAATGAGATTCTAGGCGTGTTTTTGAATCCCTGTGTGGCCGACCCTCTCCACTAGCCTTGAGCAGAGACCAACTCTGCCTTAAGGAACTGGTGCCCCAGACCCAAGATGTTGATGGACTACAACTCCCATTATGCTGGCCTGGGCTGATGGGACTTGGAGTCCAACAGCATCTGTCCACAGCGCCTCTCCACCACCGCTAACCCTCTCCCTTTGGGGAATTTGCCAGAGACTACTGCAGCCATCACCCACCCATCCAGATGTTTTGGACTACAACTCCCATCAGCCCCTGACTGTGTGGTGCTGGAAGGCGAGATGATTCCAGGGAGAATGCATAGCACTTGAAACGAGTGAATTTTGTAGTGTTGTCATATGTGGGATGGACCATTTGCACCACTGTGTGCATGGAAGTGTTGGGAAGTTTTAATGTTTGATGTTTTGCGATGCTTTTATAATTTGTTGGAAGCCACCCAGAGTGGGTGGGGTACAAATATTATTATTATTATTATTATTATTATTATTATTATTATTATTAAAGCAGCAGATAAGACCAGGACATTCCTCTGTCTTAAAACACCCGCCCTACATAGAAAATGAAGGCACACGTATATTTTTTTTCCTTTTTTTGGTATCAGAGAGAAAACCATTTATTTAAAAATCAAGCCAGGATCCAGAAATATTCTGCCTTGGGTTTCTTCAAAAAGAGAAGCAGCCCTCCACTCTAGGGAATATACAGAAATTCAGCAGACAAGAACATCTTAAGGAAAAGAAAACACCTCACCAATTTCCCCCACCAGCCCGTTGCTGGATTAGGCCACTCCAGACCTAATCCACAGTTATAGTCCAGGTTCATTGCATTGCAGGGCTTTGAGCTAGATAAGCCTTGGGATCCCTTTCCAGCTCTATTATTAGGCCTAATTATGAAATGTCAAAGAGCATTCTTTGTCAATCAGTACAGGGAAAGGAAGGGAATCGACCACCGCCCCAGAAAACAGAGGCCCCATCGAAAGAAAACACCACCACATTGGACAACATACCGCATTTTTCGCTCTATAAGACGCACCAGACCACAAGACGCACCTAGTTTTTGGAGGAGGAAAGCAAGAAAAAAAATATTCTGAATCCCAGAAGCCAGAACGGCAAGAGGGATCGCTGCGCAGCGAAAGCAGCAACCCCTCTTGCTGTTCTGGCTTCTGGGATAGCTGCGCAGCCTGCATTCGCTCCATAAGACGCACACACATTTCCCCTTACTTTTTAGGAGGGGAAAAGTGAGCCTTATAGAGCAAAAAATACGGCAAAACCCATAATATACAATATATAGAGAATATAATATAAATTTACGAGGAGGCGGAAATCTACCACCACCCCAGAAAAGAGAGGCCCCATCCAAAAACAACAACAAGACATTCGACAACATAAAACCCATAATATACAATATATAGAGAATCTAATATAAATTTACAGGGGGTTTTAGAGGGGGGGAGGACCCTTCAAGGCCAGGGCCTCCATACGTTCAGCGCCTGCGGACACTGCGGCGATGAGTTCCGCGTTTCCGAGAGTTTGTTCTGCTGTGCCCTGCTGCAGCTGCCCTGCTGGGCCGACCCGCCGAGTCGGGGCTGCAGTCCTTGGCTGGCCGGGTAGGTGGAGGAAGGCGGGTGCAGGACGTAGGGGGTCCCACTGAGTGGGGGGCTGCACCCGGCGAAGACATCTGGGCTGTACCGCTGCTGCAGCTCGTAGCTGGGGGTGGGGGCGGCGGGTGGGGGCCGGTGGACTTCCCTCCGTGGGCTGGCTGTGATCTTCTCCATGCAGTGGCAGATGTGCTCCATCAGGTAGGCCTTTTTCCCCGTGCAGATGCCCGGACTGGCCCGGAGGAAGTGGGTGGCTTGGGTCAGGCACTCCCGGTAGCCGCTATGGTACCTTTGTAGGAGTGCATCTTCCTTGTGCTTGGTCTCTGTGGTGTATGCAGCAAGAAGGGTGGAATAAAGAAAGAGAGAGAGAGGAAGAGAAATGACAACAGTTTAGAGATCCGCTGGGCAACTTGCAAGCACACCTCTCAGGGTCCCAGATTGGCAGGGCGGCCTCCGAAAACAGGTTATTTGTTTTCCCTCCCTTTCCTTCTTTTTTTAAGAGAGAGAGAGAAATCCCAGGCCATTGGAGACCATGTTGAGGACAGAAATCACGGTTATGTAAAAGGGTCTTGAGGGGTGGGGCAGAAATTCAGCACAAACCTTCGTCTTTGTGTGTTTGCTAGCCCATAAACCTAGAAAGCATCTTAAAAAGCAGAGACATCACCTTGCTGACAAAGGTCCGTATAGTTAAAGCTATGGTTTTCCCAATAGTGATGTATGGAAGTGAGAGCTGGACCATAAAGAAGACTGATCCCCAAAGAATGGATGCTTTTGAATTATGGTGCTGGAGGAGACTCTTGAGAGTCCCATGGACTGCGAGAAGATCAAACCGATCCATTCTGAACGAAATCAGTCCTGAGTGCTCACTGGAAGGACAGATCCTGAAGCTGAGGCTCCAAGACTTTGGCCACCTCATGAGAAGAGAAGACTCCCTGGAAAAGACCCTGATGTTGCGAAACATGGAGGGCACAAGGAGAAGGGGAAGACAGAGGACGAGATGGTTGGACAGTGTTCTCGAAGCTACCAGCATGAGTTTGACCAAACTGCGGGAGGCAGTGGAAGACAGGAGTGCCTGGCGTGCTCTGGTCCAGGGGGTCACGAAGAGTCAGACACGACTAAACAACAACAGGAATATAGCAAAAGGCTTTGTTGTGCCAATGGAAGTTCCCTCACTGCGAGAAGCCAAGCTATAGGGAACCAGGCAGAGGGCCTTTTCGGTAGTGGCGCCCGCCCTGTGGAACGCCCTCCCACCAGATGTCAAGGAAATAAACAACTACTTGACATTTAGAAGACATCTGAAGGCAGCCCTGTTCAGGGAAGTTTTTAATGTGTGACATTTTAATGTATTTTTAATCTTTGTTGTAAGCCGCCCAGAGTGGCTGGGGAAGCCCAGCCAGATGGATGGGGTACAAATAATAAATTATTATTATTATTATCCGCACCAGAAATGTCAACCACCTTGGAGAGTGATGCGGACGGGAGGCCCAGAGACCCATTAAAATATGCACATACATTATATTGAATATCCAAGAGGTTTTCCCGGGCCTGTTTCCTTGTGGTACTTTTGCCTTAAACAGTTAGGCAGGAAGCTGAAATTCAGGAGAGGGCATATTGCTACACCTCTGTGCCGGGGAAATATTCTCTCCAATGGATTTATTGGCAGCTGTAGTTCAAAACATCTGATTATGGCAGGGCCCGATGGATCTAGCTGGTGTGCCTCACAGCCAGCCCAGAATTCCACACAGGGATTCTACAACCCCTCACCCACACATCAGAGCTCTTTTGAAACAACGGGATATAGAGTTGACTGACCCACCATACATTTAAAGCACATGGCTTCATCCCCCCCACGTGCCCCCCTAAAATATCCTGGAGTCTGTAGTTCACCCCCCCCCCACAGAACAACAATTCCCAGCACCCTTTGCAAACTACAGTTCCCAGGATTCCTTGGGGAAAGGGTGGTGCTTTAAATACCTAATGTGCCAAAAGCTTGAGAACCTTCATTGAGTGCCAGATTTCCGAATTGGCACAGAAGGCACCGGTTTATGGGCCTTTTAGAGGCGCTGCGACGATGGATCAAAATTAATATTGATTTGATCATGGAAGAAAATTACAATCAAGCCAAGCAAAAGCTTCAAGGGGGTCTCTCGAGATTTTGACTGCCTAGGGGCCTCCTCAGAGCAAATTCAACTACTAGGAAGTTAAACCTGTTTCAAAAAAAAACCTGGCCGAGACTGTTATTCCACACCTAAGTCCCTCGCTCCCTTTCCCGAAAAAGCCTTTCCATTTCTCCGGAGGGTTGTTTTCTAAAGTAGCGACAATAATAAAAGCAATAAATAATAAAAACAAACAAATAATCATAATAATAAAATAAATAATAAAACAACGATACAAGAAACGTTATACCTGATAAAGGCTGTGTCTTCAAAAACTGAACTGTTTTTTGCAAAATTTCCGCTTTTTCCACTTTGGGGTTTTTAAGTCTCTGCAGGGGGGAGAAAAAACAAGACAAAAGAAGAGGGTGGGAGAAAAAAACGGGGAAGGAAAGTAGGGGTGAAAATAAAATATTCTTTGTTTGATTTGCGGGGGGCGGGCTGGGGCTCTAAAACAGGAGGCAGGCATCTCGAGAGAGTTAGGCTTCAGCTAGCTGGGTCTCAAACTCTTGATGAGTTAGGGACCTGCGGAAAGACAGGCTCCAGCCAAACCTCCACAGCCTTGCAGGATAGCTTCAGGAGAAGAAAAGGCTCTACACAAATCCAGAGTGGAGTCCCTAAAACTGTTGGATGGAGCCTTGTACGCCTCCTTCCGGCAACTCCTGCAGCCAAGCTGGTGCCAGACGTCTTGCTTTGGTTTCTTTTGGACCCCATCAGCCAGGCCAAGAGGGGGGTCTTGTCATCTGGGCAGCCCGGGACCTCCAGACACACTGCCCAGGCTTGCGCACTTCGGTGCTGCAACGCAGCAGTTTGGCTTCACCCCGGAGGCGCACTCCATTGTCTCCCCAGACAGGCGGATGCCAAGGACAACAACAAACCAAAACCCTGCATTCATAGCACATTCCCACCCCCACTCCCCTTCCCCAAGAATCCTGGGAACCATCGTCCCCCCCCCCCGCAGAACTACAGTTCCCAGCACCCGGTACGAACTAATTATTATTATTATTATTATTATTATTATTATTATTTATATCCCGCCCTCCCCAGCCGAAGCCGGGCTCAGGGCGGCTAACAACAATTAAATAATCAAACAATCAAATAATCCAACATTCTAAAAACATTCCATTATAAAAATTAATTAAAATCAAATTAATGGCAACCGTTAAGCAAAATTCTGTGCAGGTTGCCAGAGGAGGGAGTCAGGCTGGGCCCTGGCCAAAGGCCTGGTGGAACAACTCTGTCTTGCAGGCTCTGCGGAAAGATGTCAGGTCCCGCAGGGCCCTAGTCTCTTGTGACAGAGCGTTCCACCAGATTGGAGCCACAGCGGATAAAGCCCTGGTTCTAGTTGAGGCCAGCCTAACCTCTCTGGGAACTACAATTCCCAGGCTTCCTTGAGCGGGTGCTTTAAACGTGCTGCAGGTAAGCAGCCCGAGAGAGGGCGAGATGGGTCCATTGCCCTTACCTCGTCCTGGGTGGCTTCGAAAAGCAAGACCCGGAGCCGGTCGAGGCTTTGATTCATCCTGTCCCTGCGCCTCTTCTCCATCAGGGGCTTCAGCAGCTGCAGAAAGAGAGAGGTTGTGGGGCAGGAGGGGGCAGGCCAGGCGGTGGGGAAGGAGGAGAGGCGTGGCGGGGCAGGGAATGGAGGCGAAGTGGGGAGAAGAGGAAGGGAGAGAGCTTTTGAAACAGAAAAGCGGATTCCCACGCCGAGAGAGGGCCCGATTCTGCTCTGAGCTCCAGCTTCTGGTGGGGGCAGAGTTGGAAGGGGGGAAAAGGGACCCCGGAGGTCATCCATCCCAACCCCCGCTGCCAGGCAGGGAGAAGAAGCAAGCCTCTCCACCGAGAGGGGAGTTGAGAGCAGAATCCTGCCCTCGCGGGGCCCACCTGCCAGCCAGCCAGCCCGGATGCAACTGGTACCTTCTTCTCGTCTTTGCGGTCCCACTTTTGGCTTGTCATGGTCATAACTTGCAGGAGCCAAAAGGATGGATGGAGGGCTGGTCTCTCCTGCGCGCTGGGCTCTTCTTGGCTTGTGGAGACCCGGGAAAGAAACACGAATCTCCCCTCTCTTTCTCTCTCTCCTTTCCCGCTCTTCAAAGGCACCGGGGTCCCTTTTATATCCTCCTTTCCCGCCCCTCCCACGCCCAGCCTCCCCCGCATCCCAACATCCCCCAATTCGAAAGGAAAGTTCGCACCTTCATCCGCCCTTTGATCTCCGCGTTCCATCCCGGGAGATGGAGCGTGTCGCGCACACTTGCAGCTTCAGCCGCTGCTAGGAGGGGGAAAGGGAAAGTTGGGAGATTCTCCTCCTCATCTCCTTATAGTTTCTGAGTTGGAGAGGAGAGGAGTCCTTCTATATTGTTGTTTAGTCGTTTAGTCGTGTCCGACTCTTCGTGACCCCCTGGATCAGAGCACGCCAGGCCCTCCTGTCTTCCACTGCCTCCCGCAGTTTGGTCAAACTCATGTTTGTAGCTTCGAGAACACTGTCCAACCATCTCGTCCTCTGTCGTCCCCTACTCCTTGTGCCCTCCATCTTTCCCAACATCAGGGTCTTTTCCAGGGAGTCTTCTCTTCTCATGAGGTAGCCAAAGTCTTGGAGTCTCAGCTTCAGGATCTGTCCTTCCAGTGAGCACTCAGGGCTGGTTTCCTTCAGAATGGATACGTTTGATCTTCTTGGAGTCCATGGGATCTCAAGAGTCTCCTCCAGCACCAGAATTCAAAAGCATCCATTCTTCTTTATGGTCCAGCTCTCACTTCCATACATCACTACTGGGAAAACCAGAGCTTTGCCTATACGGACCTTTGTCGGCAAGGTGATGTCTCTGCTTTTTAAGATGCTGTCTAGGTTTGTCATTGCTTTTCTCCCAAGAAGCAGGCGTCTTTTAATTTCGCGGCTGCTGTCACCATCTGCAGTGATCCTGGAGCCCAATAAAGTAAAATCTCTCACTGCCTCCATTTCTTCCCCTTCTATTTGCCAGGAGGTGATGGGCCCAGTGGCCATGATCTTCGTTTTTTTGATGTTGAGCTTCAGACCATATTTTGCGCTCTCCTCTGTCACCCTCATTAAAAGGTTCTTTAATTCCTCCTCACTTTCTGCCATCAAGGTTGGGTCATCTGCATATATGAGGTTGTTGATATTTCTTCCAGTCCAGCCTTTCGCATGATAAATTCTTCATATAAGTTAAATAAGCAGGGAGACAATATGCAGCCTTGTCGTACTCCTTTCCCAATTTTGAACCAATCAGTTGTTCCATATCCAGTTCTAACTGTAGCTTCTTGTCCCACATAGACATTTCTCATGAGACTACTCAGCCACTACTAGGAGGGGGAAAAGGAAAAGTTGGGAGATTCTCCTCCTCATCTCCTTATCTCTTTCTGAGTTGGAGAGAAGAGAAGTCCTTTTATAGATCTTTTAAATTCTACTGCTAGGGAAAACCTAGCAGGCACCCAGGAGAGGAGATGCCCAGAACCACCCAATGAAATCAATGAAGGTGGTTTTGTTCAGTGGGTCTCCTCTGAGTAGGACTTCCTTCCTTCCATTGGCTTTCCTTTCCTTACATTTAGATCCCCCTCCAAGGACCTCAAGGTGGTTCTCCTCCCCCCCCCCAATTTAATCCTGGCTAAACCAAGAGGCAGAGTTTAGGCCATGGGTAGGCAAACGAAGGCCCAGGGGCCGGATCTGGCCCAATCGCCTTCTAAATCCGGCCTGCGGACAGTCCGGGAATCAGCTTGTTTTTCCATGCGTAGAATGTGTCCTTTTATTTAAAATACATCTCTGGGTTATTTGTGGGACATAAGAATTCGTTCTCCCCCCCCCCTTCAAAATATAGTCCGGCCCCCCACAAGGTCTGAGGGACAGTGGACCGGCCCCCTGCTGAAAAAGTTTGCTGACCCCTGGCTTAGACAACCATCTGCCAGTGGTAAGGGTTGCATCCTGCCCTCAGCAAGGGACTGAGTGAGATGGGCTCCAATGTCCTTTACAACTTTGTGATTATATGACTCTAAAACGCATGGGCAAAACTCACCATATTTATAGCTTTTACATCCTAGTGTCCAACACTGGAACTGTTATATGCCACTCTGGTTCTCAGAAGAAACCTACAGTGGTACCTCGGGTTACATACGCTTCAGGTTACAGACGCTTCAGGTTACAGACTCCGCTAACCCAGAAATAGTGCTTCAGGTTAAGAACTTTGCTTCAGGATGAGAACAGAAATCGTGCAGCGGCAGCGGGAGGCTCCATTAGCTAAAGTGGTGCTTCAGGTTAAGAACAGTTTCAGGTTAAGAACAGACCTCCGGAACGAATTAAATACTTAACCTGAGGTACCACTGTATTTTCAAACATAAAGCATATCTATTTGGGCAAAACCTGCACCCAGTTCATTTTGAAGGCAAAACATGTTCCCTGACCGGGAATCGAACCCGGGCCGCGGCGGTGAGAGCGCCGAATCCTAACCACTAGACCACCAGGGAATTTGGCACCAGTGTTCAACCTGATATGTCTCAACCCAGCTGTCTTATTTGTTTTGTTTATTTATCTGTTTGTTTGTTTATGTTACATTGTACAATTTATATGCCCCTTTTTATAGGCAGAGCCCACCAAAGGCAGCCCACAATATTCTACAGAGCCCACAGAATAAAGCCACCTGAAACAGGCTTTTGCCGGGGCAGATGAGCATGGGACTACAATTCCCATCAGGCATCAGGATGGCCAAAGCTATCTATCCATCATCTATCTATCTATCTATCTATCTATCTATCTATCTATCTATCTATATCTATGTAAATTCTATAGCTGTAACCCAGCCCAAACTCATTATGGTAAACAGTGAGTTCAAAATAAACACACAAATAAGATGAAATTCATTCTATGATATAGCTCTGTAGGTTGTTGGGGAATCCATTATGAAAAACCTGAGATCCTCTCTGTGGGTCAACAGCAAGAGGAGGAAGATGGAGCAAATGCAGTGGTACCTCAGGTTACATACGCTTCAGGTTACAGACTCTGCTAACCCAGAAATAGTGCTTCAGGTTAAGAACTTTGCTTCAGGATGAGAACAGAAATCGTGCTCCGGAGGCGCGGCAGCAGCAGGAGGCCCCATTAGCTAAAGTGGTGCTTCAGGTTAAGAACAGTTTCAGGTTAAGAACGGACCTCTGGAACGAATTAAGTACTTAACCCGAGGTACCACTGTACCATTGACAGGGTCTTTTTGGTGGGGGCACCAGCATCTCTGTAAAAGCCTCAGCTGCGAAGCCCCATGCTACTCCTCTCTAGGAGGAGTTCTTGTTGCCCTCAAGTTCTGCTTGTAGGCGTCTGATTGGCCACTGTGAAAAGAGGATGTTTGACTAGGTGAGTTTTTGTCCCAAGCTAGCAGCATTAGGGATGGGCAAATTGGATAATTTTGTGTTGTTTCTCAGTTTCCCAATATTCTGTTTGGTTTTCCACATAGACATATCAGATTGTGATTTATCTTTTTCTTTTTTGAAGTCACCCTGAAATTTCACTGGCAAATCTATCCTAAAATACAAATATTTGTATGACATCTTGTGTGTATTATTATTATCACCATCAGCGAATTTTCAGGACGACTTCAAAAAAATAAAATCACAATCTGATATGTATCTGTGGAAAACCAAACCGAAGATTTGTGCAAAGCAATTTCCCCTAATAGAAAACGTTTTTTCTCTAATATGTGTATTTATACGCATACTTTATCCTGCTGTGTGCATTTTTGTACACATTCCCTGGCTGGAAAAGTGCGTTGCAAAATTCGGAGACGTGAGAATTTCAAAGGATGGCTGTTTTTCGATTCACGGTTCTTTTCAGAAAGTGCAAAATAAGTGAATCTGCCTTTAAATGGAAAGTAAATTGAATTTATGCCCTGCTACCACCCCACACAATCCCAGCAAGCATCTAGGATTTTTCCTGCCAGCTTCGCCAGTTCTACAAAGTCTGTCATCTTCATCTGCCAATCTTCTTTCATCGGTCCTTCTTGTTATTTCCATTTTGGGGCTAAAATAATTCTTGCCACAGTTGTTGCATACGTAAACAGTCTTTTATCTTCCCCTGATATCTCTTCACCCACTATACCCAGTAGAAAGGCTTTTGGCTTTTTAACAAAAATATTTTTCAACACTTTCTTTAACTCATTATATACCATTTCCCAGAAAGCCTTTACCTCTTTGCAAGTCCACCACATAACAACAACAAGGCCGTTTCCACTGGGACCAAAGGATTTATTCAGCAGCGATGTTAACTTAAAAAGTCCACCTGGAATGAGTCAGTTTAGATCAATGGAGGTGCCCCCCCCTTTAATTTAGCTAACCCCTGGGGGAAAGTCCATTCATTTACTAATGTCTAGGGCTCAATTACCGCAGGGATTATGCAGACACAGTATCTAATTTATAGAGGCTCCCTCTCCATCATTTGGGTAACAAAGACCCCCCCAGACTTGCATATTTTATCCTTCCCTCCAACCCAGCATCAAACAAGATGAGTTGCGGAGAGGGGAAGCAGGGAACTGCCATTTAAATCAAGGTCAGAACCTCAGTTATTGTCGGTCAACAGCCTTCCACTTAAATTACTAGATCAGGCTATGACAACTAATACCAGTGTACTGGAAGAAGCAAAGATCACCAGTGCTGAAGCAATGATTCTTCAACATCCACTTCGTTGGACTGGTCATGTTGTGCAGATGCCTGATGATCGTCTTCCAAAGCAACTCCTCTATTCCCAACTTAAAAATGGAAAGCGTAATGCTGGTGGTCAACAAAAGAGGTTTAAAGACTCTCTCAAGGCAAATCTAAAAAAATGTAGTATAAACACGGACAACTGGGAAACACTGGCCTGCGAGAGCTCCAGTTGGAGAACAGCCTTTCCCAAAGGTGTTGTGGGGTTTGTAGACACTTGAACTCAGGACGCAAGGGAGAAACATGCTAAGAGGAAGGCATGTTTGGCAAATCCACACCATGATCACCTCCTGCACAGTCCCGACTGTGGAAGGACGTGTGGATCCAGAATTGGCCTCCACAGTCACTTATGGACTCACTGTTAAAACCGTGTTTATGGAAGACAATCTTGCTCAGCTTTGAGTGATTGCCAAAGAAGAAGATGAATGATTATGGAGACATGTGCGTGCAGCCCCCTAAATCCAGTTTGCCCCACTTTTTTCCTGGTGCCTTTTGATAGCACAGATGTGGGTGGCGCTGTGGGTTAAACCACAGAGCCTAGGACTTGCCGATCAGAAGGTCGGCGGTTCGAATCCCCGCAACGGGGTGAGCTCCCATTGCTCGGTCCCTGCTCCTGCCAACCCAGCAGTTCGAAAGCACGTCAAAGTGCAAGTAGATCAATAGGTACCGCTCTGGCAGGAAGGTAAACAGCGTTTCCATGCGCTGCTCTGGTTCGCCAGAAGCGGCTCAGTCATGCTGGCCACATGACCCAGAAGCTGTACGCCGGCTCCCTCGGCCAATAAAGCGAGATGAGCGCCGCAACCCCAGAGTCGGCCACGACTGGACCTAATGGTCAGGAGTCCCTTTACCTTTAAGGCACTCAGTCCAGCAGCAGGTACAGCTTTTCCTAGGGCACAGAGATGGGGAAAGCTTCACCTGCCAGATTTCTGACTGACACACAAAGATCAAAGGGTGCAGGCAGGGTTTTTAAAGAGTGAGGAAGCAATCATATGGTTACTCCAGAGTAACTGGTGCAATGGGCAGGCACCCGGGTCTTTATTTTTAACGCACACATGTTATTTTATTATTGAATTAAAACCCCACATTTAACCTCCCCCAGGGAGTTCAGTGTGGGATATACATTGTTCTCTCTGCCGTCTCCATTTTATTTAAGCAGAGGGTGGACAGCCGCCTGCCACGGGTGCTATGGTCGCATCCTGCCTTCAACAAGGGATTGGATGAAATTTAACGTGAATTTTACTAACGAGACCATTGATCCATAAAATGAAAGCAATAACCAATGTACTGTGCTACAAAATAAATAAGACAGTATTGTTTTTTTCTTAAAAAACAAAAAACAAGGGATTGGATGAGATGAGCAACAATGTCCTTTCCAACTCTATGATTATATGACTCTAGACACTCATACATAAAAACATTCTCAAAACTCATCCTACCTCTACAGGTATTTATTTACTGCCTTTTTCTCCAGTGGGCACAAGGTGGTTATCATATACGATACACACACACACACACACACACACACATACACATACACATATAATGTGTATATACGGTGTGTGTATATAGATATAATTTTAAAAATTGTTTTACAATTTAAAATACTCATTTTTACATCCTTAAGATATCAATGACTTCCCTTCTTCTCTTTCCATGGTTCATTTTGCATATCATAAATCCCAGCATATTTTACAAAGACTGAACCATTCAGCGTTCCATTATTACATCCATTAAGACTTATTTACACTGTTGAGTTTCTCTTAATGCTGCCAGCTTTTTCGGCTGTACACAATTTCCCCCCATTCATTCAATAAACGTTTCCCAATCTTTTCTTCTTGTTCTCTTAATCTATATGTTAAGTCTACAAGCTGCGCATGTTCCGTCGCCTTGAGTTGCCGTTCTTCTTTGGCTGGGGCCTCGCTTGTTTTCCGTTTGGGCGCTAAGAATACACGGGTGCAGTAGTGGCATACATAAATAATGTGCGTACACGGTTCTTCCCATCGTCATTTTCTCCTCACAACAACCCTGTGAGGTAGGCTGAAAGAGGCAGCAACTGGCCCCAGCAAGCTTTATAGCCAAGTGGGGATTCAAACCCTAGTCCAGCACTCCAACCACCACACCACACATGTAACTGAATGTCCATGAGGAGGCGCATGGGGGACCCTGAGGTGAGGGCTCGGCCCCTGCGGGGACCCCCGGGAGACCCCGCGGCCGAGGAACCCCCATCGCCCCTCTGCTTCCCCTCCCCTCACGAAGCCCAAACTGGGTGTTGTGTATGGGGGGGTCACCCTCCGTTTTTGGGGTCCCCCACCAACATCCCCCCCCCTCCATCAAGCCCAGCTATGGCGCCTTTTCTCCCTCCTTTGTGGGGGCCTCTCTCCCTTAAACAGCACCTTATCCATCCTTTTTTTGGGGGGGGAGTTGTGATCCCCATTTTAGGCAGGGTCCCCTCTGTATTTTAATCTTGTTTTTAAGTTGTATTCATTCAACTTGTTTTTATTATTGCTTGTTAGCTGCCCTGAGCCCGGCCTTGGCTGGGGAGGGCGGGGTATAAATAAAATTTATTATTATTATTATTGTTCAGGGGTCAGCAAACTTTTTCAGCAGGGGGCCAGTTCACTGTCCCTCAGACCTTGTGGGGGGCCGGACTATATTTTGGGGAAAAAATAAAAATGAACAAATTCCTATGCCCCACAAATAACCCAGAGATGCATTTTAAATAAAAGGACACACTCTACTCATGGAAAAACATGCAGATTCCCGGACCGTCCACAGGCCAGATTTAGAAGGCGATTGGGCCGGATTCAGCCCCCGGGCCTTAGTTTGCCTACCCATGCTCTTGTGCCTCCGTTTTCCTCCCAATCCCCAAACATCTGTAGGGCACAAGGTTGGGGAAAGGATGCTCTGAAGCTCCATGCAAATGGATTGCAATCGTTCAAGAAGAAAAACAAAACCCCTATCATCATCATCATCATCAGTAGACATGAAGGAGCATCTCCACCTCCATCGTTCTCCCCGGACACTGAGGTCCAGCTCCAAGGGCCTTCTGGCGGTTCCCTCCCTGCGAGAAGTCAAGTTACAGGGAACCAGGCAGAGGGCCTTCTCGGTAGTGGCGCCCGCCCTGTGGAACGCCCTCCTGTCAGATGTCAAAGAGAAAAACAACTACCAGACTTTTAGAAGACATCTGAAGGCAGCCCTCTTTAGGGAAGCTTTTAATGTTTAATAGGTTATTGTATTTTAGTGTTCTGTTGGATGCCGCCCAGAGTGGCTGGGGAAACCCAGCCAGATGGGCGGGGTATAAATAATAAATCATCACCATCAAACATTTGAATGTTGGCAGGGCTCCTCAAACGAGGAACGGATTTCTTCCTGCCGCACATAGTTAAACTACGGAACTACCTGCCACAGGAAGCCGTGGTGCCCCCTAGGCAAGATGGTGTTAAAAGAGGACTGGGAAAATTCATGGAGGAGAAAGCTATTGATCGCTACTAGCCAGAATGACTATGCTCTGCCTGCACAGCTGGAAGGCAGTAAACGCGTCTGAATACCAGTTGTTGGAAACCGCAGGAGGGGAGAGGCGGTCTTGGGTTCGAATTCTGTTTGTGGGTTTCACATTTGGGCACCTGGCGAACAGGAGGCTGGTCTAGGTGGGCCGTTGGCCCATTCCATAGGGCTATTCTTATTTTTTTGGTGTTTTTATTTTTTAGAATTACACACATGCATGCCCATTTGGACGGAACATTTAAGGGATGGAAGTTTGCTCTGAAATTCACTGGGGTGGCTGGAGGGAATCTGAGGGGGTGGGGACACACCACAGGCCTTTTACGACTTTTTATTGTGGCCCTAGAGATTGTAAGAGGGTGACCAGCTTGTGGGAAACTGCAGGCAACGGCGATTCTCACCGCCATAAAAAAGCGGAGGTGTCAGAAATGGCCGGCACCCCTCCTGCCACCCTCTCACACCCCACAACCCCAATAAGCCAGAAGGGGGAGGCACTCCCTGGAAGGAGAAGATGAGAAATTTCCCATCGGCAAAGGAGACTGGAGGTGCCACCCCCAAGCCAGACATTTGGAGGGGGGCGGCGAAGAGAAGGAGCCATGGCAGAATTTTGCAATAATTATGAATGGTGGGGAAGGGAAAGGAATTTATCTATCCGCTTATGTAAATGTTAGACCTGCCTCTCAATTCTGAAATTCAGTGCTGCAAGACAGGGTGGCAAAATTTGCCAGGGAGAGGTGTTTTCTCTCTCCCTCTTTCCCAGAACCCAATGAAGGCCCAGGACAGATAATTCTTCACACAGCACATAGTTGTCGTCGTTTTTTTGAGTTTTATTTATTTATTAACATTCTTATGTTACACCGGTAAACATTGTCATATTATATCACAAGGCTTATTATAATATAATTTTCAGCATGTGTACAAAGTTTATATACAAAGTTTATATACCTAAAGAAGCAAGGACAAAAAACAATTCCAAAATCATATATATACCAACACTTTGGATTTCCTGTCTATCCCGTTGTATATTCCTTTTTTTACAAATGAATGTACTCTTATTATTGTATACAGTGGTACCTTGGGTTACAGATGCTTCAGGTTACAAACGCTTCAGGTTACAGACTCCGCTAACCCAGAAATAGTACCTCGGGTTAAGAACTTTGCTTCAGGAGGAGAACAGAAATCGTGCTCCGGCGGTGCGGCAGCAGCAGGAGGCCCCATTAGCTAAAGTGGTGCTTCAGGTTAAGAATGGACCTACGGAACGAATTAAGGTACCACTGTATTTCTTTACATTTTATCTAATACATCCCTATATCAATATATACCCTAGGTCTTATTTCTCAACTCAGTCTCTCTCCAACGTCAAGCATAGATAGCGAAACTTTACTGTATTTTTGAACATATATCTTATATCTATCCCACTTTTCCATTAGGCAATTCAAAACACACAGCACATAGTTAAACCATGGAACTCATTTCCACAAGAGGCAATGGTGGCCATCAGTTGCTGCAAGTCTCAGGCAGGGAGAACGCTGTCAAAGTCCTGACTGAGGGGTTTCCCATGGAGACATCTTGGTTGGCCACGGCGAGAACAAGAAGCTGGGCAAGTCAGGCCCTTGACTTGATCCGGCAAGCAAGGCTTAGGTTTTCTTCCGGCGTTATTTTATATTTACTCATTTATTGCATTTCTATACCCCCTTTAGGGACGCGGGTGGCGCTGTGGGTAAAAGCCTCAGTGCCTAGGACTTGCCGATCGAAAGGTTGCCGGTTCGAATCCCCACGGCGGGGTGCGCTCCCGTCGCTCGGTCCCAGCGCCTGCCAACCTAGCAGTTCAAAAGCACCCCCGGGTGCAAGTAGATAAATAGGTACTGCTTTATAGCGGGAAGGTAAACGGCGTTCCGTGTGCTGCGCTGGTGCTGGCTTGCCAGAGCAGCTTCGTCACGCTGGCCACGTGACCCGGAAGTGTCTCCGGACAGCGCTGGCTCCCGGCCTCTAGAGTGAGATGAGCGCACAACCCTAGAGTCTGTCAAGACTGGCCCGTACGGGCAGGGGTACCTTTACCTTTATACCCCCTTTATCTCCCAAGGGCCTCAGGGTGGCATACATGGTTTGACTCCTTCCCATTTCGTCCTCACAACAACCCTGTGAGGTAGGTTAGACTAAGAGATTGGCCCAAGGTCACCCAGTGATTTTCATGGCTGAGTGGGAATTCGAACCCTGCTCTCTCCCAGATACCAGTTCAACACTTTAACCCAGGGGCCAGCAAACTTTTTCAGCAGGGAGCCGGTCCACTGTCCCTCAGACCTTGTGGGGGCCAGACTATATTGGGGGGGGGGACGAATGAATTCCTATGCCCCACAAATAACCCAGAGATACATTTTATATAAAAATACCCATTCTGTTCATGGAAAAACACACTGTTTCTAAGACCGTCCGCAGGCCGGATTTAGAAGGCAATTGGGCCGCGTCTGGCCCCCAGGCCTTAGTTTGCCTACCCATGGGTTAAAGTATGGGTAGGCAAACTAAGACCCGGGGGCCGGATCCAGCCCAATCACCTTCTAAATCCATGTTTTCACATGAGTAGAATGCGTCCTTTTATTTAAAATGTATCTCTGGGTTATTTGTGGGGCATAGGAATTGGTCCATTCCTCCCCCTCCAAAATATAGTCTGGCCCCCCACAAGGTCTGAGGGACAGTGGACCGGCCCCCTGCTGAAAAAGTTTGCTGACCACTGCTAACCATTAAACCACACAGTCTCTCTCTCTCTCTCTCTCTCTCTCTCTCTCTCTTATAATATTTTATTAGGTTTTTACAACACAGTCTCTCTCTCTCTCCACCCTCTCTCTATTTAAAAAAATCACCCCCCCTTTTTTCTTTTCTTCTCCCCCTAATGCCTCAACAAATGAAATGGATTTGTAAAAATGTTACATGGAAAAACAACAACGAGGCATTACACTTACTTCTGTAAAACAAGAAAACCCTTAATAAAATAAAATAAAAATTAAATCACCCTCTCTCTATTTAAAAAAATCAAAATTGTTTACAACTTCTCTCTATAATAAAAATATGTAAAATATTTTTTAAAAAATCAACTATTATGGAAATATGTTTTCTTAGTTGCCTGCGTAAGCCTGGCAGAATAGAAAAGCTGTAAAGGGTGGTCTTAGTGGTCTCCAACTTAGCTTTTTCAAGAAGCAGATAAATTAACAGAGGTTGTTATCAACAGCCCTACTGTACTCAATGGAGCCTCCAGGACCAGGGATGGTGTATCTGAAAATATGCCCTGCTTGTGGGCATTCTGGAGCGATCATTTTAGCCCGGAAGAAGCACGCTCAACTGAGTGGATCTTTGGTGTGATTTGGGGGGAGAGGGGTGTTATTGTGCTTTTGTTTAGATTTTTGGCCTCGAAAGAGTTGGCAGGTGCCACAACCTCATTCCTACAGCCTCACCCATTCGGCAGCTGGAGAAAGCATCGTGCAAAACGCCCGTTTATTCTGATTCAAACCAGACCTCTTTCCGCCGCGCCATACAGAATAAACTCTCATTTTGCACTCAGAGCCCCAGTGGCGTAGCGTGGGGGGTGCAGGGGGGGCCCGGCCGCACCGGGCGCAACATCTGGGGGGGGGGGCGCTCTCACACTCGCAGCTCTCTGCCCCTACCTTGCTCACTCACTCTCTCTCACTGCAGTGCTGGCTGTGCGAATCTGATCCGAGCCGCCGGGTCGCCGCCCACTGTGGAGGGGAGGGTGCCAGGTGTGGGGTGCGGTGCGAAGAGAGAGCAAGGGACTATCTGGGGGAGGGACAGTGCAGCGGGGGGGGGGCGCAAATTACTTGCCTTGCCCCGGGTTAGGGGGCGCAAATTACTTGCCTTGCCCCGGGTGCTGACAACCCACGCTACGCCACTGCACAGCCCCCATTCCAAGGTTGAATTTCAGACTCCCCAAGGCTCAGCCCCAGAACCCGATTCCAATGCAGAGGGCTTTGGGGAAGGAATATCAAACAGGAGAGTGTTCTTAGGCATGCTCAGAGTGCATCTGTATGGACCCTGCCTGGAAATTGAAGAATATGATTTCTGACACGACTGAGAATCGCAGAGCCAGGGACGGAGAACTTTAAAGCGTCCAGATCAGGATGTGGAAAATATGAAAACAACAAGAAGCGGCAGGATCGAAGATATTGGAGATACACTTCAAAGGTCCAGACTATGGGGAGCTGGAAAAGCACTGGGTGAATATGCTCCCATGGCAGAGACCCTGTGAGGAGCCTCGCTGCAGCATTCTGCACCCGCTGGAGTTTCTGGGACAGCTTCAAGGGCAGCCCCGCGTAGAGCGAATTACAGTAGTCAAGCCTGGAGGTGACCGTCGCATGGATCACTGTGGCAGAAGAAACCTTTCTCCGCTTATGCACTCTTTGTTCTGGAGAAGCAGAATTCTGGACTCGATGGGGAGCCCTTTGGCAGTTTGATTCAGCACCAGCCCAGGGGTCCCCAAACTAAGGTCCATGGGCCGGGTAAGGCCCGAGGGACTCGTTTATCCGGCCCGCAGTGACCCCTGCCACCCGCTGCCACCGCCCGCTCTTACTGGCGCTGCACCGCTGCCCATTTCTGGGTCAGAGGAGCACCGGAAATAGCTTGTGCGCATGTGCAAGCGTGTTTCCATGGGACGCGGGTGGCACTGTGGGTTAAACCACAGAGCCTAGGACTTGCCGATCAGAAGGTCGGCGGTTCGAATCCCTGTGACGGGGTGAGCTCCCGTTGCTCGGTCCCTGCTCCTGCCAACCTAGCAGTTCGAAAGCACATTAAAGTGCAAGTAGATCAATAGGTACCACTCCAGCGGGAAGATAAACGGCATTTCTGTGTGCTGCTCTGGTTCGCCAGAAGCAGCTTAGTCCTGCTGGCCACATGACCTGGAAGCAGGGCTCCCTCGGCCAATAAAGCGAGATGCGCATTGCAACCCCAGAGTCGGCCACGACTGGACCTAATGGTCAGGGGTCCCTTTACCTTTAAGCGTTATTTCCAGGGCACATCCGGGTCGGAGGAGGCCCATGCGCACAAGCTATTTCCGGTGCTCCTCCGAAACGGAAGTATGCCGGAAATAGCGTGTGCGCACACGTATGGGCACGTGCTCCCGTGCCCTCCAGCCCGCCATGCGATCGGCGCTGGAGACACCGGCCCAAGATGCGGCAATTTTGCTGACCCCGGCCTTAGCCCTTCTCCCTGTCCACCTTGGGGACCCCTCCCCTGGGCCTTTTGTCTCGAGAGAGAGGTGAACATCTGTCTGGCAGCTACTCACCAACCCCAATCTTGCCTCTAACAAAGAAAGGCTTATAAAAACCAGAGAGGGGTGTTGACTGGCCATAAAGACAAGAGTCACAGGTCCTTTCAAAGAGGGAAGGTGAGGAAAGAGACACCCCAAACAGGTGTGATTCCCACACCCTCAGACTCTTCCCAGACACATACCTTTTTCTGTCTTTCTTTCTTTCTTTCTTTCTTTCTTTCTTTCTTTCTTTCTTTCTTTCTCTCTCTCTCTCTCTCTCTCTCTCTCTCGTTACCTTCTTTAACATCTGCGCAACCCAGGTAGGAATTAATTGCTGCTACTTTTCCCGCCACGGATGATACCTGGAGGTTAAAGTTCAGGGTGTACGGGTTGGTGGGAAGATCGGGGGCCAGAAAGGGAGTCCTGGTTTTATTTTAGATTTTAAACATCTTTATTGAAAGTTCGAAAAATTACATAATTATACATGCACGAAACATGGTGAGACGTAAATAAAAGAGAAAGAGAATTGCACCAGTGCAGATGGGGAAATAAAGGGGGGGAGGGGAAATCCAAACTTTACAAAGTTGTTATTCTACTTCATGAGATCTTAACCTATTGCAGTATTTGCAAGAATGGATTCCAAATATCGTTGAATTTGTCCATGGCAAGTGTGCCTTTATATGCAAGTTGTTCGTTCATATGTTGCATGTTTATATAAGTCTTCAATTCAATCATAATCAATCATAATAATAATGGAGAGGTTTGATCTTCTTGCAGTCCATGGGACTCTCAAGAGTCTCCTCCAGCACCAGAATTCAAAAGCATCCATTCTTTGGCTATCAGCCTTCTTTATGGTCCAGCTCTCACTTCCATCCATCACTACAGGGAAAACCATGGCTTTAACTATACGGACCTTTGTTGGCAAGATGTGCATACCATACATTTAAAGGAGAATCCTGGGAACCGTAGTTTTCTCACAATGGAGCTATAATTCCCAGCACCATTAACAAATTACAGAGGGAAGGCCATGTCCTTTAAATGTACAGTATTTAACACAGTCTCAGGCGAGAGGAATTCTACCTGGATATTAGGGCCTGGGAGCTTATTTTTACACACAAAACTTTAGCTCTTTACGAAAAAGCTTGGCTGCGTTGGCCGGGAATCGAACCCGGGTCAACTGCTTGGAAGGCAGCTATGCTCACCACTATACCACCAACGCTGGCGACTGAGGCTGCCTCCAGCATCACCTTGGCTGGGAACTTCGCCACAAACATCTGGCACTCCCTGGAGCGTCACAGGCAGATTTCTGGCCTCATCTAGCAAGGCTCCTCTTCTTAGCATCTTGCAAAACGGGCTCTGCAATATTGCACCATGCTTTCTGAAATGCCCAAACTGGTAGATCTGGCGCAGGGCCGGCCCTCCTGTGAGACAAGCTGAGACAACAGCCTCAGGCGGCAGGATCCCCAGGGGCAGCAGATCTGGCCTCCAAGTTCCCGGCAACGTTAGATTTTCACTCCCTCCCTTCTTTCCTAGCCAGTGTTGCAATTTGCCTCAGGTGTCAAAATATCTGGGCCCAGCCCTGGTCTGGGGGCAGCTCAAAAATGTCCCTATGGTTCAAAACAGCTTCTGGCACAATGAAGTCCAGATTCCACGCTGGAGCCTCAGGGGCAGATTCCTCTTCCAGGAACCGTACTTTGCTTCTCACAGAGCTACAATTCCTAGCGCTCTTAAGAAACTATGTTTCCCAGGATTCTCTGGGAGAAAGCCGCGCTCTTTCAAATGTACGGGGTGTATGAGTTGTGGGGTTCTTGCTTTGTCCTAGAAGTAGCGGTAACAGTGGTCTGGTGGTTGGACTTGTAAAAGGGTGAAAGAGTATTGGGAAATGATCCATAATGAATTGGGGGGGGGGGTGTTTAAAAGTACTCCCCCCCCCACAAAACCAGAATCCTTTCTATTGCGGATAATTCAGGCTGAAATTCCCAGGTGTCGAAAAGGGTTATTTTTGTCACTACTGCGGCCTGTGTTTTGTTAGCCCAAAATGGAAAAGGAGCGAGGTCCCAACCAAAGAAAAGTAGCCACTTAAGCTGACAGAATATGCACCGTTTGCAGACTTAACAAGAAGAATAAGAGGACAAGAAGAACATATGTTTAAGGAAGATTGGGAAACCTTTATTGAATATATGGGAAATACAGTTTTCGTAAAATATACAGGGATTTATGATATGTAAAATGAGGCATGGAAAGAGGAGAAGGGAAGTCACCGATGTCTTAAGGATGTATAAATGAGTACTTTAAATTCTAAAACTGAAAATTTTATAAAAACTATTTTAAAAAACCCAGTGGTCAGGTGGCCATCAGGTGGGGGTTTAGGACGTGCCCCCCTCAAGTGGCCTGCTGTGCAGTCCTACAGCCTCCCCCCACCCTCAGCCCCATCTATGGGTCTCTTCATCTTCAAGGGCAGGAATGCCTTTGCATACCAGTTCCTGGAAGCCACCGTTCTCCTAGGCTCGGATCCTGCTTCCAAACCTCCCATAGGCTCCACTAGGCCACTGTGAGAATAGGATGCTGATTCAGTAGGCTCTCCTTTTATTCAAAACCATACATTTAAGGCAGACACACCCCAAGAATCCTGGGAATTGCAGTTTGCCCCCTCACAGAACTACAACTCCCAGCACCCTTAACAAACTACAGTTCCCAGGATTCTTTGAGGGAAGGTCATGTCCTTTAAATGTACAGCAGGTAACACAGTCTCAGGCAAGGGGGGCACCCCCAGCCCCTCACAGAGAGTGAGCCCGGGAGATTATGTTTGCCCGCAATCCCTTTGGCAAAAAGCGTGGCTGCGTTGGCCGGGAATCGAACCCGGGTCAACTGCTTGGAAGGCAGCTATGCTCACCACTATACCACCAACGCTGGCAACTTAGGCTGCCTCCAGCATCTCCTTGGCTGGGAACTTCTCCACAAACATATGGCACTCCCTGGAGCGTCACAGGCAGATTTCTGGCCTCATCTAGCAAGGCTGCTCTTCTTAGCATCTTGGGAAACGGGCTCTGCAATATTGCACCACGGTTTCTGAAATGCCCAAACTGGTAGGTCTGGCGCAGGGCCGGCCCTCCTGTGAGACAAGCTGAGACAAACGCCTTGGGCGGCAAGATCCCCAGGGGCAGCAGATCTGGCCTCCAAGTTCCCGGCAACGTTAGATCTTCACTCCCTCCCTTCTTTCCTAGCCAGTGTTGCAGTTTGCCTCAGGTGTCAAAATATCTTGGCCCAGCCCTGGTCTGGGGGCAGCTCCAAAATGTCCCTTGGGTCACCTGAATTTTCATCTATTTTCTACTGCTCCCTCCCTCCAGTGCTTCATTTCTAAACAAATAGGTCCTGGAGCTCAAAGCCCCATGTTTGCCAATGGAAGCCTTTTTCCCTAATACTGATCACACTTGGGGGGGGGGGGATTGACTGTGACTTCTCATGGTGATGGGAAAACACTCTGCACATGCTTAAAAGGCACTCTCCCTCTCGCCATTCCTTCACCTGAGTGAAACCTATGGATGAAAACAGCTTCTGGCACAATGAAGTCCAGATTCCACGCTCCATTTAAGTCAAATCTACTGGGAGATGAGAAAGTATGATAAGAGTTTGAAGTCTCAGAAACAGAATTTGGCCTTCCCTCCAACCAAATTTTTTTAGAATAGGTGAGATAACAGCTTTTATTGCGTGAACTAGAATTGAAAAGGCTTTCAAGTCACACCAGCATCTTCTTCAAATGTTGCTACACAGATTTGTTACAGCCATGGAACAATCTGGTGGGGTTGCCATCATTTCCCCTTAGCCCTGCTCCTGCGCTTAATTTGCAGTAGAAGGTGCTAGTTGTTCTTCTTGTTGTTTAGTCATTTAGTCGTGTACGACTCTTCGTGACCCCCTGGACCAGAGCACTCCAGGCCCTCCTGTCTTCCACTGCCTCCCGCAGTTTGGTCAAACTCATGCTGGTAGCTTCGAGAACACTGTCCCACCATCTCGTCCTCCATCGTCCCCTTCTCCTTGCACCCTCCATCTTTCCCAACATCAGGGTCTTTTCCAGGGTGTCTTCTCTTCTCATGAGGTGGCCAAAGTACTGGAGCCTCAGCTTCAGGATCCGTCCTTCCAGTGAGCACTCAGGGCTGATTTCCTTCAGAATGGATACGTTGGATCTTCTTGCAGTCCATGGGACTCTCAAGAGTCTCCTCCAGCACCAGAATTCAAAAGCATCCATTCTTCGGCAATCAGCCTTCTTTATGGTTCAGCTCTCACTTCCATACATCACTACTGGGAAAACCATAGCTTTCACTATACGGACCTTTGCTGGCAAGGCGATACTAGTAGGGCTTGTTAACTTTTCTCCCTGCCCTTGAGCCTGCACTCCAGAAACTTCCGTGGAACTTTATCTCGAGTAAAAGATTTAATTTTATTTTAGATCAGGGGTCTGCAAACTTTTTCAGCAGGGGGCCGGTCCAATGTCCCTCAGACCTTGGGGGGGGGGCCGGACTATATATATTTTTTGGGGGGGGGAAATGAACGAATTCCTATGCCCCACAAATAACTCAGAGATGCATTTTAAATAAAAGGGCACATTCTACTCATGTAAAAACACACTGATTCCTTGTCTGTCCGCGGCCAAATTTAGAAGGCGATTGGGCCAGATTTGGCTCCCGGGCCTTAGTTTGCCTATCCATGTTTTAGAGGCACATTCAAGCACATGTGCATTGTCAATTTTTTATGTTTAGCTGGCCACCCTATGTGGAGTTATAACACATAGCTGTTGAGAGTGATTTTATTTTATTTTTTCTACATGCAAAAGTTTTCACAAGAGGTTCCCTTCCCCTCTTGCCCCTCAAAGCAAATCCAATTTGATCTTAGCTTTGCTTTGCTGAACACACTGGGGATAAAGGAGGCAGCCGAATGAACTATTTAATTTAGCACTAATCGGATAATCCCCCCACCCCAAAAAAGCCCAACATCCGCAAGAGCCACTAAAGGAACAATCCCCTTAAAGGGATTCGCCCCTCTCAATGCCCCCTAATCCGGTTTTCAAAGGCCCCCTCCTCCTATTCAGTGGTGGGTTTAAACTTTCCTCCTGATCTGCCAAGCCTGCAGGTCAAACTGGCCTCCAAAGAGGATTTCAGAACAGACGGTGGTGTGTATGTCTGCAGGAATGTTGCGCACGCCGCAGGCAGAAATTCAAGTGGTGAGGAGGCTTCTCGGGGAAAGCTGCACCGGTTGGATCTCTGCCTGCTGTTCAAGGGGTTAAAAGGACAGGGCTTTCAAAACATGGCTTGGAAGCACAAAAGCTAGCCTGCCTGGAGGAAGGTGGTGGGGAGCAAGCGGACTGCTTTGAAATTCGAGAAATTTAAACCCCCCCCCCTTCTCCTGCCAGGTACCCCAGTCGCGTGGACGGCAGAAGGTGGCAAGGGAGGGGGCGCAGCCAATTTGTAAACACACGGCAAGGTGCTAAAAATCCGGATCAAAGGCTTCTTTTGCAATTCCACCATAAAAGGGGGCAGAGGCGGAGGAGGGGATGGCTCCTTTTCCCAAGGGAAAAAGGACACCTCCAGCCCCCTAAGTGAACAGCTGGGCCTGCCATGAGCAGGGGAGGGAACCCTCGTGGACCCATTTGCAGATCTCCGCCTCCCCTTCTCCCAGAACCCCACCATGCTCTACACATGTTAATTCCGAATATTTTGCATTAGCAAGGCTTTGTTGGGGCCGGAGGGGGTCTCAGATCCCCGGCCCCACACACACGTGTGTCCGATCCCAGCCCGTGGCGCGATGCTGGAGCCGGTTGCCTGTTTGCTCCAAAGTTCGAGAAACACCCCCCCCCGGGAAACTTTAAAGTATAAATTGATACGCCCAAGCCCCCAAATAATTTTGGCCTTGCCCAGATCATCAAACATACCCGTGTGGCCAAGACACTGCGCCCTTAGAGACGCGCAACAATTTTCTCCAAGCGGAACTCTCGTGTTGGCACGCTCACACATGCGCGATGATCGCAGGTGGTGGTTCAGAGCACGTGCAGAGAGTTTTTTTCTTTTTCTTTGCACTAGAGTAGCTGCAGCAATCTAAAACCCCAGGGTTCAGCTCTTAATGAAAAAGAGAAATAATTCCTTCCTAGAAACCTTGACCAGAAAATCTGCTCCCCCCCTCCCAGATGCGTGAGGTTAGCTGGAGTTCCTTGACAGTGAGGGCAAAGGCACTCTGCACATGACCAGAGACACCCTCCAAGATTTAAGCCCTGAGGCTGACTCTTGGGTGAGGCAGGATTCGAATTGTGTCCCGGGAGGAGTGCAAAAGGGATAAAGCTTCAGTTCCCACGCCAATCCCAGACTGCCCATAAAAAACTCCAAGAAGAGGCTGAATCTGAGCATGTACAGAGTGCATTTCTCTTTGCCACGCAGTAACGACAAGCAGCCCGCACCTTCTGGAACGAGGCGGTTTACCAATGTGCTGCTGCTGATTAAATGCAGGACACGTTGTTGCTATTTGAAACTGCGGGTTTATTTATAGAAACCAGCAGGGTGAAAATAGCCCAGAGCTTATCTGCTGTGATGAAGATGCACCTCCTGGGAAACCCAGCCAAGATCAGAATTGTGCATCATCGCTCCAGATTTGTGGATGCGTTGCTTCCTTCTAACATCTGGAACTTGAGAAAGTGGGGGAAGAGGGTTGATCAGATCATTCAGCCGCTTCTGCCCGTGTCACTTCCGTGTCGGAAGCGGAGATGCTCCTTTGCAATGGAGCTGTGTGCGAGATAAAGTGAAAACATCTAAAAGGGTCAAAACAAAAACTTGCTGGGAAAAGACTGGCCTCGCGCTGTGAGCAGGATTCGAACCTGCGCAGGGAAACCCTATTGGATTTCGAGTCCAACGCCTTAACCACTCGGCCATCACAGCCACCTGGCTTGCAAGTCTGAACACATCGCTCTTCTGCTCAGGGAAACTTCTCCCCTGAAATACGCAACTTGGAGCTGGGCTGCAGGTGGGGATGATTGTGCGTCTGAATGGTTCTCTCTCCCCGCTTCCGATCTCGCTCCCCCCCTCCGCACAGAATAATGTCGCCGCCCAGGAAACAAGCGAGTTCCAGGAAAAAGCCCAGGCACACACACAAAAACCTTGCAAAGTTTTCAACATGCAAAGAATTGCTTGCATCAGTAGTTATGCTTGCATTGGTGGTTCAGTGGTAGAATTCTCGCCTGCCACGCGGGAGGCCCGGGTTCGATTCCCGGCCAATGCAAAATCCTAATTTTTGGAAGAGGCTTCTAGGAGACACATGCTTCGTTTGCAAAAAGGTGGCAGGTTCAGTTCCCAAGCATCTCCAGAGAAACTCCTTTTCTGAAATCCTGCAAGTAGGGTATACTGAGCAAGATATGCCATTGGTCTGACTCGGTGCAAGGCAAATTTCCAACCTTTCTAAAATTTTGGTGCAAAACAGCTTTCGTTTAAGTGAGGCCAGTCTGAAACTGGCGCAAACCAGAAAGCACAGGTTTATGTCCTCAATTAGAACTAGCCTCTTGTTGCCAGAACTTTTGCTGTATCCCCCATCCCCCTGATTTTGCATTATTTAATTTTGTTCGGACAGCAAAGGTACTCAGAACACATCTTCTGGACTGTGGTATATTTTTTTCATACAGATGACTTGGTTGAGACAGGGACTATATGTTGCAAGGGGATTCATGAATTCCCCAGCCACTCTGGGCAGCTCCCAACAGAATATTAAAAACACAATAAAACATCAATCCTTAAAAACTTCCCTAAACTGGGCTGCCTTCAGATGTCTTCTAAAAGTCAGATAGTTGTTTACTTCCTTGACATCTGATGGGAGGGCTATAGTGCCTAGAATTCTCTGAGGGGAGGGGAATGGCATTCTGAATGTGCTTTACAGATCTTATACTTTTAAAGCACATTCACAACAAAGGCCGTACACACAGCCTTTGACAGGCAGGCAGGCAGGTAAGTAGGTAGACATACAGATCAAATTATTACTATTAGATGTCACATCAATGAAATAAACAACTATTTGACGTTTCGAAGACATCTGAAGGCAGCGCTGTATAGGGAAGTTTTTGATATTTGATGTTTTATTGTGTTTTTCATATTTCGTTGGGAGCTGCCCAGAGTGGCCGGGGCAAAATGGGCAGCATATAAAGAACAAAATTGTTGTTGTATTTTTAATCCTTGTATGTATTTTTAATCCTTGTTGGAAGCCGCCCAGAGTGGCTGGGGAAACCCAGCCAGATGGGCAGGGTACAAATAATAAATTGTTGTTGTTGTTGTTGATAATGATGTTATACATACCTAGATAGGTAGCCTGTTCCATGTGAGGTCTGTAGCCCTAGCATCATCATCATCATCATCATCATTTATTATTTATTATTTATACCCTGCCCATCTGGCTGGGTTTCCCCAGCCACTCTGGGCGGCTTCCAAAAGAATATTAAAATACTGTGATACATCAAACATTAAAAGCTTCCCTAAACAGGGCTGCCTTCAGATGTCTTCTAAAAGTCTAGTAGTGGCCTAGCATGGCAGCAAAGGCCTCGGGTGAGGAGCCAGGCCAAGGGTGGTGAGTCAAGGACAGGCCCGCGTCGTGTGTCCCGATTCCCCGTTCAGCCCCAAAGGAGCTCCCCGGAGAGGGACTCTTAATGGGGGTGCCCCCCTTCCTTTTAATTAAACCCCTGGCGGCGCTCGCACCCAGGGCAGGCTTCACTGCCAGCACCTGGGAGCTGGGCCAAAAGCAGCCTTTGTTCAGGGCCCTGGCAATAACGCTGGGTGGGGGGAGGCCTTTGTCCCAGGCAAGGGCCCCTTCACGGGGGTTGCAACCCACCCCACCCCACCCCCTCACTTTCATTAGGCACGCGTAGCTGCCCCCCTAATCCCCTGGCGTCTCCACCCACAGATCCCGTCTTTGCTTGGGTGCCCGTGAAAACCTGCGTTTCTCATCATTGATGGATAACAAGGATGTGCCTCAGGGTGTTGCACTTTTTGTTGTTGTTTAGTCGTTTAGTCGTGTCCGACTCTTCGTGACCCCCTGGACCAGAGCACGCCAGGCCCTCCTGTCTTCCACTGCCTCCCGCAGTTTGGTCAAACTCATGCTGGTAGCTTCGAGAACACTGTCCCACCATCTCGTCCTCTGTTGTCCCCTTCTCCTTGTGCCCTCCATCTTTCTCAACATCAGGGTCTTTTCCAGGGAGTCTTCTCTTCTCATGAGGTGGCCAAAGTCTTGGAGCCTCAGCTTCAGGATCTGTCCTTCCAGTGAGCACGCAGGGCTGATTTCCTTCAGAATGGAGAGGTTGGATCTTCTTGCAGTCCATGGGACTCTCAAGAGTCTCCTCCAGCACCATAATTCAAAAGCATCCATTCTTCGGCGATCAGCCTTCTTTATGGTCCAGCTCTCACTTCCATACATCACTACTGGGAAAACCATAGCTTTAACTATACGGACCTTTGTTGGCAAGGTGATGTCTCAACACGCCCCCCCCAAAAAAAAAAATCCACACACGTGCTTGAAACAAAAAGTAAAAATTGCATCTCCATGGTGCACCATCACTACACATCATGTGGTATATTTTCGATCTCCCTGGTATGTCCACACCACAACCTCAACCTGTTTGTGGGCAACTTAACCGCCATCCTTCTCTTGCAAAGGATTGCTGTGAGCCAAAACTCCCAGAATCCTTAGGGGTTAGGGAGGCTGCCATGACAGTTGAACCAGATCAAGGAAATGGTGTGAACTAAAGTCCCTTCTCGTCCACCTTCCTGTTATGCCTCCAGATTTGGACCACTGTTAACGCTACCTCTAGGACAAATCTACATCCCCGCAACTCATACACCCCATACGTTTGAAAGAGCATGGCTTTCTCCCAAAGAATTGTAGCTCTGTGAGAAGCAAAGTACAGTTTCTGGAAGAGGAATCTGCCTCCGAGGCTCCAGTGTGGAATCTGGACTTCATTGTGCCAGAAGCTGTTTTGAACCATAGGTTTCACTCAGGTGAAGGAATGGCGAGAGGGAGAGTGCCTTTTAAGCATGTGCAGAGTGTTTTCCCATCACCATGAGAAGTCACAGTCAACCCCCCCCCCCCCAAGTGTGTTCAATATTAGGAAAAAAGGCTTCCATTGGCAAGCATGGGGCTTTGAGCTCCAGGACCTATTTGTTTAGAACGGAAGCGCTGGAGGGAGGGAGCAGTAGAAAATTCAGGTGACCAAAGGGACATTTTGGAGCTGCCCCCAGACCAGGGCTGGGCCAAGATATTTTGACACCTGAGGCAAACTGCAACACTGGCTAGGAAAGAAGGGAGGGAGTGAAGATCTAACGTTGCCGGGAACTTGGAGGCCAGATCTGCTGGCCCCTGGGGATCCTGCCGCCCGAGGCGGTTGTCTCAGCTTGTCTCACAGGAGGGCCGGCTCTGCGCCAGACCTACCAGTTTGGGCATTTCAGAAACCCTGGTGCAATATTGCAGAGCCCGTTTTGCAAGATGCTAAGAAGAGCAGCCTTGCTAGATGAGGCCAGAAATCTGCCTGTGAAGCTCCAGGGAGTGCCAGATGTTTGTGGAGAAGTTGCCAGCCAAGGTGATGCTGGAGGCAGCCTCAGTCGCCAGCGTTGGTGGTATAGTGGTGAGCATAGCTGCCTTCCAAGCAGTTGACCCGGGTTCGATTCCCGGCCAACACAGCCTAGTTTTTTGCCAAAGGGGTTGCAGGCAAAAATAATCTGCCAGGCTCACTCTCTGTGAGGGGCTGGGGGTCCCCCTGGCCTGAGACTGTGTTACCTGCTGTACATTTAAAGGACATGACCTTCCCTTAAAGAGTCCCGGGAACCGTAGTTTGTTAAGGGTGCTGGGAGTTGTAGTTCTGTGAGGGGGCAAACTGCAATTCCCAAGATTCTTGGGGTGTGTCTGCCTTAAATGTGTGGTTTTCACTAAAAGGAGAGCCTACTGAATCAGCATCCTATTCTCACAGTGGCCAAGTGGAGCCTATGGGAGGTTTGCAAGCAGGATCCAAGCGCAGGAGAACGGTGGCTTCCAGAAACTGGTATGCAAAGGCATTGCTGCCCTTGAAGATGGAGAGACCCATAGATGGGGCTGAGGGGGGCTGAGGGTGGGGGGAGGCTATAGGACTGCACAGCAGGCCACTTGAGGGGGGCACGTCCTAAACCCCCACCTGATGGCCACCTGACCACTGGATTTTTTAAAATAGTTTTTATAAAATTTTCAGTTTTAGAATTTAAAGTACTCATTTATACATCCTTAAGACATCAGTGACTTCCCTTTTTCTCTTTCCACGGATCATTTTACAGATCATAAATCCCTGCATATTTTACGAAAACTGTATTTCCCATATATTCAATAAAGGTTTCCCAATCTTCCTTAAACGTATGTTCTTCTTGTCCTCTTATTCTCTGCGTTAAGTCTGCAAACGGTGCATATTCTGTCAGCTTAAGTTGCCACTTTTCTTTGGTTGGGACATCGCTCCTTTTCCATTTTTGGGCTAACAAAACACAGGCCGCAGTAGTGACAAAAAAAAACCCTTTTCGAAACCTGGGAATTTCAGCCTGAATTATCCGCAATAGAAAGGATTCTGGTTTTGTGGGGGGGGGGAGTACTTTTAAACACCCCCCCCCATTCATTATGGATCATTTCCCAATACTCTTTCACCCTTTTACAAGTCCAACCACCAGACCACTGTTAACGCTACTTCTAGGGCAAAGCAAGAACCCCACAACTCATACACCCCATATGTCTGAAAGAGCACGGCTTTCTCCCAAAGAATCCTGGGAAACATAGTTTCTTAAGAGCGCTAGGAATTGTAGCTCTGGGAGAAGCAAAGTACGGTTCCTGGGAGAGGAATCTGCCTCCGAGGCTCCAGCGTGGAATCTGGACTTCATTCTGCCAGAAGCTGTTTTCAGCCATAGGTTTCACTCAGGTGAAGGAATGGCGAGAGGGAGAGTGCCTTTTAAGCATGTGCAGAGTGTTTTCCCATCACCATGAGAAGTCACAGTCAATCCCCCCCCCCCCCCCAGTGTGTTCAATATTAGGAAGAAGGGCTTCCATTGGCAAGCATGGGGCTTTGAGCTCCAGGACCTATTTGTTTAGAACTGAAGCGCTGGAGGGAGGGAGCAGTAGAAAATAGGTGAAAATTCAGGTGACCCAAGGGACGTTTTGGAGCTTCCCCCAGACCAGGGCTGGGCCAAGATATTTTGACACCTGAGGCAAACTGCAACACTGGCTAGGAAAGAAGGGAGGGAGTGAAGATCTAACGTTGCCGGGAACTTGGAGGCCAGATCTGCTGCCCCTGGGGATCCTGCCGCCCGAGGCGGTTGTCTCAGCTTGTCTCACAGGAGGGCCGGCCCTGCGCCAGACCTACCAGTCTTGGCATTTCAGAAACCCTGGTGCAATATTGCAGAGCCCGTTTTGCAAGATGCTAAGAAGAGCAGCCTTGCTAGATGAGGCCAGAAATGTGCCTGTGACGCTCCAGGGAGTGCCAGATGTTTGTGGAGAAGTTCCCAGCCAAGGTGATGGTGGAGGCAGCCTCAGTCGCCAGCGTTGGTGGTATAGTGGTGAGCATAGCTGCCTTCCAAGCAGTTGACCCGGGTTCGATTCCCGGCCAACGCAGCCTAGCTTTTTGGCAAAGGGTTTGCGGGCAAAAATAATCTCCCAGGCTCAATCGGGGAGCAAACTATTTAGCAAAGGCCTTGGCCCCTCTGCCTTCTAATGACCACGTTGGTTTGCGGGAGTGTGTGGCGGCTCTAAGCTGGTAGTTCATGAGACTTTTAATCTTAGGGTCGTCGGTTCGAGCCCCACCTTGGGTAAAAGATTCCAGCATCGCACAGGGTCAGACTAAATTGTGGCCCTTCCATCTCTACAATTCTATGATTCTAGGTTATTCTAGATACAGGGTTCTAGTTACAGGGAACCAGGCAGAGGGCCTTCTTGGTAGTGGCACCCGCCCTGTGGAACTCCCTCCCACCAGATGTCAAAGAGAAAAATAACTACCAAACGTTTAGAAGACATCTGAAGGCAGCCCTGTTCAGGGAAGCTTTTAATGCTTTTAAAGACGCGGGTGGCGCTGTGGGTTAAACCACAGGGCCTAGGACTTGCCGATCAGAAGGTCGGCGGTTCGAATCCCCGCGACGGGGTGAGCTCCCATTGCTCGGTCCCTGCTCCTGCCAACCTAGCAGTTGGAAAGCACATCAAAGTGCAAGTAGATAAATAGGTACCGCTCCGGCAGGAAGGTAAACGGCGTTTCCATGCGCTGCTCTGGTTCTCCAGAAGCGGCTTAGTCATGCTGGCCACATGACCCGGAAGCTGTACGCTGGCTCCCTTGGCCAATAAAGCGAGATGAGCGCCGCAACCACAGAGTCGGCCACTACTGGACCTAATGGTCAGGGGTCCCTTTACCTTTTACTAATGTTTAATAGGTTATTGTATTTTAGTGTTCTGTTGGAAGCTGCCCAGATTGGCTGGGAATAAATAAATAAATAAATAAATAAATAAATAAATAAATAAATTTATTATTATTATTATTATTATTATTATTATTATTATTACACAACAGCTCTCCAGAGCTCCTAATCTCCGCCACCCTCCAGGGTGGGAGGAACTCACAGCGCCCCCTCGGTGCCCCCAGTGCCCCCATTTGCTGAGCCACGTCAAATGGGGTGGGGGTGGCGCTCTTGGGCGTTCAGAGCTGTGAAACTCCCCACTCCCACCCGCCACCCCCGAAAAAGAAGGTGTGACGCTGAATAGGCCGGCCTTTGAAGCTCGAGCTTGTTCCCACGGAATAAAAGGAAAGAGGCGATGGATGGTTAGAAGCACACAACGTGGCAGGATCTTGCATTCCTGCTTAAAGCGGGGCGGGGAGATCGGGGAGGAACGCACCCCTCCCAAAAACCTTGCATCCAATCGAGGCGAAGCTTTTTGCAGAAAAACATAACTGCACCACGCGCGCGAATCTTGCACAATCTTGCAAAAAAAAAAGAACGCCCAGGCGGTGCCTCAAATCTTGCCTGCACTTGGGAAGTCTGGATTTGACCCTGGCTTCCACTTCCCGGCCAAAGCTCCCCCTTCCTCACTCTCCCCTGATTTATTTTGTCAGTGAAAACCTGAGCGATTTTGGCTGTCATCCTATTTCGGAAAAGCCCCATTGAATCCAATGGGAGCCGCTTCTGGGCGTGATAATTGACGCTGGATACTTTCTATGCTGCCATATTTGAAAGCTACTTTAGGTTACGTCGGGGGTGAGAAGGCCAGAAGGAAATTCGGGTATTCATTTGAAGTAGCTCCCAAACCAAAAAGTTCCAGCATTCTTATACGCAGAGAGAAACAATTAAACCAAAAAGGCAAGTTGCATTGGCCGGGAATCGAACCCGGGCCTCCCGCGTGGCAGGCGAGAATTCTACCACTGAACCACCAATGCTGTGCATAACATCTGGATTTTCCCCCTTGAGATTCTTGCAGCAGTAGCGCAAGTCAGGATGGACTCTTAACCAGTGCACTGCCTGTTTTTCATTTTTCAACCGCCTTTGTTGGGTTTGCGGGGTTGCAATGATTTAAAGCACTTATCTGCAATGATTTAAAGCGCTTATCTGCTGAAATGAGGCCGCATTTTAATGTTGTATTTTAATCTTGTTTTTAATCAATTGTTTTCTACCTGATGTTAGGGCAGGATATAAATAAAATTTATTATTATTATTACTACCGCTTGCGCTTCTTTCCGTTTTGTCTGTCTGGAGGCGGTTGGAGGATGGATGGCGGCTAACAGATTGAGGTTGAATCCTGACAAGACAGAAGTACTGTTTTGGGGGGACAGGGGGCGGGCAGATATGGGGACTTCCTTGTCCTGAATGGGATAACTGTGCCCCTGAAGGAGCAGGTGCGCAGCCTGGGAGTCATTTTGGACTCACAGCTGTCCATGGAGGTGCAGGTCAGTTCTGTGTCCAGGGCAGCTGTCTACCAACTCCACCTGGTACGCAGGATGAGACCCTACCTGCCCGCAGACTGTCTCACCAGAGTGGTGCATGCTCTGGTTATCTCCCGCTTGGACTACTGCAATGCGCTCTACGTGGGGCTACCTTTGAAGGTGACCCGGAAACTACAACTAATCCAGAATGCGGCAGCTAGACTGGTGACTGGGAGCGGCTGCCGAGACCACATAACACCGGTCTTGAAAGACCTACATTGGCTCCCAGTACGTTTCCGAACACAATTCAGAGTGTTGGTGTTGACCTTGAAAGCCCTAAACGGCCTCGGTCCAGTATACCTGAAGGAGCGTCTCCACCCCCATCGTTCTGCCCGAACACTGAGGTCCAGCTCCGAGGGCCTTCTGGTGGTTCCCTCGCTGCGAGAAGCCAAGTTACAGGGAACCAGGCAGAGGGCCTTCTTGGTGGTGGCACCTGCCTTGTAGAACACCCTCCCACCAGATGTCAAAGAGAAGAATAACTACCAAACTTTTAGAAGACATCTGTAGGCAGCCCTGTTTAGGGAAGCTTTTAATGTTTAATAGGTTATTGTATTTTAGTGTTCTGTTGGAAGCCACCCAGAGTGGCTGAGGAAACCCAGCCAGATGGGTGGGGTATAAATAATAATAATAATAATAAAATGAATGAATGAATGTTTAATAGGTTATTGTATTTTAGTGTTTTGTTGGAAGCCGCCCAGAGTGCCTGGGGGGACCTAGCCAGATGGGCGGGGTATAAATAAATTATTATTGTTATTATTATTATTATTATTACTATTGCTTGCGCTTGCTCTTCTTTTCCGTTTTGTCACACGTGGCTTAGAGCTGGGAGAGCTTGGCCCCTGCATCTAACAAACGCTCCCCCGTTAGGAGGAGGAGGCGCAGATAGACACCCTGCGGGTTTAACCCGGCAGATCTATCGCTCTCTCCTCCCGCTGCGCCTCGGGGGTCTCCGGCAGGTGCCGGAGGTGCCAAGGCTCGTGGGCCGCCGGTTTGGCCAGAGGTGCCATTTGACACCTCCGCGGGGGGTCCCGGAGATCTACAAGTGGCGCTAGGGAGGCGGATCAAAGGGCAGGCGGGCGTGGGAGGCAATTGGCACCTGGGCGTGTGGAAGACTTTCCCAGGCTCGTAAAGCGGGGCGGGAGGGGGCGAGGGCAGGACAGAAGGCTGGGGGGGGGGGGAGAGACGGAAGGACAATAGCAGCCTTGCCCCCCCCCTAATTAACAACCCTCGCCCGCAGCTGGATGGAGGTGGAGGGCAGGGGGTCGCGGTGGAGTATTTGGGGGACATTGTCCCCCCCCCTCCGTCCTACACGATTTTGGGATTTCTCTTTGTACGGATTAAAGCAGGCATCCCCAAACTCGGCCCTACAGCTGTTTTGGGACTACAATTCCCATTATCCCTGTTCATTGGTCCTGTAATAATAATAATAATAATAATAATAATAATAATAATAATAATAATAATAATATTTAAACCAAATGCAATTCTGCTTTTAAACGCAGTACAGTGGTACCTCGGGTTACATACGCTTGAGGTTACATACGCTTCAGGTTACAGACTCCATTAACCCAGAAATAGTACTTTGGGTTAAGAACTTTGCTTCAGGATGAGAACAGAAATCGTGCTCCGGCGGCGCGGCAGCAGCGGGAGGCCCCATTAGCTAAAGTGGTGCTTCAGGTTAAGAACAGTTTCAGGTTAAGAATGGACCTCCGGAACGAATTAAGTACTTAACCTGAGGTACCGCTGTATAAGGAGTCTGTATAGTGTATTGTATTTTAAAATGGGGTTTCAGAGTTTTTAGGGGGTTTTGAATGTCTTTTGTAGATTTCTCAATTTCATTGTTCTGTATGGGACAATGAGAATAAAGATATCGTATTGTATCATATCGTATTTACAGTGGTACCTCGGGTTACATACGCTTCAGGTTACAAACACTTCAGGTTACAGACTCTGCTAACCCAGAAATAGTGCTTCAGGTTAAGAACTTTGCTTCAGGATGAGAATAGAAATCGTGCTCCGGCAGCGCGGCAGCAGTGGGAGGCCCCATTAGCTAAAGTGGAACCTCAGGTTAAGAACAGTTTCAGGTTAAGAACGGATCTCCGGAACGAATTAAGTACTTAACCCGAGGTACCACTGAGTCGGGCTCAGGGCGGCTAACACCAGTAAAATTACAACAACAACAACAATAATAAAAATAATAAACCAATTTAAAATACAGGTTAAAATATAATTTAAAATGGAGCCTCATTTTAAAAGTAGCCCATAGATCAAAACCATAAGGGGAGGGAAACATAAGGGTCAGACCAAGTCCAAACCAAAGGCCAGGTGGAACAGCTCTGTCTTGCAGGCCCACCCTGCGGAAAGATGTCAAGTCCCGCAGGGCCCTAGTCTCTTGTGACAGAGCGTTCCACCAAGTCGGGGCCAGTACTGAAAAGGCCCTGGCCCTACTTGAGACCAATCTAACCACCTTGTGACTTGGGACCTCCAAGGTGTTGTCATTTGTGGACCTTAAGGTCCTCCGCGGGGCATACCAGGAGAGGCAGTCCCGTAGGTCCTGTTAGCTAGGGATGATGGGAGTTGTAGTCCCAAAACATCTGGAGGGCTGAGTTTGGGGGTGCCTGGATTAAAGGGATCTTTTCAAAAGAGAAGCCACACTTCTGGTTTCTGCAAACGGTGCCCCTCTCACCACCACCCCACACGGCAGCTGTGCACCTCATCCAATCCATTTTTATTCGGATCGGGTCAAGGGGTGTTGAATCTTCCAATATTATGTGGATGTGGCGGAGGCCGTACTAAAAGCAGTTTTCAATTAAAAAGAAGAAGATTGCGTTGTTTGCACTCACAGAAACATCTGTATCTGCAAAATGGGCCGCTCCCGGCAACCCGATATAGGTGTTAGTCATATTCAAAGTTAGATAGACCCGTCGAAATGAATGGACAGGAGTTAGGTGCGTTAATTTCAGTGGGTCTACTCTGAGTTAGTAGTTAAAGGTAAAGGTAAAGGGACCCCTGACCATTAGGTCCAGTCGTGACCAACTCTGGGATTGCGACGCTAATCTCGCTTTATTGGCCAAGGGTGCCAGCGTACAGCTTCCAGGTCATGTGGCCAGCATGCCCAAGCCGCTTCTGGCGAACCAGAGCAGCACACGTTTACCTTCCCGCCGGAGCGGTACCTATTTATCTACTTGCACTTTGACGTGCTTTCGAACTGCTAGGTTGGCAGGAGCAGGGACCGAACAATGGGAGCTCACCTCGTCATGGGGATTCGAACTGCCAACCTTCTGATTGGCAAGTCCCCTTCAGGTCAAGCCCATGGGCATTGAATGGGGCAACATCTGGATGTGTGAAGGTTGAAATAATAAGCCAATAAATACAGATGAAGAGCATATAAATAAATCAAAACAAAAACACTGTTGCATTGGCCGGGAATCGAACCCGGGCCTCCCGCGTGGCAGGCGAGAATTCTACCACTGAACCACCAATGCATCTGTCATGCACATCTTGTGCATCTGTCTCTATATACAATTTTCATATTATTCCTTCCTCCACAAGCTGTTGTTGGTTCTTGCAATAAAAACATGGGCCGGGCCTGGAACTCATGCTCTTCCACACCCCTCAGATGAGCTTGGGGATGCTCTCTGCACACCCTCAAAGGCACTCTCGCCTTGCATTCAGCCAGCTTCCAGCATGTGTCTCCAGCGCTAGGCCCTGAGCTTGCTCCACGCTTGTCCAAAGGCAGAGAGATTTTCTCCACTTTTCCTTCCGGATTGGGCTGGGTGTGGGGGGGGGGGGGACCCTGGGAAACTCTTCCACACGCCAAGGTGTCAATGACCTCCTGGGCTTCGCCTGCTCTTTGATGGGCCTGGAGGCCACACGAGCCGTCACACCCCCAGGCACTTGCCAAAAAACTCCCACTGGGGTGTGTGTGTGTGTGTCATAAACAGGGGGAGGGGGTGATAGAGAGGGTGGAAGGTATTCTGAGAAACAAAAGAATCCAGCATACGCGTGGAGCACATGTGTGGTGTACTCTGCACACGCTCAGAGGCACGCTGTTCTTCACTCATCAGCAGCAACCCATGCGCGTATGTTAGATAGATATCTTTATTGTCATTGACCCATACAGAACAATGAAATTGAAAAACTACATAAAACATTCAAAAACCCCTAAAAACTCTGAAACCGCATTTTAAAATGCACTATACTATACTATAAAAACCCCTAAAAACTCTGAAATCCCAATTTTAAAATATACTATACTATACTATAAAATGCACTATACTATAAAATACGCTATACTATAGAGACCCCTTATACTGCGTTTAGAACCAGAATTGCATTTGCGTAGAAACTGTTTCTCAGTTTCTTATTGTGTTAAGAATCGGATTTAGTTGTTTGTTTTTACATCACGGGTAGAATATTAACAATACAGTGGTACCTTGGGTTACATACCTTCAGGTTACAGACTCCGCTAACCCAGAAATAGTGCTTTAGGTTAAGAACTTTGCTTCATGATGAGAACAGAAATCGTGCTCCAGCAGCGCAGCAGCAGCAGGAGGCCCCATTAGCTAAAGGGGTGCTTCAGGTTAAGAACAGTTTCAGGTTAAGAATGGACCTCCGGAACGAATTAAGTACTTAACCCGAGGTACCACTGTACTCGCAATATCCGTGGTGGCGTTCAGCGTAAAAAGTGCCTCTATGGCAGGCACGCCCAAACTCGGCCCTCCAGATGTTTTGGGACTACAACTCCCATCATTCCTAACTAACAGGACCAGTGGTCAGGGATGATGGGAATTGTAGTCCCAAAACAGCCGGAGGGTCAGATTTGGGGATGCCTGCTCTATGGTCTTTTAAATGTGTCTGGATTGTTGGTTTGTTTCGTTCTCGCTTTTTAAAAATTATGTATATGGTGTTTTCCTTTTTTGTATATTTTTAACGTTGGAAACCGCGCTGTTTAATAAAACAAGTTTTAATGGGAGACGTAGGATGAGACCCAGCTCAGAGTTGGGACCATTAAAAGCAAGGACTTAAATTGCTTTAAACCCATTTGTTTCAATGGGTCTGACTTCGATTAGGTCTGATTTTGATTATGGCTTATTATTCGTAAGGGGCGCATTTGCGACTCTCAGAAACATCCCTCTGTATAGACAGGAAAATAAATAAATAAAACCCCATCTCTGGAAGCGGGAAACCTGCTTGCTTTTTAGAACATATTTGCGCAGCCTCACCGCCAAACGCTGGGAATTTTCCTTCATCAAAGGACCCATCCAGCTGTTTTCAACGGCGCATTGGTGGTTCAGTGGTAGAATTCTCGCCTGCCACGCGGGAGGCCCGGGTTCGATTCCCGGCCAATGCAGCGCACGTTTTATTTTCCTCTCGTTTAATGGGTCCCAGTTCTCACCACACCTAATGTTTCCAACCCCGCCTCCCATGCTTCTCTCTTTCTTTCTTTCTTTCTTTCTTTCTTTCTTTCTTTCTTTCTTTCTTTCTTTCACTTTATTAATCCGGCCATTCTCTTTGTGCCTGTTTGCAGAAGCAAGGAGATTAAGTAAAATAATTTTATTTTATTTTTAAACTGCCTGTTTGAGATTTATATTTATTCTCCGTTCAAGTCAGCAAAAAAGGAAAATGAAAATATGAAGTTGCATTGGCCGGGAATCGAACCCGGGCCTCCCGCGTGGCAGGCGAGAATTCTACCACTGAACCACCAATGCTTCCTTAAGAAAGCCTTCTCTCCGCATCCTTTTTGCAGCCGCTCCTCTCTGTCGCTCTCTTCCATTCCTTTTCCATTTGCAAGAGGAGCCTTGCAATGCACTTGCAAAATTGGGTGGGAGGTAGAGTAGAACGGGAAAAGATATTGATAGCAACACTAATCGGTTGAAAGTGCAGAGTTGCTCAGATTCCAAAAGGAAAGGAAAAAAGAAAGAGTTTGTGGAAGTTGCACCCACATTAAAAATAAAATAAAAACAGCTTGCACCGTCCAGGCCCAACGCATCACCTTTTTAGCAGTGGGATCTAGTGGTTAAAGTGCTGGTTTTTTTAAACAACAACAACAACAACACCATCTCGACTCGGCCATGGAGCTTGGCCACTGCCTCTCTTTAAAAAAATATTTTTTAAAAAATTCAAAATTAAAACAAAACATATTATCCAGAAACATAACATCCTTCTTTTTCCCCCATTTCCCTCCCCCACAAAACCCACCCAACCCAACTTCCCCCAGTTCCATCCTTTGATTTCTCTGAGAATGCTGATTTCTGCATCTTACACAGTTGTATAGATCCTCAAACTAATCAGCTGATTATTATCAATAAAAAGTTTGTGAATGTTTATTCAAAGCCAGCCAAGGAGTCCTTTTCGCTTTGTTGCCTCTTCAAATACTTTGTAAAGGGTTCCCATTCATCCTTAAAGTCACAGTTATCCTTGTCCCGTAGCTTATGTGTCAGTTTTGCCAGTCCTGCCACTGCCTCTCAGCCTAACCTAAAAATGTTTCCATATTTTAATGTTGTATTTTAATCTTGTTTCTAAGTTGTATTCATTCAGCTTGATTTTATTATTGCTTGTGAGCCTGGCCTTGGCTTGGGGAGGGCGGGGTATAAATAAAAATTATTATTATTATCAACCTACATCGCAGGGTTGTTGTTTTGTGGGGGCAAATGGCTTTGGAGAAGAAGGTGGGACGTGATTGCAATAAGTACAATAAATAAATAAACACACTTCCGCCCCCTAAGGAGAGCAGAGGGTGGTCCTTCGTCTTTCTGGGAGTTTGATCCGGCGATGTGATGCTCAAGCCCATAAACTAAGGGCCCAAATGGGACCCTGGACATTGCAGCCGGGAGGTGAGAAAAATTCCGATTCCTTCCTCTCCAGCCAGCCAGCTATAAACTCATTATCAGAGCCCAGGTGGGGCAGTAATTCACCGCGGCCCCTGCGGCCCTTTCTCTCTGCGGGGCTTTCAGGGCACTGGGAAGGATTGCTAAGGAATTTATCAGGAATTCAAAATGCTAAAAGCAAAAGCAGCCATCCTCGGGTTTTTTTGCTTCTGTGATGAATGAAAGGGATCTTGCAAGTGGAGGAGAGAAATCCTACCTATATATTCCCCCCTTCCGCCAGTGCCGGATTTACGTATAATAATAATAAAAATAATAATAATAAATAAATTTTATTTATACCCTGCCCTCCCCAGCCAAGACCGGGCTCAGGGCGGCTAACAAGCAATAATAAAAACAAGTTGAATGAATACAACTTAAAAACAAGATCGAAATGCAACATTAAAACACTGAAACATTAAAAAGCAGCCTCATCACAGGAGGAGAAAGGAAAAAAGAAAGAGGGGGAGGGAATCAAGTTGATTCCAAGCCAAAGGCCAGGCGGAACAACTCTGTCTTACAGGCCCTGCGGAAAGAAATCAGACCCTGCAGGGCCCTGGTCTCATGAGGCAGAGCGTTCCACCAGGCCGGGGCCAGTGTTGAAAAGGCCCTGGCTCTGGTTGAAGCTAATCTGACGTCCTTAGGGCCTGGGACCACTAGGGTGTTGCTATTTATGGACCTTGAGGCTCTCCGTGGGGCATACCGGGAGAGGCGGTCCTGGAGGTACGAGGGTCCTAGGCCGTGATGGGCTTGAAAGGTCAAAACCAGGACCTTAAATCTGACCCCGTACTCCACCGGGAGCCAGTGCAGCTGGAAAAGCACTGGGTGAATATGCTCCCATGGCAGAGACCCCGTGAGGAGCCTCGCTGCAGCATTCTGCACCCGCTGGAGTTTCTGGGACAGCTTCAAGGGCAGCCCCGCGTAGAGCGAATTACAGTAGTCAAGCCTGGAGGTGACCGTCGCATGGATCACTGTGGCCAGGTCGGGGCGGGAAAGGTAAGGGACCAACTGCTTGATGCGGCGAAGGTGGGAAAATGTCACTATAGTTAAACAAGCTATAGCTTAGGGCCCTGCTCTCTTGTGCCCCCCCAAAAAAAAATTAAAGGAAAAAAACAACTGTATGTGCATTTCCAAAACATAAGATACAAAACAAATAAAATAAAACCTGTATACAGCAACAGTGTTTTGTGTTGTGTAGGCACCTATGATGTAAGTCATGGGCCCCACCTGCTAGCCTGCTCCCTAAAATATCACTGGTTTGCTCCTTTCTGTATATAGGGTGCCTCCATTCTGCATGGACTTTGCATTCTCCATGGACTTCTCAACAAATACATATTTTGTTATATATAAAATACATATTTTGTTATGTGCAAATGGCTTCAGATACCTATGAGGTCCATAACTTACCATATATTCAACACACAAAACAGTGGCAATTTGTTGTCAGCAAAGGACAGCTGGACATATAAAGGGCCCCGTTACCTTCAGTAGCTGAGGGCCTCATCAAAGCTAAATCCCGCCCTGTTCCCAACGCACACAAATTGGCAAAACCCTTCGCAATTTCCCTTAATTGTGCACACCCCTTCTTCCCCCCATTTCATTTTCGAAAAGTAGAATTTGTAGAGCTGGAAAGGACCCCCAGCCCCAGTCATCTAGCCCAACCCGCTGCGATACAGGAATCTGAGGTGAACATCCAGAATTTATTAGTGCCCTTTCTTACACACGGAACTGCACACCTCCCAGGGTTGTTGTGTAGTGTGTTGGAGTGGGTGCTAAGCAGTTTGGGCAGTGTAGTCCAGTGGCGTCGTGTGGGGGGTGCAGGGGGGCCGGCTGCACCGGGCGCAACATCGGGGGGGGGGCGCTCGCACTCGCAGCTCTCTGCCCCTACCTGGCTCACTCACTCTCTCTCACTGCAGTGCTGGCTGTGCGAATCCGATCCAAGCCGCCGGGTCGCCGCCCACTGTGGAGGGGAGGGTGCCAGGCGTGCGGTGCGGAGAGAGAGCGAGGGACTATCTGGGGGAGGGACAGTGCAGCAGGCGGGCGCGCAAATTACTTGCCTTGCCCCGGGTGCTGACAACCCACGCTACGCCACTGGTGTAGTCTAACAGACATCGGTATTTCTTCCTTCCAACATATCAGGGGGTTGTCTGTGCTGCTTCCCTTGAAAAATAAACCCCTTTTGCCACTTTTTTGACCCCTTCTGCGTCTCTCTGCTTTCACGCCAAATTTCAGGGCCTATTTTTACTGGTCCCCATTTGGCAGACTTTCACAGTTCCTGATGTGGGGGGGGGGAGAAGGGGGGGGGTAATGACTTTTCCCCACAGCTGGCGTAGGTCCTATTCCTCCCTAACTCACCCCCCAACCACCAAATTCCCTAGTCTCAGTTAACATTTCCCACTCCTGCTTAATTAACGAGCTTAATAAGAGGTGCTGGGGCTCAAGCGCCCCCCACCCTCCACTGTTCCCCCCCCCCCCCCAGTTCTACACTAGTCAAACGCCCCTTTCCACCAAACCCAGATGGGACACAGGAAGGACTTGGGGTTGTTTAGTGATGAGGTGAAAGCACTCTGTGCGCGCCCAGAGACACGGATGAGGGGAAAGCATTCTGTGCGTGCTCATAGACCATGGCTAGGCAAACTCAGGCCCGGGGGCCGGATCCAGCCCAATTGCCTTCTAAATCCAACCCACAGACGGTCCGGGAATCAGCGTGTTTTTCCATGAGTAGAATGTGTGCTTTTATTTAAAATGCATCTCTGGGTTATTTGTGGGGCCTGCCTGGAGTTTTCACATAAGTAGAATGTGTGCTTTTATTTAAAATGTACGTATCTCTGGGTTATTTATGAGGCATAGGAATTGGTCCATTTCCCCCCCTCCAAAATATAGTCCGGCCCCCCACAAGGTCTGAGGGGCAGTGGACTGGCCCTCTGCTGAAAAATTTTGCTGGCCCCTGTGACATAGACCAAGAGTCAGCAAACTTTTTCAGCAGGGGCCGGTCCACTGTCCCTCAGACCTTGTGGGGGGCCGGACGATATTTTGGAGGAAAGAAATGAACAAATTTCTATGCCCCCAAATAACCCAGAGATGCATTTTAAATAAAAGGACACATTCTACTCATGTAAAAACATGCAGATTCCCGGACTGTCCATGGGCCGGATTTAGAAGGCGACTGGGCCGGATCCGGCCCCCGGGACTTAGTTTGCCTACCCATGACATAGACTATCTACATGACTGTGACTGTCTCCTATTGTGGTCTCTCCTTCCTTGGAGGTTTATAAGCAGAGGTCGGATGGCCATCTGTCATGGATGCTTTAGCTGAGATTCCTGAATTGTAGGGGGTTGGGCTAGATGACCCTGGGGTCCCTTCCAACTTGACAATTCTCCAATTCTGTGCTTCAAACAGCAATGCGGGCAGGTGAGCCCTGGCTCTGATTCCGCCCGCCATTTTCTCGGAATATGAGTCCTTTTCTTTTTCAGGGGCTTTTTATCAGCTTGCGGCTTCCCAACAGGGGGAATCAACTTGCAGGATCCGCCCCCCCACAAGCATGGAAGAGATGCCATAACTAATTAATTTTATAATGAATGATTTTAGAGTGTTGTTTGTGCTGTACTTTTGTACTGTTTTATTGTTGTTAGCCACCCTGAGCCCGGCTTCGGCTGGGGAGGGCGGGATATAAATAAAATTTATTATTATTATTATTATTATTATTATTATTATTATAAAGAGAAAAGCTTAACTGGGTGATTTTTACAGATTGATATAGAAATATCGGGAATTGTGAGTAGGAAGGTGGGAATATCTAAATAATTCTTATTCTTATTAGTCTGAGTAGCACTGAGTTAAAAACGAAAGAGGAATGTAAATGGGTAAAACTGATGGAAACTGCAGCCAGACCGGTTATAGCAAGTAACTGGAAAAATGCAGAAGAGCTAAGGGTGAACCAATGGAGGAAAAAACTGAATAATATTATAATTTTAGAATATCTAACTGTGAAAATACACAGAATGAAAAGGTTTAAGGTCAGTGAGAAAGAGGAGGATTGGTTTGAGAAGATATTGAATTATTTGGGTAGGTTTGAACAATTTGGGGCAATCAAAATGTTGAAAGTTAAATAAACCTTGTGGATGGAGGAGTATTAACGTATATAAAATTGTACATGTGGTTGATTTGAATATGCTATTATTGATTATGTATACCCAATGTATCAATCGCCTGAGGGTTTTCACTGTTTGTGTTATGGTTGTTGGTAAAAAAAATACCAATTTTTTAAAAACTGGGTGGTTTTTAAAATAATAATAATATAATTGTAGAATTGGAAGGGACCCCAAGGGTCATCTAGTCCAGCCCTCTGCAATGCAGGTATTTAAAGGCATTCATTTCACACATGTATGACACACAAAACCACCTGCTTTTTCATTTCAGAAACTAAGCCCTTTCCCTTACACTGCCATGACAACCACCGAACTAACTGCTTTGGATCTGAATCAAAACAGCTCTGAAAGTGGACAGCATTCCAGAAGTCAAATTCTTATTTTTGTTCTCTCTTTTTTTAAAAATTGGATTTATTTGGAGAAATATCTCCACCTTAGAAGAAGAATTGGAACTCGCTCCTGTGGCTTAACCAAAAGGCCAAAACATTCAGCATTCTCTCTCTCTCTCTCTCTCTCTCTCTCTCACACACACACACACACACACACACACACACACACACACTCCTCCTTTTGCAGGATTCTCCAGTCACGACTGAGCAAGAATGCTCGGATCACAGAGACTCTGAATTCTTTCCTCTAGCTTGCTTTCGCTTAAAACGACCCCCCCAAACCCAGCACCATCCATAACTGAAAATCGGGGCATAGGGGGGAGATAATAAAAAATGACATGCATGTAAACAGATTAAACATTGGCATGATTATTGTAATAACCTGCAGTTTCATGGGAGTATATATTTAAAGAAGACGAATAAATGAGCAAATTAAGTTAATTTGGATATGCAGAATATATTAACAATAAATTTAAGGAGCCGTGGAAGGAAGTCAAGTTTTGAAATGTCAAAATGATTGAAAAATTAGTGAAGTGTATAAACTTGAAAATTTTATTTTATTTTATTTTTTTAAAGTTGACATGCAAATTATTGCAACCCACTCTGAGCCAAGCAAAGCCAATCTGATTATGATGATCCCTTCCAGCACTTTGGGGGAAGGAGGTATTGACTGCTTGTGAAAGTTTTAACATTTGGGTCGTCGTCCCCCCCCCCCCCCCACATTTCACACCCATGGGGGGGGGGGGTGTGCGCGCGCGCGTGCTGCTGAAAGGGTCGGAGCCAAACTCACTCTCCCGCGTCCCCCAGATGTGGGCTGCGCCCGATGGGTCATTAAAAAAGGAGGAGGAGGGAAAGGAGGGCGGGGGTCGCCGGGGGGCGGGCTCACTTTGACCATCGTCCCCGGGGGGAAAGGCAGGCTTTCCAGGAGAGAGCCCGGAGGCGATGGTGACTACGGAGAGCTCTGAGCCAGGAGGGGTGAGAAAGGTATATGGGCTGCATCAAGGGGATGGAAAGTGGGGGGCAGGAGGTTTTTTTTGGTGGGCTCAGCGTAGAGAGCTAAGAGGGTGGGTGTGTATGGAGGATTGACCCAGAGAAAGTGGATCTATCGATCAATCAATCAATCAATCAATCAATCAATTTATCATCTATCTATTTATCATCTATCTATCTATCTATCTATCTATCTATCTATCTATCTATCTATCATCTATCTATCATCTATCTATCTATCATCTATCTATCTATCTATCTATCTATCTATCTATCTATCATCTATCTATCTATCTATCTATCTATCTATCATCTATCTATCTATCTATCTATCTATCATCTATTTATCATCTATCTATCATCTATCTATCTATCCATCCATCCTTCAAGGAGCTCAATGTGGTCCTCTCCATTTTGTCCTTACAAGAAACCCTGCGAGGTAGGTTGGGCTGACTGGGTGCCACCGGCCCGGGGTCACCCGGCGACTGAGTGGAGAATTTGAACCCTACTCCTCGCCTACACACCGCCATCCAGGCTCGCCAGGGCAGCCCCGCCGGCTTCCACCAGCCCTGGCCATTGGCCACACTCCGGGAATTACCCGGGGATGGGTTGGGGGGGGGGACGCAGATCTTCCCCACCCCGGAAAGAGAGGACCGGCTCCTTAGCCACAAGAAGTGCCCTGGCTTGCTCTGTGCGGTCTTTTCTGGAGGGAGGTGTGCGGAGATGGCGCGCGCCCTGCTGGGCGCATCTCTTGCGCAAGGGCTGCGCGCAGATCAGGGGAGGGGAGGGGACGGCGTTCGGGATCGGGGGTGATGGGAGCCGTGGAGCCCCACACTTTCTGGAGGGCACCGCCTTGGCTACCCCCCCACGAAGGAAGAACTCGCCCTCTGCCCTTCCCTGGGGGGCGCCTGTCTCCGCTTGGTGGACTTTTTTGGAGAGGATTTAAAATAAATAAATCCCTTTCCATCCAGGCACTTGGCTGAGGTTTTGATCTTGGCCACCATGAATTTATTTAGCGGTGAGATTTGATTGTCTTTAAATGTTTGTCTTGTAATGTTTTGAATTTCTGTTGTTTTGTTGCTGGCGTCTCCTGGGGGCGGCGGCGCAATAGAATGAATGAATGAATGAATGAATGAATGATTATATCAGTTTTGTAGCAGCGCAGACCACTCTCCCCCTTTCTTGCACGGGTGCGTCACAACACTGAACACACACAGGGAGTAGACCCACTGAATGGAGCTAAGCTCGCCGTGCCCTTAATTTCCAATGGGTATACTCTTGAGTAGGACTAACTTTCGCTGCAACCCTCAGGAGCTTATATCTTGTGCCAGGGCGCTGAGTCCGCGGTGAAAGTGCCGGTATTAGCTACGGAAAACATACAGACGGTCATCGCAATAATTAACAAACAACAACGCCAACGCGTGATGCTCTGAAACAAAGTAACGTGTGTATATGTTGGAGGAGGGGGGTATTTTATTTTTTTTGCCTGATCGGTGGTTGTGCCAAAAGGAGTTGCAGAATTCTGGGAAGGACCTGCAAAATGATGATGATGATTATGCTCTTTTGTTTTCTTTTAACTGGGCGAAATAATTTCACGCGCAATATGGCAAACTTTTCTTAATGCTGTTTCTAAAGGCCTGGCGGGTTTTGGATCTGGGGGGATGCGTGTGGGGGTGCAGTTTGGGGCTGGTTGGATTAAGGGAGAATTGAAGGGGTGGGGCGAGGAAAGCGATTTTGCAACAAGCAAAGAAATTGCAAATTCTTCCAGGCAGAAAAAAGTCCTGGCTGCTATAGGCCCCTCCCATTTGAACAGGGGAAGCGGGAGGGGGCTTTATGGGAATTGCTTCCTGGGTATTTTGGGAAGGGGGCGGTTTTCAAGTAGGATCGGGGAGGGCTCAGCTGAAGGAGAAAGTGTGTTCTTTATCTAGTGGTTTTTGCAGAAGATGTTTGACCTGGGCAGGAGGCAGCTGTGATGGGCAGAATATCAAGGAAGCCGCTGATGCGTTTTAATCTTGCCCCCACATTAGATAAAGAACAACGGGTTTCACATTAATGCTCCGATGCTCGACACGTTTTACAGTGGTACCTCGGGTTAAGTACTTAATTCGTTCCGGAAGTCCAAACTGTTCTTAACCTGAAGCACCACTTTAGCTAATGGGGCCTCCCGCTGCTGCCGGAGCCCGATTTCTGTTCTCATCCTGAAGCAAAGTTCTTAACCTGATGCACTATTTCTGGGTTAGCGGCGTCTGTAACCTGAAGCGTGTGTAACCCGAGGTACCACTGTATTTCATTTCATAAAATTTATACACCGCTTCATTGAAATACAGGCAAACAAACAAACTAACCAACCCACCTCAAGGTGGTTTGCAGCTGGAATAAAACAATACAGTGGTACCTCGGGTTACATACGCTTCAGGTTACACACTCCACTAAGCCAGAAATAGTGCTTCAGGTTAAGAACTTTGCTTCAGGATGAGAACAGAAATCGTGCTCTGGCGGCGTGGCAGCAGCAGGAGGCCCCCATTAGCTAAAGTGATGCTTCAGGTTAAGAACAGTTTCAGGTTAAGAACGGACCTCTGGAACAAATTAAGTACTTAACCCGAGGTACCACTGTACAATTATCATAGCTGTCAACGTTTCCCTTTTTTAAAGGGAAATTCCCTTATTCCGAATAGGATTCCTCGCAAGAAAAGGGAAAAGTTGACAGCTATTACAATTATGGGTGAGAACAACTATTTAAAGCATTCAAGAATTTTAAATCGGCAATGAACTTAAACAAAAAAAACCCAAAACAGATGAAAACAGGCACGTCAAAATTCTACCTAACCGGTTAGGCTTGCTTAAACCCAAAGCAGGCGCCAAGAAGAACAGAGCTATGTGGATTTTGACAGAAACCTTTCCAAGAAACCAGGCCTGAGATCGCAGCCTGATGTTAATGTCGAGGTTACAGGGTTTGGTTCCCTTTTTTATTGTGAAATGAAGGGCCGTTCATCCCAGAAAAAATAGCACACCCCCCCAGCTATTTGCCTCGCTGCTTCTAGGTAAAGGGACCCCTGACTATTAGGTCCAGTCGTGGCCGACTCTGAGGTTGCTGCGCTCATCTTGCTTTATTGGCCGAGGGAGCCGGCGTACAGCTTCCGGGTCATGTGGCCAGCAGGACTAAGCCGCTTCTGGCGAACCAGAGCAGCGCACAGAAACACTGTTTACCTTCCCGCCGGAGCGGTACCTATTGATCTACTTGCAATTTGATGTGCTTTCAAACTGCTAGGTGGGCAAGAGCAGGGACCGAGCAACGGGAGCTCACCCCGTCACTGGGATTCGAACCACTGACCTTCTGATCAGCAAGTCCTAGGCTCTATGGTTTAACCCACAGCGTCACCCGCGTCCCTCTAGGGGGCAGCAAAAGTGCTACCTACTGCCGTGCCTGCGGGGGGACGGGGGACTACGGACTCACTTCATCCAGTGCCAGATTTACATATAAGCTAAACAAGCTATAGCTTAGGGCCCCACTCTCTTGGGGGCCCCCAAAAAATTCAAAGGCGGGAAAAATATTTCCAAAATATAAGATACAAAAGAAATAAACACTACATACAGCAACAGTGTTTTGTGTTAATGGGGCCCCCCTGCTAGCCTGCCCCCTAAAATATCACTGGTTTGCTCCTTTCTGTATATAGGGTGCCTGCATTCTGCATGGACTGGTTGCATGGCAATATGGGGAAATGGCTTTAGATATCTAGGTAAAGGTAAAGGGACCCCTGACCATTAGGTCCAGTCGCGGATGAATCTGGGGTTGCGGCGCTCATCTCGCTTTACTGGCCAAGGGAGCCGGCATACAGCTCATGTGGCCAGCATGACTAAGCCGCTTCTGGCGAACCAGAGCAGCGCACGGAAATGCCATTTACCTTTCCACCGGAGTGGTACTTATTTATCTACTTGCAATTTGATGTGCTTTCGAACTGCCAGGTTGGCAGGAGCAGGGACCGAGCAACGGGAGCTCACCCCATCTCTGGGATTTGAACCGCCAACCTTCTGATCAGCAAGTCCTAGGCTCTATGGTTTAACCCACAGCGTCACCCGCGTCCCTCTAGGGGGCAGCAAAAGTGCTACCTACTGCCGTGCCTGCGGGGGGGACGGGGGATTAAGGAGTCCTAGCCTCTGTGGTTTAACCCACAGCGCCACCCGCATCTCTTTAGATATCTATTAGGCCCATAAATGACCGTAGAGCATATATTCGACACACAAAACAGTGACAATCTGTTGTTGACAAAGGACCGATGGACATATAAAGGGCCCCGTTACCTCCAGTAGCTGAGGGCCTCATGAAACCTAAATGCGGCCCTGGCTCCATCCAACCTAGAGAATTTGCCTGCCTGGTGGCATAAGGAGTGGAATAGAGAGAGGGGGGCTGCAGCATCCAAAATGGGAAAGGCGAGTGGGTGAGGGGAGGAGAGTGGGGGCTGGCAAGGAACAAGGCGACCATTGGTTCAGCTCTGTGTTGTCTTTACTACCCCCCAACCCCCTTTTTTTAGTGGGGTGGTTAATGGGTACATTTGGAGATCTAAACTTCTTGGCAAAACCTGTTCATTGGAAAGGGAGGATCCTGCTCTGCAATGGAGTGTATCAGTGCCTATCTATCAAAGCGGCTGCCCACCCCACCCAGGGGTCAACCCCCCAAATTGTTTGTCTATTCAGATGCTGAAGCCCCTGGCGGAGAAGCGTCGCCGCGACCGCATCAACCGGAGCCTGGAAGAACTGCGCCTGCTGCTCTTGCAGAGGACCCACAGCCAGGTCAGTGAGGAGGTGCCCCCTGCAGCCAGCCTGCCCCCCCTGCTCCCCACAACCCCCCCACTCCCCATTCCCTTCAAGTCCTAGCTAGGACTTCTCCCTGAGAACGTAACCGCTGCCGTTTGGGATAGTGTCAGACCCGTGGGTCTGCGTCAACTTTGTGGCCTTCAGATTTCCCGAGGAGGCCTTAGCGTTAATTGAACCCCCTTAAAGTGCATTGAAGTGGATTGTGCGTTTATTTCTTCAACTGCCAGCAGGTGGAGCTATTGCTCTATATGACTCTGCTCTAAAAGGAAGGCTTTGGTTAAAAGGAATTGGCAGAGAAATAGGTGGCCCCGGAGACTTGATCAGGTATTCTCTACCGTTATTCCTGTCTTGTCTATCCTGTCCATGTTCCCCAAGAGTAAGTTGGCACTTACGCAGTGATTTGCAAAATCCCTGTTGTTGGTTAGCAGCAGTGGATCCTGGGCGGGGTGGGGGGTCAGCAAGGCGAGAAGGATTGGCATGTGGGAGGTGTCCTTCACAGTCCCAGCCCTCCCTAGCATAGCTGTCAACTGTCACTTATCTGGCGGGAAAATCCCTTATCCCAGCGCTGTGTCCCGCTGCTGTCCCTTATTGATGATGTCCCTTAAATTTCCCGGGTTTCAAAGGAAGCAGCTCCTCTCCCTCCCTCCCTGCCAGGGAGGAGGGAGGCTCCAACTGTGTTGCTTGGCTGCGTTGCTCACCCAATAAGGAGTCTGAGAACGACTGGGGGGTGGAGCTTGCATGCCTTGTGCCGATCAAATCGGCCGCGCTGCCTGGGGACTCGCCTTTGCTCAGCGCTTCCCAGCGGAGAGGTGACGGCGGTTTTCCTTGCTGCATCCCCTTTGCCGGGTTGCTGTGCTGTGGGAACCACCGCTTGAGGCTTCGTTTGGCTGCTGGCTGGGCTTTCTGCCTTTGGCTCGGAGGGGCTCAGAAGTCGAACATACCTGTACTCGGAAAATCCCTTATTTTGGCTGCTGATCCCTTATTTTCGAGGCAGCTGGTCCCTTATTTTCAAATCTGTAAGTTGACAGCTATGCTCCCTAGACCTGCCGATAGCTGAACCCGGGACTGTCAGCACGCTGATCCATTGCTCTGCCCCCCAGCCACTGCCTATTCCCTGCAAAAGTTTCCCCTTCAGCCCCCTTCTTCTCGGGCCTCTTTCTTTACAGACTCTGAAGAACCCCAAGGTGGAGAAAGCGGAGATCTTGGAGATTGCTGTAGGATACCTGCGGGAGATGAACGCAGCTAAATCCCAGGGTACAAATGACCTGCATGGTGGGTGTTGGGGGGGCGTGTATGTGGCTGTATCAGAGAGACCTGGGCAGGCCAGGTCCGTGAGAGTGTGAGTTGCTCAAATGCTTTGCTCCCTGTTCTTCAATGCATGGGGAGTCCCCATTCTCACCTTGCCAAAGCCAGAAATTTCCACACCCACCCTCCATCCAGACAAAGGAGGGACGGAGATGGGTGTGGCCTGGGCAGTGGGAGGAGCTTAAGAGTCCCGAGGGCCAGGTAGGGAGGCCCAGAGGGCTGCACCCACCTCCTGAGTGTTTTGAATGTTGCGGATAGTAGGAGAGGACATATTGATTAAATATTATCCTTCCTCACTCACACTAGTGAGTTAGTAGCAGAGTACATTCCCCAGTATGTAGCACAAAGCTAGTTGGTTGATTCATTTGAATCTCTTTACTTAAGAGGGATGTGGGTGGTGCTGTGGGTTAAACCACAGAGCCTAGAGCTTGCCAATCAGAAGGTCGGCGGTTCGAATCCCTGCGACGGGGTGAGCGCGTGTTGTTTGGTCCCTGCTCCTGCCAACCTAGCAGTTTGAAAGCACACCAGTGCAAGTAGATAAATAGGTACCACTCTGGCGGGAAGGTAAATGGCGTTTCCGTGCACTGCTCTGGTTCGCCAGAAGCGGCTTAGTCATGCTGGCCACATGACCCGGAAGCTGTACACCGGCTCCCTCAGCCAATAAAGTGGGATGAGCGCCACAACCCCAGAGTCAGCCATGACTGGACCTAACGGTCAGGGGTCCCTTTACCTTTACTTAAGCAGTCCAATCTGGACTGCTTAAAGAATAAAGAATAAGAATAAAGAATAAAGTTGCAAACGCCTTCTTTGAAAAGTAACGACCAGAAGCTCACTCACATTCAGTTCGCAGTAGGTTCCCTGAAGGCAGGCTTTAGCTGGGAGTTACAGAAGAGAGTTTTGAGTTCATCCCATATGGGAATGAGCCCGTGTGTTGCTGGCTGAGAGCCAGCAGACAGCAAAATACTCCAGTATCAGAAGTGAGGAGCAAAAGAGCAAGGTGGCTACGTGTCTGGCCCTTTTACGGGATGTCCCGGGGCCACGCCCATCTACCTGGCCGGGGGAAGGATGCTGCAGACCAGGTGTGACAGGAAGCCCTCCTGGCTGGAGTAACGTCCCCCTGTCTGCGTCCACTCTAGGCAAACAGGAAGTGTTGGACTTGTCTGCTTAGGTTCCATCCCACACTGAGCATCCCCTGGTTCTATGGACTCTAGAGTCACACCCTTGCAGAGGTGCCCGACCGCCTGCAAGGCTGTGGAGGCCCACTGCCCTAGGGTTTGAGTGACCAGCCTTCTCCCTGGCTCCCCAATTCTGCCCCTCCAGGAGCCGACCCCTCGGAAGACGGGACCCTCCAGACCTGCTACATGATGGGCTTCCGGGAGTGCCTCCTAGGTCTTGCCGCCTTCATCCAGCAAACCCACCCGTCCGTCCAAAGCCACCTGCTGGACACATTGCACCTCTACCTGGCCTCCAAGCCGGAGCCCCAGAGCCAAGACTGGACCCTCGCTGTCTTCTCACCTAGCCCTTCGCTGGAGGAATCGCCTCCCCGGACCCCCGAGGGCTTCTGCTCACCCATGAAGCCGCTGAGCGAATCCTCACGGAGCCCAGACCCCGCTTGCTCCAGCGCGGGCCAACAGAGACACAGCCGAGACGCCGCCGCCTCAGCCAAGAGGATCCTGGCGCCTCCGTCGGCTTTCTGGAGGCCTTGGCCCTAGAGCACAAACACTCCTGCCCCAAACATTTATGTATGTAAATATATATATATATAAATATATTATCTAATAAAACCTTTGTGATGGGATCACACTGCCGGGTGACTTTACGGTGAGATGGAGAGGTCACCTTACTGCCTCAAATGTAGCGCTCTCCTCTGAGAAAGGGAGATGGTTTCTTAGGGACTAGTAGCTTGGGCCTTCACCTAGCGACTCTGCTAGCATTTACACATCTAGAAAGGGGGTTTTCATAGACTCGTAGTTGGAAGAGACCCAGAAGGTCATCTTTTTGTGTGTTTTTTTTGTTGTTTTTACCCTCAACCAGCGGTTTGCAAATTGGGACTCCCAAGAGGACTTTGCAGGTAAGTGAAGAGTGGTCTGAGGGCTGCAACCTTTCCTACCACTGAGATGCTCTGTGGTGGGTGGGAAAAAGTTGGGGCTCCCACAGTGGCGTAGCGTGGGGGGTGCAGGGGGGGCCGGCCGCACCGGGCGCAACATCTGGGGGTTAGGGTTAGGGGGGCGCAAATCCATGGGTTAGGGGGTGCAAATCCACGGGTTAGGGGGCGCAAATTACTTGCCTTGCCCCGGGTGCTGACAACCCACGCTACGCCACTGGGCTCCCATCAGATTTCTCCCAGCTTTGGAGCTGAGCTGAGAAAGCGGAAGAGCCTGTTTAAGGAAAGCCTTTTGCAAGTTGCGACCCGACGGGTAAGACTCAAAAGGAGCTTTGCTCAATTCTCAGCATCCTGGGTCTTGCACAGGTAAAACATTGCTGTCTTGCGTAGGTAAAATGCCTTTTGGCAAATGATCGTGGCCCCAGCAGGGTGCTTGTACAGAATGAATGGGAAACGGGGGGTCTCCCAGGACCCCCCAATTCCCATCACCCCCCAGACCACATGCCCCACTGCCTGGGACTCGTGGCAACAACACTCAAGAGTCATAGGTTTTTCAGCTCTGTTTGCACCCTGTTAGGGTCTGTGGAGTGGAAGGGATTGTCTCTGAATGTAATAAGCCAGAAATCTGATTTTCACATACCTGCATAAACACCCCGTCTCCTGTAGAATTTTAAGGTTTGCTTGCTTTTGGGTGTGTGTGTGAGTGGCTGAGTGTGCGCTTTGATTACCAAGCCGGTGTCATTTGCAAACGTTTCATGACATGCCTGTTTGAAATAAAAACGAGTAATTTCCCCCCATTTAGGTTCGTTTTAAAAAAATCTTTAATTTCTTTTTTTTTCTTTTTCTCCAAACTTTCAGGTATTATTATTATTATAAATAATATTTCCCACCCCACCCCACCCCCCAGTTATGGCTTGTATTGGGATGTTTTTGGTTGCTTGTTTAAATAGTTCCTTGTGTTGAAATCTATATGCACCATGTAATAAAAATGTATTTCCTTTAAAAATATGTAGTGGGACTCATTCCTTTCTAGGGTTCTCCAGAAAATTTCCAAGACGTACATTTCCTCCCCCATGGAAAGGAAGACACATACGTATCAATAACTGTATAACAAGAAGTATTTATGTCTGAATCATTTCTGCGTGCTTTTTTAAAAGTGTACTTTTGGTGAAGTACAGTGGTACCTCGGGTTACGTACGCTTCAGGTTACAGACGCTTCAGGTTGCAGACTCTGCTAACCCAGAAGTAGTACCTCGGGTTAAGAACTTTGCTTCAGGATGAGAACAGAACTTGTGCTCCGGCGGTGCGGCGGCAGCAGGAGGCCCCATTAGCTAAAGTGGTGCTTCAGGTTAAGAACAGTTTCAGGTTAGGAATGGACCTCCGGAACGAATTAAGTACTTATCCCGAGGTACCACTGTAGTGTGATGGAGCAGACTACTTCACCCAGTCTCTCCCTCATAATACAGGAAACCCCCCAAAAATTTATGCACGTTCAATAGGTGTGTGACTGTATATTTGCATTACGCCAAGCTTAGAAGTGACCCAGAAACGTTATAAAGAAATCACTGAAATGTCACTAAAAGGGCAAGGCAAAAAAAATAATTTAAAAAATCCACTTCTATTCTGACCCCTGGAAGGTTAAACCCACAACCTGAGAATATCAGTCTACACATCAGAGAGATACAAAAGTTAGCTGATCGGTTGAAGCCGTGGTTCTCAAAGGGTGTAGCAAGTGTGGCAGGAAGAGCCACGGACAATCAAAGCAACATTTAAACATTTAGTGCAGTAAAGTATTAAGATCAGGGATGCAGGTGGCACTGTGGTCTAAACCACTGAGCCTAGGGGTTGCCGATCAGGAGGTCGGCAGTTCGAATCCCCGTGACGGGGTGAGCTCCCGTTGCTCAGTCCCTGCTCCTGCCAACCTAGCAGTTCGAAAGCACGTCAAAGTGCAAGTAGATAAATAGGTACCGCTCCAGTGGGAAGATAAACGGCGTTTCTGTGTGCCTGACAGTACCTGTAAACATTTTTTTTAGAAAAAAAGCACTGCATGTTGCTATGTAGATGAATTTTTTAATACTTCCTGGATGTCCCACAATCGTATCATAAAGTAGTTGTGTTCTGTTATAAATCAAGCACAGCTGCTGGTTGTTGCTTCTTCTCGTTTCCCAACAGATCAGTAGAAAATTCAGTGTGGCGTGAGCAAATTTTTATTCAGAAAGTGTGGCCCCGAGAAAAAAGCTTGAGAGGCACTGAGTTAAAGCTGCAGGGAATGTGGATGGCCCTCAAACTATTTATCATAACTGCATGCAAACATCTCTTCTGCAAGCCAAGTTGCACCCAAACTTCCAAGAAGCATAGCCATTGAATTTTCAAATTACAGTGGTACCTCGGGTTACAGACGCTTCAGGTTACATACGCTTCAGGTTATAGACTCCACTAACCCAGAAATAGTACCTCGGGTTAAGAACTTTGCTTCAGGATGAGAATAGAAATCACACGGCGGCAGCGGGAGGCCCCATTAGCTAAAGTGGTGCTTCAGGTTAAGAACAGTTTGAGGTTAAGAACGGACCTCCGGAACGAATTAAGTACTTAACCTGTATAACAACAAATTTTCCACAAATCTTAATTGAACAATTTATATATCCATATTTCTCCCCTCCCCCCTCTTTGGCTTCCCCCGTATTTCCGTACTGATTTATTAAACAAATTCTGTACCCTGCTGATTTTACCTCTTACATAGTTGTGAAAGTTTAGTCAAAACCTGCCAATGGGTTCAAATCTTTATACTGCCTTTTTATAGTTTATAAATGGTTCCCACTCCTTTTTGAAATCGATGTTGTCTCTCTCATGTATCCTCTCTGTCAGCTTAGCCAGTTCCGCATAGTCCATAAGCTTCGCTTGCCATTTTTCCTTTGTTGGTGTTTTTTCTGTTTTCCATACTTGTGCTAATAAGATTCTTGCTGCTGTTGTTGCATACATAAACAACCTCCAATTTCCCTCTCTTATATCATGATCCAAAATTCCAAGCAGGAAAGATTCTGGTTTTTTAACAAAGGGGTTTTTCCCCAACATTTTTTTCAATTCATTATATATCATTTCCCAATATCCTTTAGCCTTCTTGCATTCCTGTCACCTCTTTCCACCCCCCACCCGGCGCATCGTGCAAACCCCAGACCTGTTTCGAATCCAGATTGTGGATCTGTAACCACCTACTGACGACCGCACCGCTAGCAATGCGTTCAGAGCCCGAAATAAATCAATAAGAAAGAACTACCACGGCTTAATTTACATGTTTTTATTATTATTAACAACTTGCACATCATGCGCTTTCAAGCAAAGGTAAAGGGGACCGACGGTTGCCAGAGGATTTGCACATGAGGGGATCCACTCTGGGGGAAATCCCTACTAAGAAAATATAGCTGTGATGGCCGGAAGGGGGTTAAGTCCTGGGTTCGGATCCTGCCCCCCCTCCTTATAGTCCAGAGGGAGGTAAACCTTCTCACCTGTCGGCACCTAAGTGTGAAGCTTTGGAGTAGGGCGTTTAGCACAGAGGAGCCGTGTGTGTTTTTGCAAACACACATCTCCCTCTCACACACTTGGCACATGCTGTGTGAATTAAATCAACTGGGCGGGTGTGTGTGAGAGAGATAATGGATTCCATTCTTCTTATCGTGGGGGAAGACCCTGTTGCAATAGATCAATAAAGATCAGGCTTACGAGCTGCTTTGCTTCTCAGTATTCTCTGGTTGGCCTTTGTTATTCTCTCCTACTGATAGGGAACCTATGTAAGGACTCTATACGGGCTCTTGGGTACCCCATAAGGGAAAAAGGGCAGATTTTGTTTACAACAGATGTGGGGATGCGGGTTAAAGGGAGACAGGAACTGGAACAGTTTAATCCCACCTGGAAGGGGAGCGTCAGCCACAGTGGCGTAGCGTGGGTTGTCAGCACCCGGGGCAAGGCAAGTAATTTGCGCCCCCTAACCTGGGGCAAGGCAAGTAATTTGCGCGCCCCCCCCCACTGCACTGTCCCTCCCCCAGATAGTCCCTCGCTCTCTCTCCGCACCGCACCGCACGCCTGGCACCCTCCCCTCCACAGTGGGCGGCGACCCGGCGGCTCGGATCGGATTCACACAGCCAGCACTGCAGTGAGAGAGAGTGAGTGAGTCAGGTAGGGGCAGAGAGCTGCGAGTGTGAGCGCGCCCCCCCCAGATGTTGCACCCGGTGCGGCCGGCCCCCCTGCACCCCCCATGCTACGCCACTGGTCAGCCAGCAGAGTGAAGAAATTCATGGCCAGAGCTCTTGCGGGTGTAAAGGACAAGCTAGTCCTACAAATCTAATGCTAATGGGATTTGACGACTGTTTCTTATCTACTGTCCTGGAGAGAGGGAGATTGGGAAAGTCGGGTGGTGGCAAAAGGGGCAGAAATAATCCCCACCTTCCTCTTTGTAAACTGGTAAAACAGTATCCTGCCTCTACAATTCCTGCAAGAAGAAGAAGAGGTAAATCCAGAAAGCCATTTTGCATCCATAATAATAATAATAATAATAATAATAATAATAATAATAATAACGACAACGTAACTGCAACTACCCACACACATATCAAAGCGCAAACGTTCCTGTAAGGGCTGCTATTCTGACAGAATCCTAATTCAGGAAGACCCTAGAAAAGAAAAAGTGTGTTTATGTGGGATACAGATTTGGCCCACTCCCCTTTTAGGAGGAATCGCACCTGTCCCAGACGACAGCATCAGCCTTGTGATTTTCCATTTCCCTGCTCTCCTGGGGCGAGTGGCTAGGGACCCGAGGCAAGCAAAATCCCACACAGTGTGTTATGTACTGAAGTTCTCACCCTGGGCCAGCAGGGGGATACTGTAGATAGTTATGCAAATAAGGGATTGAAAGTGACATTCAGTGATTGGATAGTTTTAGAAAATTGTTAGTTACGTTGTACTGGAACTCTTGGGACGCGGGTGGCGCTGTGGGTTAAAGCCTCAGTGCCTAGGGCTTGCCGATCGAAAGGTCGGCGGTTCAAATCCCCGCGGCGGGGTGCGCTCCCGTTGTTTGGTCCCAGTGCCTGCCAACCTAGCAGTTCGAAAGCACTCCTGGGTGCAAGTAGATAAATAGGGACCGCTTACTAGTGGGAAGGTAAACGGCGTTTCTGTGTGCTGCGCTGGTGCTGGCTCGCCAGAGCAGCGATGTCACGCTGGCCACGTGACCCGGAAGTGTCTCCGGACAGCGCTGGCCCCCGGCCTCTTGAGTGAGATGGGCGCACAACCCTAGAGTCTGTCAAGACTGGCCCATACAGGCAGGGGTACCTTTACCTTTACCTTACTGGAACTCTATATAAGCTGGTGGCTGAACCCTTCAGTTCAGTGCTGTTCTGGCCTGTGAATAAACAAGAGCTGTTTGAAGAATCGCTGTGTCGTCTGATATGTTCACCCACAACTTCACACAGTGTATTGGCGAGAGCTCTGGGGGCTCCTCTTTCCAGGAGGAAGAGAGGGAAACACAAGAACAGTTGCATTACCAACACAACATGGAATCAGAAATGGACCCACATACACACAAGGATGAACCTGCAGTCCTCCAGATGTTGGTGGACTCCATATCCCATCAGCCACCCACCAACATGTCTTGACGGTCAGGGATGATGGGAGTTGTAGTTCAGGACCATTTGGAGCACAACAGGCTCCCCACACCTTTTGGGACTGAAAACTGAGCTCCTGGAAGGTCAAATCCACACCACATGGGTTGTTGTTTTCTCTGGAGACGTCAACATTTTGGTCTCAAGGGGGTTTGCTATTTCTACAGAGGAACCCCCAAAGGCTTGGCAAAGACCAGTTCACCCAACCATTCTGGCAGCAGAGGAATTGCCACCTTTCCCAGAGGAACAAAGAGCCTATAAAATGCAAGCTGGCCATCAGTTAACTGTGCATCTTGGGGGTGAACCTTTGCCACACAAGTAATGTTTTCAGGAGGTGGCAAACGGTGACTTCATCCCTGGTGGGCAAGCTTTTGGAAAACGAATTCCCCCCACATGGATATCAAGGGAGGAAAGTCAACCTCACCCAAACCTTTCTCACATTTTATGCTAAAATCAGCTCTCTAAGCAACCTTATACATGTCTCCTCAGAAGTTGGGTCCAACGGGGCTTCATCCCAGGTGACCAGACCTAGGATGGAGGCCTTCGTAGGCCTCAGGAGCGAAGATTCCTTCCGCCCCTCAAAATGGCTGCCAGAACGTTCTCCCATTCCCCCTTCACGCCGTGCTGGCAATGTAGGCGCAGAGGGCGTCTCGGACCCTCTCGGACCTGGCCGCCGGCTTGATGCGGGTGTCCGGCCTCTGGAGAGGTTGCTCAAAGGTGGCAGCCAGTTGCTTGGCCTCAGCCTCCCACGTCTCCTCGTAGGCCTCGCCTTTCTCCTCGCAGATGTTGTGCAGGACGCAGCAGGCCGAGATGAGGCGGGGCAGGTTCTCCACCGCGCAGTCGTTGCGGCCCGTCAGGCACCGCCAGCGGCCCTTCAGCCGGCTGAAGGCCTCCTCCAAGGGCTCCTGGCAGCGGCTCAAGGTGGCGTTGAAGGCCTCCTTGGCGCCGTCCAGGTCTTCTGTGTAGGGCACCATCAGCCACGGGAGGAGAGGGTAGGCCGGTCCGCCCAGGATGACCCTGGGCACAGAGACCCCGTTGATGTCCGTCGGGCCCAGGGCAAAGAGGGTCCCTTCCTGGCCTTTGCTGAACAAGGTGGACTTGTTGAAGATCTTGGCTTCGTGCGTCTTCCCCGGCCAGCCGGCGCTTAGGTGGGTGAATTTGCCCTGGTGGTCCACAAGCGCTTGCAAGGCCATGGAATAGTACCCCTTGGAGTTGACGTACTCGGCTGCCTGGTGCGGCGGGCACAGGATGGGCATGTGTGTGGTGCCCACCACGCCGGCGCAGTTGGGGAAGCCCATCTCCTCAAACCCGGCCATGATGGCCGCCAGGCTGCCGCCCACAGTCACCGTGGCACGCATCAAAACCCTCTGGATGGCGCGGCACACTTCCAGCACCACCGAGCCGGCGGTGGACCGGCCCACGCCAAACTGGTTCCCCACGTCGCGGTAGCAGACAGAGGTGGCCAGCTTCCACAGGGCGATGGCCACCCTCTTCTCCACGCTCAGCGGCACCCGCATCCGCGTCTTCTGGCGCTGCAGGGCGGGCGAGAGGCGGGCGCAAAGCTCCAGGAAGGTCGCCTTGCGCATGCGGAAGTTCTGCAGCCACTGGCTGTCGTCCCATGTCTGCAGGACCGTGTGGTCCCACCACTCGGTGCTTCGGGGTCGGGCCCAGAAACGCCGCTCCACCGAGCGGAGGCGCCCGCCGCGGCGCAACCCGGCGCTGGCGGCTTGCCGGGGCAGCAAAACCTCTTCCTCTCCTCCTTCCTCCTCTTCCTCTTCTTCCTCCTCCTCCTCCGACTCTTCCTCCTCTTCTTCCTCACCCCCTCGCTGCCCCAGAGAGTGCAGGAACGCCCAGCGGCGCCGGGAGGCGGCTGCGGACGACGCTTCGCCGCTGGCTCTCAGGTACTCCATCATCAGCGCTCCCGACTGCACCACGCACAAGATGGCGGCTTCTTTCTGGGTGGAATCCATGCTTAAAATTAGGAGAGAGGGAAAGGTGGGTGGGTGAGGGGCGAGGGGCGTAGGGCCAGCTTCCGGGCTGGCAACAAAGACACAGAGATTTCTGGGAAGGACACAGAGAGGTACTCAATCATAAGGAGGAACCCCAGTCCCTCCCTCGGACCTGCGTGAAGGATCCCACAATCCTCAGTGCCGAAAGGCTCCCCCAAAAATGTAGCTGGGCCCCGGGGAGGAAAAGTAATAATAATAATCATTTTTATTTATACCCCACCCTCCCCAGCGAAGGCCGGGCTCAGGGCGGCTAACAAGCAATAATAAAAACAAGTTGAATGAATACAACTTAAAAACAAGATTAAAATACAACATTAAAATATTAAAATGCAGCCTCATCGCAGGAGGAGAAAGGAAAAAGAAAGAGGGGGAGGGAATCAAATTGGCTCCAAGTCAAAGGCCAGGCGGAATAACTCTGTCTTACAGACCCTGCGGAAAGAAATCAGATCCTGCAGGGCCCTGGTCTCATGAGGCAGAGCGTTCCACCAAGTCGGGGCCAGTGTTGAAAAGGCCCTGGCTCTGGTTGAAGCTAATCTGACTTCCTTAGGGCCCGGGACCACTAGAGTGTTGCTATTTATGGACCTTGAGGCTCTCTGTGGGGCATACTGGGAGATATAATGGATAAAAACACGGAAAAGCAAAAGAGAGGCCAAATGTAAGTGATGTCACTGCGCCCTCCTGTGGGCGGCGGCTGGATGCGTAGCTTGTCGATGGACAAGTCAAACTTCCAGTTGGAAAAGCGAGTTTGTTTGCTTGACAGGGGTTTTTCCCAGCTAATGATGTAAGGAAAAACTGTCCCTCTGTGCCAGGGCCCAGCAAACTTTTCCAGCAGGGGGCCGGTCCACTGTCCCTCAGACCATGTGGGGGGCCGAACTATATTCTGAAAAAATAAATGAACAAATTCCTATGCCCCACAAATAACCCAGAGGTGCTTTTAAAATAAAAGGACACATTCTACTCATGTAAAAACACACTGATTCCCAGACTGTCCGCAGGCCGGATTGAGAAGGCAACTGGGCTGGATCCGGCCCCCGGGCCTTAGTTTGCCTACCCCTGGTCTGTGTGTTCCATCACAAAGCCTCCTTCCTCTGCAGTATCAGAATTTGAGAGGGAGGGGATAGGAGATGGTTCCCGTACTTTAAATCTAAGGGTTCCTGTACGGAGGTTGCTGGACTACAAATCCCATCGTGCCTGACCGTTCGCCAGGCTCGCTAGGAGCGATGGGAGCCAGAGACCGCAGCATCTGGAGGGCCACAGGCTGACTACGCCGGCTTTACACTGCATGCAGAAAAGATTTCAGAAAGCGGCTTCTCTCTGTGTGAATGGCAAGAGGAGGAGAGGGCTATCGATGGCTACTAGCCAGGGTGGCTACTCTCTGCCTCTACAGTCCTGCTTCCCAGTTGCTGGAAACTGGAGGGGGCTCGGCTCTGGCGCTTGGATTCTGCTTGTTGGTTTCCCATTGGGGCACTTGGTTGGCCACTGCGGGAACAGAATGCTGGACCAGGTGGGTCACTGGCCTGGGCCAGCAGAGGTTTCCTTATGAAAGGGATGGGAGCCTCATCCTCACCTCTGGTCAACATCAGGATGCCCAAAGGTGGTTGCCTCCCTGCAAGAAGCCAAGTTACAGGGAACCAGGCAGAGGGCCTTCTCCATGGTGGCACCCGCCCTGTGGAACGTCCTCCCACCAGATGTCAAAGAGAAAAACAACTACCGGACTTTTAGAAGACATCTGAAGGCAGCCCTGTTTAGGGAAGCTTTTAATGTTTGATGCATTAAGTAAAGGTAAAGCGACCCCTGACCATTAGGTCCAGTCGTGGCTGACTCTGGGGTTGCGGCGCTCATCTCGATTTATTGGCCAAGGGAGCTGGCGTACAGCTTTTGGGTCATGTGGCCAGCAGGACTAAGCCGAACCAGAGCAGCGCACGGAAACGCCGTTTACCTTCCCGCCGGAGCGGTACCTTTGACGTGCTTTTGAACTGCTAGGTTGGCAGGAGCAGGGACTGAGCAACAGGAGCTCACCCCGTCGCGGGGATTCGAACTGCCGACCTTCTGATTGGCAAGTCCTAGGCTTTGTGGTTTAACCCACAGCACCAACTGCGTCCCACAAAAGTCAAGTTGCATTGGCCGGGAATCGAACCCGGGCCTCCCGCGTGGCAGGCGAGAATTCTACCACTGAACCACCAATGCTTCCTTGTTTGATGCATTACTATATTTTAATATTTTGTTGGAAGCTGCCCAGAGTGGTTGGGGAAGCCCAGCCATATGGGCGGGGTATAAATAATAAATAAAAAATTATTATTATTATTATTATTATTATTATTATTATTATTATTACCCTAACAGAGGGGTGGGGAACTTCTGCCTCTCCAGCTCCCATTATCATCAGCCACCAGCCATGTTGGCTGGGGGGATGGAAGTTGTTGTCCAACATTATCTAGAGCAGGCATCCTCAACCTTCGGCCCTCCAGATGTTTTGGACTACAATTCCCATCATCCCTGACCACTGGTCCTGTTAGCTGGGGATCATGGGAGTTGTAGGCCAAAACATCTGCAGGGTCGCAGATTGGGGATGCCTGATCTAGAGGCTCCCTGTTGCTATCCTAACACGGTTTTTTCTTGAATGCATAGGTTCCTTAAGATCGGATTGGTTGCCCCATTTGGAATGCGGTCATCCCCATGTCATATTGTCTAATAACCTCCCTCCTCTGGCTTCCCCTCACAGTCTTGTAGGCAGGTACACACACGGTAAGATTCACCTATATGAGCAATCTAGAGCAGTGGCGTAGCGTGGGTTGTCAACACCCGGGGCAAGGCAAGTAATTTGCGCCCCCCCCGCTGCACTGTCCCTCCCCCAGATAGTCCCTCGCTCTCTCTCCGCACCGCACCGCACGCCTGGCACCCTCCCCTCCACAGTGGGCGGCGACCCGGCGGCTCGGATCGGATTCGCACAGCCAGCACTGCAGTGAGAGAGAGTGAGTGAGCCAGGTAGGGGCAGAGAGCTGCGAGTGCGAGCGCGCCCCCCCCCCAGATGTTGCGCCCGGTGCGGCCGGCCCCCCCTGCACCCCCCACGCTAAGCCACTGATCTAGAGATCTTTGTTCCTGTGCAGAACTGTATGGTATTGGCAGGACCTCTTTGCTTATGACAAACTGGAGAGTAAGGCAACTGCTCCTGGCCGCTGGTAAATTATCTTACACAACATGTAAGCCCCTTGGAAATTCCATCATTCTAGGATGGTGGTTTCCAAACTTTATGGACCTCCTGAAAATTAGTTGAGGATCTGGGTGGGACCACTTAATATTTTCCCTGTCTGTTGTGGAAGGTGTAATGCCCGTTGCTAGTTAATGCTTCTCTCATTTCTTACAGCGTCTTTTATTGCACCAGAACCTGAAATTAGGACGCAATAAAATACCATATGAGAAATAGGAGAAGCAATAAAAATGGAATTAAAAATAAATACAATCATTTAATGCAGACACGCCGTGGACCATCGGAACGAAGCTTGTGGACCACTGGTGGCCTGCAGACCATTTTGGGAACCCATGTTCTGTTCTTTGTATATACGGTGCCATCCTGGCAACACTGCAGGGGACGGACACTCTCCTCTTGGCCCTCATCTCCACCTGCAATGCAGGCAGTGCAGGATTTACGTATACGCTAAACAAGCTATAGCTTAGGGCCCCATTCTCTTGGGGGTCCCCCCAAAAATGAAAGAAAAAAACCTGGATGTACATTTCCAAAATATAAGATAAAAAACAAATAAATTAAAACCTACATACAGCTGCGGTGTTTTGTGTTGTGTTGTACCTATTAGGTCCATAAATTACTATGTAGCATGTATTCCAACACAAAAAACAGTGACAATTTGTTGTTGGCAAAGGACAGCTGCTCATATAAAGGGCCCCATTACCTTCAGTAGCTGAGGGACTCCTCAAACCTAAATCTGGCCCTGAATGCAGGGGAACAATCATACTGACCTTCCTTACAGGGGTGTTGTGAAGGGCCTTGGAGACTGCAAAGCGCTATATTTACAGATACTGTCTGCAGCTGTCCTACTTATCATCAATATTGTTATCACCCTCCTATAATAATTGCAATGACTTTTTTTTTTGGCAACACGGTTTAAAAAATAAAACAAAACAAAACCTGGTTCTACTACGGTTCAAAGCCCCTTCTTTCCCTCCCCCCGCCTCGCCTCCCCTTTCCATCACCCGCCCTCCCGCAAATTTTCAGTAATGGTTACAAAGCATTGGAACAAACCTGTTTTTTGGGGTTTTTTTCCTGCTGTCGCTGAGTAGATCGCCTCGGAAGCGGGGCTGATGATTTGGGGGCACAGAAGGGGCGGGGAGATAAGAGGCAGCGGAAATGGAGGAGGGAAGCTGGAACTATCTGGAGGGGGAAATTTAAAAAGCGCCGGCAACTAGAGGGTTAACACGAGCCTTTACAATAACAACAGAATGAAGCATAAAGGAAAGGCGTGGGAGTGCAAAGGGTTGGAACGTTCAGTTTCCCTCCCGGCCAATCAGCTTCGCCAGCCCCGCGCGAGTCTTTTCTTTTGTTCTCTGAATGGGGCCTTGCTACAAAATGAGTGCGAGGAAGGAGCCGGAAATGCAAAGCAGGAGGCGAACGACGCGACGCCATTGGCCGGCAGAGTCCCCGCCTTTCCTCTCCGACGAGCAGAGAACGAATAGCGTTCGACTGTCCCACAAGCCGAGGTTCCATGGTGTAATGGTTAGCACTCTGGACTCTGAATCCAGCGATCCGAGTTCAAATCTCGGTGGGACCTTTCCGTTTTTCTTCCGTCGTTTCATATTAATCCCTTGCCTGAAAGCTGCAAAGGAAACATTTAGGGCGATTTTTAAAAAAAGAAGGTAAGGAAAGCCTGGATGGAGCAGACTGAAGGTCCTTCTAATCTACGATATTGTAGAAAGATAGGTTGATTTAATATTACAATTTATCTCTTGAACTCCGAAGGGCGCTTATAATGGATCACAAACAGGTCAAACCAAACTTGTTGTTGTTGCTTAGTCGTTTAGTGATGTCTGACTTTTCGTGACCCCCTGGACCAGAGCACACCAGGCCCTCCTGTCTCCCACTGCCTCCCGCAGCTTGGTCACACTCATGCTGGTAGCTTCGAGAACACTGTCCCACCATCTCGTCCTCCGTCATCCCCTTCTCCTTGTGCCCTCCATCTTTCCCAACATCAGGGTCTTTTCCAGAGAGTCTTCTCTTCTCATGAGGTGGCCAAAGTCTTGGAGCCTCAGCTTCAGGATCTGTCCTTCCAGTGAGCACTCAGGGCTGATTTCCTTAAGAATGGAGAGGTTTGATCTTCTTGCAGTCCATGGGACTCTCAAGAGTCTCCTCCAGCACCATAATTCAAAAGCATCAATTCTTCGGCAATCAGCCTTCTTTATGGTCCAGCTCTCACTTCCATACATCACTACTGGGAAAACCATAGCTTTAACTCGACGGACCTTTGTCGGCAAAGTAACGTCTCTGCTTTTTAAGATGCTGTCTAGGTTTGTCATTGCTTTTCTCCCAAGATGCAGGCGTCTCTTAATTTCGTGGCTGCTGTCACCATCTGCAGTGATCATGGAGCCCAAGAAAGTAAAATCTCTCACTGCCTCCATTTCTTCCCCTTCTGTTTGCCAGGAGGTGATGGGCCCAGTGGCCATATATTCGTTTTTTTGATGTTGAGCTTCATACTGTATTTTGCGCTCTCCTCTTTGACCCTCATTAAAAGGTTCTTTAATTCCTCCTCACTTTCTGCCACCAAAGTTGTGTCATCTGCATATCTGAGCCCTTCAAATCTTTTGGACTACAATTCCCAGCAGCAGCAGCAGCAGCGAGCGCAGGTGGGGTGGAAGTGGAATTAGGGATGAAGGGAGGTTGGAAATAAATTAAATAAATAACGATTGTTGGTGCCCGTTTTGGTTTTGAATTTCTTTATTGATTGATGGTGCACACACTTCTCCCCTTTCTCAATGAATTCCCCCACCAAATGACCCTGCAAGGTAGTTTAGGCTGAGAGGCAGTGATTGGAAGGTGTCACCCAGTGAGCTTCATGGCATAGCTGTCAACTGTCCCTTATTTGGCGGAAAAGTCCCTTATCCCAGCGCCGTGTCCCGCTGCTGTCCCTTTTGGATGATGTCCCTTAAATTTCCCGGGTTTCAAAGGAAGCAGCTCCTCTCCCTCCCTCCCTGCCGACCAGGGAGGAGGGAGGCTCCAGCTGCGTTGCTTGGCTGTGTTGCTCACCCAATAAGGAGTCTAAGAATGACTGGGGGGTGGAGCTTGCATGCCTTGTGCCGATCAAATCGGCCGCGTTGCCTGGGGACTCGCCTTTGCTCAGCGCTTCCCAGCGGAGAGGTGATGGTGGTTTTCCTTGCTGCATCCCCTTTGCCGGGTTGTTGCGCTGTGGGAACCACCGCTTGAGGCTTCGTTTGGCTGCTGGCTGGGCTTTCTGCCTTTGGCTCGGAGGGGCTCAGAAGTCGAACATACCTGTGGTCAGAAAATCCCTTATTTTGGCTGCTGATCCCTTATTTTCGAGGCAGCTGGTCCCTTATTTTCAAATCTGTAAGTTGACAGCTATGCTTCATGGCCGAGTACTCAAACTCTGGTTTCCCAGGGCCTGTAGTTGGACGCTCTAACACCACACTGTCTCTAGTGGGGTGCAAAGGGAGGAGACCAACACTAGGTGGAGCCAGAGCCAATGACAAGACCAACCACGGCCCATGGCAGGCAGAGCCAACTTGTCCCCGCGTCCTCATCCCTTCTTGAGTTATGCAAGGGCAGCATCATTGAGGCTGTATTACTTTTATTGTTGTTGGCCGCTCTGAGCCCGGCTTCGGCTGGAGAGGGCGGGATGTAAATAAAAATTTATTATTATTTATTAAGGAGGAGGGAGCAGGCAGGTAGGCGATCCTTGGGGTGCATATAGGTAAGGTTAGGCAGGCAGCTTAACCTGTTCTTAACCTGAAGCACCACTTTAGCTAACGGGGCCTCCTGCTGCCACCGCGCCGCCGGAGCACGATTTCTGTTCTCATCCTGAAGCAAAGTAGAGACATCACCTTGCCAACAAAGGTCCGTATAGTAAAAGCTATGGTTTTCCAAATAGTGATGTATGGAATGAGAGCTGGACTATAAAGAAGGCTGATCGCCGAAGAATAGATGCTTTTGAATTATGGTGCTGAAGGAGACTCTTGAAAGTCCCATGGACTGCAAGAAGATCAAACCTCTCCATTCTGAAGGAAATCAGCCCTGAGTGCTCCCTGGAAGGACAGATCCTGAAGCTGAGGCTCCAAGACTTTGGCCACCTCATGAGAAGAGAAGACTTCCTGGAAAAGACCCTGATGTTGGGAAAGATGGAGGGCCCAAGGAGAAAGGGACCGACAGAGGACGAGATGGTGGGACAGTGTTCTCCAAGCTACTAACATGAGTTTGACCAAACTGCGGGAGGCAGTGGAAGACAGGAGTGCCTTGCCTGCTCTGGTCCAGGGGGTCACAAAGAGTCGGACACGACTAAACGACTAAACAACAACAAGGCAGGCAGGTGGGGGCAGGCTGAGGCTGGTGGGGCAGAGGCCTCATTCTCCCCATTGGAGAAGTCTCCAGCGCCTTATAAGTTCACTGGGCAAGGAAGAAGAGGGAGAGAGGTATTGGGGTGAGGGGACCAGAGAAGGAAGTGGCCGAGGAAGGAAAAAGCTTCAGGGAAAAGTGTCACTCTCTACCTCACAGGGTTGTTGTGGCGATTAAATGAAGAAGGGCATCAAAATAAAACAGACCACTCTGCAGGAAGTGGCACATTTAGGTGACTCCGTTTCCAGGAGGAAAATGAGCTGAGAGATCCAGTCACAGCAGGTCTCTCAGAGACACTTGATCACCATGAGAAAGTGCGAGGGAGGAGATTCTCCTGGGGGCAGGGAAGAGCAGCACATGCCAGATTTTGAAATTTCAGTGGATTTCAATAAATAAACTGGAGCGGATTTAAGGTGCAATCGAGATACGGAGAAGCCTGTTCAGCAAAGGGCAGACATGTGCAAACGCAGGAAGCTTTGGTTTAAGTGTTCTTTCGGCAGGAGATTAAGATGGCGAGGCGATTGCTAAGCAAAGTGGGGTTCAAGCTGAGACTTGAAGGAAGAAGGAACGATGGTGGCCTGCCAGGGCCAGATTTAGGTTTGATGAGGCCCTGAGCTACTGAAGGTAACGGGGCCCTTTATATGTCCAGCTGTCCTTTGTCAACAACAAACTGTTGCTGTTTTTTGGGTTGAAATCGTGCTCCGGCGGCACGGCAGCAGCAGGAGGCCCCATTAGCTAAAGTGGTACTGCAGGTTAAGAACAGTTTCAGGTTAAGAACGGACCTCCAGAACGAATTAAGTACTTAACCCGTGGTACCACTGTATGGTCATTTATGGACCTAATAGGTATCTCAAGCCATTTGTCCATGTTGCCATGCAACCAGTCCATGCAGGATGTAGGCACCCTATATATAAAAAGGTAAAGGACCCCTGATAGTTAAGTCCAGTCATGAACAACTCTGGGGTTGCGGTGCTCATCTCACTTTACTGGCCAAGGGAGCCGACGTTTGTCCGCAGACAGTTTTCCCCCATCATGTGGCCGGCATGACTAAACCGCTACGGGCGAAACCAGAGCAGCGCACGGAAACGCCGTTTACCTTCCCACAGGAGAGGTACCTATCTACTTGCACTTTGAAATGCTTTCGAACTGCTAGGTTGGCAGAAGCTGGGACCGAGCAATGGGAGCTCACCCTGTCGCGGGGATTCGAACCGCCGACCTTCTGATTGGCAAGTCCTAGGCTCAGTGGTTTAGACCACAGCGCCACCCATGTAGGCACCCTATATATGAACTTTGCTTCAGGAAGAGAACAGAAATCGTGCTCCAGTGGCGCGGCAGCAGCAGGAGGCCCCATTGGCTAAAGTGGTGCTTCGGGTTAAGAACAGTTTCAGGTTAAGAATGGACCTCTGGAACGAATTAAGCACTTAACCCGAGGTGCCACTGTACAAAAAATGTTCTTGGTTCTTGTCAGGGAACTGCCATCGGCAGGACAGGAGGTGCCAAGGCTCTCTGAGGTAGAGAGAGACTTGACACCTGAAGAGGGAACCAGTAGGGGGCGAACAGGAACGTCAAGGGAAGGGGAGTCGGAGGAATGGCTCAGAGATGCTTCCAGTGAAAACAGTGGGGAAGTCTCAGGGCCCCCTATAGGAACACCCGTTCCTCGGCGGAAACTGTCACGCAGAGAGTCCAGAAGACGTGTTTCCGTTAAGGAGCTTTTATGTTGGAAACGTTTCCGAAAGCAGCCACTTTCGGATTCTGCTAGCGACTGACGCAGCCATGCTGGAGGGGCTCCGTCACAGGCAGAGGTTTGAGAAGCGGTTCAAACTCTGAGGGATTGCAATTTACACACAAGCAGCTCTTCATCCCATCACAGCAATCCGAAAGTCATCGACAGCTAGCTTGTGCCAGGGAGAGGCATCATGAGCGAACCAGCAGGAACCGGAGGGGCAGCTGGAGGTCCAAGCCTGGAGGAAAGGTATAGGACGTTGGAAATCCAGCTTGCCTTGCAGACGGCGAGGCTGGAAGAAAGGAGGGCTCAGGATGCAGAGAGGGGGAGGGAGAAAGCCACCCCACTCAACAGAAAGATGCCAGGATTGGTGCAGAAATTTGGGGGGGACCCCAGGAACTACCATGCCTTTAGGACAGAGATGCAATATGCTCTCAATCTGCAATTTGATGACTTCCCTGATGAGGAATCGCGAGTGGCTTTTGTAATTAGCCACCTCGAATCAGGGGCGAAGGACTGGGTTAGACCCTTGATGGCAGCAAATAATGAGATCCTAAAGGACGCGATGAAGTTTTTTCGTGCCATGGACCTGATGTTTTCCAGTGACATTGAGCAGGGAGGAGTGCGAAGGCAGTTAATGGCTTGCAAACAGGGAAACCGGACTGTCCGTGAGTACTGGACTGAGTTCACTATGTTGATTCATCGATTGGGGTGGGACTTGGCTTCTGAGCCCATTCAAATGCTTTTTGAAGAGGGTCTGTCTTCGTCCTTGAAAGATGAACTTTCCCGGAACCCCAGAGCAGAGTCTATGGACCAGCTGACTAAAGCCGCGCTAGCCATTGGAGCGCGCCAGGAGGCGAGGGCTTTGGAGAAGCGGGAGGGGAAAGGAGAACGTTGGAGGGAGCTCCGCATTCCAGACATTCCAGAGCAGCCTTTCCCGCCGGCAGAGCCGATGGAAGTGGGAACAGCGCGTGCGCGCACAGTTTCAAACATCGGTGAAGGGCGGAAGAAAGAGGGAAAGGGCGGGAAAAAATGCTATCTCTGCCAACAGCCAGGACACTTTGCCAGAGTCTGTCCACGGAGAAAGGAATGGCAAGGCATGGCAGGAGCTGTTGGGGGAGAGGAGGAGGAAAGCACAGAGCAGGTAAAAGCCAACGCCTGGCTGCCGTCGGGGCACAGCAGCCAGGCTCAAAAGCAGTGAGAGTGCCCGCACCAGAACCTCCCAGGCCTGCTCTAGTGATAGAGGTGTTGCTAGAGCTGCCAAATGGACACCCCCTACAGATCAAAGCCCTGCTGGATTCAGGCAGCTCCTGTAATTTCATGAGTAAGGAGTTCGCAGCTGAGCACCAGATACAAACCCTCCCCTTAAGTAAACCCCTGCAGGTAACCACGATTGACGGCAGAGAGCTGTTGGGAGGAGAAGTGAACCAACAGACTGTTCCCATGATAATGAGGGTGGCAAGACACACCGAGAGGATAGCGTTCAATGTGGCCACATTGGGAGGAGCTCCCATTATTTTGGGGATGAGCTGGCTGGCACTTCACGATCCTCTAGTGGGATGGCACCAGAGGGTGGTCTCCTTTGGGTCGGCGCATTGCCTGGAACACTGCAAGCAGGGGAAGGATCCAGGGGGAGCCAAGATCACCTTAGCTGGGATGGAGGTAATGAAGCAAGGGGAGGTGCCTCCGCAATATGCAGATCTGAGCAACGTATTCAGCGAAAGAGAAGCGGACAAACTGCCGCCGCATAGACCCTTTGACTGTCAAATCAACCTACTCCCGGGGGCTCAACTCCCAGTGGGCAAGCTGTACGCCATGTCAGACAGGGAGATGCAGGAGCTGAGGGAGTTCATTGACAAAAACCTGAAGAGGGGTTTCATCAGAGAGTCCCGAGCGGTGGGGGGCAGCCCAGTGTTTTTTGTGGACAAAAAAAACACAGATAAGCCGAGACTTGTAGTGGATTTCAGGGCCCTGAACGCCGTGTCGGAACCCCTGGCCTTTCCTATGCCCCGAATTGATGACATTCTGACCAGGGTGAGGAAGGGGAAGATTTTTACAAAACTGGACCTGCGGGGGGCGTATAATCTGATACGAATAAGGAAGGGGGATGAATGGAAGACCACCATGTTCACCCCTTTGGGAGCATTTGAATACCTCGTAATGCCCTTCGGTCTCCAAGCCGGCTCCGCATGTTTTCAAGCTTTCATCAACCACGTCCTGGGGCCGTTGCTCTACAAGAATTGTGTGGCCTTTTTGGATGACGTGTTGGTGTATTCGGAAAATGAAGAGCAGCATGTGAGGGACGTGAGAGAAGTGTTGGGACGGCTGCAAGCCAATCAGCTGTGGGTGAAACTGGAGAAGTGCCAGTTTCATGCCAAGGAGGTGGAATTCCTGGGGTACCGCCTGTCAGACCAAGGATTGGCCATGGATCCAGGCAAGGTCCAGGCGGTGCTGGAATGGAAGACACCGAAAACCAAGAAGGATGTGCAAAGATTCCTGGGGTTTGGGAACTTTTATCGGAAGTTCATCAAGAATTTTGCACACTTGACGGCGCCCATCACCGACTGCCTCAGTAGCAAGAAGAAATTTGTTTGGACGGCGGAGGCGGAGAGAGCTTTTGAAGAACTGAAAAGGGCTTTCGCTTCGGAAGAACAACTTCTGCATGTGGACCTACAGAAGCCCATGAGGGTGGAGACAGACGCGTCAGACAGAGCGGTGGGGGCGGTGCTCCTTCAGCCGGGAAGAAATACGTCAGGGTGGAGACCGTGTGCCTTTTTCTCGAGGAAGCTGAATAAGTCCGAGCGGAACTACACGGTGTATGACAGGGAATTACTTGCCATTCACGAAGCGTTCCGGAGGTGGAGACATTTATTGATTGGGGCACAACACAAGGTGCAAGTGTGCACCGACCACAAGAATTTGGAGTATTGGAGAACAGCTCGAGTACTGAACCAACGGCAAGTGAGATGGGCACAGGAATTTTCCAAATTCCACTTTGAGATTTGTTATGTACCAGGCCCAGAGAACGTCAGGGCGGACGCTCTCTCACGCAAACCAGAGTACTTGGAAGGGGAGGGGGCAAGCGAAGAAAGACATGTCATTCCTGAGGACCGCTGGGTGTGTGGGGCGGCGCTGGTGGGGAGACGAGAGCTGGTAGAAGAAACGGAAACTGACGAATATGCCCAAAATAAGCTCAGAGGCCTCAGGGGAGAGGGTGAGAGCCCGGAGGGTTTTGAAGAAAGAAATGGGGCATTGTATTACAAAGGGGCACTGTATATACCAGAAGGTGAATTGAGAGGGAGGGTACTCAAGCAGTTGCATGATAGTCCCACGGCGGGACATTTTGGACAACACAAGACCATGTGGATGGTCACCAGGGAGTTTTGGTGGCCCAAGGTGAGGGAAGATGTAAAGGAGTATGTAAGAGGGTGTGACCAATGCCAGAGGGCCAAGGGGGAAAGAAGGGCGCCGGCAGGGTTATTGGAACCACTACCCACGCCAGAACGGCCTTGGGAGGCGGTATCAATAGATTTTATGACGGATCTGCCCAAATCCAAAGGGAAGACGGCCATCATGGTAGTAGTGGACCTGTTAACTAAGATGTGCCACTTTGTAGCATGTTCACATGCAGTCACAGCGGAAGAAACAGCGAAGTTGTTTGTAGAACACGTCTTCCGGCTGCATGGCGCCCCCTTGAGGGTTGTCTCGGACCGCGGGAAACAATTTACTTCCAGGTTCTGGAGGAAGCTCATGAGCTTGCGGCACGTGGAAGTCAATTTTTCGACGGCCCGGCATCCTGAAACCAATGGGCAGGCGGAAAGAGCAAATGGCATCCTCCAACAATATCTGAGGTGCTATGTCAATGACAGAGGGAATGATTGGGTCGAAAAGCTGGCGCTGGCAGAATTTGCCTACAACAATGCGGAGCATGTGTCCACAGGGATGAGCCCCTTTTTGGCCAATTACGGGTGTCACCCCAGGGCATTCCCGGGGGAGGGGGGCGAGAGATGGAGCGTCCCAGCGGCCGAACAGTTTGTAGAAGAGATGGAAGCGATCCATCGTCAGCTTCAGCTCAACTTAGAAAGGGCCAAGGCTCAATATAAGAAGCAGGCAGACAAGAGCAGGAGGGAAGGTGAAACCATAAGGGTGGGGGATCAGGTGTGGTTGTCCACCCAAGGGTTGCCGTTCAAAGGGGGTTGTAAGAAATTAAGACCCAAGAGATTGGGACCCTTTGAGGTCATTCAGCAGGTCAACCCAGTGGCTTTCAAACTCCGGTTACCCAACCACATGAAATTGCATCCAGTGTTCCACAGGTCATTACTGTCACCGTACAAGGGGGGAGGTGAAGAGGAGCACACCAGGGGACCGGTCTTGGAGGAGAGGGAAAGCAGTAACCATGTAGCGGAAATCCTCGATTCCAGGTGGAAGGGCAATCAGGTGGAGTATTTAGTGGCGTGGGAAGGGGAACCGGAGTCAGAAAACACCTGGGTGACTGCAGAGGAGGTCAATGACGAGGTTTTAACAGAAACGTTCCACCAAAGATTCCCGCGGAAACCACAGCCGGTAGCAAGGTTTAGAAGGGAGTATTTCGGCACCACAGACGAGGAAGAGGAACTGGAAGGATTCGCGGAGTCGGAGTTGGAAGAAGGAACGGACTCAGATGACGAGGAGTACCGAGAGACTAGGAACCACAACGAGTGGAGAAAGGTGTTCGAAACTTCAGACGATGAGGAAGGTTCCTTCCGGGGTTTTACCTCCTCACAACCCGTAGGGGAGGAGACGGGAGGGGGTGAAGGGGGCCCTGGAGGGGAGGTGGATGTCAGGGAACTGCCATCGGCAGGACAGGAGGTGCCAAGGCTCTCTGAGGTAGAGAGAGACTTGACACCTGAAGAGGGAACCAGTAGGGGGCGAACAGGAACGTCAAGGGAAGGGGAGTCGGAGGAATGGCTCAGAGATGCTTCCAGTGAAAACAGTGGGGAAGTCTCAGGGCCCCCTATAGGAACACCCGTTCCTCGGCGGAAACTGTCACGCAGAGAGTCCAGAAGACGTGTTTCCGTTAAGGAGCTTTTATGTTGGAAACGTTTCCGAAAGCAGCCACTTTCGGATTCTGCTAGCGACTGACGCAGCCATGCTGGAGGGGCTCCGTCACAGGCAGAGGTTTGAGAAGCGGTTCAAACTCTGAGGGATTGCAATTTACACACAAGCAGCTCTTCATCCCATCACAGTTCTCTTCAGTGGAGTTCTATGAACATCTGGAATTCCAGGTTGGGTTTGACTTTGCCAGCCCTGTGTCATGTTCCTCTTGCACGTTCTGGTATTTCCTAATAACACCTTTGTTTCCATTTCACAATATTCTTTGGAAACCCAAGGTAGCTGGATTCTATTGTCTTCTCCTCCCAAACAATCAAGAGATTATAGTCAGTGGTGAATGTGTCTCATCCACCCTATTCATTTTAATGGCAACAATTTTCCCCCAAAGGAAAAAAAATTGTCACCTGCAAATCTGCCAGGACGCTCATTTCTCCTGCTTTCTCCCCCTGACAGTGCTAACTAGGTCCCATGCCTTATATCGAAATGAATTATAAAAAATAGCAGTGCTTTTTTCAAACCACTGACGTTCAAATATAGGAACATAGTATAAGATTCCGCAGAATCAGGCCAATGGCCCTTCTAGTCCAGCATCCTGTTCTCACAGTGGCCAACTAGATGCCTGTGGGGGAACCTGCAAACAGGATTCGAACTCAAGACCCTCCCCTCCTCCTCTGGTTTCCCAGCAACTGATATTCAAAAGCTTTGTTGCCTCCAACTCTAGAGGCAGAGCTGCAGCTATGGGCATAGCTGTCAACCTTTCCCCTTTTTAAAGGGAAATTCCCTTATTCTGAATAGGATTCCTCGCAAGAAAAGGGAAAAGTATCTTTTAAACACCTTCCAGTCCCAATATATCCAAAACAATGGGAGAAATTGGAAGGATCTCAAAAGAGAAGGCAGACAGGGACTGGGAGATGTTTAAAAGATACTTGCAAAACTATATCGAAAAATCAGAACTCCTATTAGAATAAACAAGTTTCGTTTCAAATATTGGAATACTAAATAAGATGGATAACAATGTGTAATAGAAAAAGAAGTATGAAATTAGGTTAAAGGTGTGTGAAAGAAAGTAATAGAAGTGGAAAGAAATTGCAATTGAGTAGATTGGAAGTCTAACACAAAGGTGGGGTGAGGGGTGGTGGATTGAGTGTAGGTATGTTGTAGGTATGTTGTATGTATGTAGGTATGCTGTATGAAACGTATGTTTGTATGTTTGTATGTGTATTAATGTTGACTTATTTTAACAATAAAAATTTATTTTAAAAAAAAAAAGAAAAGGGAAAAGTTGACAGCTATGGCTATGGGATCTGAAGATCGTATGTGTTAAAAGGGAACAGACAGTGTCGTTTCCCCCCACGAATGAAGCAGCAATAGCACCTGAGGCACTCACTTTGTGGGTGGATATTGGACTTTTTGTCAGACCGCCCCCAGAGGGTTCGGTTGGGCCCTTATACCTCTAATATGCTTAAGACTAACATAGGAACACCACAGGGATGCGTACTCAGTCCGCTCCTTTATATTCTTTACACGTACGATTGTGTCGCTACTCACCCTAGTAATAGGGTTGTCAAATTTGCAGATGACACAACCGTGATTGGGCTCATCTCTGAAAGGGAGGGTGAAATGGATTATAGAGATGAGGTGGAGCGGCTGACAGAGTGGTGCAGAGCTAACAACTTGCTCATAAATACAAGGAAGACAAAGGAACTTGTGGTGGACTTTAGGAGACAGAAGAGCAATGTCCAGCCACTTTTGATTGATGGGGTCTGTGTGGAGAGGGTAACAACGTTCAGATATTTGGGCATTGAGTTACAAGAGGATCTGTCCTGGAGTGTCAACACAAGGGGGCTTGTGAAGAAGGCGCAGCAGAAACTGTATTTTTTGAGAATACTAAGGAAAAACCATCTTCTGCAGAAACTGCTGCTTGCCTTCTATCACTGTGCCATTGAGAGCGTGCTCACTTATGGCTTATGTGTGTGGTATGGAAGCTGTACTACCCAGGACAGGATGGGGTTGCGCAGGGTTGTGAAGGCAGCAGAGAGCATTGTTGGCTGCCCACTCTCCACCTTAGAGCAGATTTATGCCACAAGGTGCCATAGGAAGGCACTGGACATAGTAAAAGATCCATCGCATCCTGGTCACTGTCTCTTCGAGCTCTTGCCGTCGGGACGGAGATACAGGACAATGAAGACAAGAACAAGCCGTCTTAAGAACAGCTTCTTCTCCAGAGCGATCTTGGCCCTGAATGGGAAGCCCGGACTTTGAAAGTCATCAAATCTCCTTAGCTGTATTTTACTATATTTTTTTAATTAGTGTTTTTAAGGAGCAGCCAAGTAATTTCGTTGTCCCCGAAGGGGGCAATGACAATAAAGATATTATTATTATTATTATTAATAGACCCCTTAGCTATTATGGTCAGTTTTGCAACAGATGACGATGAAATATTAGTAATATTTGTTTCAGCCGTCAGGGAGATAGTGGAGCAGAGAGCCTGCAGCTGGCATTTGCAAGCAAACCTCTGGGTTGCGTGGCGAGTTCCCGCCCCCCCCCCCCAGTGGAAATAATGACACATGACACAATTAGAATCATAGAATCATAGAGTTGGAAGAGACCACAAGGGCCATCGAGACCAACCCCCTGCCAAGCAGGAAACACCATCAGAGCACTCCTGACATATGGTTGTCAAGCCTCTGCTTAAAGACCTCCAAAAAAGGAGACTCCACCACACTCCTTGGCAGCAAATTCCACTGTCAAACAGCTCTTACTGTCAGGAAGTTCTTCCTAAGGTTTAGGTGGAATCTTCTTTCTTGTAGTTTGGATCCATTGCTCCGTGTCCGCTTCTCTGGAGCAGCAGAAAACAACCTTTCTCCCTCCTCTATATGACATCCTTTTATATATTTGAACATGGCTATCATATCACCCCTTAACCTCCTCTTCTCCAGGCTAAACATGCCCAGCTCCCTTAGCCGTTCCTCATAAGGCATCGTTTCCAGGCCTTTGACCATTTTGGTTGCCCTCCTCTGGACACGTCCCAGTTTGTCAGTGTCCTTCTTGAACTGTGGTGCCCAGAACTGGACACAGTACTCCAGGTGAGGTCTGACCAGAGCAGAATACCGTGGCACTATTACTTCCCTTGATCTAGATGCTATACTCCTATTGATGCAGCCCAGAATTGCATTGGCTTTTTTAGCTGCCGCGTCACACTGTTGACTCATGTCAAGTTTGTGGTCAACCAAGACTCCTAGATCCTTTTCACATGTACTGCTCTCAAGCCAGGTGTCACCCATCTTGTATTTGTGCCTCTCATTTTTTTTGCCCAAGTGCAATACTTTACATTTCTCCCTGTTAAAATTCATCTTGTTTGTTTTGGCCCAGTTCTCTAATCTGTCAAGGTCATTTTGAAGTGTGATCCTGTCCTCTGGGGTGTTAGCCACCCCTCCCATTTTGGTGTCATCTGTAAATTTGATCAGGATGCCCTTTAAATAATTATTAAGATTAATGGGCTAAATAAGGCCACAACTTTATTGGTTACAGGTGATGAGCGGTATTGGCTTAGGCATTGGTCCTAACCGACTATATCCGACTTCAGCCCGTCCGCTTGAAGTCCGGGAAGGGTTAACCACCAGTAGGGGGAGTCCTGTTGAGGCACATCAACTAGGAACTCCCCCGGGGTCACCGATAGGGGGCGTGTCTTAGGCCCTCATCTCCATAGGCTTCGGAGAGGGCCACGCCCCCCGGAATCCTTTAGCGGACTACCCTTCAATATGTGGGGCAGGTGATGGCGCTACCTCCCCTCTTCCATCTACAGAACTATTCCAATGCCTAACCGCCAATACCCAGAAGGTTGTGACGATTTGCTACCCAAGTAAAGGTAAAGGGACCCCTGACCATTAGGTCCAGTCGTGGCTGACTCTGGGGTTGCGGCGCTCATCTCGCTTTACTGGCCAAGGGAGCCGGCGTACAGCTTCCGGGTCATGTGGCCAGCATGACTGAGCCACTTCTGGTGAACCAGAGCAACGCACGGAAACACCGTTTACCTTCCCACCGGAGTGGTACCTATTTATCTACTTGCACTTTGACGTGCTTTCAAACTGCTAGGTGGGCAGGAGCAGGGACCAAGCAACGTGAGCTCACCTCGTCACAGGGATTCAAACCGCCGACCTTCTAATCGGCAAGTCCTAGGCTCTGTGGTTTAACCCACAGCGCCACCCGCGTCCCCAAAACCAGGTGGCCAATTTGCCAAGTGGAAAAATTCCTAACGGGCCAACCTCAACGGCAACCAACCGAGGTCCATAGCAAGGTCAAGGAACGAAAACTTTATAGGGCGGTGAAAGCAGGAACAGCTGGCAGGCGGCAAAGAGGGAGATCCCCGGCCGCGTCCCGCTTTAAATAAGGCAGGCCACACCCCCAGAGCCGGCCGATTGGCTGGCCAGGAGGTGACGCGGCCTGGGTTCCGGCCGCCGTGTGTGTGGTGGGGCCGTGAAGCCCGCAAGCCCACCTCCTCCGTAGGGCGGAAGTGGCTTTTCCTGACCCAAAATGCAGCGCCAAGGACAGCAGAGAAGTCCAGGTGATCTGCCGGAGACCTCAGCAAGGCTGGTGTACCTTCCAGATGTTTTGGATATGACTCCCATCCAGTTCCAACATCTGGAGGGCAGCAGGTTTTTGCTTCTCTGCTGCGTCACGCTTTTGTTCTCCATCTGCTGGGCCGGTGAGTCACGCAGCTTGGGCAGCTGGAGTGTGAAGAAACGCTCGGAGGCAGCCACGTTTCACGTGTCCCTGGGTGGGGAAGGAATTGAGCAAGAGGAGGCCTCTGTGGCCCCAGGCTTGCGTCGGATGGGATCCGAGCTACGTTGGTGCAGCCAGACGTGTCTTTTTCTGAGCCAAACGTCCGCAGGTTAAAGGCCACGAATCGAACAACCTCCTTCCCCAGGAATAATAATAATAATAATAATAATAATAATAATAATTTATTATTTGTACCCCGCCCATCTGGCTGGGTCTCCCCAGCCACTCTGGGCGGCTTCCACAGAGACCAAAAATACATTAAAATGTCACACATTAAAAACTTCCCTGAACAGGGCTGCCTTCAGATGTCCTCTGAATGTCAGGTAGTTGTTTATCGCTTTGACATCTGATGGGAGGGCGTTCCACAGGGCGGGTGCCACCACCGAGAAGGCCCTCTGCCTGGTTCCCTGTAGCTTTGCTTCTCGCAATGAGGGAACCACTAGAAGGCCCTCGGCGCTGGACCTCAGAATGTCTTGCGCCGAATCTGCTCCCCTTTGCACCAGCTTCAGAAACGTGGGGGTTATGTACTGAGTTGAATAGGATCCAAAATCATAGCTGTCAACTGTCCCTTATTTGGCGGGACAGTCCCTTATCCCAGTGCTGTGTCCCGCTGCTGTCCCTTATTGATGATGTCCCTTAAATTTCCCGGGTTTCAAAGGAAGCAGCTCCTCTCCCTCCCTCCCTGCTGGCCAGGGAGGCTCCGACTGTGTTGCTTGGCTGCCCAGCCCGCCCCCCTCCAGCCTCCTCTCACCAGCCTTGGCCCCTGGGAGCCCCTCCCAGCCGGGACCGGCGGGAGCCTCTGGCCCTTCCACCATCCTCCTCCTTGCGGCCGCCGAACTGAGCGTCTTTGCCTTGGGCCTCCCCTCTGCCTGTCGCCACCGCTCCCGCTAGGCCGTACTGCAGCTGTGCCGCCGAAGGACCCGGATGAGATGGGCAGCCTGGCATGGCCTATGAATTGGTGAGGAGCCTTGAGAGGAGAGCGAGGGCAACCATAGAGAAAGGAGTTAAGAGAGAGGAGGAAGAGGAGGCGGCGGAGGTGCGGGCAGGTGTTCCAAGGGCTACAAGGGAAGGACCGCAAGCGCTTCTCCCATAGATTTGTAGTGGTAGACTAGCATAGATGGTCTGATCTGCGGGTTTACTTCGGGCGCTATTCCCCCCCCCCCCTTCCTCCTGCCCCGCCTGATGGAACTGAGAGCTGCAGATGGAGCACGACAGAAAAGATACAGAACTGCAGCAGCATCTTTGTAGCTTGGACTTCGTTTTGCACGAAAAGTGGTTGTGGTTATTTAATTGCAGTGTTTCATCAGCTGGTGTCTTGAGCAGCAACTTCTGGAAGCGAAGGGCTAAAAACTGGCGCTGCTCTCCCAAATTATCTGGTCCCTTTTAACTTCGTATTTCAGCTGGTTGACTAAAATCCCTTATTTTGGCTGCTGCTCCCTTATTTTCGAGGCTGCTGGTCCCTTATTGTCAAATCTGTAAGTTGACAGCTATACTAGGTGGAGCAGTGGTCAGACTCAAGCTGGCTTCTCGCACGTGGTCAGGCGAGCAGAGGGTAAACAGAGGCAAGCAGCTTTTGCCAGCCTGGTCTCACCGGATATTCTGGACTATTTGTGGTTATTTCCTCATCTTGAGAAGACTTTTCAGGCCCTATATCCTCAATTATAATTATATTTAATCAGAGTAGTCATAATACCGCACTCTCCTCCAGGAGATCCTTCAGCACAGAGGCAAATCAGTTTGTCTGCTGGCAGAGAGCACAACTGTCCTGGCTAGAGATATAATAATAATAATAATAATAATATTAACGGCTAACCACAATAAAAGTAACACAGCATTCTAAAATCAATTCATTTTAAAATCAGTTCAAAATCAAATTAATGGCAACCATTGGGCTAGAGTTCTGTGAGGATTGCCAAAGGAGGGAGTCAGGCTGTGCCTTGGCCAAAGGCCTGGGGGAACAGCTCTGTCTTGCAGGCCCTGTGGAAGGATGTCAAGTCCTGCAGGGCCCTGGTCTCTTGTGACAGAGTGTTCCACCAGATCGGGGCCACAGCCGAAAAAGCCCTGGCTCTGGTTGAGGCCAGCCTAACAAGCATTTTGTTGGCCACATCGGGAACAGAATGCTGGACCAGGTGGGCAGCCAGTCGGATCCAGCAATCCCTTCTTATGTTTTTAGCAGTAGAGTGAATGTGCTGGCCTAGCGTCAATGAGCGGGGAGTTCCAAAGTCCAGCGCTGCCACATTGAAAGTCCCATCTCTTGCAAGAGTGGAACAAACACTATGCAGCGATTGTAGAGGTGTCAGTTCCGTAGATCTAAATGTCTGAGTGGGCGCAGATCAGGTGAAGCCCATAATGGGTTTTCCCCGATCCACTGGTTTGGCTGCACGCATAAGTCTATGGCAGGAGTTTCTCACTAGTATGGTTCCCCTGGGAAATCCAATTTAACGCACCTTCTGATCCTTCATGCTATGTTCTCATGACTCATCATGTTTGTGAAGTACGCAAACTCTTTTGAATTTAAATTCCACGCTACCGGGGTGGTGAAGTGTTGCGAGTGTGGCCTAGTCGTGCGCCCCACGAGCCTCAGGTCTTTGATCCTAGCTCTTAGATCTCCGCTTTCTTCAAACAAAAATTATAATTTTTATTGCTTTGCTCCTATGGTGGTTTCCCCTCCGACCGTTGCCCTGAATTTGCACCTATGGATTTACATTAGCAGCTGTTCATTTTTGTGCAAATTGGGATGGTGCCCAGGGGAGGATAAAAGGGAGGATAAAAGAAAGTATTTCTTTGCACAGTTCAACTATGGAACTCATTGCCACAGGGGCCAAGGATGGCCACCACCTGGCTTTAGGATCGGGCAGATTCATGGAGAAGGAGAGTGCTGTCGATGAGTTGAGACTGACCCAGAAACTCCAGCGGGTGCAGAATGCCGCAGCAAGACTCCTTACGGGGTCTTTGCTGCGAGATCACATTCACCCGGTGCTATACCAGCTGCACTGGCTCCCGGTGGAGTACAGGATCAGGTTGAAGGTGCTGGTTTTAACCTTCAAAAGCCCTATATGGCCTAGGACCCTCGTACCAACGGGACCGCCTCTCCTGGTATGTCCCACGGAGGAACTTACGGTCTTCAAACAAAAACATCTTGGATGTCCCGGGCCACAGAGAGGTTAGGCTGGCCTCAACCAGAGCCAGGGCTTTTTCGGCTGTGGCCCCGATCTGGTGGAACGCTCTGTCCCAAGAGACTAGGGCCCTGCGGGACTTGACATCTTTCCGCAGGGCCTGCAAGACGGAGCTGTTCTGCCAGGCCTTTGGTCAGGGCCCAGCCTGACTCCCTCCTTTGGCAGTCTTCACAGAACTTTAGCCCAATGGTTGCCATCAATTTGAGTTGAATTAATTTTATAATGAAATGATTTTAGAATGTTGTACTATTTTATTGTTGTTAGCTGCTCTGAGCCTGGCTTCGGCTGGGGACGGCGGCATATAAATAAATTTATTATTATTATTATTATTATTATTATTATTAGAAACCCGCAAGCGGGATCCGAGTTCAAGAGCCCTCGCTCTTCCTGTGGTTTCCAGCAACTGGCAGTCAGGAGCATTGCAGCCTCCAGCTGAGGAGGCAGCACAGAGCCATCTTGGCTAAGGTAAGGGTAAAGGGACCGCTGACCATTAGGTCCAGTCGTGGCCGACTTTGGGGTTGTGGCGCTCATCTTGCTTTATTGGCCGAGGGAGCCGGCGTACAGCTTCCAGGTCGTGTGGCCAGCACGACTAAGCCGCTTCTGGCGAACCAGAGCAGCGCACGGAAACGCCGTTTACCTTCCCGCTTTATCTACTTGCACTTTGACGTGCTTTCGAACTGCTAGGTTGGCAGGAGCAGGGACCGAGCAACGGCAGCTCACCCCGTCGTGGCGATTCGAACCGCTGACCTTCTGACTGGCAAGTCCTAGGCTCTGTGGTTTAACCCCCAGCGCCACCCGCGTCCCTTCATTGAGGCGTACGCAACCTTTTATCTGCATTCCCTACTGGGCAACTCCCTATAGAGTGGGTGGACCCCATAGGTGTCAACTCCCTGCGGCCCTGGGTGCCCGAGCACCCACAGATTTCCCTGTGAAGTGGCTGGGTACCCAGAAATTTCGGTGCCGGGGTCATTCATGCTTCATGGCACCCATGAACCCGGGCACCCACAGTCACAGGTCCATGTTGGCACTCCTGATGGGTCCAAACCAGCTGTGAATGAGACAAGGTCCAAAAGTTGGCAGTGCCACCCCACTCCCCTCTTAGCCCAGGGAAGAACTACAATGCTCAGGAACGGGTCACTCACAAGGAGTTTTTGAACTCAATCTGCGGACCACATGAAATTAGACCACATTTCCACATACAGTAAGGGGACGCGGGTGGTGCTGTGGGTTAAAGCCTCAGCGCCTAGGGCTTGCCGATTGAAAGGTCGGCGGTTCGAATCCCCGCGGCAGGGTGCGCTCCCGCTGTTCAGTCCCAGCGCCTGCCAACCTAGCAGTTCGAAAGCACTCTCAGGTGCAAGTAGATAAATAGGGACCGCTTACTAGCGGGAAGGTAAACGGTGTTTCCGTGTGCGGCTCTGGCTCGCCAGAGCAGCGATGTCACGCTGGCCACATGACCCGGAAGTGTCTCCGGACAGCGCTGGCCCCTGGCCTCTTGAGTGAGATGGGCGCACAACCCTAGAGTCTGTCAAGACTGGCCCGTACGGGCAGGGGTACCTTTACCTTTACTCCACATACAGTGGTACCTCAGGTTAAGTACTTAATTCGTTCCGGAGGTCCGTTCTTAACCTGAAACTGTTCTTAACCTGAAGAACAACTTTAGCTAATGGGGCCTCCTGCTGCCACCGCGCCGCCGGAGCACGATTTCTGTTCTCATCCTGAAGCAAAGTTCTTAACCCGAGGTAATATTTCTGGGTTAGCGGAGTCTGTAACCTGAAGCATATGTAGCCTGAAGCGTATGTAACCCAAGGTACCACTGTAATGTAGTTTGCGGCATAGAAATCAATATTATGAGGATCTCGGCTTTCTTTAAAAAGCGAAACAAAACCAGCCTCGTGCCCTTACCCTGGCACAGCAGGTTTCAAAGTGTGCAACCCACACTTGGAAAAATATCACCAAACGGCTTTATTGTTGTTGCCTCTCACTAGGTCTTGTGGAAGAGGAACTAATTATTTAAACAAGCAAATATATGCCAGAGCTATTTGTACGAACGTTTTGGCTTCATCCTAGCAACAAACAACGGTCAGATTAACCGTTAAGCAGAATAAGCCCGTGCTTAGGGCGTCGAGGGAAGGGCGACGCCGCAGAAATTTTCCATTGTTGGATTTTTAACATTAAGGGTCACAAGTTGCCCAGCTGAGTGTTCATTTTCTCAGCTGAAGTCTATTAAAAATCCCAGCCGAACAGCAAGGCAACGAGGCAGGCTGGATGGATGCCTTATCTCTAAGTTTAAAAGCCGATGTGTTGCGAAAGATGAGTTTTGAGACCTGATCAAAGACTTTGCAATTAGAAAAACTAGGAGAAAATTTCTCAAATAGAAATAAACCAAAAAAAATCATTGTTTTCTTCTGTTTCATTTTGAAAGATAATAATAATAATAATAATAATAATAATAATAATAATAATTTATTTATACCCCGCCCATCTGGCTGGGTTTCCCCAGCCACTCTGGGTGGCTTCCAACAAAATATTAAAATAAAATACAGTGGTGCCTCGCAAGACGAAAAGAATCCGTTCCGTGAGTCTCTTCGTCTAGCGGCTTTTTCGTCTTGTGAAGCAAGCCCATTAGCGGATTAGCGCTATTAGCGGTTTAGCGGCTATTAGCGGCTATTAAAGGCTGTTAAAGGCTTAAGGGATTAGCGGATTAGCTGCTAAAAGGCTATTAGCAGCTTAGTGCCTTAGAAAAAGGGGGTGGGGAGCGGAAAAAAACTCCCCAGGAATTGCAAGACATTTTCGTCTTGTGAAGCAAGTCCATAGAGAAATTCGTCCTGCGAAGCACCTCCAAAACGGAAAACCCTTTCGTCTAGCGGGTTTTCCGTCTTGCGAGGCATTCGTCTTGCGGGGCACCACTGTATTCTATTAAACATTAAAAGCTTCCCTAAAACTTCATCTTACAGTTTATTGTTGTTTATGTTTTGAATTAGATATATACGGGGGCCCCAAAAATCTTTTAAGGGCTTAAACCGGCCCTGTGTCAGATAAGGCATAGCTGTCAACTTTTTCCTTTTTTTGTAAGGGAAATTCCCTTATTCCAAATAGGATTCCTCGCAAGAAATGGGAAAGTTGACAGCTATGCAAATAAGGACGCTCAGCCCCTCAGAGATCAGCCCAGCCATGGAATAGCTCCAGAGGCGACTCACACGAGCAAGCCAAGCCACATACTTCACGTCACCCCAGACAATGACAACAATCCCTAAGCACTTAAGAGCCCTTGGCCAATGTGATGACTAGCTGACAAAATCCCTTCCCTATTCTAAATATGCAAACGACTCAGAACTCCTCCTGGATTGCGATGGGAAGTTACCCACTGAGTCATCCCGAGAGAAATTTAAGTGGATCTGCACCAGGGCTCAACATCCTGCCCTGGTGAAGTCGGTACCCGGTTTCCCAGAGGATGCAGGTGACAGGTGGATGGAGACAGGCTCAGAAAATGATAAGGACGTGCGGCTGGGGAGGGCTGAGGATAGTGGCTGTGGGTTAACAGGATGAATAAATGGGACACTGGAGGAGGGAACAGGGATTTGGGCTGTGCCCTGGGAGTAAGTGCTTCTGCCTTCTAATCTTCTTCAGGTATGTTAGAGGAGGCCAACTGCTCCCACCTAATTCAGCATCTTGTCCTCACAGCAGCCACCCAGATCAGGGACGGATTTTAACAACAACAACAACAAATTTTTATTTATACCCCACCCTTCCCGGTTCAAAAACCGGGCTCAGGGCCGTTAACTTTGGTAATATTTTGGTAGTCTGGGGCTCTGAATGAGGCCAATATCCGGTGTCCCCAAATGGGTCTTTTCTCTCTCTCTTTTAATACAATTTTATTAATTTTAACAATAATAACAAAAAAACATAAAAATAACCATACCTTAATCCTTAGATCAGGGACGCGGGTGGCGCTGTGGGTTAAAGCACAGAGCCTAGGACTTGCCGATCAGAAGGTCTGCGGTTCGAATCCCTGCGACGGGGTGAGCTCCCGTTGCTCGGTCCCTGCTCCTGCCAACCTAGCAGTACGAAAGCACGTCAAAGTGCAAGTAGATAAATAGGTACCACTCTGGCGGGAAGGTAAACGGCGTTTCCCTGCGCTGCTCTGGTTCGCCAGAAGCGGCTTAGTCCTGCTGGCCACATGACCCAGAAGCTGTATGCTGGCTCCCTCGGCCAATAAAGCAAGATGAGCGCCACAACCCCAAAGTCGGCCACGACTGGACCTAATGGTCAGGGGTCCCTTTACCTTTAATCCTTAGATCAACTATGAATACAATCCATAACAATTCCCAAACATGGGATTTCTAGAATCCTTAAACTCCACTCCTCTTCTTGCTTCTTTTGTTTTACATCTAATCATGCACGTCCGTGATCTCTTCAATTTGCAATACCTTCCAGTTTTATACATTCTTCATCGTATTACAAGTGTTTTTCAAAGTCCTGCTAATGTATAACATCGTGCTTTGAAAGTCTGCAAGAACAAATTTCCGTTTTCCAAATTATTGTCCGCTTATTTTCTTGGGTTTCTAATTAATTGATTATTCCTGCATGGTCCATTAATTTACTTTACCGATCTCCTTTATCTTCTTTGGCCGATATTTCTCCTTTTACAAATTCTGGGATGATCTTGGCCAAGCATCTGCTATCATATACAGGGAAAGATTCTTTTTTCTCTTTGAAAACGTTCAGTCCTGTAGAACCCAATGCCAAGTCTTCCATTTTTAAAACAAAGGTTATTTTAAGCCTTTTCTTCAAATCATTATATATCATTATCCAAGCTTTTTTTAACAACCTGACATTGCCACCACATATAGCAGCCTCTCAAATGGGTCACAAATGGGTCTTCTCAAAACGATGGGTCTTCTCAATTTTGCGGCCCCTCGACTCAGCAGGGGACCCACTCACACCCCATGAAAGAATATGATCAAATTCAAGTATATAAATTGAATTGATCATCATCATCATTGTCCTGGGACGATGAATTTGAAAGTTTGTGCCTGCCATGAATTCGCATTCATTCATTCATTATTACATTTGCAGCTCACCTTTCATATCAGGGGTGAGGAGACTGTGGGACTCCATGGGTCAAGGTGTTTATGAGGACCCAGCCTTGTGGGCCAACTTTGGCCGCTGGGCAGGGCTGCTCACCTGTCAATCACCTGACATCTGGTGATTGGGGGCTTGGAAGTGTGTTTACTAAAAATATAAAAAGGTAAAGGTACCCCTGCCCGTACGGGCCAGTCTTGACAGACTCTAGGGTTGTGCGCCCATCTCACTCAAAGAGGCCAGGGGCCAGCGCTGTCCGAAGACACTTCCGGGTCCTGTGGCCAGCGTGACATCGCTGCTCTGGCGAGCCAGAGCCGCACACGGAAACGCCGTTTACCTTCCCGCTGGTAAGCGGTCCCTATTTATCTACTTGCACCCGGGGTGCTTTAGAACTGCTAGGTTGGCAGGTGCTGGGACCGAGCAACGGGAGCGCACCCCGCCGCGGGGATTCGAACCGCCGACCTTTCGATCAGCAAGCCCTAGGCGCTGAGGCTTTTACCCACAGCGCCACCCGTGTCCCTACTAAAAATATAGTAGGTTATAAATAATCATATATGCAGTGCCTTTGTTCTGGAGGGACGCAGGGGGACGCATACCCCTAAACATTTTGTGAATCTAACGGGAGAAGAAACTAATTTTTTTAAAAAATAGTTTCTTCTCTAGCATGGTGAATCATCAGTTCTGTTGCTATCCATTTACTGTATCCCCCCCCCTCAGTTTGAACTATAAAATGGTGATTTTCTTGAGTCAAAATGAGAGTAGCCCTAAACATTTTTTTTAAGAGAAAAAAAAAGCACTGCATATATGTATTTGGATAATAATAACACTTATATATTGATGTACTGTGGTACCTCGGGTTAAGAACAGCCCTGTTTACGAACTATTCTGTATAAGAACTCTGCAAAACTGGAAGTAGTGTTCCGGTTTATGAACCTTACCTCGGTCTACGAATGGAATCTGAGCGGTGGAAGGGCACTGGCGGAGGGAGGCCTTGTTAGGGAAAGCACGCCTCAGTTTAAGTAGGGTTTCGGTTTAAGAACGGACTTCTGGGATGGAATTTTAGTTGTTTGCATATACAGTGGTACCTCAGGTTACAGACGCTTCAGGTTACAGACTCCGCTAACCCAGAAATAGTACCTCGGGTTAAGAACTTTGCTTCAGGATGAGAACAGAAATCGTGCTCCGGCGGCGCGGTGGCTGCAGGAGGCCCCATTAGCTAAAGTTATGAGGAACGGCTAAGGGAGCTGGGCATGTTTAGCCTGGAGAAGAGGAGGTTAAGGGGTGATATGATAGCCATGCTCAAATATATAAAAGGATGTCATATAGAGGAGGGAGAAAGGTTGTTTTCTGCTGCTCCAGAGAAGCAGACACGGAGCAATGGATCCAAACTACAAGAAAGAAGATTCCACCTAAACATTAGGAAGAACTTCCTGACAGTAAGAGCTGTTTGACAGTGGAATTTGCTGCCAAGGAGTGTGGTGGAGTCTCCTTCTTTGGAGGTCTTTAAGCAGAGGCTTGACAACCATATGTCAGGAGTGCTCTGATGGTGTTTCCTGCTTGGCAGGGGGTTGGACTCGATGGCCCTGGTGGTCTCTTCCAACTCTATGATTCTATTCTATGAAAGTGGTGCTTCAGGTTAAGAACAGTTTCAGGTTAAGAACGGACCTCCGGAATGAATTAAGTTCTTAACCCGAGGTACCACTGTATAATGATATAATATGCCTTTTACTTTTTATTCCATTATTAATTTATATATTTCATTCGCTTTTTATTTTTTCCATTTTATTTTGTTCAAGTTGAAATAACAACAACAATAAACATACCAAAAAGGGGGTGGCAATGGGAATTCAAGGACTTACTCCCATTAACCTCCACCTCTGGAGACCTGCCCCTGTGGCACTGCCAATAGTAGGGCTGCCCCTAGATTTGGGGCCTGGGGTGCTCCTGACCTGTCAATGCTAGCAACATAATAATAATAATAATAATAATAATAATAATAATTATTATTATTATTATTATAATTTATTTGTACCTCGCCCATATGGCTGGGCTTCCCCAGCCACTCTGGGCGGCTTCCAACAAAGATGAAAAATACACTAAAATGTCACATATTAAAAACTTCCCTGAACAGGGCTGCCTTCAGATGTCTTCTGAATGTCAGGTAGTTGTTTATCTCTTTGACATCTCATGGGAGGGCGTTCCACAGGGCGGGCGCCACTACCGAGAAGGCCCTCTGCCTGGTTCCCTGTAACTTGGCCTCTCGCAGTGAGGGAACCGCCAGAAGACCTTTTGCGCCGGACCTCAGTGTCCGGGCTGAACAATGGGGGTGGAGACGCTCCTTCGGGTATACTGGGCCTTTGAGGCTGTTTAGGGCTTTAAAGGTCAGCACCAACACTTTGAATTGTGCTTGGAAACGTACTGGGAGCCAATGTAGGTCTTTCAAGACCGGTGTTATATGGTCTCGGCGGCCGCTCCCAGTCACCAGTCTAGCTGCCTCATTCTGGATTAGTTGTAGTTTCCGGGTCACCTTCAAAGGTAGCCCCACATAGAGCGCATTGCAGTAGTCCAAGCGGGAGATAACCAGAGCATGTGCCACTCTGGCAAGACTGTCTGCGGGCAGGTAGGGTCTCAGCCTACGTACCAGATGGAGCTAGTAAACAGCTGCCCTGAATACAGATTTGGCCTGTGCCTCCATGGACAGCGGTGAGTCCAAAATGACTCCCAGGCTGCGCACCTGGTCCTTCAGAGGCACAGTTACCCCATTCAGGACCAGGGAATCCTCCACACCTGCCCGCCTCCTGTCCCCCAAAAGCAGTACTTCTGTCTTGTCAGGATTCAACCTCAATCTGTTAGCCGCCATCCATCCTCCAACCGCCTCCAGGCACTCACACAGGACCTTCACCGTCTTCACTGGTTCTGATTTAAAAGAGAGGTAAAGAGAGAGGGGCACTGAATCCCCCAAACTGCTTCCCCCCTCCAATTGCTCTGGAAGGAGTTTGTGGAGCTGGGCTTCAGCTTGGGGACAGAACGCCTCCTTTGCCTGCAAAAGGTCGCAGGTTCGATCCCTGGGGTCTCCAGATAGGGCTGGAAAAAGGCTCTGGACATAGTCCTGAACCCTTGTCTAATTTCCATCGGTGAAAACCCCCCCTTTCTCTCTGCCTATCTTCCCACCTGCTCCGCTCCATCCCCCTGCCTTCCAGTCCTGCCATCGCCCTCATCTCTCCCTGCTGAGATGCACCTGCCGCGATGGGAGGTCGCCACCCACGATGGAGAGATGGGTGGTCCATTTCCAGGTGCAGATTGGCTTTCACCTTTGTACGCGGGGAGGATGGAGGAGAAGGCCTGCATGTGGACGTACGTATATATATAAATGATCGCCTGTGCTGCAGGAGGTTACCTGTGTGAGTTGAGGCAGCGAGAGTGGGTGGGAGGACTTGGACTGAGCCCTGTCGCTTGGAGGCACCTGGGCGTAGCTCAGCCAAAAGGGAGACGAGCCGGTTCTTGGAGCAGATGTTTGCCTCGCCTGCGCACCACACTTATAAGCCAGGCTCCCGGGTTCTTCCCGAAGCTTTTTCCGGCTTCTCTTCGCCCCGATCTCCCGAGGGTCCAAACGTGGGCAAGATGGAACAAGTGGGGATCTTCTCCTCCAAGCCGGCCGAACCAGTTGTCTACAAAGTCAAAGTGACGACCGGGCAAGGTCTCCTGACTGGGACCTTTGACTCCATTTCCATCACCTTGGTTGGGACCAACGGAGAGAGCGCCAAGCATCTTCTGAACCGGGTCGGAACCAGTTGTGCCAAGGGATCGGTAAGCTCTGGGGTTTGGCGGTTCGGGGAGAGGGTGGTCCCCCAACTTCCCAGAACAAATATCATCTCCTTTCGCAAACGTGTTTCGGATGACCTTAAGGGAGCTTTCATCGCTAAGCAGCTATGATTAAACAAACGACAATAAAACAAATTGCTTCCAAGTTTTTAATTCGCGCGCGAGTGACGATGAGCCACAAATGACAGCTCCGGGATCAAAACGAATTTGCAGGAGAGCTCAAATTAATACTTTGGGTCCGACATTTCGCAACGTTTAGTTTTCGAATCCTGATCGGAAAACTCGACCAAAGAACTCCCTCTTTTCGCTGTACACGTAGCAGCCGGAAAGGTTTGTGCTGAACATCGGGTTTTTGGGGTGACAAACGGGGGGACGATCTCTGCGTGGCTACTTAATTTTGCGTTTCAGATGCAAGGAGTCTGCCCCAAAAACGTTGAAGGCCTTAAATTCTAAATTGATCCGGCCTCGCTTGTGGTTACTGGGACTCGGGGCGGTGGCCTTCAGGCATGGGGACCTAGGAGGCTGAATTATACTGAGCCAGACCCGTGGTCCATTTAGGTCAATATTGTTTACACTGGCTGGTAGCAACTCTCTAAGATTTGAGATGGGACCTCTCCCAGCCTTAGCTGGAGAGGCTGGTGATTAAATCAGGGACTTTCTGCAAGCCTTTTCCTCCTCGGATATTTTCACACAAATCAGTAGGAACCTTTTGCACCCTCTTCCACTAGTGTGAATGTTGTTAAGCAGAAGAGAAAGAGAGAGAGATTTTTAAATGGATGTATATTCTCTCCAATAAGGGACGTGGGTGGCGCTGTTGGTTAAACCACAGAGCCTAGGACTTGCCGATCAGAAGGTTGGCGGTTCGAATCCCCGCGACGGGGTGAGCTCCCGTTGCTCGGTCCCTGCTCCTGGCAACCTAGCAGTTTGAAAGCACATCAAAGTGCAAGTAGATAAATAAGTACCACTGCGGCAGGAAGGTAAACGGCGTTTCCGTGCACTGCTCTGGTTCGCCAGAAGTGGCTTAGTCATGCTGGCCACATGACCCGGAAGCTGTATGCCGGCTCCCTCGGCCAATAAAGCGAGATGAGTGCCGCAACCCCAGAGTCGGCCACGGCTGGACCTAACGGTCAGGGGTCCCTTTACCTTTACCTATTCTCTCCAATATAGATAAATAAAACCTATCAAAGTCAATGGGCCTAAGTTAGCCGCGATGACCCTGAATTCCAGTGGGGTCTACCCTGCGTGGAACTGATACAGTCCAGGAACTGCAAACTTGCCATACCACAAATAACTTATTTATTTATATTATTGGTTGCATTTAAAATTGTAGAGTTGCAAGGGACCATGAAGGTCATCTAGTCCAAAGCAGGAATCTTTTACCCCACGTGGGGCTCAAACCCACAACCCTGAAGTTAAGAATCTCATGCTCTGCTGACTGAGCTATCTGGTGGGCTGTATTCCACCTTTATCTCTGAGGAGCTCAATTGTGGCCTCAGTTGTGAAATGCAACTAACCATGGGCAATATCACCTGCTCAGCTGGACTGGATGTGCAGACAGGGCACAGGACAAGGCTCTGCTAAGAGGGCGTGAGAGCAAGGTTGAGATGCATTGACAAAGGGTAGGTCTAACTCTGCCGCCCGAGGCAGCTTACCTCTGAATATCCCTCGTTGGGAATCGCAAGCCAGAAGAGCACACTGCTCTTGAGCCTCAGGTCCTGCCTGGGGCTTCGCAGAAGAGGCATGATCTGGTTGGCCACTGTGAGAACAGGATGTGGGACCTGAATGTAAGGAGTTGAAGAAATGAACTCAGTAACTCACTGAAGTCTAGAAACTTGGTTAGTCTGCAAATTGGCAGGTGCGTCACTCGATTACTTCTCGCTTCCTGGCGATTTGATGACTGTAAGAAGTGACTCAAAGGCACATGGCAAGTTGCCTTAGGTCACGCCAAGCTATTGACTCCTCAGACTGGTGCTGGCTGTCCGGATCGTGGCCCGAGAGAGAGACCTTCCCCAGGACCTGTTGCTTGATGCTAGAGGTGGTGGTGGTGGGCAGGGGGCCTACCCTTCCATAGCTCAGTCAGTAGAGGAAGCCTTGATTAACTGTTGCTGTTGTTGTTTAGTCATTTAGTCGTGTCCGACTCTTCGTGACCCCCTGGACCAGAGCACGCCAGGCCCTCCTGTCTTCCACTGCCTCCCGCAGCTTGGTCAAACTCATGCTGGTAGCTTCAAGAACACTGTCCCACCATCTCGTCCTCCGCCGTCCCCTTCTCCTTGGGCCCTCCATCTTTCCCAACATCAGGGTCTTTTCCAGGGAGTTGTCTCTTCTCATGAAGTGGCCAAAGTCTTGGAGCCTCAGCTTCAGGATCTGTCCCTCCAGTGAGCACTCAGGGTTGCTTTCCTTCAGAATGGAGAGGTTGGATCTCCTTGCAGTCCATGGGACTCTCAAGAGTCTCCTCCAGCACCAGAATTCAAAAGCACCCATTCTTCAGCGATCAGCCTTCTTTATGGTCCAGCTCTCCCTTCCGCACATCACTACTGGGAAAACCAGAGCTTTAACTATACAGACCTTTGTTGGCATAGGTAAAGCTATGGTTTTCCCAGTAGTGATGTATGGAAGGGAGAGCTGGACCATAAACTACAGGGCCCAGAATCCTTTGAGAGAAAGAATGGGCTTGGAATGGGCTTTAAAGGCATAGCGCGCTGGCAGCCCAACACTCCTGTGTTTATTGACTTCCGATTTTAAGCTATTCCACAGGCATTTGGCTATGTCTAGTTTAAAATTATATTATTAAAAATCATCTCTTCACTCCTGGCAATGGGTAGGTAACATAAGAAACAGGGATTATTGCTTTGTTCTGTTTCAGCTGTTTATTTCGTACTTTTTGTCTTCTGAACTGCTCTGAGGTCTTTGAATGAAGGGCAGTATATAAATTTTAACAACAACAACAACAGAGTCCTCCTGGATCAGGCCTATCTAGTCTAGCATCCTGGTAGACATCGATAACCGTCTCTTCCATGAGTTTGTCTAATCCTCATATAACCCTTCCATAATGATGGCCATCGGAAATAATTGTAGGGTAATAATAGGTTGTATCAAATGTTAGTCCTACCAAGAGTATGCAGATGGAAATCAATGGACATGACTAACCGGGGCCAATTCATTTCATCGGATCTACTCTGAGTAGGAGGGACGCGGGTGGCGCTGTAGGTTAAACCACAGAGCCTAGGACTTGCTAATCAGGAGGTCGGCAGTTCAAATCCCCACAACGGGGTGAGCTCCCATTGCTCGGTCCCTGCTCCTGCCCATCTAGCAGTTTGAAAGCACGTCAAAGTGCAAGTAGATAAATAGGTACTGCTCCAGCGGGAAGGTAAACGGCGTTTCCATGCACTGCTCTGGTTCGCCAGAAGCGGTTTAGTCCTGCTGGCCACATGACCTGGAAGCTGTACGCCGGCTCCCTCGGCCAGGAAAGCGAGATGAGCGCCGCAACCCCAGAGTCGGCCATGACTGGACCTAATGGTCAGGGGTCCCTTTACCTTTACCTTTACTCTGAGTAGGACTTAGTTGGATACAGCCCAATCTCAGAGTATTTCCTGATGATGGCTCTTCAGAAATGCTTCTGATAGTTGGATATGTTTTTTGGAAGTCTAACCTGATTGGCCTTTGTTTCAAATCGGATGGGTGAAGGAAAAAGGGGAGGTGTTGGAGATCTCTGGAAACAGAAATGAAGTTCACATTTGAAACTCACAGAATCTTTTTATATATATATAATAATTTTTATTAGTTTTAACATGTAAATTATGATACATACCACAAAACCTCACCACTTATACAATCTTTTTTTTTTTGGACTTCCATCAGCTCCTCTGGCGATCCACCGTTTTAACCACTTCATATGCATTTCTTAAATTCATATCTTAAATTAATTATCTTAACTAACCGTCCTCTCCTTTATCCATTTTTGCAATAGTTCCAATAATTCACCTCACAAAACTTCTTGCAAACCTACAAACATAGTCTACAAACATCATCACAATTACTTTTCAAATAGTTTGTAAATTTACACCAGTCTTCTGTGAATTTCTGGTCCCGCCGGTTTCAAATCCTTCCTGTTAGTTTATCTAGTTCTGCATAGTACATTAATTTCATCCTCCATTCTTCTTTCGTTGGTAATTCTTCTTGCTTCCATTTTTGTGCCGATAATATTCTTGCTGCCGTCGTTGCATATAAAAACAGCTTACATTCTTTTCTATTTATATCACTTCCTACAATGCCCAGTAAAAATGCTTCTGGTTTCTTTATAAATGTATATTTCAACATTTTTTTCATCTCATTATATATCCTTTCCCAGAAGCTTTTCACTTTTTTACATTCCCACCACATGTGATAAAATGTTCCTTCTTTTTCTTTACATTTCCAACATTTATTACTAACTTTATACATGTTAGCTAATTTAACGGGTGTAATATACCATCTATACATCATTTTCATCACATTTTCTCTTAAGGCAGAAACTCACAGAAATCTTAGCATTGTAGAGTTGGACAACTGCAATGTGCCGTGATTCTCATGTTTGCATTCTGGACAACTCAAAACTGAAATGCTTTTGTTTGGGTTTTTTTATATATATAATGATATTTTATTAAGATTTTCACAAAAATAAAAATAAAAATAAAATAAAATAAAAACAAAAATCAAAAACAATTAAAAACAGTTCAATCTTTCATAACATATCTTGCATTTGCTTGTTTCTCGGAACTCCCCACACCTCCCCTCTTTGTATTCCAATTCAATTTATTTCTTCAGCAAATCCTTTCCCTCTTTACCTTTATCTTAATCTTGATCTTAATATATTATAGCTTTAACTTTCTACCTGTTAACATTCCATTTTTGCATATTCTTTCAACATTATTGCTAAAAACCCCTTAACCTCAATCCAACATCATTCTAACATTCATTAATTTTGCAATATTTCTGTAGATAGTCTTTGAATTTCTTCCAATCTTCTTCCACCAACTCTTCTCCCTGGTCTCGGATTCTGCTGGTCATTTCCGCCAATTCCATGTAGTCCATCACCTTCATCTGCCATTCTTCCAGAGTGGGTAATTCTTGTGTCTTCCAATACTTCGCGATGAGTATTCTTGCTGCTGTTGTAGCGTACATAAAGAAAGTTCTGTCTTTCTTTAACACCAATTGGCCGACCATGCCCAGGAGAAAGGCCTCTGGTTTCTTCGGAAAGGTATATTTAAATACCTTTTTCATTTCATTATATATCATCTCCCAAAAAGCCTTAATCCTTGGGCACGTCCACCAAAGGTGAAAGAATGTACCTTCAAAAACCGAAATGCTTTTGAAGGGGGATCCTGTCAACCGCCTTTGTACAGTCCTCTCCATTTCCTTCACGAAAAGAAAAGGGGAAATGGCTGCATTCTTCCAGGGCCTGCTAAAGGCATTTCCTGTCTTTCTCAATGCAGGCGCTAATTGTCTCAGCGTTGCTGGTTGTGTTATCTGCCAATTACTGTTTTGGGGAAACGCTGAGTTTAATTTGGCACGCATCCTAAGCCCTTAATTGAATTGTCACGGCCCGTCCTCCTTGCAGCCAGTCTTTGACACCCGCTTCCATTCTCCTTTTTCCCCTTCCTTACGCCCACGTGCGCCAAAGATTCACATATCTGATTACTCTCATCTTTCAGCTGACGCAACAGGGCACTTTTTGTTGCTGCTGTTGCAAAGTTCAGCCACGGAAATCTGAAAGAGGCTGCCAGGGAATACACGAATCACACCACTTGTTTTAAACTGTCTATGGATGTGTGCGTGATGGGGAAGAGAGATGCAAATAATTAGAAGTTTTTAAATTGTGCTTGTCATGGAGCAAGCAGAAAGAGAGAGAGAAGAGTTTTTCTGCCTTTCTCGTAACATCAACCAAGCTGAATGTTAGGAGATTCAGTTCTGATAAAGAGAAACGCTTTTTTCAGTGCATCATTTTAACTATAGAATTTGGACTGCTTGAAAAGAGAGTTAGATAAATCCACAAAGGGCAAGTCCAGTGCTGGATTTAGGTATAAGCTAAACAAGCTATAGCTTAGGGCCCCACACTCTTGGGCCCCCCCAAAAAATATAAAGGGAAAAAGATAACTGGATGCACATTTCCAAAATATAAGATACAAAACAAATAAAATAAAACCTACATACAGCAACAGTGTTTTGTGTTGTGTAGGCCTCTAAGATGTAAGTCATGGGCCCCACCTGCTAGCCTGCTCCCTAAAATATCACTGGTTGGCTCCTTTCTATATATAGGGTGCCTGCATTCTGTGCAAATGGCTTTAGATACCTATGAGGTCCATAAATGACCATATAGGTAAAGGTAAAGGGACCCCTGACCATTAGGTCCAGTCGTGACCGACTCTGGGGTTGCAGCACTCATCTCGCTTTATTGGCCAAGTGAGCTGGCGTACAGCTTTCGGGTCATATGGCCAGCAGGACTAAGCCGCTTCTTGCAAAGCAGAGCAGTGCACGGAAACGCCGTTTACCTTCCCGCCGGAGCGGAACCTATTTATCTACTTGCACTTTGACGTGCTTTCGAACTGCTAGGTTGGCAGGAGCAGGGACCGAGCAACGGGAGCTCACCTCGTCGCGGGGATTCAAACTGCCGACCTTCTGATCGGCAAGTCCTAGGCTCCGTGGTTTAACCCACAGCACCACCCGCGTCCCAAATGACCATATAGCATATATTCAACACAAAAAACAGGGAAAATTTGTTGTTGACAAAGGACAGCTGGACATATAAAGGGCCCCATTACCTTCAGTAGCTTAGGGCCTCGTCAAACCTAAATCCAGTCCTGGGTAAGTCTATGAATGGCTCTTAGCCACGATGGCTGCTCTTGCGTTCGAATCCTGCTTGCTGGTTTTCCATAATGGGCATCTGGTTGGCCACTGGGAGAACAAGACGCTGGACTAGGTGGGTGTCATTGCCCTGATCCAGCAGCAGGCTCATCTTATAGAATCGCAGGCCTGTAGAGTTGGAGGGGTCCCCATGTGTCATCTAGTCTGACCCCACCCACAAATCGCAACACAAAACCCACCTGATTTTATGCTTTGTCTTGCTGCAGCGTTACAGATCTGGAGATAGGTGCCCCAGCGTTAACAACAATGCAAGAGAGTCTGGTTTGCTATGGGCGCATGGACTTTTTTATTTGAAAACTTTATTACATTTTACGGATTATGGGAGGAGGCGGAAATAGCATTTCTTCTGCTTCTGCTACGGCGGAAATCACGAGCTTTCTGGTGTAGACCGGAGCTAATTTGGCAGCCCTTGGACTGGTGATGTGAAGCCACCAATTTTCTCTGCTTTGCTAGTGAGTCAGTGTTTCTTCCCTGCCTGTCACAATGATGGGAACTGGCTTGGCAAGGGTGCAATCAGGGCACACATCTTAATGCGTTACGGACTAAATCACATGAATACCTGGAGATCTTTGATCTCTTCCCTTGCCATGCAAAGAGCCTGATGTACACAAGATAGCCAAGGCGTGTTGAGCTAACCCAGGTCTCATGGCCGAGCAGTAAATCTGTGTGTGTGTGTGTGGCCGCTGTGGGCGGAATGAATGAACTTCGGTGGTACCACGGAATGCTCACCAACATTCCAGCTGCCATCGCAGAATGTTAATGGAGCACGATTGCCACGAAGGAAGTGGATATAATTTCGAGAAGTATGTCGCAGAAGCGTGGGAAGGGCTGTGTGCTGTAAACAGGTCAGGGAAGTTTGGGTGCTGAGGGACTGCGAACCAGGAAGATATTTCAGCAGGATTCTGTAGTGGAATCTTCATTCCACATCTACATTCGCTTGCATGTCTCTTCGGCAGGGGTAGGCAAACTAAGGCCCAAGGGCCGGATGCGGCCCAATTGCCTTCTAAATCCGGCCCGCGGATGGTCCGGGAATCAGCATGTTTTTGCATGAATAGAATGTGTCCTTTTCTTTAAAATGCATCTCTGAGTTATTTGTGGGGCCTGCCTGGTGTTTCGACATGAGTAGAATGTGTGCTTTTATTTAAAATGCATCTGGGTTATTTGTGGGGCATAGAAATGCATTCATTCCCCCCCAAAAAATATAGCCCAGCCCCCCACAATGTCTGAGGGACAGTGGAGCGGTCCCCGGCTGAAAAAGTTTGCTGACCCCTGCTCTTGGGTATTTCCAAATTTTATCAAAATATTCCTGCATTGCAGAGGGTTGGACTAGATGACCCTCAGGGTCCCTTCCAACTCTAGGATTCTGTGATCTCCTGGCAAGGCTGGGAGAGCTTCCTGTTTGAGGTCTTGGAAAGCGGCTGCCAGTGCTGAGTTAAATGGAATTCTATGATTCCACTTACTGGAGTTTTTTCATATTGAGCTTCAGCCAAGGAGATTCTAGGCCGTATGTGTGGATTTCCTCCCCTCCCTCCCCTCCATTTTGCCACCACAACAACCCTGCAAGGTAGGTAGCTCTGCCTGGAATAAATTTAAGGCTCGAGACCACACGCACAAAATTTCGCAGCGGGAAAATGGGTGGAAGATGGATCTCTCCAGTCTACAGGTTGGTGGCCCAAGATACTTTGCTGCCTGAGGCGCACCAGAAAATGGGGACTTGCGCTACCAAAATCTCCACCCCTGCGCCACACACAAACACACCAAGCCAAGCTGCATTAGAGGCTATCCCAGGCCATAGCTGTCAACTGTCCCTTATTTGGCGGGAAAGTCCCTTATCCCAGCGCTGTGCCCCGCTGCTGTCCCTTATTGATGATGTCCCTTAAATTTCCCGGGTTTCAAAGGAAGCAGCTCCTCTCCCTCCTTCCCTGCCGGCCAGGGAGGAGGGAGGCTCCAACTGTGTTGCTTGGCTGCATTGCTCACCCAATAAGGAGTCTAAGAACGACTGGGGGGTGGAGCTTGCATGCCTTGTGCCAATCAAATCGGCCACGTTGCCTGGGGACTCGCCTTTGCTCAGCGCTTCCCAGCAGAGAGGTGACGGTGGTTTCCCTTGCTGCATCCCCTTTGCCAGGTTGCTGCGCTGTGGGAACCACCGCTTGAGGCTTCGTTTGGCTGCTGGCTGGGCTTTCTGCCTTTGGCTCGGAGGGGCTCAGAAGTTGAGCATACCTGTGCTCTGAAAATCCCTTATTTTGGCTGCTGATCCCTTATTTTTGAGGCTGCTGGTCCCTTTTTTTCAAATCTGTAAATTGACAGCTATGTCCCAGGCCAACCAACTTATAATGACAACTGAGGCCAAAAAGCACCTCTCCGGCTACAAAACTACAACAACACAACTTGAATATCTAAAGAATTTGATGCCCACTATCGCCTGCCTGATTCAGCTGCCTCAATCTGCCTAATGGCAGGAGTGGCTGTCCCCAGTCTTAATTCGGTAATCTACCAGCTACTCTTAACTGGTTCACAATAATTGCTTTAAGGCGGGTGCGGAGAACTGAGGTGAACTTGGATTAGGCTGTGTAACCGTTTGTTCACTGGTTGGCAACCGTCTGCCTCGGGAGACAATGGAATATATATATATATATATATATATATATATATATATATATATAATTATTTGGTTTTCTAGATATCAAATGAAAACAATAGTATACTCAAATTTTTGAGATTCCCCTGAGTCTCGGCTTTCCTCCATCCCCTCCATGGACCCTACTGTCATCGTTTTCAACAGCATATTATTTCATCCTCTATATTTTAAATCTGTCTGTACATTACTCTTGAGATGTTACACTGTAATCACAAGGTCAAGGTAAATTTAACGCACATGACTCCCCCGCAAAGAATTCTGGGAACCGTAATTTGTTAATTGCTGGGAAATGTACCTCTCCGTGCAAAATCCTTTTTTATGGGGTGGGCTCTGTGGGATGTGCTTTAAGTGACTGATTATTTATTATTTATTCAATTTATACCCTGCCCTATACCCAGAGGTCTCATGGCGGTTCACAAACAAGACCACAACATATAAAATCAAACCAAAAACTAACTCAATTTTTTTTAAAAAAACCCAAAAGAGCCACATTCTAAAAGAGATGTCAATAAGATCAACCAAAGGCCTGGTTAAAAAGCAACATTTTTGCCTGGCGCCTAATGAAGGCACCAGGCAAACTTCCCTCGGGAGGGCATTCCACAAATAGGGAGCCACTGCAGAGAAGGCCCCGTTCTCGTGTTGCCACCCTCTGGACCTCTCAAGGAGGAGGCACACAAAGCAGGGCCTCAGAAGATGATCTCAGGGTCTGGGGAGGTTCATATGGAAAGAGGCGGTCCTTGAGGTATTGCGGTCCTGAGCCGTTTGTGTATACAATTGATCTGGATCATAAGGTAGGTAAAGGTAAAGGACCCCTGAATGGTTAAGTCCAGTCAAAGGCGACTATGGGGTTGCGGCGCTCATCTTGCTTTCAGGCAGAGGGAGCCAGCATTCATCCACAGACAGCTTTCTGGGTCATGCGGCCAGCAGGACTAAACCGCTTCTGGCGCAATGGGACACCGTGACAGAAACCAGAGTGCACAGAAACACCGTTTACCTTCCTGCCGCAGTGGTACCTATTTATCTACTTGCACTGGTGTGCTTTTGAACCACTAGGTTTGCAGGAGCTGGGACAGAGCAACGGGAGCTCAACCCGTTGCAGGGATTCAAACCGCCGACCTTCCAATCGTCAAGCCCAAGAGGCTCAGTGGTTTAGACCGCAGCGCCACCCACGTCTGGATCGTAATCAATTCTAGGAAGGCCCATTTTGTCACACACACATTCAAACCACACTGCCTCGCAACAGGAAGAAATTAAAGAGGTCAATTGATCCATTCTGGGAATGCAGGGCCTATTGGATTCCAGCCTGATTGGCAGAGGAGCCCTGTTAAAAAACAATACTGGCGCCTCTCATTGTTCAGTTGCCTTCTTCGATCCACCCTGTCACTTGCTTCCGTGATGGGCAGCCGGGAGTCAGCACACTGGAGTTTCTCTCTCTCTCTCTCTCTCTCTCTCTCTCTCGCTCTCGCATGTGCTCCAACCCACGTGCCATTCCAGTGGCAAGTACAGTCTGGCCTGGAATCTGAAGGAACGTGACGGGAAGGCATCGCTTTGCGGCTACCATCAAGCGAAAGCGAATCCTCAGCAGCAACTCCAAGTTGACTCACGGCTGCGCGGCAAGACCTGTTCTGGACTCGGTTTGCGAAGGACGCCAGTACTGGGTTAACCAATGGGCAGACTCAGGGCCGGAGCAAAACAGCTCCCCCCCCCCAAAAAAAGTGTGTTGTTGTTGTTCTGAAAGAACTGGATGTACCCACACAAAATCAAAGCAGTCCAAATCAGGGCTTTGTTAGGCTTCCTTATTACTCCCCCACTTTTCTGCTTCCCTTTTATTCTTTAAACCCCCCCCCCCCAGGACAGATCCTGAAGCTGAGGCTCCAAGACTTTGGTCACCTCATGAGAAGAGAAGACTCCCTGGAAAAGACCCTGATGTTGGGAAAGATGGAGGGCACAAGGAGAAGGGGACGACGGAGGACGAGATGGTGGGACAGTGTTCTCGAAGCTACCAGCATGAGTTTGACCAAACTGCGGGAGGCAGTGGAAGACAGGAGTGCCTGGTGTGCTCTGGTCCAGGGGGTCATGAAGAGTCGGACACGACTAAATGACTAAACAACAACAACAAAGGCACACAGGGATCTGCTTTATATTGTTAACGGAGGAATCTGAGGGCTCCCTTGGACAAAAAACAAGGACACCAGCTAGGAATACCAGAGCAAAACAGCAGCCAGTAGGCTTGGTCTTTATTGAAGACTGTTGCGACAGGACTTCCACCTGCCACAAGGTGGAACAAGATGGAAGCCCCAAACAAAAGAGCGCCCCAAAATTTTATTAGCTGCTAATCCCCATGTTACACCCCCCCAAACTACATCACTCATACATCACAGTTACATCATGAAAGGGGAGGTCTGGTGGCAGTAATCTCAGCATCCTGGACCCTGCCCCATGGTTCCCCTTGCCCTCCACCAAACACCCATCAAGTGTAACAAAAAAGATCTTTGCATTTCCCTGTTTCCCAGCCAAGTTCATCATACCCGTTCATCTTCATGTGGGTTTGTTATTTCTGGAATGGCTACCTGTCTGGCACTCAGGTATCAGGATGCCAGGGATTATCACTCAGGCAGAGGGGCTGCTGAGGAGCTGAGCTCACATGTCTATATGAATTTCTGAAGTTTTCCCAGTGAGCCAGTACATAGATGCATTGATCAGTGAATTCTTACATTTGGTATTGAGGCCCTTTGAATAGATAGGAAGAAACTGTGATGAAATGTTTTGTGGGGACAAATCACAAAAGTGATTGTGCTGGTTTTGGTAGTGGGCTGCATGTGCATGATATCTGCTGGAGGGTCAACCCCCCCCCCAACCTATACATAAATCCCTGCAACAATATGCAGTCAGGTCATTGGTCCATTTAACTCAATACTGTCTACACGGACTGGCAGCAGCTTCCCAAGACCTCAAACAGGAAGCTCTCTCAGCCTTGCCAGGAAGATCACAGAATCGTAGGAAGGGACCCTGAGGGTCATCTAGTCCAACCCTCTGCAATGCAGGAATCTTGTTGCCCAGTGTGGGGCTCGAACCCACAGCCCCAAGATGAAGAGTCTTGTGCTCTACCGACTGAGCTATTCCGCAGGCCAGAGGACTGAAATGCTGCATGCAAGGCCCTGAGAGATGTCGCCTCCCCAATAGTTTTGAGATAAGCTTTGTGCCTTAAGTTTTTATTTTCTCAGATGTTAAAAGTGTCCTGTTTCCGGACTGTTCCAGTAAATCAATGGGATGTTGGGGATCATGTTGACCCCAAAACCATTCCAAGCTGGCGGCTGACAGGATTTCCACTGCCCAACAGTGGAAAACAGTACAAAACTTTTAACAGTTCCGTGTGGTATAAGAACTTGTAGGCCTTTGTTGGAATTAGCGGAAATGACCGGCAGAATCCGAGACCAGGGAGAAGAGATGGTGGAAGAAGATTGGAAGAAATTTAAAGATTATTTACAGAAACAATGTAAAATTAATGAATGATGGAATGATGTTGGATTGAAGTTAAGGGGTTTATAGCAATAAGGGTTGAAATACTAGGGGAAAATGGAATGTTAAACAGAGGGAAAGGTAAAGTTAAAATATTATGACAAAAATTAAGATAAAGGTAAAGAGGGAAAGGATTTGCTGAACAAACAATCGAACTGGAATACAAAGGGGGGAGGTGTGGGGAAGTCCAAGAAACAAGCTAATGCAAGATATGTTCTGAAAGATGGAATTGTTTTTAATTGTTGTTATCTTTTGTACTTTTTTTGGTATTGTTTTTTCTTTTTCTGTTTGTCTTATTTTGTGAAAATCTTAATAAAATATTATATATATATATATATATATATATATATATATATATGAACTTGTAGGCCTTTGTGAACCCTGAACATTTTTATTCAATGTGGCAGGACTGTAATCTCTTACGTTTTAGATTTGGACACGCAAGAATTTATCCCTGTGTTGCCTAGAGAAATATGGGTGCCATGATTTAGGATTCGGGTGCCATAACTCTTAGAATCCTAGAATTGTTGGAAGGGATCCTGGGGTCATCTAGTCCAACCCCCTGTGACACAGGAATCTCAGCACGAAACGCCCTCCCCAATTCTGTTTGAAGCCCTGCTTCGTTTTGCAAATGCTCTAGCAATTTATGATTACATCATTATATGCCCTGCCTGGTATTGCCGACGCTGTGTAGATCTTTTATTGCTGTTTATTTGTTTTGGTTATGCAAGACTCCGTTTAATAAAGGGATTAAAGAGTGTGTCACCCTAAGCGTTCTGCGTTGTGCGGAAGCAGCATAAGCAGCGGGTAGCTGGCTGCACGTTCCTCGCTTTGGAGAAAACATATACGGAGGCTCCATTTCCATAGCTTTCCACCCAAAAGATTCTAGCCCTCAGGGCGTCTTATGCTGTGGGCACACAAGTTATTTAGTTGCAATTCCTGCATCGCAGGAGCTTGGACCCGATGACCCTCCACCCCCATCGTTCAGCCCGGACGCTGAGATCCAGCTCCGAGGGCCTTCTGGCGGTTCCCTCCCTGCGAGAAGCAAAGTTACAGGGACCCAGGCAGAGGGCCTTCTCGGTGGTGGCACCCTCCCTGTGGAACGCCCTCCCATCAGATGTCAAGGAAATAAACAACTACCTGACTTTTAGAAGACATCTAAAGGCAGCCCTGTTTAGTTTTTAATGTTCGATGTTTTATCGTGTTCTTAATATTCTGTTGGGATATTATTGTTGTTAGTTATTTATTATTATTATCCTGTTCTCACAGTGGCCAACCAATTTGCAGTTGCAATCAGCCTGTTATTTGCAATCGCAGCCTGTCCATTAGTGCTGCAACTTGGTGTTTGGTGCGAGTTTTGCAATCACAATTTGCGGCAGAATCCATCCCAAGTTTGGACCAGAACTGAAATAATTCTTCCTTCCTTCCTTCCTTCCTTCCTTCCTTCCTTCCTTCCTTCCTTCCTCCCTCAACAGGTGGAGGAGCACGAAGTCTTTTGTGACCACGACCTGGGCCCGATCCTGCTGATCCACCTTCACAAGGGCCCTTACTCCTTCTTCCCCGAGAACAGCTGGTACTGCAATGCTGTTGAGGTGACATCTCCGCATGGTGAGGTCTATCGCTTCCCCTGTTACCAGTGGATAGAGGGTTACTGCACCAAGTCCTTCAGAGAAGGAGCCGGTGAGTATTCCTCACTCCCCATTCCCCTGCCCTGAATATCCTGGCACTTGCTGGAGAGGCAAGGTCCCATCCCATAATAACATCAACAATTCATCCTGAAATGAGGTTTGAAATTCAGAATGAGACTTTGTATGTTTGCTTGCCTGCTTTATTTTTGCAGACAACCCCCCCCCAAAAAAACCCTCATTTTAATCAGATGTACCATATTTTTTGCTCTATAATACGCACCAGACCATAAGACGCACCTAGTTTTTGGAGGAGGAAAACAAGAAAAAAAATATTCTGAATCTCAGAAGCCAGAACAGCAAGAGGGATTGCTGCGCAGTGAAAGCAGCAATCCCTCTTGCTGTTCTGGCTTCTGGGATAGCTGCGCAGCCCGCATTCGCTCCATAAGACACACACAAATTTTCCCTTCCTTTTTAGGAGGGAAAAGGTGAATCTTATAGAGCAAAAAAATATGGTATTTATTTCATTTTTACCTCCCGTTGAGGACCTCATAGCAGGATGCATGGGTGTGATTGACAGGGCCAGCTCAGCTGTTTGTTGCCATCCCATTAGACTCTTCCTGCATTCGTTTATGGCTTTTGTTGGGTAGGTGAGGGAATATATTAACTACATTTGATCCCTCTTCAGACCCATGTGCGTGGGTAGAGACAGAGGAAAAATGCGGCCGCAAGCCTTTTTCAAAGGACAGGGCTTTTTGCAGACTCTTTCACAAGAGAAAGCCCTATCGGCAGAGTCTAAATCTCATTTTAAGCAGTTTAATTGAAAGCCTAGAGATCGGCCGTTAGGCTGGTCTCCCCCTTTTGTTTCCCTGTTTATCAAAGAAACAGGCTACAGACTGGAAACTAAGTTTATAAAATGTATAGTTGACTCACAGTCAAGCATTTGTCCTTAGCAGCGACAGCAGTAAAAAGTAACACAGTTAAAATACTTGCATTTATGGTGAAAACAGCCTCAGGCATGTTTGTGATGCTTTGAGCAGAAGTCCACTATCATGGCTGGTTGTAGAGAGAGAAATACAGCTGTACCTCAGAAGTAAAATAGAATCCACTCTGGAAGTCTGTTTGACTTCCGAAACATTTGACTTCCAAAGTGCGGCTTCTGATTGGCTGCAGGAGGTTCCTGCAGCCAATCGGAAGCCGGAGAAGCTCCATCGGATGTTCGGCTTCCAAAAGAACGTTTGAAAACTGGAACACTCACTTCCAGTTTTCGATCGTTCGGGAGCCGAAATGTTCGACTCCCAAGGCGTTTGGGAGCCAAGGTACGACTGTACGTCTCTGCTTCTTCCCACCCAGGAGAGGAGGGGAAATGACATCACACAGAGCCTTCTCTGCCAATTACATTTCTATGGTCTGAGTCGGCTGCAATACAGCTCTATGGTCTTAACCCTTTCACACGCTAACTAGCAAGAACGTGCATTGTTAGATTTGACTGCCTATCTCCCACATCCGTAAGGATGTGTAAAAAGTGGAGAAATGTGAAAAATTGGGGTAAGCCAGGGAAAGTGTAAAAACCACTTGACCTTTTTCTTCCTTTTGTGTACAGCCAAAACTCCAGCGGACGACACTCATTATCTCCAGCGGAGGCACCGCCGTGAGGAACTGGTGCTGAGTCATACAAAATATGGGTGAGTAGAGAACAAATGTACAGAGAGACTTACCTACCTACCTAGGACGGCCTACTTCGGACCGTCGTACCTACGGGACCGCCTCTCCCAGTATGCCCCACGGAGAGCCTCAAGGTCCATAAATAGCAACACCCTAGTGGTCCCGGGCCCTAAGGAAGTTAGATTAGCCTCAACCAGAGCCAGGGCCTTTTCAACACTGGCCCCGACTTGGTGGAACGCTCTGCCTCATGAGACCAGGCCCCTGCAGGATCTGATTTCTTTCCGCAGGGCCTGTAAGACAGAGTTGTTCTGCCTGGCCTTTGGTTTGGAGCCAATTTGATCCCCTCCCCCTCTTTCTTTTTCCTTTCTCCTCCTGTGATGAGGCTGCATTTTAATATTTTAATGTTTCAATATTTTAATGTTGTATTTTAATCTTCTTTTTAAGTTGTATTCATTCAACTTGTTTTTATTATTGTTTGTTAGCCACCCTGAGCCCGGCCTTGGCTGGGGAGGGTGGGGTATAAATCAGATTTATTATTATTATTTCCTACCTTCATTCCTCAACAGGTGGAGGAGCAGCAACAGTTGTTGTTGTTCTTGTTTTGCAGGAGGTAATCTTCTGCCTTGGGCACTGGCCCTAATATCCGAGTATCTTCATATCATTACACATGTTAATTTTGCTATCATAGTGTTTGAAATCTAACTACCCAGAACTGTCCTTACATGATGGAGAAGATGGTCAAACCTGAAGGCCACATTCACTTCTGGGAAAACTTACGGCAGCCACTTTTTCCTTTCCTTTCTTTCATAAAAATTATACACCTCTTGATTGTAAAAAAACAAACAAACCTCAAAATGGCATACAAAAAGATAAGGCAATAAAACCAAGATTTACAACCCTACTGTTACACATACAAAAGTTAAAATACTAAAACAGATTAAAGTTATCTGTTGGTAAAGTAAAGGTAAAGGGACCCCTGACCATTAGGTCCAGTCGTAGCCGACTCTGGGGTTGCGGCGCTCATCTCGCTTTACTGGCCGAGGGAGCTGGAGTACAGCTTCCGGGTCATGTGACCAGCAGGACTAAGCTGCTTTGGCGAACCAGAGCAGCGCACGGAAATGCCGTTTACCTTCCCACCGGAGTGGTACCTATTTATCTACTTGCACTGGTGTGCTTTTGAACTGCTAGGTTGGCAGGAGCTGGGACAGAGCAATGGGAGCTCACCCCATCGCAGGGATTCGAACCGCCGACCTTCTGATCGGCAAGCCCTAGGCTCTGGGGTTTAACCCACAGCCTTGTCTAAATAAGAACATTTTTAGCAGGCACCGGAAAGAGTAAAGCGAAGGTGCCTGTTTGATCTCATGAGTTCCAAAGTGTAGGTGCTACCACATGAAAGGACCTAGTTTTTACAAATGCAGAAAACGGGTATTGTGTGGCACCTGTAGCGGTGCCAGTTCTGCCAATCAACGTGGTAAGGCAACCTTGTAGGTGCATGTGGTGGGCGGGACCAGAGGCAAAAGTGGGTGGGGCCACAAATTAAAAATGTGCCTTTGTAGAGTTTGCCACACACACTCCCACAGCCCTCTTTGTCCTTCTCACGGAACGACGATTCCCAGAGCGGCTTAACAGTCAATCCCTCTTCCCAGGCAACTCTAGGAATTGCAGCTCTGTGACGGGAACAGACAGGGGCATAACTGTCAAGCGTCCCTTATTTGGCGGGACAGTCCCTTATTCCAGCTCCATGTCCCGCTGCTGTCCCTTATTGATGATGTCCCTTAAATAAGCTACTGAAGTTAATGGGGCCCTTTCTATGTCCAGCTGTCCTTTGTCAACAACAAATTGTTGCTGTTTTTTGTGTTGAATATATGCTCTATGGTAATTTATGGACCTAATAGGTATCTAAAGCCATTTGCACGCAACAAAATATGTATTTTATCAAAGTAATTGTTGATCCCTTACTTTGGCTGCTGATCCTTTATTTTCGAGGCTGCTGGTCCCTTATTTTCAAATCTGTAAGTTGACAGCTATGGACAGGGGTCTCCTAACAACTTTCAAGATCCTTAAGCAGCCACAGTTCCCAGGATTCCTTTGGGGGGAAGCCATGACAGTGCAAAATGACATCCCAGTACTTTGAATGCAGAGTGCAGATGGGGCCTGACAACGGGCCAAATCCTGCCTTCCTTCAAACAGCCGTCATGCCCACCATCAGGCAATTCGTTCTGCACTCCTGTTATGTATTCAGTGGTCTGTGTTTGCCTGAGCTTGAGTCTGGATTAAGGATTCTGAGCTCCTATGTTCTGATTCGACACATGATATCCAATCACAGAACATTTCAGGATTAGGGCCTCTGCCATTGGCCCTTGAACTCTGAGTCGTGATTCGCAGTTTGGAAGTTTAGACAGCCAATCACGTTGGGAGGGGGAGTGGCCCCAGGCTTTCAGAAACGCATATAAGCGGTTGCTTTGCCTCTGTTTCCCAGTTACAGTGGTACCTCGGGTTGCATGCGCTCCAGGTTACATACGCTTCGGGTTACAGACTCCGCTAACCCAGAAATAGTGCTTCAGGTTAAGAACTTTGCTTCAGGATGAGAACAAAAATCGTGCTCCGGCGGCGCGCAGCAGCAGGAGGCCCCATTAGCCAAAGTGGTGCTTCAGGTTAAGAACAGTTTCAGGTTAAGAACAGGACCTCCGGAACAAATTAAGTACTTCACCCGAGGTACCACTGTAGCCAGACAGTCTCTGTTTAAAAGCATGATGGGCAGGGAGGGCTGATTCTCAGAACAACTTCACACTCCTTTTTTTTTATATATATAATAATATTTATTAGTGGTTTTATAGTTACAAAAGAAAAAAGAGAAAATTATGAGAGAGGAAAAAAACAATAAAAAAATAACAAACAGTACATCAAAAATAGAAAGAAAAAACAATACATCAAGACAACAAGAAAAAACAAAAACCTTTAAAAACACATCCAATTTCCATATCCTTATCTTTCATTTACTTGTTTCCTCGACTTCCTCACACCTCCCTTTTTTTGTATTCTAGTTCAACTTAGCTAATTCAGCAAATCCTTTCCCACTTTCTCAATTTTTTGTTCTATAATTTATCTTAACAACTTCACACTCCTGTGCAGTCTCAGCTCCCAGCTTCTCATCTGTATCCCTGGCCTTGTCCCTGAACCTTGAAGCTGCTCTCCTCGTGTTTTGATCCTTGCTGCATCTCTGGGCTTTTTCCCGCTCTTCACTCGTTGCTGAGCCTGCACTGGAATAAAGCCTGGCTACTTGACATACGAGAAAGGGCGCTTGCCATGATTCTTGGGCAGGAGACTGGGACAGGTGTAGCTTAAAGCAGTCGTCCAAATCCTTTCCTCTACATCTTTTGCCCTAATCGGCACCATCAGACCCACAGGGGACTTGAAACCACATAACGCTGGACTTATATTTATTAGAACGTCCCAGGCTTTTCTCCTATGAGCCATAGGAATGGCAGAGGTGCAAAGCAAATGGGCGACCTTAAAAGGCAAGACCATAGGTAGGTCAACTAAGGCCCGGGGTCCGGATGTGGCCCAATTGCCTTCTCAATCCGGCCGGAGGATGGTCCGGGAATCAGCATGTTTTTACATGATAATAATAATATAATAATAATTTATTATTTATACCCCGCCCATCTGGCTGGGTTTCCTCAGCCACTCTGGGCGGCTTCCAACTGAATATTAAAAACAACACAGCATTAGACATTAAAAACTTCCCTAAAGAGGGCCGCCTTCACTTAATTAATTAATTAGTTGTCTTTTAAAAGTAAAATAGTTGTTTACAGTGGTGCCCCGCAAGACGAATGCCTCACAAGTTGGAAAACCTGCTAGACGAAAGGGTTTTCCGTTTGCAGAGGTGCTTCGCAAGACGAATTTCCCTATGGGCTTGCTTCGCAAGACGAAAATTGACGAAAATTCTTGCGATTTTTTTTCGCTCCAAAACCCCTTTTTCTGAAGCGCTAAGCTGCTAAAAGCATTTTAGCAGCAAAACCGCTAATCCCTTAAGCCTTAAAAAGCCGTTTTTAGCCCTTAAACTGTCAATAGCGCTAATAGCGCTAATCCGCTAATGGGCTTGCTTCGCAAGACGAAAAAACCGCAAGACGAAAAGACTCGCGGAACTGATTCTTTTCGTCTTGCAAGGCACCACTGTATTGCCTTGACATCTGCTGGGAGGGCGTTCCACAGGGCAGGCGCCACTACCGAGAAGGCCCTCTGCCTGGTTCCCTGTAACTTGGCTTCTCGCAGGGAGGGAACTGCCAGAAGGCCCTTGGCGCTGGACCTCAGTGTCTGGGCAGAACGATGGGGGTGGAGATGCTCCTTCAGGTATACAGGACCTGTACATGAGTAGAATGTGTGCTTTTATTTAAAATGCATCTCTGCCTCCCGGCATTCTGTAGGAATTTCTCATTGGCAAACACAGTTCACAGGACTGCCTGGCCATTGTTCATTCGTTCTCCCTCTCTCTATCAATTTATCTACACAGGTGGAAGGAATACATCCCAGGAACTCCATATTGTGCCGATATCGATACGGACATGACGATGGAGTACAATATCCAGTACTCTTTCCCCAAATCCACTGCCTTTTTCGGACGTGGGACCCTCGCGTAAGTCTTGCATAACCTGCCAGCACTTCTTTCTTTCTTTCTTTCTTTCTTTCTTTCTTTCTTTCTTTCTTTCTTTCTTTCAACATCTTTATTGAAAGTTCAAAAAGTACATAATTATATGCGCCCTAAACATAAAGGTATAGGGACCCCTGACCATTAGGTCCAGTCGTGACTGGACTGGGGTTGCGGTGCTCATCTCACTTTATTGGCCGAGGGAGCCGGCGTACAGATTCTGGGTCATGTGGCCAGCATGACTAAGCCGCTTCTGGCGAACCAGAGCAGCGCACGGAAACGCCGTTTACCTTCCCGCCGGAGCGGTACCTATTTATCTACTTGCACCCGAGAGTGCTTTCGAACTGCTAGGTGGGCAGGAGCAGGGACTGAGCAATGGGAGCTCACCCCGTCACGGGGATTTGAACCGCTGACCTTCTGACTGGCAAGTCCTAGGCTCTGTGGTTTAACCCACAGCGCCACCCGCATCCCATGCCCTAAACATGGCAAGACGTGAGAAAAAGAAAAAGAGAAACCCGTGTAGAAGGGAAAATAAAAGGGGGGGGGCTATATTTTACAAGGTTGTTATTGTACTTCACCAGATCTCAACCTATCACACTATTTGTAAGACTGGATTCCAAATATTGTTGTGTTTGTCCATGGCAGGTCCACGTTAAGTGCAAGTTGTTCATATGTTGCGAGCTTGTATACGTCTTCAATCCAATCGTAGAAGGGAGGCGCATTTTTATTTTTTCCCAGTTTATCAGTATCAGTCTTTTTGCTGTGGTGAAAGCACAGAGAGTCTACTCGTATGGTCCTTTTGTAAGGTTCCACATGCTGGGTATATACTGTATTTTTCACTCTATTAGACGCCCTGGACAGTTGGACGCACCTAGTTTTTAGGGAGGAAAACAAGAAATAAGAAAGGAACGCAAAGCATCCTGAGCTAAGAGGGAGCGCTCCTCCATTTTCACTCAGGAGGCTTTGCAGGGCTATCCCTGAAGCCAGGAGAGCAAGCGGGATCAGTGCGCACCGATCCCTCTTGCCCTCCTGGCTTCAGCGAAAGCAAGCCTACGGGCTTTCCTCCCGCAAGAGCCGTGCACTCTTTAAAGGGAGTGCGGCTCTTGGGGGCTTTTGGCAAAAGCCAGGGGCAGGGATGGATCCTGCTTGCTGTCCTGGCTGCTGTCCTGGTTGTGTGCAGCCTCTCCGCCGGGAGAGGCTGTGCGCAGCTAAACAAGAAGCCAGGACAGCCAGCGGGAACTCTGTGATCCCGCTCGCTGTCCTGGCTTCCTCTTTAGCCGCGGGCAAGCCTTCATCCCCTGCCAGGGAGAGACTGCACATGGCTAAGGCTCCCCCAAGAGCCACGCTCCCTTTAAAGAGCACATGGAAGAAGAGAAGAAGAAGAGTTTGGATTTGATATCCCGCCTTTCACTCGCTTTAAGGAGTCTCAAAGCGGCTAACATTCTCCTTTCCCTTCCTCCCCCACAACAAACACTCTGTGAGGTGAGTGGGGCTGAGAGACTTCAGAGAAGTGTGACTGGCCCAAGGTCACCCAGCAGCTGCATGTGGAGGAGCGGGGACGCGAACCCGGTTCCCCAGATTACGAGACTACCGCTCTTAACCGCTACACCACACTGGAGTGTGTGTGCAGCTCTTGGGAGCTTTTCCCGACGAGGGAGTCAGGAAAAGTCCCCAAGAGCGGCACGCACTCTCCATGCGGCTCTTTAAAGGGAGCGCTGGCAGAGCCTCCCGCCTGCATTCGCTGCATAAGACGCACACACATTTCCCCTTACTTTTTAGAAGGGGGAAAGTGCGTCTTATAGAGCGAAAAACACGGTAGTTCAAGAGGACATTTTGCTCTGCAAATGTACGGTTGTTCCGTACAGTTCTGTTGATAGTTTCAGTTACCTTCTGCCAAAAAGTATCTGAAGAAATGTGCATGCACACAGAAGCTCATACAAATAACAAACTTAGTTGGTCTCTAAGGTGCTACTGGAAGGAATTTTTTTATTTTGTTTCGACTACGGCAGACCAACACGGCTACCTACCTGTAACTAGAACTTAGAATCATAGAATCCTAGAGTTGGAAGAGACCACAAGGGCCATCGTGTCCAACCCCCTGCCAAGCAGGAAACACCATCAGAGCACTCCTGACATATGGTTGTCAAGCCTCTGCTTAAAGACCTCCAAAGGAGGAGACTCCACCACACTCCTTGGCAGCAAATTCCACTGTCGAGCAGCTCTTACTGTCAGGAAGTTCTTCCTAATGTTTAGGTGGAATCTTCTTTCTTGTAGTTTGGATCCATTGCTCCGTGTCCGCTTCTCTGGAGCAGCAGAAAACAACCTTTCTCCCTCCTCTATGTGACATCCTTTTATATATTTGAACATGGCTATCATATCACCCCTTAACCTCCTCTTCTCCAGGCTAAACATGCCCAGCTCCCTTAGCCGTTCCTCATAAGGCAACGTTTCCAGGCCTTTGACCATTTTGGTTGCCCTCCTCTGGACACGTTCCAGTTTGTCAGTGTCCTTCTTGAACTGTGGTGCCCAGAACTGGACACAGTACTCCAGTACTGCCAAAAATCTTTCAATATAGGACAATGAAAAAACATATGTTTTAGAGAAGCATTGCCCCTGTTTCATCTCCAACAGTTAGATACAATAGATAGCCCTTTTTAAAAGAAACGTAATTGGGCCCAGTATATTGCAAATATTATTTCTTGTTGTATGAGCCTGCGAGCACTTCTTAAGCTGGAGATGACTTCTGCAAAGGAAGGTTTGATCTCCCCTGCTAGTCAAAAATATGGATTCAGTCTTGGGCTGGTTGTTTTGATTTCTTCAAGGCTCTTATGCCGCTGTGAGATACTTGGACCTCGGCTTGGTTGTTGAAAAAGCTGCGTACAAATATTAGAATATAACCTATTCATGCAGACAGTAGGAGCGCTTTTCATTGATGGGAAACAAAGTCTAGACCCAGTCTTATCAACTCTATTTATTTATCAAACATGCTTTTATGCTGCTTTTCAATAATTTAATTTTCAGAGCAGTTCAGAATAATAACGACAAAGTACAATCCATTAAAAGCAATAAAATGCATAAAATAAAACACAATTTAACAACCGAAAGTTCAACGGTAGCAGGATAAATCCTCAATACCTATAAGCCAACAAAGGTATTCTTTTTCAAATATTTTATGTGGGTCTCAAAGGAAACAAAGGTAAGACTTGGGATTAAAATTTCCTCAAATCTTTGGAGCTGACCATTGTTATGGCTGTCCCCTCTCTGACATAATAGTAGGTACAGGGATCCATATTTGTCTTGGGATCGTGGCCGGGGTGGGTGGGTAAGGATGCTGTAGTCATTTGCCCCTCACTGGAATCCTGATCCCCCACACTAGATCACAGCACCCAAAATGGCTGCCGAGATCTCGTGAGAAAAAACGGGATGTCCTGTTTTCTCCCGGGGTGCTTGGAAGGTATGAAGTTGGTGGGCATCACTGTTTCTTGTGGGAATGAGTTCCGTAGTTGAACAATGCAAGATGTGAAGAAAACCTTTCTTTGGTCTGATTGGCCGCCTCCCTTTGCACAAGACCTTGGACAGCAGCTGCCAGCCAGAGTTGGCAACACTATGGTCTGACTCTGCGCACAAGGAAGTTTTGCTCAAGGGCAGATGTTCCTCCTCTGTAATGGCATGCGTCTTCCTTGACAAGTTCTCTTTCCGCATCTCCTCCTCAGGCTGTTTGAGGCCAAAATGAAGGGCTTCCTGGACAAGCCTTACTCCTGGGAGAAGCTTGAGGACATCCGCAAAGTCTTCTGGTTCTACCACACCCCTGCCACAGGTCAGTGAGGGCTGAGGAAGCTGCCTCTCTTCAAAGCATGAGAGGTCCAGAGCGTGGCAATATGAGAACGGGCCTTTTCGGTGGTGGCTCCCCATTTGTGGAATGCTCTCCCCAGGACGCCTCTCCTGGCACCATCATTGATGACTCAGAAATGACAATCCAGAATGTGGCAGCTGGACTGGTGGCTGGATGTGGCTGCTGGCACCACATACAACACGGGTCCTAAGAGATCTATATTGGCTCCCAGTACGTTTCCAAGCACAATTCCGTGTGTAGGGAATTGAAAGCCCTAAATGGCCTTGGCCCAGTATACCTGAAGGAGCACCTCCACCCCCATCGTTCAGCCCCCTAAGGTCCAGCTCTGAGGGCCTTCTGGCGCCTCCACCCCCATCGTTCAGCCCGCTAAGGTCCAGCTCTGAGGGCCTTCTGGCGGTTCCCTCCCTGCGAGAAATGAGGTTACAGGGAACCAGGCAGGGAGCCTTTTTGGTGGTGGCGCCCGCCCTGTGGAACACCCTCCCATCAGATGTCAAGGAGATAAACAATTCTGCAACCTTCCATAGACATCTGAAGGCAGCCCTGTTTAGGGAAGTTTCTAATGTCAGGTGTTTTTCTGTGTTTTTGTATTCTGTTGGAAACCGTCCAGAATGAGCAGGGTATTATTGTTATTGTTATTATTATTAGCACTTCTTTTCCACCAGGCTTTCAATGATCTCTGTCTCTCCTTCTTCCCTTCTCCAGAGTATGTGTTCAGGCACTGGAAAGATGATGATTTCTTCGGCTACCAGTATCTGAACGGAATCAACCCTGTGTTGATCCGGAAATGCACCAAGATCCCAGAAAACTTCCCTGTGACCCAGGAGATGGTGGCCGGGCCTTTGGGAGAATACACTACCCTCAAGGAGGAATTGGAGGTTGTTCATTGCTCTCCTTCTTATTGGCTGTATCTCAAAGCCACATTCATATGTGTGTGTGCGTGTGTCCCCTTCTCTATGCATAAAGGTAAAGGGTAAAGGGACCCCTGACCATTAGGTCCAGTCGTGGCCGACTCTGGGGTTGCAGCGCTCATCTCGCTTTATTGGCTGAGGGAGCCGGTGTACAGCTTCCGGGTCATGTGGCCAGCAAGACTAAGCTGTTTCTGGCGAACCAGAGCAGCGCACGGAAACACCGTTTACCTTCCCGCCGGAGCGGTACCCATTTATCTACTTGCACTTTGACGTGCTTTCGAACTGCTAGGTGGGCAGGAGCAGGGACTGAGCAACGGGAGCTCACCCCGTCGCAGGGATTTGAACCGCCAACCTTTGGATCGGCAAGCCCTGGGCTCCGTGGTTTAACCCACAGCGCCACCCATGTCCCTTCTCTATGCATATATATGTCTAAAATATCCACAGCCCACCTCTCTAGTAATAGTATCCAAGGGAGCTAACCAAAATAGCTCTAAAGAACCAAAAATGGTGTCTTCACCAGAGGAGTATTGAAATATACTCAGAGTCGAAAGTGGATTTCATGGTCTTTATTCAGCTCACAGTGGTGAGGAGGAATGGAAGTTCCCCAGAATGTCTGCTTTATATACATTATTTACACAATGGGCCCCACGTGATTGGCTAATTCCAGGATTCACCTGTAGGCCAATCAGGTTGCGGATTCACTTCCACCTGGAGCTGGATTGGGTGGCTCCTGTGGACCAATCATACTGCTGCATTCTGGACCCTATTGTGCTAGGGCCAACCAGACTGCTGCATTCTGAATCCTATTGTTCTAGGGCCAATCAGACTGCTGCATTCTGGACCCTATTGTTCTAGGGCCAATCAGACTGCTGCATTCTGAATCCTATTGTTTTTGGACAAGTCAGACTGCTGCATTCTGGACCCTATTGTTCTAAGACCAATCAGACTGCTGCATTCTGAATCCTATTGTTCTAGGACCAATCAGACTGCTGCATTCTGAATCCTATTGTTCTAGGACCAATCAGACTGCTGCAATCTGAATCCTAATGTTCTAGGACCAATCAGACTGCTGCATTCTGAATCCTAATGTTCTAGGACCAATCAGACTGCTGCATTGTGAATCCTATTGTTCTAGGACCAATCAGACTGCTGCATTCTGGACCCTATTGTTTTAGGACCAATCAGACTGCTGCATTCTGGATCCTATTGTTCTAGGACCAATCAGACTGCTGCATTCTGGATCCTATTGTTCTAGGACCAATCAGACTGCTGCATTCTGAATCCTATTGTTCTAGGACCAATTAGACTGCTGCATTTTGGATCCTATTGTTCTAGGACCAATTAGACTGCTGCATTTTGGATCCTATTCAACTCAGTACATAACAAGTATGATGCAACTTTAGTCCAAAATGCTGGGCTGGGCTGACATCAGATGGGATTCAAACTTTCCTCCCTTCTCCAACCCGCTCCAACTCTGTTTTTCAGAAAGGAACCATCTACCTAGCAGATTACAAGTTGCTGGAGGGCATCCCTACCATCCTGGTGAACGGCAAAGAGCAATACATTGCGGCCCCTCTGTGTTTGCTGCACCAAAAGCCTTCTGGAGAAGTCATTCCTATAGCCATCCAGGTAACGATTTAAAAACAAAACAGGGGGAAATTCAACAGAAGGATTCCCAACAAGCTAGGAGGTTCTACTCACTTAAGGGAAGTCAAAAAGACATTCCATGAGATTGTTTTGATGAATATACGGCAAAATACTGCTCGAAAAAAGATTCGCCAATATGCCTAGATTAAAATGTGAAGTACTGGATGGAAGGAAAATTAGTAAGGAAATTAGTCCTACTTGGGCCAGCGAGGAGGCCAGGGGAGAATTAGCTGTGGGGTCTCAGAGCGGGTGATCTTCATAAAAGGGGAGGGGGAGGGAAGAGAAGGGAAATAAAAGATCTGGCTGGATTCAAATTAAAGGCCAGGTGGAATAGCTCTCTCTTACAGGCCTGACAGAAGGAGGTTAAATCCTGCAGGGCTCTGGTCTCATGGGACAGAGCATTCCACCAGGTCGGAGCCATCACTGAGAAGGCCCTGGCCCTGGTGGAGGATAGTCTGGCTTCCTTAGGGCCCGGGACCTCTAAACTATGATTATTCATGGACCTTAAGGCCCTCTGTGGGGCAGACCAGGAGAGGCGGTCCCATCGATACGAGGGCCCTAAGCCACAAAGAGCTTTAAAGGTCAAGACCAGCACCTTGAACCTGACCCTATGCTCCACCGGGAGCCAGTGCAACTAGATGGGCCATGGGGCAGTCTGTCTTCTAGACCAGGGGTAGGTAACCTAAGACCCAGGGGCTGGATCCGACCCAATCACCTTCTAAATCCGGCCCACTGATGGTCTGGGAATCAATGTGTCCTTTTATTTAAAATGTATCTCTGGGTTATTTGTGGGGCATAGGAATTCGTTCATTTTCCCCCCTTCAAAATATAGTCCGGCCCCCACAAGGTCTGAGGGACAGTGGTCCGGCCTCCGCTGAAAAAGGTTGCTGACCCCTGTTCTAGACAGTCTGAAGACACCTTCCTTTGCCGTTGCATCTTTTATTCCATTGCGATTCCCTCTTCCAGCTGAGCCAGCGCCCAGGTCCCCAAAGTCCCATTTTCTTGCCCACCGACGAAGAGTGGATCTGGACCTTAGCCAAGACCTGGGTGCGAAACTCCGAGTTCCACATCCACGAGGTGAACACCCACCTGCTCCGTGGACACCTGATGGCGGAAGTCTTTGCGGTGTCAACACTGAGGCAGCTGCCCATGTGTCACCCCCTGTACAAGGTGAGAGAGCCCAGAGGGGCTGGGTTTGGGGCATTTAGCAGCCAGTATGGGGAGGGATGTTTTCAACATCCTCTTTTATCTTTTGAAAGGAACGAACCGCATCTGGGGGAAAAGGTTGCCTCTCCCAGAGGAGGCAGTGATGCCACCAGCCTGGACGGCTTTGAAAGAAAACTTTGCCCATATATATACCGTATTTTTTGCTCTATAAGACGCACCAGACCACAAGACGCACCTAGTTTTTGGAGGAGGAAAACAAGGGGAAAAAATATTCTGAATCTCAGGAGCCAGAGCAGCAAGAGGGATCGCTGCGCAGTGAAAGCATCAATCCCTCTTGCTGTTCTGGCTTCTGGGATAGCTGCGCAGCCTGCATTCACTCCGTAAGACGCACACACATTTCCCCTTACTTTTTAGGAGGGAAAAAGTGAGTCTTATAGAGCAAAAAATACAGTATATATATATATATACAGTCCCATATATATATATGGGACACGGGTGGCGCTGTGGGTAAAAGCCTCAGCGCCTAGGGCTTGCCGATCGAAAGGTCGGCGGTTCGAATCCCTGCGGCGGGGTGAGCTCCCGTTGCTCGGTCCCAGCGCCTGCCAACCTAGCAGTTCGAAAGCATTCCCAGGTGCAAGTAGATAAATAGGGACCGCTTACTAGCGGGAAGGTAAACGGCGTTTCCGTGTGCGGCTCTGGCTCGCCAGAGCAGTGATATCACGCTGGCCACGGGACCCGGAAGTGTCTCCGGACAACGCTGGCCCCCGGCCTCTTGAGTGAGATGGGCACACAACCCTAGAGTCTGTCAAGACTGGCCCGTACGGGCAGGGGTACCTTTACCTTTACATATATATTTTATATATATATATATATATATTTTATATATATATATATATATTTTATATGCTTTCGTAGATTTTCACGGGTACAGGAATGCAGGTTTTGGTGTCCTCGGGTGTCTTCCCGTGTAAAAGTTGGGGTGTCTAGGCGACGTTTCGACGAGGTCTCACTCGTCATCTTCAGGCTGGTGCTTTCGGCTTCTTGTTACTGGAACAGAGCAGGATCTCAGTGTTTGAGTTCCTATAAATACTGTTGAGGAGGTGTGGTGTATAGCCTCCAATGTTCTGGGCAGAGAGGAGGTTCCCAGGCTAGTGTGCCTTTTCTTCTTTTGTTCCTTAATTACTTGAGGGATATCACTCAAGATATCCCTCAAGTAATTAAGGAACAAAAGAAGAAAAGGCACACTAGCCTGGGAACCTCCTCTCTGCCCAGAACATTGGAGGCTATACACCACACCTCCTCAACAGTATTTATAGGAACTCAAACACTGAGATCCTGCTCTGTTCCAGTAACAAGAAGCCGAAAGCACCAGCCTGAAGATGACGAGTGAGACCTCGTCGAAACGTCGCCTAGACACCCCAACTTTTACACGGGAAGACACCCGAGGACACCAAAACCTGCATATATTTTATATATATATATATATATATATATAAAACTTGTGGGTATCTCGTGAAGCTGAAAGTTAGAAGATTGGGGACGAATGAAAATAATTCAGAGAGTTTGGGCTACAAGCAATAATCAGTGTACTGATAAAATAAATAAGACAGCATTGTAGATGATAAAAATTAAAATTAATTTTTTTTCTTACCTGCATTGATGATAGCCACTGTTTGGAGGGGGGGGGCTTTTATCCATTTCTGCAGTCACACAGTCAATCAATCAGTAGCTGAACTGGGTTCCACACAGTCACAAAAACAAATGCACAGAAACGCAAAATAAATAGCAAAAACAAAAGCGCCAAATATAATCTGTTCCGGAAGTCTGTTTGCCTTCTAAGATGTTAGAAAACCAAGGCACAGCTTCTGATTGGTGCAGGCGCCCAGAAACAATAGCCGACAACCGCCATCGGACGTTCGGCTTCCGAAAAACATTCGAAAACCGGAACACTTACTTCCGGATTTTCGGCATTTGTGAACCAAGGCATTTGAATATCAAGGTGTTTGAGAAGCGAGGTACCACTGTATAGGAAAACCACAGAGGGAGAGTGGGGGGTGGAGGGGCTGCGAAGGGGAGAATATGTTAGAATTCCTGCTCCGTGATTGCAGTCATGGGATTTTTGTCTATCACATGACGGTATGTGTTTTGACTCCACAGAGTGGGAAGTGACGGAGACAGGATGTTTGTGTTCCTGTGTTCCGCGAAGTGGGACTATTGTCCTTTATTCTTTTCCCCTTTGCTGTCTGAGGCTAGAGAGAGAGGGAGCCATGTTGCAGTGCTCCGCGTGTGTTTATATGTAAATAAAGTAGATTAGCCAAAATGCTGAGTTGCTGAGGTCATGACGCGCAAACTCTGCGGATCCCTAAGTGTGCCAGTGTCGGCTGGCATCGGTTGCTGTGATGTTCGGGCAGAAGAAATTTTATGAAGCTCCCGAACGATCGACCAGGAGGGAGAGAACATGTCAGTCGGGAATGTGTCTCTGCCAGGGTCCTACTCAAGTGTAGGCTGAACTCCTGACAGAATCAGGGGGAGAACATGCTATAACTTCAGTTACAAGACCTTTGTCTCTGTGTACTTTGAGACATCCCCCCATCCTTACACATGTTCCCTTTCCGCCTCCCCCCTCCAGCTTTTGATTCCTCACCTCCGTTATTCCATCCATATCAACGTGCTGGCCAGAACCTACCTTATCAGCCAAGGAGGTACCTTTGACAAGGTAAGTAGGAGACTCGTGGGACGCCCTTGGAGAAATGCTTGGTGACCGCACCGTGGAATGCCTTCCGCGCTGAGCCAGCTCTTCAGGTCCAAGGACACACGGTTATCTCTGTTCTTCCACACCCATTCGACCACAGAGTGATTCGCAGCCACCTTGGGGAGTCTTTTCTGGGGGTGCCTCTCTGTTTTGCTGGGCTCTGGGGGCAGTCTTCTGTTTTGGAAGTGCCCTGCTTTCGAAGGCTGTCCGGTTTGGTTTAAAGATGCAGAACCCAAAGGAGGAGATTCACTGGGGAGATTTGAGGTTTCCTCCCAAGGGACCGAGTGGGTTGATCCACAGGCTTCCCTGCCAGATTTAAATGCATTGGGGATAGATCCCAGGTTAGTCTTCCTCGGGAGCTGATAGATGTAGCTAACTTAAGCCTGTTCGTTTCGATGGATGTGATCTGAGTGCAAGTTAACAGGGAACAACCCAATTTAAATTATAGCAATTATTCCCTCTCTCTTTTTTGCAAAGTAGTTTTTATTTGGTTTTTAAAAAATATAAATTTATAACAAAATCAATTAAAAATCCGTATAAAGAGATTACTCTGAATCTCGCGACTACTCCCCCCCATCCCCTCCATGGGTCCTAATATCAATCAGTCCATAATACACATTTTTTAATCCATCTAGATTGTCCATAGTTTTTGTTACATTTGTTGTTGTTCTTTAGTCGTGTCCGACTCTTTCTGACCCCATGGACCAGAGCATGCCAGGCACTCCTGTCTTCCACTGCCTCCCGCAGTTACATTACAAGTGTGATTAAAATCCTGCTAATGTTTTCATCTGTTTGCAGTGGTCTCCTGAATAAATTATTTTAAAATTCCCATTCTTTTTTAAAGTTCTTGTCCTCTTGGTTCCCGAGCTTCCCAGTTAATTTTGCCATTTCAGCACAATCCATCAACTTGGTTTGCCATTCTTGGTCGAGATTGTTTCTTCCTTCTATCTCTGGGCAAATAACATCCATGCGGCTGTTGTCGTGTACATGAACAGTCTTTTCTGGTCCTTTGGGATGAATTCCTAATAAGAAAGCGTCTGTTTTACTTTTTTAAGCAAACGCCATTTTAAACATTTTTTTCATTTCAGTTTTTGCCCTATAGGACGCACTTTTTCCCCTCCAAAAATGAAGGGGAAATCTGGGTGCGTCCTATGGGGCGAATGCAGGCTTTCGCTGAAGCTTGGAGAGCGAGAGGGGTCGGTGCGCACTGACCCCGCTCGCTCTCCAGGCTTCAGGAAGACATCTGCAGCCTAGGCAGCCCTGTCGAAGGTCCCGCAGGGCTGTCTAGGCTGCGGATAGCAGCCTGCTTCCCGGAGCGTCGGGCGCCCTGAAAGCAGAGCGCCCCTCACGCCGGGCAGACATCCACAGCGTGGGGAGCCCTCCAGGAGTTCCCCGCAGGGCTCCCCACGCTGCGGATAGCAGCCTGCCGCCCAGCGGGCGGGGCGCCCTGAAGCAGAGTGCCCTGCGCGCCGGGCAGACATCGGCCAGCCCCACAAGCTCGGGGGACAGCAGGGAGGCGCAGCGCCGCCATCCCCCTGTTCCTCGACCTGGTTCGGATTCCCCGACCTGCTTTTGGGGGGGAAATAAAGGGGAAAATTTTTTCCTTTATTTCCCCCCCCAAAAAAACTAGGTGCGTCCTATGGGACGAAAAATACGGCATATATCATCTCCCAGAAAGTTTTTGTTACCTGACACCTCCACCACATATGACAAAAGGTACCTAAATTATAGCAATTGTTTCCAAGTCTATACTTTTAGATCACACTGGCAAGTGTTAGATTATACACGGGGCTGCCTCTGAAGATAGTTTGGAAACTTCAGCTGGGGCAGAATTCGATGTGCCTCATTTCGGAGTGTGCTGAGTGGTCTCCTCTTCTCCCCACCCGCTTTTCATCGCAGGCCATAGCGACCGGGCGCAGAGGCTTAGCTGTGCTTCTTAAAAAGTGCCTGGACAACCTGACCTACACAGATCTGTGCCTCCCTGAGGACATCGAGGCCCGAGGAGTCGGCTCGCTTGCTGATTACTACTACAGGGACGACGGGCTGAAGATATGGGATGCCATCGAGAGGTAAGAGAAGCAGGATTTGCTGGGTGCTTTTAGTGGAATGGCCAGAGTCTTCTTCAAACATCAGCCCCATGCTCCTCGCACAGCATGCCTGATCTCAAACTCTGCTCCCAGTTTCCAGAGCGGTTTGCGCTGTGGGTTAAACCACAGAGCCTAGGACTTGCCGATCAGAAGGTCGGTGGTTCGAATCCCCGCAACAGGGTGAGCTCCCATTGCTCGGTCCCTGCTCCTGCCAACCTAGCAGTTCAAAAGCACATCAAAATGCAAGTAGATAAATAGGTACCCCTCCGGCGGGAACGTAAACGGCGTTTCCGTGCACTGCTCTGGCTCGCCAGAAGCGGCTTAGTCATGCTAGCTACATGACCCGGAAGCTGTATGCCGGCTCCCTCGGCCAGTAAAGTGAGATGAGCACCACAACCCCAGAGGGCCTTCTCGGTGGTGGCACCCAATCTGTGGAACGCCCTCCAATCAGACGTCAAGGAAATAAGCAATGACCTGACTTTTAGAAGACATCTGAAGGCAGCCCCATTTAGGGAAGTTTTTAACGTTTGATGTTTTAGCTTGTTTTTAATATTCTGTTGGGAGCCACCCAGAGTGGCTGGGGAAACCCAGCCAGATGGGTGGGCTATAAATAAATTGTTGTTGTTGTTGTTGTTATAGTTTACGCCTCACAGAGTTACTATTCCACACACAGCCTGCCTGGGGAGCTGGCCTAACTTCTCATTTTCCCTACAGCTTTGTCTCTGGCATCGTGGAACTGTACTACAAAAGCAACTTGTCTGTCCAGAGAGATTACGAGCTTCAGGCTTGGATCTGTGACATCTTCACAAAGGGCTTTCTGTCCAAGCGGTCGTCAGGTACGTTGCCAAACCCATTTCCTCCTGTTTCTCTCTTCTGCTCGCTGTTTTCCTTCCTTCGGGACTTGTTTAGACAGCCCGTCACACTTTGGGAAGCCTATAAAAAGTGCCCGCTTTCCCATGGGCCCCTTAGCTTGGCGGAGGAGCACAAAACGTAGCTCTGCCACGCGGCTAACAATACCTCTGGTGTGCAGTCAGCTGCAATGCACTATTTCATGGAATCATAGGATTGTGGAGTTGGAAGGGACACCCAGGGTCATCTAGTCCAACCCGCTGCAAGGCAGGAATGTGCATTTAGCATGCACATCTGTTCAGTGGCGTAGCGTGGGTTGTCAGCACCCGGGGCAAGGCAAGTAATTTGCCCCCCCCCCCGCTGCACTGTCCCTCCCCCAGATAGTCCCTCGCTCTCTCTCGGCACGACACCGCACGCCTGGCACCCCCCCCCTCCACAGTGGGCGGCGACCCGGCTCGGATCGGATTCGCACAGCCAGCACTGCAGTGAGAGAGAGTGAGTGAGCCAGGTAGGGGCAGAGAGCTGCGAGTGCGAGCGCCCCCCCCCAGATGTTGCGCCCGGTGCGGCCGGCCCCCCCCTGCACCCCCCACGCTATGCCACTGCATCTGTTTTATTATGCTCTTCAGCCACGTCTGAGCCCCAACACAAGTCACAGTGTGAAAACACATGAAGGAAGCTGCAGTTAGATTGGGGGTGTTGCAATATAAAAAATTAAGGTCTAATATATATATAATAAATGTTCATAAATGTACCAAGCAAACACGTACATAAATTTTGGTCTCTGTGGAACCACATGTCTGAAGCAGCACAGGAAAACAGCCCTGGAACCATTTTGACTCCCAAACTGACCAAATGATTTCTCTGCAAGGTCAAGGAAAATGGAAAGGCCTCCCCATTGTCTTTTCCTTCACAAATCCTGTCTTAAGGGTATGTCTGTGTATGAATAGGGTGAGCCTGTGACCTGGATCAGGAACTAAGTATTTATCATTACAAAAAACTGGCCAGGCTCCCCAGGGTATCCAGTCAAGTGAGCATTAACAGGTAACCTGCCAGACAGGAGGTAAACAACGCACTCAGATTTCTGCTGTAGACCGCCCTTTCTGTGATGTAGGTATTATGTATCTCGGGGTGGGCTTGGACTCCAGGGCTGGCAATTTAAAATGTCTATATAAGGGCTGGCACACCTTGGTTCGGGGTCCTCCTCCTTTCCTGCGTGTGAGGGGATCACCCTGTTGCAACAGTTCAGTAAAGATCAAGCTTGCTAGCTGCTTTGCTTCTCAGTATTCTCTGGTTGGCCTCTGTTATGTTCTCCGACCGATGGAGAACCTACAAAGGACTCTATAAGTGCTCTTGTGTCCCCCATAAGGGAATAAGGGCAGATTTTTGTTTAATACAGTGTGTAACAGCAGAGTCTCCAGACCCCTGGCCGTTGAAGCTGTAGATCAGGCTCCTAGGCCCTTTCCTCCAGGTGATGGGGGCAGGAGGAGAAGCTGAGGGATTTGGAGTGACAACGTTTTTGTTTGGCGGGGTGGGGAGCCAAATCCTATGTTGTTTTTAAAGGAAATCAAAGTTGTTGAGCTTTCCCCCTTGGATGGAAGCTAGGGAGCCCAACACTAGATGGCGCCAGAGCCAACAGCAGGTGGATTCTAGTTTTGTCTCTGTCCTTTTCCCTACTGAAGTTCTATAATGCTGTCAGGGAACTGCCATCAGTGCTGGAGGGAGAGAGCAAAATCCAGAGGGATTCCGGAGAGCGTCCCGGGAGTGGGAGAGGCAGCCCATCTTCTGGGGAAGAGAATCAGCGTAGCACCAGTGGAGAAGGGGGGCAGATGGGGGAAGCGGCGAGGCGGTCCCATGACTCCTTGCCGGGGACCAGCGGGGAGAGTAGAGGTCCTCCGCTGCCCACGCCCTCCTTGCGCAGAAGGCTTCCGCGCAGGGAGAGTAGGAGAAGACTAGGCGTCAAAGAGCTTCTTTGCTGGAAGAAGTTTAAGAAACGCCCACTGACGGATTCTGCCAGCGATTGAGACAGCCACGGGTGAGTGGCTGTCCGGACAGAAAAGGTTCGCTCAGGCAATCCAGCCAGGTGTTTGCACCGGCTTACGCACGAGCAACCCCTAGAACCATTACAAACGCCAACAGTGCTTTAGTGGTCTGGGGTCACGAGGGAAGGGAGGAAGCCCCGACCCTATTTCTGCCTTAGGGTCCCTGTCTCCAGCCAACCTGAATAAAATATTGGGGGTGTGGGGGTGGGCAGGCAAGCATCACCCCATATTATTGATCACAAGATCTCTCTCGCTCTCTTTCCCTCTCAAACACACACACATAAACAAACAAACACCTCCCATTTGTGTGTTTTTTATAATAATTTTTACTGCGTTTTCAATTTTATTTATTTATTTTTTTAAATAGTATTTATTAGAAGTTTAATAGTTACAGAAAAAAAGAAGAAACAATAAAAATTTTAACAAACAATACATCAAAAATAAAAACAGAAAAAACAATACATCAGAACAACAAGAAAAACAAAAACATTTAAAAACACACCCAACATTTCCTTATCTTTACCTTTCATTTACTTGTTTCATCGACCTCCTCACACCTCCCTTTTTTGTATTCTAGTTCAATTGGCTATTTCAGCAAATCCTTTCCATCTTTCTCCATTTTTTGTTCTATAATTTATCTTAACACAATCTAACTTTAAATTTTCCACTTTGGCCATTAACAATCAGTTTTTACTTAATTCTTTATAACATTTCTGCTAAAACCATATAACTTCATTCCAGCATTCTTCTAACATTCATTAACGTTTTCAATTTTATCACAATCACAGTTTCCGTACATAATTCAATAAACTCAAACATTGCTCTAACCAAGCACTGACCTCCTCCCACGCCTCTTTCTGACATCCATACATAATTACAATATTCTTAGCATTTCTTTTTTTTACCTTCTCTCTTACTTTTGTATTTCCCCTCATTACATGTAAATCCTTATATTCTCATTACAAAACATTTCAACTCAAACCTGCAAACGTTTTCAGATGTTTACAATGTTCTTTCATATAGAACATAAATTTGCTCCAGTCCTTTTGAAACAGTTCGTCGTGCTCAGAGAGCCAGTGTGGTGTAGTGGTTAAGAGCGGTAGTCTCGTAATCTGGGGAACCGGGTTTGATTCCCCGCTCCTCCATGTGCAGCTGCTGGGTGACCTTGGGCCAGTCACACTTCTTTGAAGTCTCTCAGCCTCACTCACCTCACAGAGTGTTTGTTGTGGGGGAGGAAGGGAAAGGAGAATGTTAACCGCTTTGAGACTCCTTAAAGGGAGTGAAAGGCGGGATATCAAATCCAAACACTTCTTCTTCTTCTTCTGCTGATTCCGGATCTTCCCCGTTCAGCTTTGCTAACTCTGCCACACACACACACCCCATTTGAATGGCAACGGCCATCAACTTTGGGGCCGCCCGACCTCTGTTTATAAACCTCCAACGAAGGAGGGAACCCACTGTCAAAATCCAACATGCATTGTAAAGCGCCGGTCTTCAACTGGTGGGTCACGGCCTGCAAGTGAGTTGCTGGGGGTTACAAGAGGAGCACAACTCCCTTGCAGAGATATGGTACGAGATTAAGGAACGGGTCCCAAGAACAAAAAGGTTATGGAAAAATGGGATAGATATATGTTCAAAGATATAGTAAAGGTTCGCTATCTATGCTAGCGTTCGATTGGTGTTGGAGAGAAATTGAGTTGAGAAACAAGATCAAGGGTACATATTGCTATAGGAATGTATTAGATAAAATGTAAAGAAATACTACAATAATAAGAGTATATTCATTTGTAAAAAAAGAATATACAACGAGATTGACAGGAAGTGTTGGTACAAATATTATTTTGAAATAGCTTTATGTCTTTGTTTATTCTTTTTTCTACATAAAATTGACATACCATATTTTTCGCTCTATAAGATGCACCTGCCCATAAAATGCACCTAGTTTTAGAGGAGGAGAACAAGAAAAAAAATTCTCTCCCTCTCTGCGCAGCGCCTCTCCAGCGAAGCGAAGTCACAACAGCAAGAGGGATCGCTGCGCAGCGAAAGCAGCAATCCCTCTTGCTGTTCTGGCTTCTGGGATAGCTGCGCAGCCTGCACTTGCTCCGTAAGACGTACACACATTACCCCTTACTTTTTTGGAGGGGGAAGTGCGTCTTATACAGCGAAAAATATGGTATAGAATTTGTATACATGTTGGAAATTATACTATAATATGCCCTGTAATGTAATATGATAATGTATACATATGTGACATAAGAACATTAATAAAAAGAAAAAAGAAAAAAAGGAAATGGGTTCCAAGATGCATGGTTGGGTTAAATCCCAGGCTGGTGGGTTTGAGCTGGTGGGTTTGAGAGCAGTACATGTGAAAAGGATCTAGGAGTCTTGGTTGACCACAAACTTGACATGAGCCAACAGTGTGACGCGGCAGCTAAAAAAGCCAATGCAATTCTGGGCTGCATCAATAGGAGTATAGCATCTAGATCAAGGGAAGTAATAGTGCCACTGTATTCTGCTCTGGTCAGACCTCACCTGGAGTACTGTGTCCAGTTCTGGGCACCCCAGTTCAAGAAGGACACTGACAAACTGGAACGTGTCCAGAGGAGAGCAACCAAAATGGTCAAAGGCCTGGAAATGATGCCTTATGAGGAACGGCTAAGGGAGCTGGGCATGTTTAGCCTGGAGAAGAGGAGGTTTAGGTGGGCTATGATAGCCATGTTCAAATATATAAAAGGATGTCACATAGAGGAGGGAGAAAGGTTCTTTTCTGCTGCTCCAGAGAAGCGGACACGGAGCAATGGATCCAAACTACAAGAAAGAAGATTCCACCTAAACATTAGGAAGAACTTCCTGACAGTAAGAGCTGTTCGACAGTGGAATTTGCTGCCAAGGAGTGTGGTGCAGTCTCCTTCTTTGGAGGTCTTTAAGCAGAGGCTTGACAACCATATGTCAGGAGTGCTCTGATGGTGTTTCCTGCTTGGCAGGGGGTTGGACTCAATGGCCCTTGTGGTCTCTTCCAACTCTATGATTCTATGATTCTATGGCCGGGGCTTGGACTCGCTGGCTCTCACGGTCCCCTTCCAGCGCTACAGCTCTATGATTCTCTGTTTGGTTGAAGATACCTGTTGTAAAGGACTTGTTCTCTCGCTTCCCTGCAGGCATTCCTTCCTCCATCCGCTCTGTTCCAGAACTCATCAAGTTTCTGACCATGGCGATCTTCACGTGCTCAGCCCATCACGCAGCTGTAAACAGTGGGCAGGTAAGTGATTCTGCTCTCCTTCCTTGTCTGAGCACGGAGTATCTGTGTCAGGGATGTTTGAAGGTGCTGATTCCCATTCTGAAGCATGCTCATCTCTTTTTTTTGGTTTCACAAGTTCATTCACACAAATAAAACCCTTAGAAATATTAGAATTGAACACAAGATTCTTCCGAATCTTTGGACTTCCCTCCATGGGTTCTTTAAATAATTTTGTTGTTTAGTCGTGTCCGCCTCTTTGTGACCCCCTGGACCAGAGCACGCCAGGCCCTCCTGTCTTCCACTGCCTCCCACAGTTTGGTCAAACTCATGCTGGTCACTTCGAGAACTCTGTCCCACCACCTCGTCCTCTGTCGTCCCCTTCTCCTTGTGCCCTCCATCTTTCCCAGCATCAGGGAGCATCAGTCTTTTCCAGGGAGTCTTCTCTTCTCATGAGGTGGCCAAAGTCTTGGAGCCTCAGCTTCAGGATCTGTCCTTCCAGTGAGCACTCAGGGCTGATTTCCTTCAGAATGGAGAGGTTTGATCTTCTTGCAGTCCATGGGACTCTCAAGAGTCTCCTCCAGCACCAGAATTCAAAAGCATCCGTTCTTCGGTGATCAGCCTTCTTTATGGTCCAGCTCTCACTTCCATACATCACTACTGGGAAAACCATAGCTTTAACTATACGGACCTTTGTTGGCAAAGTTAAATAACTTTATCAACTGCATATTATAAGTTGATCCAAATTACAACCCTCCGTTCTATCCAAAGTCTTTGTGTCATTGCAAGAGTTATTTAAAGCCCGCCAGAGAGTTCATGTGCTTACAGTGTCCTTTTAAGCACATTCTATGTTTGCCCTATTCTGTACTGAAGTTCTATCTTCCTGATTTCTGATTTTCCCGGTCAGTCTTCCCATCTCTGCATTGTCCAATGATTTCATCTGCCAGTCCTCCCTCGTACCTATCTTCTCATCTTTCCAGCTCCGAAACGTGCTTGTCACAGCGGTGCTTCTGTTCCACTGCAGTTCAGCTTTTGCAAAATGCAAAAAAATAATAATAAAAAAAATTGTCTGGCTGGCTGCCTGCGAAAAAAGATCCTTTCTGATCTTTGGGGATAGTAAAACGAAACAACAACCGAAAGGAGGAGTGTTATGTTCTTCTGCTTTTAAATCAATATGCGCTGAGTTTGCAGGCTCTGTTTAACTTTCTTCTGTCCTCCCCTGGGCTGCAGTTTGAAATGGGTGCCTTCATGCCCAATTTGCCATCGTCCATGAGGAAACCGCCGCCGGATGTTAAAGCCCCAGTGACGCTGAAGGAGTACCTGGACATCATCCCCGAGATGAACACCACCAGCCAAGTCCTCGCCGTCATCTGGGTCTTGCGGAACGAGGATTTTGACATGGTAAGAATGTCCAGAATGCGGCAGCCAGACTGGTGACTGGGAGTGCCCGCCAGGACCACATAACACCGGTCCTGAGAGATCTGCATTGGCTCCCGGTACGTTTCCGAGCACAATTCAAAGTGTTGGTGCTGACCTTTAAAGCCCTAAACGGCCTCAGTCCTGTATACCTGAAGGAGCGTCAAGAACACTGTCCAACCATCTCGTCCTCTGTCGTCCCCTTCTCCTTGTGCCCTCCATCTTTCCCAACATCAGGGTCTTTTCCAGGAAGTCTTCTCTTCTCATGAGGTGGCCAAAGTCTTGGAGCCTCAGCTTCAGGATCTGTTCTTCCAGTGAGCACTCAGGGCTGATTTCCTTAAGAATGGAGAGATTTGATCTCCTTGCAGTCCATGGGGTTCTCAAGAGTCTCCTCCAGCACCATAATTCAAAAGCATCCATTCTTCGGCGATCAGCCTTCTTTATGGTCCAGCTCTCACTTCCATACATCACCACTGGGAAAACCAGAGCTTTAACTATATGGACCTTTGTTGGCATAGTTAAAGCTATGTGCCCTCCATCTTTCCCAACATCAGGGTCTTTTCCAGGGAGTCTTCTCTTCTCATGAGGTGGCCAAAGTCTTGGAGCCTCAGCTTCAGGATCTGCCCTGGACGTCTGGTAACAATAAACTAAAGTCACCCTGCATCTCTCTCTCTCTGTTCCTGTTTGCAGAAACCTCTAGGGCAATACGACGACGAGCACTTTGTCGAGGAGGAACCGAAGCAGCTCATAACGGCTTTTCAAGAGCGCCTGGCGCACATTTCCGAGGAAATCAAGAGCAGGAATAAGTCGATGAAGTTTCCTTACACCTACCTCTGCCCAGACAGCATAGAGAACAGCACATGCATATAGAAGCCGGCTTTTGCAGCGCAGCGCATGCCTCCAGACCACACTGCAGCCTTCCTCTACCCGGCGCCCTCCGGGTGCTCGATACTACAACTCCCACCAGCCCCCAGTCCAAAACATCCAGAGGGCGCCCGGTTGGGCTAAGGCTGCTTTTGAGTTTCTCTTTATGGAGAAACAGAAGCGCAGCCCCACATCGCTAGAGATTTCTTTGAGTGCAGCAGGCTAGGGCCTGTGACTGTAAACATGGGATAGGAATTCCGCAGCAGGCAGGCTCAGGCTGGCAGCATGCAACTTGAAGATTCACAGAACCCTTAAAAAAGAGATCCACAAAATATATAGTGCCTGTTGTGATTGGGGCGGCATCCTCCCTGGAGGAGCAGGGGTGCAGTTTGGGGGTGCTCCTTAGAATCACAGAATTGTAGACAGATGACCTTGGGGACCTTTGACCTTTCTGTGCTGGACATATCATGTTTAATCCCTGGCGTCTGACTGCTGCCAGCCAGTGTAGGTAAAAGTGATCTAGCTAGACCAACGGTCTGACTCTGTAGAAGGCAGCTTCCTATGTTCTGATGCAACCTCAAGACTGGACTACTGTAATGCGCTCTGCGTGGGGCTGCCCTTTAGGACTAGTCTGGAAATTGCAGCGGCTGCGCTCTTCCTTTATCATTTCCTGTATCATTTCACACCCTTCCTTTCCCTCGTGCCGTAAAGGGATCAGGGGTTTGGAGAGGGAAGAACCACTTTCAGACAGCCAGGTTGCCACTTGGCAGCGTGATTCGAACGCAGAGCTGTGTTTTCTTTCCATTTGGCAGTGGGGGGGGTGGTGGTTAGAGGTGTTTAGACAAAAATGCAAGGGGAGGTCATTAAAACACACACACAAACACACACACAAACACACACAAAACAGCAACCCAAACCCATTTCAATCAATATGTCAATCCAGATAGCTTTGCGCCCTAGCGGATTTTTCAAACGAAAAACTCAATTTTCAAGCGTACATAGTTTAAACCCGTTGTGGGCTTTGTGTCCCTTTGATTCCAGTAAGACTTCAAAATATTATTATTTTTTATTTGTTAAATATGTATATAGCCCTTCATGTGAAGACCACGGGGCAGTTCACAACATAAAAATCAAAAACAAAATGAAACAATAACTCCCCACCCAGTAAGAGCTTGTGGATGCTGGGTTGCGAATGAACTGCTTTCAGGTCAAGGCATAAAACGCTGCGTAAAAAAAATAAAATTAAAAATTATTGCATTTTGGAAAATTACAGAGAAAGAATAAATTAAAAATTACACCTGAATACACAAAAAGAAAAGAAGAAAAGCAAAAAAAAAGACAATAATAAAGAGAAGAAAAAGAATTAAAGACGTACACAAAATTGTTCAAAGGATACAAACCGTAATTTGAATATTCTACACAAAAGGCTCCCAGAAAGAAATGACATTCATATTTATTTTCTTCCCTTACAATCACTTGCTTTCTGTTCCAGTAAACTTGTTTGAATCCCTGTTATGTTAGCTGACTTCCCTCTATCTCTTTGCGGCTTCGACACGTCTCATTGGTTACCAACAATCTGCATTCCTTTATTCAAATCGATTTTTTCCCATTATATCTGTGAAATTAACCTAAGCACAACCATTATTTTTGGAACCATATTTAGTCAGGTAGTTTTTGAAGCAAGCCCATTCCATTTATTTACCTTGTCGCCTGAGTGGTGCTGTTTTTAAGCCTCTAGTAGGCATTCCTGCCACCAACCGGCCAACTGTTGGTTGCTAGGGCAGGGCGTGTGTGTGTGTGTGTGTGTAGCCCTGCAGAAGTGTGGCTGGACCTGATGGGAGCAAGGCAGAGAGCTCAAGAGCTCTTTCTGCCTCAGGAAAACTCCATGCAGTTCTTTCTAGGTAAAGGTAAAGGGACCCCTGACCATTAGGTCCAGTCGTGACCGACTCTGGGGCTGTGGCGCTCATCTTGCTTTACTGGCCGAGGGAGCCGGCGTACAGCTTACGGGTCATGTGGCCAGCATGACTAAGCCGCTTCTGACGAACCAGAGCAGTGCACGGGAACGCCGTTTACCTTCCCGCTGGAGCAGTACCTATTTATCTACTTGCACTGGCGTGCTTTCAAATTGCTAGGTTGGCAGGAGCAGGGACCGAGCAACGGGAGCTCACCCCGTTGTGGGGATTCGAACCGCCGACCTTCTGATCGGCAAGCCCTAGGCTCTGTGGTTTAACTCACAGGGGCGCCCGCGTCCCGACAGTTCTTTCTAGTAAGTACCATAATAATGATTATTATTTGTCAGCAGTTCGCAGAAATCAAGTATCTCTAAATGTGGTGGCCTTGAATTTACGAGTCCGGCATAAGTGCCATCCGGCAGAAGGGAGCGTTTTGGAGACTCTGAAGCTGCCCCCTGGGCTCGCTCGTCAACAGTTCTGATAATCAAGATGATTCTCTTCCTTAATTTATAACTAGTATCTTCTCAACTTTGGCTCGAACTTGTGTTTGGCACTGCCTAGCAAAGTACCGTATTTTTCGCTCTATAGGACACACCGGACCATAGGAGGGGGAGAAATATTCCCCCTCTCTGCTCAGCGCCCCTTCAGCGAAGCGGCAGGAGAAACAGAGCCCCTTCCTTTTCTCATCCCGCTTCACTGAAGGGGCTCTGCGCAGAGAGAGAAAACTGTGCAGCGCCTCTCCAGCGAAGTGAAGCCTGGAGAGCAAGAGGGATCAGTGTGCGCCAACCCCTCTCGCTCTCCAGGCTTCAGGCGGCTATCTGCAAGCCTTCGGAGCGCAGAGGGAATTCCTGCTGCGCTCCGAAGGCTTGCGGATAGCTGCCTGAAGCCCCCAGAGCGCAGCCTTTGAAGCCTCCGCAGAGCAGCCATCCCCAAGGTAGAACAGCGAAGCGGAGCGCCGCGCAGCGCTCCGTCTCCCTGTTCTGGCTTTGGGCTTAGCCGCGCAGCCTGCATTCGCTCTATAGGATGCACACACATTTCCCCTTAATTTTTGGAGGGGAAAAAAGTGCGTCCTATAGAGCGAAAAATACGGTACTCAGCCCAGCCCAGCTTCATGCAGCCTCACTGTTTAGGGGAGTTAGAACAATAAAACAATGAGATAAAACAATAAATGAAAACAACAAAACGAAGCACCAAAAGGAGTTTAGAAATAACATGGAAGAGAGGATGAAAACAAATGCTAAGAGTTGGTTATAGAGCAGAAACTTGCCTTAGAGTTGACCTTAGAGCTCAAAACCCAGCTTCAGGCGTTCAGCAGCCATCTCCCCCCCCCCCAACCCCATGCAGTAAGAGCTTTTCAGCTCTCTTCCTTGCTTGAGGGGGGGCAGGCGAGGCCCACTCTGCATCCCAACTCCAGAAAGAGAAGGATGCTCGGGGGGGGGGGGGCAGTCCAAATAGACATGCCGTATTTTTTGCTCTATAAGACGCACCAGACCATAAGACGCACCTAGTTTTTGGAGGAGGAAAACAGGAAAAAAATAATCTGAATCCCAGAAGCCAGAACAGCAAGAGGGACCGCTGCTTTCGCTGTCCAGCGATCCCTCTTGCTGTTCTGGCTTCTGCGAAAGCAACGCAAAGCCTCTTCAGGGCATGGGGAACGTTCCTCCCACTGCCCTGAGGAGGTTTCGCACGGCTATCCCAGAAGCCAGAACAGCAAGAGGGATTGCTGCGCAGAGAAAGCAACAACCCCTCTTGCTGTTCTGGCTTCTGGGATAGCTGCTCCATAAGACGCACACACATTTCCCCTTACTTTTTAGGAGGAAAACAGTGTGTCTTATAGAGCGAAAAATACGGTGTTTTTGCATCTGCGAGGCCCTGGGAACCAAACCCCTGCGTAAGATGCAATTGTACTCTGCAAGAAGCCATGTTGAGAGTGTTTGTGTGTGATTTATTCCGGATGTGCTCAGAGATTGCAGCCCGAGCCCTCGCCGTGCCCCAGCGCTGAACTCTCGCCGATGGTCTTCGGCCAGAAATGTGATTCATGCTTGCGCTTTCCCTTTTTTCTCCGTTTCCCGGCATGCGAAACTCTGCTACCGTAATTCTCTTGAGGCCTTTGCAGCAGCCTAACTTTGTTCCCCTGTGCCTACTGTTTACCAAGTAATGTCGGAGGTTGAAATACAATGGTTTTTTGCCACTGTCGATTTTGTACCTGTGTTTGTCCTATCGACTTTCTGAATAGCAAAACAATGGAAATAGCAGGTATAAAGTCGCAGGGCCTATCTAGCTCTTGTTTCCGCGGCTGGCGAAAAGACAGGAGCACAGGAAAACAGCTAGGACAGAGTCGGATCCTTCGTCCGTCTAGTTCAGAAACGTTGGCACACAGCCGCAAAGCTCCTCCACCTATATATTGAGCATTCATCCGATTTGATCACACAATGTTTACGCAGAGGTTAGATTAAATCCTGTCTTTCCTGAGCATTTATTCTGCTTTTTTGGGGAGGCTGGAAGGTAACAATTTTATTGTGGGGTCCTTATAATAAAATAAAAATACATCTTCCTGTTAATCATTCTGCACTTTGTAGTGTATTTGCTCATCATTTTCCAAACCACAAAAAGTTCATTTTAAAAAACCAACAACATTGATTTGTTGCACTAGGGTGGACAGCGTGTTTTGACCCAGTTCCATTGCACAAACCTACATTTCCCAGAATGCACTAGGGAAGTTCGTTCGTCAAAGGAAGTACTGGTTCGGCGTCTCCGAAAAGGAACTAATTCTGGCCCGCATTTGTCCCTTTGCAAGCAAACGAGCTACAGTGGTACCTCAGGCTACATACGCTTCAGGTTACAGACTCCGCTAACCCAGAAATGGTGCTTCAGGTTAAGAACTTTGCTTCAGGCCTAGAACAGAAATCGTGCTCCGGCGGTGCGGCGGCAGCAGGAGGCCCCATTAGCTAAAGTGGTGCTTCAGGTTAAGAACAGTTTCAGGTTAAGAACGGACCTCCGGAACGAATTAAGTACTTAACCTGAGGTACCACTGTAGTTTGGTTCATCTTCCGTTCCCACTTCAAGACAAGTTCGTCCAAATGATCGCGGGCAAAGAAAATTCAGCATTCAGAATGCTACAAAGATATCCCTCCAGAGAAATCCATTTCATTGCACGTTGATGATTATTTGTGCTCATGGTGCTAAAGGGGTGACCATAGACTCATAGAACTGTTTTAAAAAAAGGTAAAGGTAAAGGACCCCTGACAGCTAAGTCCAGTCGCGAACAACTCTGGGGTTGTGGCACTCATCTCACTTTACAGGCCGAGGGAGCCGGTGTTTGTCCGCAGACAGTTTTTCCGGATCATGTGGCCAGCATGACTAAGCCGCTTCTGGCGAACCAGAGCGGCGCACGGAATCGCCGTTTACCTTCCCGCCAGAGCGGTACCTATTTATCTACTTGCACATTGGCGTGCTTTTGAACTGCTAGGTTGGCAGGAGCAGGGACCGAGCAACGGGAGCTCACCCCGTTGCGGGGATTCGAACAGCCGACCTTCTGATCGGCAAGCCCTAGGCTCAGTGGTTTAGACCACAGCGCCACCCGCATCCCATAGAACTGTAGAGAAAGACAAAAAAATCCCTGCACCCAGTGCTTTTTTGCATTTTTTAAAAAAACGTTTAGAGGTACTCTCATTTTCCTACTCATATTGAAATACTGGCCTTCAACAAGGCCAAACTTAGATTCACAAAATGTTTAGGGGTATGCGTACCCCTGTGTCCCCCCCACCCCCCGGAAAAAAAATGAAGGAAATGGCGAAGCTGGCATTCGAAGCCCTTCCTATAATTTCAAAGGAAAAGGTTACCAATCCACTTTAAATTCTTTAATTGTGATGTTTCAGCAGCCAGCCATTTCGTAGGAAGCACATGGCGTGTTTATTCCTTTATTGTCTACTGAGAAGTAAGTTCCTCTGTATTAAATGGAGCTTACTCCCTGCATCAATAGGAGTATAGCATCTAGATCAAGGGAAGTAATAGTGCCACTGTATTCTGCTCTGGTCAGACCTCACCTGGAGTACTGTGTCCAGTTCTGGACACCACAGTTCAAGAAGGACACTGACAAACTGGAAGGTGTCCAGAGGAGGGCAACCAAAATGGTCAAAGGCCTGGAAACGATGCCTTATGAGGAACGGCTAAGGGAGCTGGGCATGTTTAGCCTGGAGGAGAGGAGGTTAAGGGGTGATATGATAGCCATGTTCAAATATATAAAAGGATGTCACATAGAGGAGGGAGAAAGGTTGCTTTCTGCTGCTCCAGAGAAGCGGACACGGAGCAATGGATCCAAACTACAAGAAAGAAGATTCCACCTAAACATTAGGAAGAACTTCCTGACAGTAAGAGCTGTTTGACAGTGGAATTTGCTGCCAAGGAGTGTGGTGGAGTCTCCTTCTTTGGAGGTCTTTAAGCAGAGGCTTGACAACCATATGTCAGGAGTGCTCTGATGGTGTTTCCTGCTTGGCAGGGGGTTGGACTCGATGGCCCTGGTGGTCTCTTCCAACTCTATGATTCTATGATCTTAAGCATTTTTACTCAGAACTAATTCTCTCTGAGTTCAGTCGGAATTTCTGGTATGCTCTTGATCACTCTCACAGTTTCCATTAATAATAATAATAATAATAATAATTTCCAACCTTTCCCCACTGACAGGGACTCAGGGCTGCTTACAGCTAAAACTTTATTTCATTCTATTTATCTGTGGAAGGTTTTTGCACGTGATCCCTTCCCTCGCACATTTCCCCCTTACAACATTCCTGCGAGGTTGGGTTAGGCTGAGAGGTTGCACTTGGCTCAAGGCAGCAGATGTGTGCCGCGAGATCAAACGGGAGAAGCTTAAAGTCCCCGTTTTCATCAGAGAAATGTTGGAGGCCACAAGCCCCCCCTCCCAGGAGTAGAACGTGGGTATCCGCTTAAGAAACCAGTGAGATCCCGAGGCAAAAGCCATTCAGAAGACATTTATGTGGGACAACAAGGAGCTCTTGAGTATTGCAAAATGAGCGCTCCCTTGCCAGGTTACTTATTCTGCCAAAGGCTTCCTAGGAATCTGGTGGCTTTGTGTACATTTGATCTGCCTCAGATCTACCCGCCACCCCACCCTGCTTGGGAACATATCAAACTGTCGGAGGGCCCAGTTACAGCCCATTTACCTACTGTAAGCTCCTTCACCAGGAGAAGAAGCAGGAAGAGATAAAATCAGTCATAAACTACCTGTTTCCCATCCCTTATCTAACCATAAAATTCATTCCAGCCACAACAACAGCAGAGAGAGTTAACGAGCTTTCCCAACCACCCCGTTTATTGTGCATTGATAATAAGCTGTGATCGCAATAGTATTATCAGGGCAGGTGTACAGATGCCCTCTTTCAATACAGTTTGTGCCTGCTGAAAATTCTCTATGCCATGAACGCTCCAATTTAGGGTTTTTTGGTCCCTTCTGGATGTCAATAATGCAGTAACTTCAAGAAAACGTCACAAAAGCTGGCCGTTAACCAGAAGATTGGTGGTTTGAGCCCATCCAGGGATAGCCGCATGCAGGATTCTACGATTCTGATATGCAGACAGTCCAGAATAAATCAGCCATCATTCAAAATACAGTGGTAGCAGAGACATCACCTTGCCAACTGTTACGGCAAAATCTGGGTGCGAGGCTGCTCTGCCACCCAGCTCGTCGGACTAAGTCCGCGGGTCCCTGTGGAGGAAAAGGAGTTCAGCCGGAGACAGGAGCAAACTGCAGAAGATCCATGTTTATTGCGCAACAAGGTTCAAGGCGAGATTGAACCGCGAGAAAGGGGTGACATGAACTTTTGAAACTTCCCTCCATGTCCCAGAATACAGTGCAAAATACATCCCAGCTACATCATGAATACATTAAGAAGAGTTTGGGTTACACAGATTACATCATGAATATATTAAGAAGAGGTTGGGTTACACAGGATTAACATATGGAGGAGGGAGGGGGGAATATGCAGAGCTGGAGATATGCGTAGATAAGCACATCCTGAGTACCGGCGATGAGAAGACAATGGTCCATGTATGCATAGTCTGCCACCTGGCATTGCCCAGAGGAAAGGCTTGGCAGAGTGATTTGACAGGATTAGGGTCTTAACACCTTGCTTGAGGGATTATGGAGGACAGGGAAGGTGTCATGGAGTTCTAGAGAAATTGAGCAAATTGGCACGTTGATTTTCTATGATTTATAGATTTTAGTCCCTTCTGTCATTGACAGTTGGAAATAAATGGATATATTGTAGCGAAGAAGGAGGTGAAGAAGACATGCCCCCCCCCCTTCCGTATCACCAACAAAGGTCCGTATAGTTAAAGCTATGGTTTTCCCAGTAGTGATGTATGGAAGTGAGAGCTGGACCATAAAGAATATCGCTGAAGAATGGATGCTTTTGAATTCTGGTGCTGGAGGAGACTCTTGAAAGTCCCATGGACTGCAAGAAGATCAAACCTCTCCATTCTGAAGGAAATCAGTGCTCACTTGAAGGACAGATACTGAAGCTGAGGCTCCAAGACTTTAGCCACCTCATGAGAAGAGAAGACTCCCTGGAAAAGACCCTGATGTTGGGAAAGATGGAGGGCACAAGGAGAAGGGGGCGACGGAGGACGAGATGGTGGGACAGTGTTCTCGAAGCTACCAGCATGAGTTTGACCAAACTGCGGGAGGCAGTGGAAGACAGGAGTGCCTGGCATGCTCTGGTCCAGGGGGTCACGAAGAGTTGGACACGACTAAATGACTAAACAACAACAACAACCTTGGTTCTCAAACTTAATCCATTCCAGGAGTCTGTTCGACTCCTGAAACTGTTCGAAAACCAAGGCGCAGTTTCCGATTGGCTGCGGGAGGTTCCTGCACTCAAGCGTTGGACGTTTGTCTTCCGAAAAACGTTCACAAACCGGACACTCAATTCCGGGTTTGCGGCGTTCAGGAGCCAAGCCGTTTCAGTACTAAGGTGCCACTGTACTGTAAGACTGACCAAAATATGACAAAACATTTTCTAAAACGGCAAGTGCAAAAGGATTCTTTGTGGGAAGCCAGGGCCGTTTAAAGCGTTGCGATACCGCTCTGAATGTATAGGGCAGGTTTTAACCATCTAGCGGCTGCATCCTGAGCTGGGGGCAGTTTCTGGGACATCTCCAAGGGCAGCCCCAAGTTGACGGCATTGCAGTAATCCGGAGGGGAAGGGAGGAAGGTTCAGAGCGGCAGGTGCTGCCGTCAATCTGTTTGCCAAAGGTGGCTTATCTGGCAGAGTGCAACTCCTTTCCAGAACTGGACAAGGATCAACATCCCGGGGAGATATCAAAAGGCACACCGACAGCACCTTGGTCTGGTTTATTGACAGCAACCCCTGAAATGGCCTCATGCTTCAGTTCAACACATTTTTAATACAGTGGTACCTCGGGTTAAGTACTTAATTCGTTCCAGAGGTCCGTTCTTAACCTGAAACTGTTCTTAACCTGAAGCACCACTTTAGCTAATGGGGCCTCCTGCTGCCGCTGCGCCACCGGAGCACGATTTGTGTTCTCATCCTGAAGCAAAGTTATTAACCTGAGGTACTATTTCTGGGTTAGCGGAGTCTGTAACCTGAAGCGTATGTAACCTGAAGCGTATGTAACCCGAGGTACCACTGTACTTTAAAAAAATGAGCCTTGCAGTGTTTGGGGCCCCTTACGCCGTTTCTGCTGAGGGGGTGCGGGCTGGACGTCTGCCCCCCCCCAAGCCCTCGCCTGGCGTCCCCGCTGCACTTGGTGCCTTTCATGAGAAAACACAGCTTTCTTGAAAATAAACTTTCCCAAGAAAGCTTTCTTCCGCCGCAAGCCTGGAGGGAAGTGAAACAGGGTGACAGGACGTTTGTCTTCTGCCCCCCCCCCCAATGTCACAGAGACGGCCCAAGAGTCACCAGGACGGACTTGCAGCTGGCCTCATTTGTGGTTGTTTCCTGGTTCACTGCCCTTGCCCTTGTCGTCGTCGTCCCCCTTTTGGGGAAGTCTTAGAGTGCCTTTTTACAAATCCTATCCCTGCTTGCATGCCACATTAATTTCCGGTGTGATTTCTCGAGGCGTGGCCTTGTTAATTTCATCATCATCAATCTTTATTATGGTCCAGAGACCCAACAAAGCAATACACAATTCATACAGCCTACCTCCAGGTTAAACAACCATTTTGTTCAGAATATAGGGATCATTGGTTCTTGCAACCACCGATAAAAACTTGGCCACTGCTAATGTTCTAGCGTTTGTCCGGTCTTCCAATAGGAAACTGACATAGTGAGCCTCTGGTTTTCCCGGGAAAGATACCAGCAAGGGTAGTATCAGTTCAGCCCTGGCCTGCTCATATTTTGCACAATGCAACAAAATATGTTTTATGGAATCAATGTCTTGAGCACACGAGCGAAGTCTGTCCTGGTAGGGAACTCCTCTCAACCTGCCATCCAACACTGCAGAAGGAAAGACGTTTAGTCTGGCTTTGGTGAAAAGCCTTCGATAGTTTGGTACTGTCAGGTTTTTAATGTAAGATGTTAACTTAAAGACATACCCATATTGTACTCCTTCTGCCAGCAGACTACAGGCTGCGTGTGATCGAGATCTCAAGTCACTGTGTGCATTGTCCCATAATCTTTGCTTTAACATCTTTTGGGCGCCTTCATAACCCAGGTAATACGGTTGGGGGGGTTACAGACCAATAGAGGTGGCTTTTTTAGCCATGGTTTTCTGTTAATCTCTTGCAGCAAAACCAGCGAGGGTTTTTGTTGTTAACCTTTGGAACGCTCTCCTGCAGGAGGCAGTGACAGCCAAAAACCTACGCAGCTTTGAAAGAGGAATGGACAAATTAATGGAGGAGAAGGCTTTTGATGTCAGGAGTGGGTGCCAGGAGCCTCTCAGTAATAACTCGCACAACATTAGTTAACTCTCTTCGTTCAACAAACCAAAACAGCTCAAGAGTCCAGGCCTGGCGAGCCCAGCAACTCTTCTCGGTCGATCTTGGTGTTATGTACTGAAGTTCTCACCCTGGACCAGCAGGGGGATACTGTAGATAGTTTTCACTCAGGTCCACATATGCAAATGAGGAATTGAAAGTGACGTTCAGTGATTGGATAGTTACAGAAAGTTGTTACTGTTGCTTTGTAGTTGAGCTCTATATAAGCAGGCTGGCTGAACCCTTCAGTTCAGTTCTGTTCTGGCCTGTGAATAAACAAGAGCTGTTTGCAGAATCACTGTGTCGTCTGATATGTTCACCCACAACTTAACACTTGCCCCAATGAGACAGTTGCAAAGAATCTCCTCCTCTCCCAGATCGTTACAAAACAAGCTGAGACTACATCGTTGTGCCTGCCTTTGCTCCTCCCTCTTCATCCCTCTTCTGGTTCTGGGAGACCAGGGAGGAGGGGAGCTAGTCACAGCAGGAGGGGGAGACGCCCTGGCTTCTTCACCAGCCTGCCTCACCTCTGCCTCTTAGCTCCCATCCTCTTCCGCCTCTCATCCAACCTCCTCTTCTGCCTCTCATTCTGTTGTTTTTCCCCCAATTTTTTTTATTAAGTTTTTCACAATTATAGCACCTATCAGAACGTATAACACAAAAAGGAGGAAAAAAATAAAAATTAATAAAGAGTGCATCAAAAAGGAAAACAGTACAGTCCACCCATAAAAGAAATAAACAGTAAAAGCAAACTTAATCCTTTAAAAGCCCATACTTATTTACATGTTTGTTGACTTCCTCTATTCCCTCCCTTCTGAATTTCCTTGTATCTGTATGTAACAGCTTTCCAGTATCATCCTTAAACCAAAATATTTCTGGTTATTATCTAATTTAATCCCTTTTCTTACTTTCTAACCCTCCTTTATTTAATAAATCCTATTTGAATCCTAGGCCTATTTGGCTTTCTAATTTTTTATATTACAATATTTATTGAAATAGTCTTTAAATTTCTTCCAATCTTCTTGGTATTCCTCTTCTTTCTGGTCGCGGATTCTTCCAGTCAGGCCAGCTAGCTCCGAGTAATCCATCATCTTCATCTTCCCTTCTGCCTCTCGTTCTAGACTGCTCTCTGCCACAGCCTCTTCCCGCTCACGGTGCCCTGTTGCCTCTTCAGCTTCCAGCACCTCTCCCCCCAGTCTGCTCTCTCTTCTCCCTCTGACCACTCAACGTTGTCCCACCACCAATCCCCTGGCCTGCCCCATTCATAAATACAGGGTAGCAAAGGGATGCAACCATTTCGGATTGGCTTCCAGAGCTCGGGTAGTAGGAGCACCTGCCTTTGTTGCAGGATTCACCCGGTGCGTTGCCTGAAGTGGGACAATTTGGATGTGGACCGCAGCGATCTAAACATTAAAGGCTTGGGAAGGAATCTTTCTTTTGAGTCTTTGTTCTCCAGCAACCGGGAGCCAAGAGAGCTGGTCTGTTAGGGTGCTGTCCCATTAATCTCAGCCTAACCCCAGCCAGTTTCTGCCTGCCTGCCTTATTACACGCAAGCAGCCCAAGGTGGTGAAACTTGACATCACCTTCCTCCTCCTTAAGTCTCAATGTTGCCCTTGTAGAGCCCAGAAGAGAGGAATCATAGAATCATAGAGTTGGAAGAGACCACAAGGGCCATCGAGTCCAACCCCCTGCCAAGCAGGAAACACCATCAGAGCACTCCTGACATATGGTTGTCAAGCCTCTGCTTAAAGACCTCCAAAGAAGGAGACTCCACCACACTCCTTGGCAGCAAATTCCACTGTCGAACAGCTCTTACTGTCAGGAAGTTCTTCCTCATGTTTAGGTGGAATCTTCTTTCTTGTAGTTTGGATCCATTGCTCCGTGTCCGCTTCTCTGGAGCAGCAGAAAACAACCTTTCTCCCTCCTCTATATGACATCCTTTTATATATTTGAACATGGCTATCATATCACCCCTTAACCTCCTCTTCTCCAGGCTAAACATGCCCAGCTCCCTTAGCCGTTCCTCATAAGGCATCGTTTCCAGGCCTTTGACCATTTTGGTTGCCCTCCTCTGGAAGATGGGGACCAAGCCGGAATCAGGCGGCCCTGCCTCTGATCTGCTCTGGAACCACCTGCTGTTGGGCTCCCTGCCTTCCGACCTTTTGTTGTCATTTAGTCGTGTCTGACTCTTCGTGACCCCCTGGACCAGAGCACGCCAGGCCCTCCTGTCTTCCACTGCCTCCCGCAGTTTGGTCAAACTCATGCTGGTAGCTTCGAGAACACTGTCCCACCATCTCGTCCTCTGTCACCCCCTTCTCCTTGTGCCCTCCATCTTTCCCAACATCAGGGTCTTTTCCAGGGAGTCTTCTCTTCTCAGGAGGTGGCCAAAGTCTTGGAGCCTCAGCTTCAGGATCTGTCCTTCCAGTGAGCACTCAGGGCTGATTTCCTTCAGAATAGAGAGGTTGGATCTTCTTGCAGTCCATGGGACTCTCAAGAGTCTCCTCCAGCACCAGAATTCAAAAGCATCTATTCTTTGGCGATCAGCCTTCTTTATGGTCCAGCTCTCACTTCCATACATCACTACTTCCGACCTACCAGTCCCAATTTATTTATTTATGGCACCCAGATTAAAATCTCCACTGCTCTGAAAGCACTGCCATTGATGTGTTGCCGGCACCTGTCTGTTCAACCAGGTGTTTATGGGTTGCTAACTACAAGCCTTGGTGGCAACTGGCTGGTCTACTGCAGCTTGCCATTGTCTGACTGCATTCTAGCTCAGTCAGTACAGCATGAGACGCTTAATCTCAGGGTTGTGGGTTCGAGTCCCACATTGGGCAAAAAGATCCCTATATATTGCAGAGGGTGGAGCCCTGACGGTCCTTTCCAACTCTGTGGTTCTATGAAACAGGCTGGAGGAGGCTAGCTGAGGACAAACTGAGTTTTATGGGGCGCTGGTGTCTGAATTTGACAAAACTTTGGGTGGATGCAAAGGGCTTCCGCCCCCTTTATATTCCAAGAGACAGCCCTGCCCCCATAAAGGTTCTTGAGTGTCAGGACAGTTTGACCCATCTTCCATGTAAACAAGGGCTGTTGTAAAACAGTTTTAAACAAAAGAAGAAGGGCGAAAAACCCACACGCCCCAAAAGGCAAATGCATTTTGAGAAGTCGAGTCGGGAAAGGCAGTGGAAAACATGCTTGTCTGAGCAGGCCGGGAAACATATAAACAGATGCAAGTTGCTCATTGAATTTTGCTTAGTGTTGGGGCCTGGTTTTGGGGAGAGAGAGAGAGAGTGCTTTGTCGTTTGATGCTTTCCTTGAACACCTGGCCTCAGGTATCGGTTGTGGTTGTGTGAGAGCTCTGCCGTCCCTGAGAAGCAGGTTGACTGCAGGCAACTGGAGCCTGCCCAGGTGCCGCCCGCTGGGGGCCGGCTCTGCTATTAGGCAGGAGGAGGCCGCACACATGCCGTACATTTCAAAAACCCTTAGACCACTTTAAACCGGTTCCCCCCGAATAATCCTGGGAACTGTAGTTTTAGGGTGCTTAAGAGTCGTAGGGAGGAGAGTCTATACCCCTCACAGGGCTGCTACAACTGCCGGTGTGGTTTAAGGAGAAATCCCTCTTCCCAGGGAACTCTGGGAAATGTAGCTCTGTGAAAGGACTCCTTTCCCAGGATGCTCTGGGGGAAGCCATAGACAGGGGTCAGCCAACTTTTTCAGCAGGGGCCCGGTCCACTGTCCCTCAGACCTTGGGGGAGGCGCAGACTATATTTTGGAGAGAGAAAAAATGAGGAAATTCCTATGCCCCACAAATAACCCAGAGGTGCATTTTAAATAAAAAGACACATTCTACTCATGTAAAAACACGCTGATTCCCGGACCGCCCGCGGGCCGGATTTAGAAGGAAATGGGCCGGATCCGGCCCCCGGGCCTTAGTTTGCCTACCCATGGCTTAAAGTGTCAGAATGCTGCTTTCACATGCGTCCCTCAGACGGGGACTGAGAACAATCCAAATGCCAGCTTCCTTCAGAAAGCCACGGTGTCTGCCATCCAAAAATAGTTGTTAAGAACAGATCCCTCTTCCCAGGGAACTCTGGGAAGATGGAGACTTGAGGAGGTTGAAGCAGGCAGGAGGAGCTAGCTGAGACTGGTGGGGCACTGCCTCATTTTATGTACAGTGGTACCTCGGGTTAAGTACTTAATTTGTTCCGGAGGTCCGTTCTTAACCTGAAACTGTTCTTAACCTGAAGCACCACTTTAGCTAATGGGGGCCTCCTGCTGCCGCTGCGCCGCCGGAGCACGATTTCTGTTCTCATCCTGAAGCAAAGTTCTTAACCTGAAGCACTATTTCTGGGTTAGCGGAGTCTGTAACCTGAAGCGTATGTAACCTGAAGCGTATGTAACCTGAGGTACCACTGTATTTTGATTTGATCTGATTTATTACAAACACATATTTGTTCTTCCAAGGAGCTCACGATTCTCCGCCTTTAAACCTCACAACAACCTTGCGAGGTAGACTAAGTTGAGAAGCAGTGACTGGCCCCGAGGCCGCCCAGTGAGCAGATTCGAACCCTGACCTCTCCCGGGCCCTGGTCAGAAACTCTAACCGTTGCGGCCCCCCGGTCTCCGTTGGTGGGGCGCCTGATCCTGTTCAGTTTAAAAACAAACCACGTAGGAGCTGTACATTTTTTGTCAACATCTTGCAAACATTTAAGGAAGATGCTGGTGTCCATCCAAAAGACAAGGACCTCAGGCTGACCTCTGCGGTCCGGCGCTCAGCAGTTCCCTCTTTCGCAGACCGGGAAATCTGAACCACACCGCCACGGACTGCAGTCGTGGCTCCTTGTGTGGCAAGGCCACCGGCCATGTCTGCCCCTCGGTGGCTTCCTGTTCCTCGCCCTGCCGTGCAAATCCACACCTGCCTTGCTGATCCGTCTGACAGGCCCAGTTTCCTGGACCAGGACAGGGTTGTGGGCGCCTCGTTCCTTGAAGCCACGAGGGCCCTCGCCTCGATTCTTCTTCCCACCCCGTGGCCTGGAATCCGGGGCCTGCTGGAGAGGTCTGTTCCGTCTGCTTGGCTGGGCGCCACGAAGAATGTGCCTTCCTCCCCAAAGTGTGCTAGTGAAAGCACAAATTCTGCCACTCCCTCGAGCAGGGACGGCTCCTCCCAACACCTACCCCAAAGAGGAAGCAAAGTGGAAAGCCAGCTGGAGGAGAAAATATCTCAGCTCGTTCGGTGCATCTCAGAGCCGTCGCTGCCCGCCTGCCCCAGCCGGTGTGGCCCACTCTGCCTTCTTGATCGGGGCGGCCAGAGACGGGTGAGCACCCTGGGGAGGCCTGGGGGTGGGAGGGAAAGCCACTTAACCCCCTCCCCAAACAGGATCACTGCAGCCCAATTCATAGAGGGCACCGGTCTCCAGCTGGGTGAAGAGGCAAGGAAGCTCTGTAGATCCTCTCTGTTCTCAGGGAGTCCTGCCTCTGTGTCCCCAGCGTAGCCTCTCAGAGGTTGCAATGCACCAAGATGCGCCGCCAAAGGGTGCATTTGAGCCTGGTCCTTAGGGGGTTTCCCCTCTCTCTGTCATCTTTTCTCCTCGCCTCGATCGCCTGCTTTCTTTTTCTGTCCCAGTTGCCAAAAGGTCTTAGGCGTGGAGGGAAGGCTCCTTGCAAAAAGAGCAGCCACAGCCCATGCAATATTCTAGTCCTCATCGTGGCAGCTAAACTCACTGGCCGGACACAGCGGTGTGTGCGTGCGTGCATGTTTGGAAAATGCAAAAAGAAAAAGGAGAGGCTTAGAACCACAGATTTGTATAAGCGAAGACTGGTGATCGGCGGGGCAGTGTGGTGCAGTGGTTAGGGTGTTGGACCGGGACCTGGGAGGCCAGGCTTCAGATCTACACTGGGCCATGAAGCTCGCTGGGTGGCCTGGGGCCAGTCGCTGCCTCTCAGCCGAACCTACCTCACAGGGCTTTTGCAGGCATTAATTCAGGAGGGAGGAAACCGTGGATGCTGCTGTTGAATTCCTTAGAGAGAAAAAAGGGATGTGAATGCCATAAGTAAATAATACTCACCCTTTTAGCCGTTCAGTCTTTCCCCCGTCAAAGCTCAAGACCACAAGAAGTTTTGCTCGCCGCGTGTTGACATTGTCCGATGATGCAAAGGCTCCATTCTAAGCTGCAGTAATTCAGAGCAGTTTGAGCAGCACGGCATTCTAGCCAGGCTGCTTTTATTGCAGGCAGAAATAGAAAAAGTGCAACCTTTTCCTGCACGGCCTGTGTCTCAGAATAGTGCCTTGTGTGGCGCAGCTGGGAAAGAGCAGAGCTTTGCGCTTGAAGATGCGTTGATACTGCTTGTTTGCTCTCTTTTTTTCTACTCTTAGGAAAGTTTGGCTCTCCACATTTCTGCACTTGTTTGGGACTCGTCTGGGAGAAAGCCATCAGTGTTACAGTGCAAATTTCTCCATATATACACCTTCAAAAAGCATTGCTTATTTACTTCATACAATTGATTATGCCGCTTGATTGTAAAACAAACAAACCCTTGAAGAGGTTTGCAAAAAAGGATAAAGCAAAAATAAAAAATTATCAGTAAGAAGAATTAACAACCATGATTTAGAGTTTGGGGAAAGTTAATAAGCTAAAAAGACACTTGCTGATCAGAAGGTCGGCGGTTCGAATACCTGCGATGGGGTGAGCTCCCGTTGCTCGGTCCCTGCTCCTGCCAACCTAGCAGTTCGAAAGCACACCAGTGCAAGTAGATAAATAGGTACCGCTCCGGCGGGAAGGTAAACGGCATTTCCGTGCGCTGCTCTGGTTCGCCAGAAGCGGCTTAGTCATGCTGGCCACATTACCCGGAAGCTGTACGCCGGCTCCCTCGGCCAATAAAGCGAGATGAGCGCTGCAACCCCAGAGTTGGCCACGACTGGACCTAATGGTCAGGGGTCCCTTTACCTTTAATAAGCTAAAAACTGGTGAAGACTCGCATGAACTTTCTAAATGTCTAAATATGTGTTTGTATCTGGTTTCCCCTAAATATGAACATTTTCGCATTTCCCCTCTAATATAATGTGCTTTGTATATGTTATCTTCTACAATATGAGCACATATACCCTTACCAGATGTGTTTTTGTCCTTGGTGGGAGAACTGCTTTGCAAAGTTCAGAGAGCTTTTCAAGAACGGCTGCATTGTTTCAGAGGGGGAAAAAAGTTTAGCTTTAAATGGGAACTGAATTGAACTCATCCTCCCTCCCTCCTTGCAGAGTCATCTTATGCATGTTTACTCTGAGCAAAGGGCTTACCCGAACTAAGGGCTTATAGCTCAGTTGGTTAGAGCGTGGTGCTGATAATGCCTGGGTTGCAGGTTCGATCCCCAGACGGGACAGCGGCATATTTCTGCATTGCACGGGGTAGGACTAGATGACCGTCAGGGTCCCTCCCAACTTTTTGAGCTCTCCCTGTCTCCGGAGCTTTTCCTGATAAAACCCGCTCTTTAAAGCTAAAGCACAACAAACGGCAATTGGGGCTTTCTGCGTATTGCTGTTTGTTCCAATTCTGCGGTAAAGAGCAGATTTCCACGGGGAAAGCTCTGGAGCTAACAAAACAAAACAAAATGAAAGGGAAGTCGGACATGGAGCTTTAAAACACAGACCACGCCTGGAAAATGTGGAGGAAAGGTACCTGCGGACGAGCCCCAAGCCCAACCTCCTGCTCCACGCGCCAAACTCCTTGGGAAGCATGCTTAAGATTTCGGCGTGAAAAGGTGTTTAGAACAGATCTGCTCCAGAACCCTCATTCTTGTAATTTGGGCCAGGACTGGTTCAGAGATGGCTCACTTGCAAGAAATGTCGGAAGATTTGGGGCAGTTTAAAAAGGTGCTTCTTCACGCAGCGCAGAGTTAGACTATGGAACTCCCTGCCACAGGGATGGCAACCGACCCGGATGGCTTTAAAAAGAGGATTCGCCAGACTCACGAAGGAGAGGGGCACCGATGGTTCCTAGCAATAATAATAATAATAATAATAATAATACAGCCGCAATGGCTCTGCCTTCTTCCATGGTCAAAGGCAGCAATGCCATCTGAGACCACAGAAGGGGTAAAGTGTTGTTCTTGTGCTCTGATACTGATTGTGGGTTCCCCTATAGGGCATTTGCTTGGCCACTGTGAGAACAGGATGCTAGACCAGGTAGGCTGCTGGCCTGATCCTGGCAAAGGCTTCAGAAAGCAGAATTGTTGCTGTTGCCAGTACTGAACTAACAGTCTGCGTCAGTGCTGGGCCCTTTTCCATGTTCCTGTGCAAACGGCAAAGTTAAAAATAAAACGGCGGGTTCCAGTCTTGACATTTCGCCCCCCCGCCCCAGGTTAGGAATGTGTGGCATTTTGCTTCCTGGAAAAACCTGCTTGGATTCCCACCCTTTCCCTTTCTCTTTTCCAAGGACCTCGAAGATGAGGCTGAAGGTATTCTGGAAGGTGAAGGAGCGCTGGAAGAGATTTGAGGGTGTCCGCAGAGTCCTCTGTGCCAGCAGCGCTCCAGGAGCAGGTGAATGGTCTCTGGTAATGTCCATGCGGTGGAAAGAGCAGTGTGGAGCCCTAAGGCAGGGGTCAGCAGGAGAAACCCCTCTTCCCAGGGAACTATGGGAAATGTAGTTCTGTGAAAGGACTCCTTGGAACTCCTAACAAACTACAGTTCCCAGGATGCTGTGGGGGAAGCCATAGACAAGAGTCAGCAAACTTTTCCAGCAGGGGCCAGTCCACTATCCCTCAGATCTTGTGGGGGGCCGGACTATATTTTGGAAAAATAATAATAATGAGCAAATTCCTATGCCCCACAAATAACCCAGAGATGCATTTTAAATAAAAGGACACATTCTACTCATGTAAAAACACACTGATTCCCGGACCATCCATGGGCCAGACTGAGAAGGCGATTGGGCCTTAGTTTGCCTACCGATGCCTTAAGGAATAATCTTGGCCTGGCAGTCCACATCCAGAGCTGTGTGGCAGGCAGAAATCCAACAGGGGAAGCCCCTCCTCTTGCCACACCCCCATGTGGGGTAAAGCCTGGTTCAGGCCTCTCGGAGACTCACCAGGTTGCTGAGGATAGGAGCCGCCGGCCATGCAAAGTTGTGCCCACCTTTTGGGGGTTCCTGGGGGCGCATCGCGGATGGAATCAGTGCCTTTGCTCGAGTAGCCATGTGTGTCGCCTGCTCTGCATTTGTGCAGCCATGTGCACCGCACGGTTTGCATGATATGTGCGGCGAGGCCCTGCGCATCAAAGCATTTGGTGGAAACCACTCCCTGAGTTCGAGTTCATTCCTGGTGGGAGCCACGACAGCTCTAGTATGGGGAAGCAGCGATAAAATAAGATGTGGGTGTTGTAAGCAAAATCTGCCCTTCTTCCCTTATGGGGTATCCAAGAGCCCGTATAGAGTCCTTACGTGGGTTCCCTATCGGTAGGAGAAAATAACAGAGGCCAACCAGAGTATATTGAGAAGCAAAGCAGCTAGTAAGCCTGATCTTTATTGATCTGTTGCAACAGGGTGCTCCCCTCACACGCAAGAAAGGAGGAGGACCTCGAACCCAGGTGTGCCTGCCCTTATATAGACATTTTAAATTCCCTGCCCTGGAGCTCCAGACCACCCCTCCATACATCATACATACATCACAGAAGGGGTGTAACCCAAGACCACCCCCCACAAACATCATGCCTACATCACAGAAAAGGTGGTCTACAACAGAAATTTGAGTGTCATTGTTTTTCCTATCTGCCAGGTTATCTGATAATGCCTTATCTGATCGCCTTTCCTGGTAGTCTGGCCATTCTTTTGAAATGGTAATTACAGTGGTACCTCGGGTTACAGATGCTTCAGGTTACAGACGCTTCAAGTTACAGACTCCGCTAACCCAGAAATAGTACCTCGGGTTAAGAACTTTGCTTCAGGATGAGAACAGAAATCGTGCTCCAGCGGCAGCAGCAAGAGGCCCCATTAGCTAAAGTGGTACCTCAGGTTAAGGACAGTTTCGGGTTAAGAACGGGCCTCCGGAACAAATTTTCACCTCCTCCCTCCTTGCAGAGAGACATTTGCTCAGCTTGGGAGTCAAAATGGTTCCAGGGCTGTTTTCCTGTGCTGCTTCAGACATGCAGTCCGCACATCTATGGACGTGCTTGGCTGGCACATCTATGAACATTTATTATATATTGTTGTTGTTAGTTGTTTAGTCGTGTCCGTCTCTTCGTGACCCCATGAACCAGAGCACACCAGGCACTTCTGTCTTCCACTGCCTCCTGCAGTTTGGTCAAACTCACGTTAGTAGCTTCAAGAACACCGTCCAACCATCTCGTCCTCTGTCGTCCCCTTCTCCTTGCGCCCTCCATCTTTCCCAACATCAGGGTCTTTTCCAGGGAGTCTTCTCTTCTCATGAGGGGGCCAAAGTCTTGGAGCCTCAGCTTCAGGATCTGTCCTTCCAGTGAGCACTCCGGGCTGATTTCCTTAGGAATGGATAGTTTTGATCTTCTTGCAGTCCGTGGGACTCTCAAGAGTCTCCTCCGGCACCAGAATTCAAAAGCATCCATTCTTCGGCGATCAGCCTTCTTTATGGTCCAGCTCTCACTTCCATACATCACTACTGGGGAAACCAGAGCTTTAACTATACGGACCTTTGTTGGCAAGGTGATGTCTTATTATATATATAAGACCTTAAATTTCTTATACTCCTGGGTCACGGTGTCAGGATGGCAGCTGCCTGCTTGGAGGTTGCTCATTTGCAAACATTTGGCCCTGTACTGTGTGGAGCATTCCAGCGCCTCTTCTCCTCTCCCGCCCGGAATCAATAAACACAGTGTCTGCCTGAACCGCCAAGGAGATTTAAACAAACATTTTCCTGTCTCCGTAGCGTACGATGCCGCCCGGGGGGAAATGGAGGCTTTCTTGAGGAGGAGGAGGCCTCTGAACGGGGCCCGCCGATGTTCTGGATTCCCTGCTGGCTTTCTGGGGGCCCAAGGAAGGGCCCCCGCTTCCCTGGAAAATCGCACCCATCTCCAGAAAGAGCTGCAGGTAACTCTTCCGTCCTTATAGCAGAAAGCAGGATCTTAAAATTTGGGCAAGACCACTGTTTATGTACGCAGTCACGGCTGCAAGAATACTTGTAGGCAGAAGCTGGAAATGCGAAAAAAACACCAACAATAACAGATTGGCAAACACTCCTGATAGAGTATTTCCAATTAGCAAAGCTGACCGGGAAAATCAGGGGAGCCTTAAATCAAAAAGTATAGAGAGGATGGAAAATATTGAAGGAATATATAAAACTGTATTGTAAAAACAATACCATCCTAGCAGAATTGAATGATACTTGTGTACAATAAATAAATGGAATGAACAGCTTAGAGGAATATATGGGAAAAGATGTAAAACAAACTGTGCGACAAAATCAAGACAATAAAAAAAAAGTAGAATGAGAACGATTGGAAGCTTCTCACAGAAAACTTTACAGTGGTACCTCGCAAGATGAATGCCTCGGAAGACAAAAAACTCGCAAGACGAAAGAGTTTTTCGTTTTCTGAGTTGCTTCGCAAGACGGATTTCCCTATGGGCTTGCTTCGCAAGACGAAACGTCCTGCGCCTTTTTTTTTTAACCGCCAATGCATTCCTACGGGAAACCGTCAATACACAGCGGTGCTTCGCAAGACGAAAAAACTCGTAGAACGAAAAAACTCGCAGAACGAATTAATTTCGTCTTGCGAGGCACCACTGCATTGGATAAAATTTGGGCAGCTCCTGTGGGAGAATTCTGGGATGTGCCGTTTTGAACGTCAGTCTGATCCCGCGGTGCTGCGTCTGATCCCCCCCCCCCATGTGACTGTTCAGCCTCCTTCAAAGAGAATAGTCCTCTATTTAAAAGCCATCAGAAGACAGGCCACTGTTGGAAAGCTGTCTCTGTCTGAAGAGCAGCCAGGTCCATTTTGAAGATGATGATTATGATTATTATTATTATTATTATTATTATTATTATTATTTATTATTATTATTATTATTATTACATGCTGCCCATCTAACTCCGTTGCTGCAGCCACTCTGGGCGACTCCCAACAAAATATTTTAAACACAACAAAACACTAATCATTAAAAACTTCCTTATACAGGCGTACCTTGGAAGTCAAACGGCTCAGTTCTCGGACGTTTTGGCTCCTGAATGCCGCAAGCCTGGAAGTGACTGTTCCGCTTGGCGAACTATTTTTGGAAGCCGAATGTCCAACGGGGCTTCTGATTGGCTGCTGGAGCTTCCGGCAGCCAATCAGAAGACACACCTTGGTTTCTGAACGTTTTGGAAGTCAAACGGACTTCCGGAACGGATTCCGTTTGACTTCCGAGATACGACTGTACAGGACTGCCTTCGGATGTCTCCCAAAAGTCGAATAGTGATCTCCTTGGCATCTGAAGGGAGGGCGTTCCACAGGGCGGGCGCCACCACCGAGAAGGCCCTCTGCCTGGTTCCCTGCAACCTCACATCTCGCAGGGAGGGAACAGCCAGAAGACCCTTAGAGCTGGACCTCAGTGTCCGGGCTGAACGATGGGGGTGGAGATGCTCTTTTCAGTATATAGGGCTGAAGCCCTTTAGGGTTTTAAAGGTCAGCACCACAAACCCTCAGACGGAGAGGATGCGTGGGGTTGGCCATAAAGCTCTGCCTCGCAAATAGAAGCTTCTAGAGAACTTGTGCCTCAGGCTAAAGAATTTGCAGGCTGCTACCTCAAGCACCCATCTGTCTTCATCCTGTCCTGGTTTGCACCACCCCATTAAGGAATGTTAAGCTCACACTGGTTTCACGTGTGAGCCTCTGTCAGCAGAGGCTGGACCATTAGCGAAACGGGGCTATGATCCAGCCTGCCTTCTTACAACCAGCTTCCTCCAGCCTTAGTCTTTGCATTGCACCTTGGGGAGGAAGAGGATGAGATCCAATCTAGACTAAGTTGGCTCCACTGGCCATTGCCTCTGGCGCCCCCTACTGTTGGTCTTCCCTGCCTCTGGCCCAGCCATCTCCATGGGAATGTAAAGGGACCCCTGACTCTTAGGTCCAGTCATGGCCGACTCTGGGGTTCTGGCACTCATCTCGCTTTATTGGCCGAGGGAGCCGGCGTACAGCTTCCGGGTCATGTGACTGGCATGACTAAGCCGCTTCTGGCGAATCAGAGCAGCGCACGGAAACGCCGTTTACCTCCCCGCCAGAGTGGTACCTATTTATCTACTTGCACTTTGACGTGCTTTCGAACTGCTAGGTTGGCAGGAGCAGGGACCGAACAACAGGAGCTCACCTTGTTGCGGGGATTCGAACCACCCACCTTCTGATCGGCAAGCCCTTGGCTCTGTGGTTTAACCCACAGCACCATCTGCGTCCCTTACACAGCTAGGTAAAGGTAAAGGGACCCCTGACCATTAGGTCCAGTCGTGGCCGACTCTGGGGTTGCAGCGCTCATCTCACTTTACTGGCCGAGGGAGCCAGCGTACTTCTTCTGGCGAACCGGAGCAGCCCACGGAAACGCCGTTTACCTTCCCGCTGGAGTGGTACCTATTTATCTACTTGCACTTTGAAGTGCTTTCGAACTGCTAGGTTGGCAGGAGCAGGGACTGAGCAACGGGAGCTCACCCCGTCGCGGGGATTCGAACCGCCGACCTTCTGATCGGCAAGTCCTAGGCTCTGCGGTTTAACCCACAGCGCCACCCATGGCCCCCTCTATTTCTTCACCGCTTGCTGATAACCTCTGGCCCGCATGACGCAGAGGGGCTATCTCTGGCAGATCTACTGCAGCCACCTCCCAGTTTCCACCAAAAGCATCTTGTTCGTCCAGTCCCTCATACCTCTCTCTGGACTTAACTTTTAGCCCACGAAGCCTCAAGAGGAGAGCCACTGCAGGAGACGGCCGGCCGAGTCCAGCAGCGAAGAAGGAACCCTAATGGCTTCGTACAAGGTCCAAGTGGCAACCGGGACGTTCTGGGGCTCGGGGACCTTTGACACTGTCTCCATCACCCTGGTGGGCTCGAGGGGTAGCAGCCCCAAGCAGACGCTGAACAACACGGGGAAGGACTTTGCCCCTGGAGCGGTGAGATGATCTTCAGAGGTGGACTCGGGGGGGGGGGGGAGGCAGGGATTTTGGAGGGCCTAAGGAGGTCGTCTCTCCACTGTAATTCTTTTTATATATGTAAATAATTTTTATCAGCTTTCCATTTAGCAATATATAACCACATCATTATTATCTGAAGGAGCGTCTCCGCTCCCTTCATTCTGCCCGGACACTGAGGTCCAGCTCCGAGGGCCTCCTGGCGGTTCCCTCCCTGTGAGAAGTGAGGTATCAGGGAACCAGGCAGAGGGCCTTCTCGGTGGTGGCGCCCGTCCTGTGGAACGCCCTGCCACCAGATGTCAAAGAAAAAAACCACTACCTGACATATAGAAGACATCTGAAGGCAGCCCTGTTTAGGGAAGCTTTTAATGTTTAATAGGTTATTTGTATTTTAATGTTCTGTTGGAAGCCACCCAGAGTGGCTGGGGAAGCCCAGCCAGATGGGTGGGGTACAAATAAATTATTATTATTATTATTATTATTATTATTATTATTATTATTATTATCCACTTTACCTCTCTGGCTCTCTAGAGCAGGGGTTGGCAAGGTTTAACTCGCGTGGGCTGGCTCACTCCCTCTGTGAGCTGGATTGCACCCGCGATTTCCGGTATCTGTGTCTGCGCAGACATGATTTCTGGCACCGCGGAAGCAAATCCCCATGGGGACTCGCTGAGCGGGCGGCTTGGTTTGGGGGCAGCTCGTGGGCCAGTTAAACGGCCCTCATGGGCCGCTTGTGGCCCTTGGGCCCTCGGTTGCTGACCCCTGCTTTAGAGCCTCTCCACTTCCTTCCGTCCCTCCCGCCTCATAGATTTCAGAATTAACCTTTATATCATAGCATTCTATACGTTTTCCAATTCTAATTACACTCATTATGAAATACCTCAGAATTTAAATAAATATAAAAAGGAAGAAAATTTCTCATTACAAGTCTCCAGACAACCCTGCTAGTGGTGTTAATTGCTTACAACGTTCTTTCAGATATCGTATAAATTTACTCCAGTCCTTTTGGAATACTTGATCATGCCTGTTTCTAGGATTTTTCCTGTCAAATTCGCCAGTTCTGCAAAGTCCATCATCTTCGTCTGCCAGTCTCCTTTCATTGGTCCTTCTTGTTGTTTCCGTTTAGAATTCCACCTTCCAGTCTTTCCCTTTCTTTTTTTCTCTGCCCCTTTTTAGCAATATAATACAGTCCAATAATCAACTGCTACGATATTAAAAATCCCTCTCTTTTAACTCTCAATTCCCCCCGTTGCTGTTTGAGTCAGTGGGACGGAGGTAGCAACGGCAGTACTTTCTTCAAAATCTCCTTTTTCCACTGAGCCTTGTGCCTTTTCTTCTGTGCTGCAGTTATGTACAGTGAGAGTAATTCCCACGGTTTTTCTATCTGGCCTCCTGGGGTCTAATCTCCAATATCTAGTCGGCAGGCTTTAGTCTTTTATATCCCCCATAGTTCAAAAGCCGATTAGCAAAAGTTAGGGGGTAAAACAAGCTGGAAACTTTCCCGCTGCTCAAAGGCTTCCGGTTTTTTAACAAAAGTATTTTTGAACATTTTCTTTAACTCAGTATATATCATTTCCCCAAAAGCCTTTACCTTTTTACAAGTCCACCACATGCGGTAAAAGATACCTTCCTTTTCTTTGCATTTCGGACACTCCTTAGTTCTTGCCTAATAATAATAATAATAATAATAATAATAATAATAATAATAATAATAATTTATTATTTGTACCCCGCCCATCTGGCTGGGTTTCCCCAGCCACTCTGGGCGGCTTCCATAGAAACAAAAAATACAGTAAAATATCACAGATTAAAAACTTCCCTGAACAGGGCTGCCTTAAGATGTCTTCTAAATGTCAGGTAGTTATTTATCGCTTTGACATCTGATGGGAGGGCGTTCCACAGGGAGGGCGCCACCACCGAGAAGGCCCTCTGCCTGGTTCCCTGTACATTTTAGCAATACATTTTAGTGGCGAATCAGCTGCTGTCCCTTTTCTTTCCGCAGGTGGATGAATACAAGGTGCCCAGCGATGGGGAGCTGGGCCCGATTCTGCTGGTCCAGCTCCACAAGGAACCCTACCTCTTCTTCCCCGAGGACAGCTGGTACTGCAACTTTGTCCAGCTCGTCACCCCACAGGGAGAGACGTTCCGCTTCCCCTGCTACCAGTGGATCGAGGGGTACACGACCCTGGAGCTGAGAGAAGGGACAGGTGAGGTGCTACTAGCATCCCAGCAGAGAAGGCCTTCGCTTGGACGGCGACGCTGGGCGAACTTTCCCAGGTCGCCAAGTCCCTTCTGCCGGGAATCGCAGAGATAATGTCGTTGTCCCGCCCTGTTGGTTATAATAATAATAATTTATTATTTATACCCCGCCCATCTGGCTGGGTTTCCCCAGCCATATCTATTAAACATTAAAAGCTTCCCTAAACAGGGCTGCCTTCAGATGCCTTCTGAAAGTTAGGTAGTTGTTTATCTCTTTGACATCTGATGGGAGGGCGTTCCACAGGGCGGGCGCCACCACCGAGAAGGCCCTCTGCCTGGTTCCCTGTAGCTTCACTTCTCGCAGGGAGGGAGCCGCCAGAAGGCCCTCTGCACTGGACCTCAGTGTCCGGGCAGGATGATGGGGTGGAGATGCTCCTTCAGGTCTACTGGGCCTTTGAGGCCGTTTAGTGCTTCCAAGGTCAGCACCAACACTTTGAATTATGCTCGGAAACGTACTGGGAGCCATTGCAGGTCTTTCAGGACCGGTGTTATATGGTCTCGGCAGCCGCTCCCAGTCACCGGTCTAGCTGCCGCATTCTGGATTAGTTGCAGTTTCTGGGTCACCTTCAAAGGTAGCCCTACATAGAGCGCATTGCAATAGTGCAAGTGGGAGATAACTAGAGCATGCGTCACTCTGGCGAGACAGTCTGCGGGCAGGGGGGGTCTCATCCTGCATACCAGATGGAGCTGATAAACAGCTGCCCTGGACACAGAATTGACCTGCGCTTCCATGGACAGCTGTGAGTCCAGAATATGTATCGTATGTGAACTCTTGGAGGTGGCTGGCATCTGCCGGTACACTTCCCTCCAGAAAATAATTTAAGACTGTGGCCCCAAAGGCAGGGCTGGGAGGGGCTGGGGGCATTTGAGTGCCCGGGAAGGTTCGTAGCTCAGAGGAAGAGCATTGCTTTGCATACAGAAGGTCTGAAGTCCAGCCACTGAGACGCCAAATATTGGGAGGGTTCAAACCCTATAAAAACCCCTAGGTCTGTTGTAAATACAGTGGTACCTTGGTTTACGAACTTAATCCGTTCCGGAAGTCTGTTCTTAAACCAAAGCATTCTTAAACCAGGTTTGTCTTCCTGATTTGATCCTGCCTTGTCATACGGGGCTGAGGTTGGCAATCCGGATCCAAGCATTTAAATGAGCCTCCCACCTTCCTCTTATCTACTAGGCAGTATGGGGATATGGGCCACAAATGTAGTCCCTCCAATGTCTCATTGTGTTCGTTCTTCTTGACCAATCTGCTTCTGAGTATGTCTAGTCTACCCAATATTTTGTTTTGAGCTGAATGACCTGAAACGGTTTATTAAGGCGCATTCTTCTGCAGAATCGGAGTCCTTGCTGTCTCTTGTAGGAGGTTGAATATCAAATTTTTTAAAAAATTGGTGCATCTTGTTTGTGATGGTCCAGCTGGCTCATTTGGGATCTGTTTTGTTGTTTAGGTTTTATTCCTTTTTTTTTTATTAAAAAAAAGATATTTATTAGAAGTTTAAAAATTACAGAAAAAAGCAAAAGCAAAAAGGAAAAACAATAAAAAGTTTAGCAAAACATACATTACAATTACAATTACAATACATAAAAAAAACAAAAAAAGGAATATAGAAACATAAAAAGGCAATACAACAATGCAGAGAAAAACAGAAAAACCAAAACAAAACAAAACACTAAACACACACATCCAATATTCCATATCTTTACCTTTCATTAACTTGTTTCATTGACCTCCTCACACCTCCCTTTTTTGTATTCTATTTCGGTTAACTATTTCAGCAAATTCTTTCCATCTTTCTCAATTTTATTCCTTTTTGATCCTCTGTTCCTAGCATCCTATCACCCCTGGGAGCCAAGAGGAGGGCTATTGGTCTTAAACCAAGGTGAAGTGAACGCATGAGGTGGGAGTTGGTAATGCAGGTGAGCTGTGCATTGGCAAGCTGCCAGCCAGCTCCGTCGAGGCTCTTTTTATTAGCACAATATGCAAAACCAGTCAGATACATTTTGGACTGTGACCTTTACACATCTTCCAGTCCGAGGGGTGGTAAAAAGTTATTTTGGCACCTGTTTCCACCGTGTCACCCTCCTCTTGCACAATGTATGATGAAGGAGACAAATGTCACAGACAGGGCATGGCAGACCACTAAGAGAGCAAAGGTTAGATAGAGGGCATGATGTTCAGACAGCTGTGGCTTTGTCTGTGGGTGGAAGTGTGCGCCACACCCGGCGGACATTCCTTCACCAAGGCGTGCTTTCCTATAGCAGCGGGGGACTCAATTTACAAATGGAACACGCTCAACAGGAAACGGAACACGTTCTTATTCCAAGGCAAAGTTCGCAAACCAAAACACCTACTTCCGGGTTCACAGCATTCTTAATCCAAGTTGTTCCTAAACTAAGCTGTTCTTAAACCAAGGTACCACTGTAAAACTCAGGACCCGGGAGGAGATGAGGTCCGGCCATTTATTGATCCGTCAGGGTATGTTGTGCCAAGTCTCGACACCCTCCTTGTGGCAAGAGGGGGTATTTATAACTTTTTCACAAAGCATTTTAATTTCATCCAGTCACGTACATCATTGCCTCATTCAAGTTGTTAGACTGCGTTTCAGGTTAGTACGCTTGCGCAATGAGCATCGGCTGTTTCTGGTGACACAGCTTTGATTCCCACCCATGGCCTCCGCACTGTTGCAAAAGCCCCTGTGGTTTATGGGAACCTTGTAACAACTTACATTCTAGCTTTGTGCTATATCTTGTGATTTACGTATTAGCTGTATTTCTGCCCCGAACTTGCAGAATCAACAGTTTCTTAAGGCAGCAGTTTCTTAAAGCCACTACCATAATTTCCCTACTAGCAGCACACTCGGGGTTTTACAGGGGTACACATATTGTGGTCCTTTGTGCCACCCCCACACCGGTAGGGCTGGGAATGTCCCCCCCACCTAAAACCTTGGGGAATGAAGGTTGCCGGGCTGTGTTGTTGACAGTACTGAGCAAGGCAGAGCGATGGTTTTGACCAGTGCCGGATTTACGTATAAGCTAAACAAGCTATAGTTTAGGGCCCACTCTCTTGATTAAATAGATAAAAAACAAATAAAATAAAACCTACAGACAGCAACAGTGTTTTGTGTTGTGCAGGCTCCTATGATGTAAGTCATGGGCCCCGCCTGCTAGTCTGCTCCCTAAAATATCACTGGTTTGCTCCTTTCTATATATAGGGTGCCTACACTCTGCATGGACTGGTTGCCTGGCAACATGGGCAAATGGCTTGAGATATCTATGAGGTCCATAAATTACCATATAGCATATATTCAATAACAACAACAAAAAAGTGACAATTTGTTGTTGTTGACAAAGGGCAGTTGGACATATAAAGGGCCCCATGACCTTCAGTAGCTGAGGGCCTCATCAAACCTAAATCCAGCCCTGGTCTTGAATTGCTACAAGGGAGTTTCCTATTGCTTCTGCGCACCGTTTACATTTCCCACGATGCCATGGGGCAAAATTAAAATGGTGGCAAGACCCGGGTCTGCTCAGAAGCACACCTGTCTTGCCCAATGCAAGGTGGTTCTTTTAAAATGAGATTCAGAAGTACAGTGGTACCTCGGAACTCGAACGTAATCCGTTCCAGATGACCGTTCGACTTCCGAAATGTTTTACTTCCGAGGCGCGGCTTGACAGATAGGTTTTTGAACAGCGGAAGCCACACTGGACGTTTGTGTTCCGAGGGATTTTCAAAAACCAGAGCACTTATATCCGGGGTTTCGGTGTCTAAACGGAGCCGTTCGAGTTCCGAGGTACCACTGTTGTAAACAAAAACTGCCCTTTTCCGCTTATGGGGTATCCAAGAGCCCATATAGAGTCCTTACATAGGTTCCCTATTGGTAGGAGAAGATAACAGAGGCCAACCAGAGAATATTGAGAAGCAAAGCAGCTAGTAAGCCTGATCTTTATTGATCTGTTGCAACAGGGTGCTCCCCTCACCCGCAGGAGAGGAGGAGGAACCCCGAAAAATGATGTGCAAGGCCTTATAAAGACTTTTGAAATTGCCACCCTGTAGATCAAGACCACCCCCAGAAACATCATACATACATCACAGAAGGGGTGTAACCTAAGACCACCCCTCAGATACATCACACCTACATCACAGAAAAGGCGGTCTTAAAACAGAAATTTGAATGTTGTTTTCCTCTTGTCGTTGTTTATCTCCTGTCTCCCAGGTTACTTGATTGGATTGCCTGGGTAGCCTGGCCAGTCTTTTGTAATGATAAATACTTAGTTCCTGGGCCATGTCATAGGCTCACACCCTATTCATATCTTAAATGTGCCCTTAGGACAGGATTTGTGAGGAAAGAGACAATGAGGAGGCTTTTCCATTTTCCTTTGACCTTGCAGAGAAAACATTTGCTGAGTTTAGGAATCAAAATGGTTCCAGGTCAGTCTTCCTGTGCTGATCTATGTACTTGCTTGGTTGGTATGCTTATGAACATTACCATATATCTAAGACCTCAAAATTCCTATCACACCACAAGTGAGCGAGAAGATTAAAGATTTTATTCTAAACAGCAAGCAATATATGCTTACCAAGCGAGCGCTTCAACCCGCCACTTGGAAGCTCTCAAGAAGCGGTGATGTGACTCTCACAGGTAGCCTCAGTTTGCACAGCCCCGCAGCCTATCAGTCCGTACACGAGCTTCTCAAAAACTCTTCCCACAACCGATTTATAGATTGCTAGCCTGTGTGGCTTGCCCGACTGGTTGCATGCAATTACTGGCTACGTGCCGATTATTTATTAGCCAGCCCCTCCCAATGCCTCACTTTCTAACTCCTCGGGGATGAGGTCCCTTTGGCGCCCCTTCACCTGGAGTAGTGTGTCCAGTTCTGGGCACCACAGTTCAAGAAGGACACTGACAAACTGGAACGTGTCCAGAGGAGGGCAACCAAAATGGTCAAAGGCCTGGAAACGATGCCTTATGAGGAAGGGCTAAGGGAGCTGGGCATGTTTAGCCTGGAGAAGAGGAGGTTAAGGGGTGGTATGATAGCCATGTTCAAATATATAAAAGGATGTCACATAGAGGAGGGAGAAAGGTTGTTTTCTGCTGCTCCAGAGAAGCGGACACGGAGCAATGGATCCAAACTACAAGAAAGAAGATTCCACCTAAACATTAGGAAGAACTTCCTGACAGTAAGAGCTGTTTGACAGTGGAATTTGCTGCCAAGGAGTGTGGTGGAGTCTCCTTCTTTGGAGGTCTTTAAGCAGAGGCTTGACAACCATATGTCAGGAGTGCTCTGATGGTGTTTCCTGCTTGGCAGGGGGTTGGACTCAATGGCCCTTGTGGTCTCTTCCAACTCTAGGATTCTATGAATAAAATATTTCAGAAAATATTTCAAAAGTTGTTGGGCTTTGCCATTCAAATGGTGCATATGTGCTATCTCATGTGATTGATTATGTGGGGCAGGGCTTACCTGCTCCCCCCTCCAATATTTTATCGAAGTCGAGAAGTGTATTTCCCAGAACCACCCTGCGAACATGTTTTGCATATCAATTCCGAATTTTCCGTTGCCTTAACCTGCTCTGGGACCTGTTGGCAAAGGGCGGGTCAGAATTTTAATAATCGTAGTCAAATGAGGCTGTCGCTACACAACAACCCTGCGAGGCTGGCTTAGGCCAAGAGAGGGATGTTTGGCCCAAGGGGGCCCAGCGAGCTTTATGGCTGAGTGGGGAATTTGAACCCTGACCTCGCAGGCCCTTGTTTGTTAAGCCACCCTCTCCAGTGGAAAGTTTCCGTGCTTCAAATGCAAATGTCTTTTTAAACAACAGCGCTCCGTTTCTCCTCTCCTTCCAGCCAAACTGGTTTGTGACGATGACGGAAACCAGTTGCTTCTGCGCCACCGGGCAGAGGAGGTGAAGGCAAGACAGGAGGCGTACAGGTGAGCAGATCTTGCCTTCAGAGCTGTAGCTGTACCTGTTCTGAGTGCTGAAGGTGCCTGGTTCAATCCCCAGGTGGAGTTGGAAGAGATACAGGTACCACTGTACCTTGGAAAGCCACTGCTGTCAGCCAGTGTGGGCAAAACTGAGCTCAATGCACCAATGACCCGACTCTGTAGAGAGCAGCTTCTCCTAAATATTTATTTTGTTTTTTAAAAATATTTTTTATTGTTTTTTCCATGTATACATCCTCTAACAATATTTCTTTAACAATTTTCCATACCCCCACTGGACTTCCCTCATATTCCCATTTTGTTTTATTTTTGTTTTGTTTTGTTTTTATTTTGTTTTATTTTATTTTTTGTTTTTGTTTTATTTTGTTTTATTTCCATATTACTCACCCTGCGTGTTGTTTCCCAAATTTTTCCAATACATACAGTCTTAAAAAGGTAAAGGTACCCCTGCCCGTACGGGCCAGTCTTGCCAGACTCTAGGGTTGTGCGCCCATCTCACTCTATAGGCCGGGGGCCAGCGCTGTCCGGAGACACTTCCGGGTCACGTGGCCAGTGTGACATCGCTGCTCTGGCAAGCCAGAGCCGCACACGGAACGCCGTTTACCTTCCCGCTAGTAAGCGGTCCCTATTTATCTACTTGCACCCGGGGGTGCTTTCGAACTGCTAGGTTGGCAGGCGCTGGGACCGAACGACCCGCAGGGATTCGAACCGCCGACCATGCGATCGGCAAGTCCTAGGCGCTGAGGTTTTACCCACAGCGCCACCCAGGTCCCACACATACAGTCTTACTTTTTGTTATATACAGTTGTGTTTGTTTATTCAAACCCTGCCAATGAGTCCAATTCTTTATGTTGCCTCCTCATATATGTTGCAAATGGTTCCCATTCTCTCTTAAAGTCTTTGCTATCCTTTTCGTGTAATTTATCTGTTCATTTTGCCGGTTCGGCATATTCCGTAAGTTTCCCCTGCCGTTGTTCTTTCGTTGGTATTTCTTCTATCTTCCAAGCTTGTGCTAATATACCGGTAATTCTTGCCGCTGTTGTTGCATACATAAATGCTTCTCCTCAATACTTGTATCCGCTTCACTTCAATTCTCCTGACATGCAATGAGTCATTCGGTGCTGCTGCATGTCAGCCAGATCAGTGGAATTATTTCCCAATGAAATACCGTATTTTTCGCCCTATTGGACGCACCAGCCCATAGGACGCACCTAGTTTTCGGGGGGGGGGAATCAAGGGAAAAAATATGATCTCCCCCCTGCAGCTCTGGGAGCAGCGGACAGGCTGCACGCAGCCTGTGCGCTACTCCAAGACCTTCTCCCTGCTTTTGCGGGAGGTAGCGGAATTCCCCCACCTCCCGCAAAAGCCCACAGGAGCCGTGTGCGACTCCTATGGGCTTTTCGACCAGGAGGGAAAAGGGACTGAAACGGCCAGTCAGTCCCTTCTCCCTCCTCGGGGAAAAGCCCCCAAGAGGGGCGCGCTCTTCAAAGGAGGGGCGCGCTCTTTAAAGGATTGTATGAAATGTATGTTTGTATGCGCTGTGGGTTAAAGCCTCAGCACCTAGGACTTGCCGATCGAAAGATCAGCGGTTCGAATTCCCGCGGCGGGGTGCGCTCCCGTCGTTCGGTCCCAGCGCCTGCCAACCTAGCAGTTCGAAAGCACCCCCGGGTGCAAGTAGATAAATAGGGACCGCTTACTAGCGGGAAGGTAAACGGCATTCCGTGTGCTGCGCTGGCTCGCCAGATGCAGCTTGTCACGCTGGCCATGTGACCCGGAAGTGTCTCCGGACAGCGCTGGCTCCCGGTCTATAGAGTGAGATGAGCGCACAACCCTAGAGTCTGGCAAGACTGGCCCGAACGGGCAGGGGTACCTTTACCTTTACCTTTATATTCACAATATGTGTGTATTAACGCTGAATTATTTTAACAATAAAAACTTTTCAAAAATTAATAATAAAAGAAACAAACTTCTCCCCACTTAAATCTTGATTTTAAAAACCAGGTGGGCAGAATTTGCGCCAGGGATGCCTCATTGCCTGGCTGTGAAGAACATTGAGGAGCTGAACACCAACGCGAAGTTTTCTTTTACCAAGCTCAGCACTTTTCTCCTGCGGTCAAAGCTCACGTGAGTCCTGAAAGCTGAGGAAAGCCAGCATTGATTTTGAATTGATTTTACAATGTTGTGTTACTTTTATTGTTGTTAGCCGCTCTGAGCCCTGCTTCGGCTAGGAAGGGCGGAATATAAATAATAATAAAAAATTATTTATTTGTTTGTTTTTTTAAAAAAATTATATTTATTGGAAGTTTAAAAGTTACAGGAAAAGAGCACAAAAAAGAAAAGAAGGAAAAGAAAAGAGGGGGGAAAGTAAAAAATTACATAAAAAGAGAGCAAAAAAAACAACAACACAATACATCAAAACACAAAGAAACACAAAAACAATTAAAAACACATCCAATATTTATCCTTATCTTTCATTAACTTATTTCCTCGACCTCCTCACACCTCCCTTTTTGTATTCCAGTTATTAACTATATCAGCAAATCCTTTCCATCTTTCACTGCTTTCTATCATTTAGTTATCTTAATTTATTTTAACCTTATCTTACCATCAAAACCTTAAAATTTATTTATACTTAACTCCTTGTAATATTTCTACTAAAGTCATGTAATTTCATTCCAACATTTCCTAACATTCATTAATTTTACAATATTTCTCTAAATAGATTTTTTTTTTATTTAAATAGATTTTATGATTTATTTATTTGGCAGTCAGGATCTGGCCAGCTCTCTATCTATCTTGACTTTTGGGTGTCAAACAAGCTGGTCTGCTCCCTTTTGGGTCCTACACTGGAATCGGTGAACAGGGGTTATCGCAATTGCTATCGGCCCTTTTGCAATCGAGGCAAGGGCAGGGAGGGGAATTTTTCCGAGCCTGAGGGCCACATCCAGTCTTCAGCAGCTTTCCGAGGGCCGCAGGCCAGAGGGCGGGCAGGTCCAGAAGTAAAATTGGCGTTGCAGCAACCAATGTGCCTCTCACTTCTTTGCAAAACAGGGTGGCGGTTGCAGTCTGAGGCAGAAATTCATCCCGAATTTTCCAGGGCAGTGGCCCTAATAATGTACGCAAACATGCATCTACGAGGGGAAAGTGTGCATAAGAATGACTGCCAATAGCACACCCAAAATGCATTATATTGGAGGGAATTGTGTTCTGTTTTGTTTTAAAAAGAGTGCATTATGCATTTAAAAATTGCTTGTTGCATTTATAGTCCACCTTCACCTCCACGGAGCTCAAGTTGGGCTATGTGGTTCTTCTCCCCCACCTCATCTATGGCTCTTACATTTCCCTCCCCTTATGGTTTTGATAAATGAGGCTGTATTTTAAATTGCATTTTAACCTGTATTTTAAATTGGGTTGGTTTTTTTCCTTATTATGTTTACTGAAATTTTATTGGTGTTAGCCGCCCTGAGCCTGGCTCTGGCGGGGAGGTCGGGGTATACATAAAATTTATTATTATTATTATTATTATTATTATTATTATTATTAAGTAGAGCATGTACCGCCAGAGTGGTGCATGCTCTAGTTATCTCCCGCTTGCATTATTGCAATGTGCTCTATGTAGGGCTACCTTTGAAGGTGACCTGGAAACTGCAAGTAATCCAGAATGCGGCAGCTAGACTGGTGACTGGGAGTGGCCGCCGAGACCATATAACACCCATCTTGAAAGACCTACACTGGCTCCCAGGACATTTCTGAGCACAAGTCAAAGTGTTGGTGCTGACCTTTAAAGCCCTAAACGGCCTCAGAGGCCCAGTAGACCTGAAGGAGCGTCTCCACCCCCATCGTTCTGCCCGGACACTGAGGTCCAGCTCCAAGGGCCTTCTGGCGGTTCCCTCCCTGTGAGAAGCCAAGTTACAGGGAACCAGGCAGAGGGCCTTCTCGGTGGTGGCACCTGCCCTGTGGAACGCCCTCCCACCAGATGTCAAAGAGAAAAATAACTGCCAAACTTTTAGAAGACATCTGAAGGCAGCCCTGTTTAGGGAAGCGTTTAATGTTTAATAGGTTATTGTATTTTAGCGTTTTGTTGGAAGCCACCCAGAGTGGCTGGGGAAACCCAGCCAGATGGGTGGGGTATAAATAAATTATTATTATTATTATTATTATTATTATTATTATTATTATTATTTCCACCTAAACATTAGGAAGAACTTCCTGACAGTAAGAGCTGTCCGACAGTGGAATTTGCTGCCAAGGAGTGTGGTGGAGTCTCCTTCTTTGGAGGTCTTTAAGCAGAGGCTTGACAACCATATGTCTGGAGTGCTCTGATGGTGTTTCCTGCTTGGCAGGGGGTTGGACTCGATGGCCCCGGTGGTCTCTTCCAACTCTATGATTCTATTATTATTATTATTATTATTATTATTATTATTATTATTAGAGTTTGGATTTGATATCCTGCCTTTCATTCCCTTTAAGGAGTCTCAAAGCGGCTAACATTCTCCTTTCCCTTCCTCCCTTCCTTATTATTATTATCATTATTATTTAATTCCCACAGCAACCCTGTGAGGTAGGCTAAGCTGAGAGAGGCAGTGACTGGCCCAAGCTTACACCCATTGAACTTCACAGCCTTGTAGGGATCCGAACACTGGTTTCCCAGGTCCTGGACTTGACACCATTGCACCACACTGAACGTTGAATTTTCTGCTGAATTTTCATGAGTGGAAACCAAAAATGGACAGGCCTTTGAGGGCAGGAGTCCGGGGCCCCACTCAGCAGAATGAAAATAACCCTCCTCTCCCCCCCCCCCCAAAAATAACACCCGGCAGGGCTGTCTTACCACATTTTGAAGTCATGTGATGCAACAATGCAGGTGGGATGTCTCCTGCATCGAAGGGGGTTAGACTAGATGAGCCCTGGGGGTCCCTTCCAACTCTGCAATTTAAGTCCAAAGTCCGAAAACACTTCACTGGCCGTCACTGTGCAAACAGGCATGCTGTGCCACTTGGCCAGCGAAATCCCCTGCCCCAAGGTCTCTTTCGCAAGGGGACTTGATCTAAGATAGCAGCCCCCGTTTCCAGTTCAGCCAGCAAGACAGGGTGGTAATTTGCAATGCCGAAAGCAAAGGATTGCCCTTTGAGGACCAGCCACATTCCTAGTAAGCTGATCTCCAGCTGCCCCCATTCTCTTGTTGTTAATTGTTTGCTGTGAAGCAGCAAATACTGTATTTTTTGCTCAATAGGACGCACTAGACCAGGGGTCTGCAACCCGCGGCTCCGGAGCCGCATGTGGCTCTTTTACACCTTTGCCGCGTCTCCGGGGCAGATACTAGCGAGGGGAGGAGGCGCATTGTGCGGCCCGACATTCCCCACTGTGGCGGGCGCTATACTGGCTGTGACGTTGCATGGGGGCGGTGCGTGCGTTAGTCACGCACTGTCCCGACGTCACCTTCCCGCCCACCCGCCCGCTACATTGTAAGGGGCATGTACGCTGGTCACTGCATTGAAAGGGGGCATGTACGCTGGTCACTGTTTTGAAGGGGAGTGAAGAACACACACACACACACACACAAAAAGGTAACTTGTTAATTTAACATTTATTTCTATGAGGAGGAGTAATTTTGAGGGGTCAAACAAAGAAATAATTAAAAAGTGACAAAAAAGTTATCTTTATAATGACGAGTTTTGCGGCTCCCAGTTTTTTTTTCTTCGGAAACGGGTCCAAGTGGCTCTTTTTGTCTTAAAGGTTGCAGACCCCTGCACTAGACCATAGGAGGGGGAGAATGGGGGGGGAATTCTCCCCCTCTCTGCTCAGCGCCCCTTCAGCGAAGCGGCAGGAGAAACAGAGCCCCTTCCATTTCTTATCCCGCTTCACTGAAGGGGCGCTGCGCAGAGAGGGAAAACTGTGCAGCGTCTCTCCAGCGAAGCGAAGCCTGGAGAGCAAGAGGGATCGGTGTGCACCGACCCCTCTCGCTCTCCAGGCTGCAGGCGGCTATCCGCAAGCCTTCAGAGTGCAGCGGGAACTCCTGCTGCACTCAGAAGGCTTGTGGATAGCTGCCTGAAGCCCCTGGAGCACAGCGGGCATTCCCTGCGCTCCGGGGGCTTCAGGCGGCTTCAGCAAAAGCAACAGAAAGCCTCCGGAGCGCGGGGGGAGTGTTCCCTCTGCGCTTCGGAGGCTTCGCGTTGCTATTGCTGAAGCCAAGGAGCCTGCTTTCGCTCCAGAGGACACACACACATTTCCCCTTCATTTTTGGAGGGGAAAAGTGCGTCCTATAGAGCGAAAAATACAGTAGTTGCTATGAAGCATGTTAACGGAGAAATCTGAGGGCCCCCTTGAACAAAAAAACAAGGACACCAGCCAGGAATACCAGAGCAAAACAGCAGCTAGTAGGCTTGGCCTTTATTAAGACTGTCGCGACAGGACTCCCACCTGCTTTTATTAGCTGCTGAAACCCCTTGTTACACCCCCCCCAAACTAAATCACTAATACATCATGGTTATATCATGAAAGGGGAGGTCTGGTGGCCGTAATCTGAGCATCCTGGACCCTGCCCCATGGTTCCCCTTGCCCTCCACCAAACACCCATCAAGTAAAACGAAAAAGATCTTTGCATTTCCCTGTTTCCCAGCCAAATTAATCCCACCCTTTTGTCTTCATGTGGGTTTGTTATTTCTGGAATGGCTACCTGTCTGGCACTCAGGTATCAGGAGGCCAGGGATTATCACTCAGGCAAAGGGGCTGCTGAGTAGCTGAGCACACGTGTCTATATGAATTTCTGGTTTTTTTTAAATGATATTTTATTTTTTCACAATCCATGGACAAAAAAAATACAAACCAACAAGTACAACAAAGAGGAAAAAAAAGAAAAACAATACATACATACAATTTGAAATACAGTGAACAAAAACAAAAAAGAGAAAATAAAGTAAAAAAAAGTTAAAAACAATTATTGTGTCTTTATATTTTTCAGCATTAACTTGGGTCTGCGACTTCCCCATACCTTCCCACTCTGTATTCTAGATCTTATATTCTGACAGTAAATTCTTTCCCTCTGGCGTATCTTTAGTCTTAGTCTTACTATCTTAACATACTTGCATTTCCATATGTCTTAAAAGTTATTCTTTCTTTATCATTAAATTTTTATGCTAACATTCTTTTAAATTCAATCTGATGTCCTCAAACATTCTTTATTTTATAATGCTTCTGTAGATAATCTTTAAACTTCCTCCAGTCTTCCTTCACCGTCTCTTCTCCCTGGTCTCTGGGAATTTCTGAAGTTTTCCCAGGGAGCCAGTACAGAGATGCATTTATCAGTGAATTCTTACATTTGGTATCGTGCAGCAAAGGCCCTTTGAATAGATAGGAAGAAACTGTGATGAAGTGTTTTGTGGGGACAAATCACCAAAGTCACAAAAGCGATTGTGCTGGTTTTGGTAGTGGGCTGCATGTGCATGATATCTGCTGGAGGGGCAACCCCCGCCCAAACTATACATAAATTCCTGCTGCAAGCAGCAGCTGTTGGCACTCAGCTCCATGGTCCTCAGCTATCGCCCATTCTTCTCTCCCCACACCACACGGGGTTGGACTAGATGACCCTCCGGTGTCCCTTCCGACTCTTACGATTCTGTGATTCCTTTAGACTGATGGAGGTGAAGCTGAAGGGGTTCATGGACTGCCAGGAGTCTTGGAAGAAAATGGAAGACATCCGGAAGGTTTTCTGGTTCAACAAGACCCCCGTTTCCGGTAGGTGCCTCTTTGCACATGCACGAGCGCTATCAAACATGACGTTCTTAGAAGCGGCCGGCCAGGGAGGAGGGATGCTCCAACTGTGTTGCTTGGCTGCGTTGCTCACCCAATAAGGAGTCTGAGAACGACTGGGGGGTGGAGCTTGCATGCCTTGTGCCGATCAAATCGGCCGCGTTGCCTGGGGACTCGCCTTTGCTCAGCGCTTCCCAGCGGAGAGGCGACGGTGGTTTCCCTTGCTGCATCCCCTTTGCCGGGTTGCTGCGCTGTGGGAACCACCGCTTGAGGTTTTGTTTGGCTGCTGGCTGGGCTTTCTGCCTTTGGCTCGGAGGGGCTCAGAAGTACCTGTGCTCTGAAAATCCCTTATTTTGGCTGCTGATCCCTTATTTTCGAGGCTGCTGGTCCCTGATTTCCAAATCTGTACGTTGACAGCTATGTTGCCAAGTCGAAAAAATTCCTACCAGGCCCCTCAACGGTGACCAACCAAGGTCCATAGCAACCTCAAGGATGAAAACCTTAAAGGGTGGGAGGGTGGGAAATGAGCAGCTGGGGGGCAGCAAAAGAGGGAGATCCCCAGCTGTGCCTGCGTTAAATAGGGCAGGTCACGCCCCCTGAACCAGCCGATTGGCTGTCCAGGGGATGACGCGGCCGGGGATTCCCTCAATTGTGCGGAGGCTGAGTGCCAGCCCCTGCGCACATGGTGGGGGCATGAATCCTGCAACACCACCTCCTTTGCAGGGCGGAAGTGGCTTTCTAAACAGTACTTCCGCAAACTTGGAGAGACAAGTCTTTTAAGAAGTTTCTCTACGTCCCCAGAGTATGTTGCCGATCACTGGCAAGAAGACGCTTTCTTCGGCTCCCAGTATCTCAACGGCGTCAACCCCGTGGTGATCAAGAAATGCACCCAGATCCCAAGCAACTTCCCCGTGACCCAGGAGATGGTTGCTGCGTCTCTCGGGGCATCCACCACCCTGCAGGAAGAAATCCAGGTGACTCGATTCTTTCATTCCTTGCTTCTCTGAGTGAATAGCCGCTGCGTATTTCCACAGCAAAATAGGCTCCAAACTTGTCTCAAGAGGTGGCTGGGATGTCCCACCTGCCAAAGCTGGCTGCATCTTAGAGAAAACATCTCCCATCCAAAGGGATGTGTGTTGCGTTCCGAAGGCAAGGAAGGATTGGACCCTGATTAATAAAATACACACGAGGCTTGGCCAGCAAGACTCTGGGAGGAGGTGCCATTTATAATCATTCACACCCTGGCCCAGCTCCATTTTATTAACAAAAGAGCTTTTAACACAGCGCTTGTAAGAACCAATCAGATGTCCTCTGAGCATTTCAAAAAAACCTACCACGTGGGTCCAAAGTTAAATCAGAGAAATCCTTTTAACTACAAAGACTACTTTGAGCATGCACACATGTTTTAGGCTAAATAAAACAGGAATCAAGGAGGAATGCATTTAGCAAACCCCAGAGGTCATAAATAGGCAGTAACAGGAAAGGAAGGGCAGGTATAAATAAATGATGATGATGATGATGATGATTATTATTATTATTAGATTAACAAAACTAACAAACACTACATCAAAGCTACCTCCTATCTTTATGGCCCAGGATGCCCGGTGAAGCAACCGGTCTGTGTTTTAGAATGCTTATACGTGCCTGTCAGGCGTAGAAAATGGACAGTAGAGAACATGGACAGACAGGCAGAGGATTGTGGGATGGAATCAGAACTCATGTCAAATGGCTCAAGCCCAGTCAAAGCAATGCTTTCATTGCTGACACAATGGCGTGCCCCATTTTTCATAATTCCTCATAGCAATCCCACCTGACCCCCACAATGCGGGCTACCTGCATCAGTGTCTACTGACCCTCGTGGCCATGCGCGCCCTCTGTGGCTGGAGGCAGTGGTACTTCTGAGCACCAGTTTCTGGAAACCACACGAGTGGAAAGCACCTTTGGGCTCAGGTAATGCTTTCAGGTTTCCCAGTGTCAGCATCGCCCTTGAGCCAGTGTCACCAACTGGACTCATCCACTTCAGCCCCGACTGGGCTAGGCGAGCTGGGTAGCACTTCCAGAAGACCACCTTTCTCACAGGAATAGGTCTAAGTGCCGTGGACTCACAACTCAGAGCTGTGAGCACCGCAAATCACTCCACCAAGAAGACAGTCGTTGTACAGCAGAGTACAGCAGAGCATAAATCACTCGGACGACAGCGCTGAAGAATATCTTCTTTTATTCACTAACAGCTACTGTACTATACAAACTATATACAAATGGAGATGCTGGCGTGCACTGAGTGTTTCAGCTGCTTTCTGCAGCGACCTTATCTACACAGAGATAACACTCAGTCTTTTTCTCTCCCTGACTGACTGACTCTCTCACTGACCGACTCTCTCTTTCACTCACTCACTGACTGTGGTGCTGGAGCAGAATATGTAGATATCAGAACACGCCTCCTCCTCTCTGCAGAATCAGCAGACTGCTCAGGAGATTCTTGGGTATGGGAGGGGTGAAATCTCCTCACCCAGAAGAGGCCTCCAGCTGGCTGCTGTGGCCGCAGGTTGCAGGACCAGATGGGCCAGACTAGACTCTTACCTTCTCGCCTTCTTATCACGCCGCTTTGGGCTAGCTTATTTCCATCACGCAGCGACGACACAAACTAGCTCTCGTTTTTTTCTTCCTCCCTGACCCTAAAAGAAAGGGAACGTTTACATCGTGGATTACAAGATCCTGCAGGGCATCCCGACGAACACGATTCAAGGGCAGCGGCAGTACATGGCGGACCCTCTCTGCCTCCTGTACCAGACGCCTTCCGGGGAGCTCCTCCCCATAGCTATCCAGGTAAGCAGCCGGCCAGGTAAGCACGGCAGGACGTCAGAATTGAGCCCATTGAAGCCCTGACTCTCTGGCCACCGCAAGGCTCTTCCCACTTCTCTTGCCGCAACCTGGCCCCAGGCCATCCAATTCCTCTTCTGTTGCTTTAGGGTAAAGGTAGAGGGACCCTTGGAGGTCTTTAAGCTGAGGCTTGACAACCATATGTCAGGAGTGCTCTGATGGTGTTTCCTGCTTGGCAGGGGGTTGGACTCGATGGCCCTTGTGGTCTCTTCCAACTCTATGATTCTAGGTCCAGTCGCGGACGACTCTGGGGTTGTTGAGCTCATCTCGCTTTATTGGCCGGGGCTTCCGATTGGCTGCAGGAGCTTCCTACAGCCAATCAGAAGCCACGCTTTGGTTTCTGAACGTTTTGGAAGTTGAAAGGACTTCCGGAATGGATTCGTTCAATGGATACGAGTTTTTCTGAAAACTCGTAGAACGAAAAAACTCGCAGAACGAATTAATTTCGTCTTGCGGGGCACCACTGTATCCATTTTGGCTCGAACCCCAAACCTGCTGGGGGGGGGGCGTTTCCCAACCTGTTGCCCCACCCTCTCTCCTCAGCCGCCCCGACCACCCCTTCACCAGCTCCTCTCCTTCTTTCCCTCAGCTGAGACAAACTCCAGGCCCCAACAGCCCCATCTTCCTCCCCAGCGACTCCGTGTGGGACTGGACCCTGGCTAAGATGTGGGTCCGCAACGCCGACTTCCACGTCCACCAGAACATCTCCCACCTGCTCCAGACTCACCTGGTGGCCGAGGTCTTTGCTATCTGCACTCTGAGGCACCTGCCATTGTGCCACCCGGTCTTCAAGGTACGTTGGCGGCAGGGGGACAGGAACAGCATCCGGCCCGAGGGTCACGTTAGGGTTCGCACAGCCAACCAAGGAGAAGCGAGGAAAAGGTTTCGCTGGGCCTCCCTCCAGCCGTTGTGGCAGCCCTTGAGAAACCCAAAGGTCGAACGGGAGCAACTCCATCTTGAAAAGTGCCGGCGGGATGAGGGTAGAGGGGCGTGCCGCTGCCTGAGGGCAAAGGACATGAATCTGTGCCCTGCGAAAGGATCTTGCTTGCTGCAAGGCTGGGCCTGTTTTACTTGTGAGTCAAGCACAGCCCAGTATCTTTTCGCGTTGTGACCTGTCGAGAGGTTTGCAATCACGCTTCCTGGTTTTGGGACTGAAAGGGAGCAGAATCCAGTACCTTTGCTGGAGGTTCGGCTGCGTGACTTCCAAGTCTCTCTCTAGGCAAAGTATTCCAACAGTGTTATGTACTGAAGTTCTCACCCTGGGCCAGCAGGGGGATACTGTAGATAGTTTTCACTCAGGTCCACATATGCAAATAAGGGATTGAAAGTGACGTTCAGTGATTGGATAGTTACAGAAAATGGTTACTGTTACGTTGTAGTGGAGCTCTATATAAGCAGGCTGGCTGAAGCCTCCGGTTCATTTTTTTTAAAAAAATAATATTTATTAGAAGTTTTATAGTTACAAAAAAGAAGTCTAAGGAAAAAAAACAATAAAAATTAATAAGCAATACATCGAGAATAGAAAGAAAAAACAATACACCAAAACAAGAAAAAACAAAAACGTTTAAAAACACATCCAATTTCCATATCTTTATCTTTCATTTACTTGTTTCCTCGACTTCCTCATACCTCCCTTTTTTGTATTCTAATTCAAATTCGCTAATTCAGCAAATCCTTTCCCTCTTTCTCAATTTTTTGTTCTATAATTTATCTTAACACAGTCTAACTTTAAATTTTCCACTTTAGCCCATTAACAATCAGTTTTCACTTAATTCTTTATAAGATTTCTGCTAAAACCATATAATTTCATTCCAATATTCTTCTAACATTCCTTAATTTTGCAGTATTTCTGTAAATATACTTTAAATTTTTTCCAATCTTCTTCCATCGACTCTTCTCCCTGGTCTCGGATTCTGCCAGTCATTTCTGCCATTGAAGCCTCCAGTTCTGTTCTGGCTTGTGAATAAACAAGAGCTGTTTGAAGAATCACTGTGTCGTCTGATACTTAACAACTTAACAAACAGGTTTTCTTTCCCGCCTTGCAGCTCCTGGTCCCACACTTCCGATACACCCTCCAGATCAACGCTTTGGCCAGGGTCAGGCTCATCATGGAAGGCGGGATGATGGACCTGGTAAGAGAGAAGGTCCCTTTCCCCTTTTTGAGTTTGCTTGTCTGTCTGGTGCATCAGAGGCGGAGCTTAGCTGCTGTGCATCTGGGGGCGGGGCTATGGGGCGGGGCTAGCATCCCAGGGGGGCGCCATGGCGAGCATCCCAGGGGGCGTGGCGCCCATGTCGGGCTGCTTCCTGGGCGAGGAAAGAGGGAGCCACGCCGCTTTGCCAACGGTCTTCCTCCCTGTCGGAATCTCCATTCTTTCTGCTGAGCTGATAAAGCTCATCTTCTGGAATCACCTCCAACGTGATTAATGACCTGAGCCTTTGATGAGGCCTCCAAGCACGTTCCCATTATGCAGAGAATCAAAGGAGCACACGGAAGTGATGAGATTTATGGCTTTGTTTTCTAAGCTACGCAGACAGAAAAGAAATCATCCTCTGTGAGAGCAGAGAGCAACTGAACAACAAAGGAACAGGAAACCAGTATTGTCACATCTGTCTCCTGTCTTCCGTGAGACGTCTCTGGAATGTAAACAGAGTCTTGTGACTCCAAAGCACTGCACAGTGGCAAACAGAAACTAACACTCTCTTCCCTCTTCCTTTTGGCAGCTCGGGGGAGGCTCCCCCCCCCCCCAGGAAGCAGCCTGGGAGCGGGGGGCAATGGCGCGCCACCCGCCCGCGACTCCCAAGCCTCCCCAGAGCTCTCAAAACGAAGGGAAAAGTGGGGAAGGCTGCCAGCAAGGCGGCACAGATCCGCCTCTTTCCCCAACGGCTCGGGGTAGGCTTGGGAGTTGTGGTGGTGGGCGGTGTGCCGAATGTAACCCCCCCCCCCAGTGATGACACCCAGGGCATACCGCCCCCCCGCCCCCCTTCCTCCAACCCTGTGGTGCATCCCTGTGATGGCCTGGGAATCCGATTCAGAGGCTGAACCAGAGGAATCCCAGCCTGCACAGGAATCCCCGCCTCCAGGACCGGCTGAACTAGGGCAGGGCCTTGATTCTGAAGCGCCTGCACCTGTGCTGGATCCTTAGGAGCAGGCACCAGGTGAATCCACTCTGGCTCCGGAGGTGGCTGAGGACTCAGTGCCTACAGGTGAGTCTCCCCCTGGGTCCAGTAACCCTTCAGCCTCTCCTGAACTGCAGAGGCTCAGGGCAGAGAGGCGGAGGGAACTGGTTTCTCCCAGGAGGAGTGCTCGCCTTAAGGCCAGGAGAGACGGGTCTCCTGGGGGCCGGGACCGCCCCTGGCCTCAGAGAAGATAAAGGCCAGTCAGACCGGTCCCAGGTTGCGGGAGCAACGTCGTTGAAGAGCTGTTTCAGCCAGCACCCAGTCCGGTTCCCCCAGAGTTCCTGTCCTTGTCCGGCTCCTCGCTGTGGACCCCCCTTCTGCCGACCCTTGACTCAGGTCCTGGACCTCGCCCCACGGTAACCTCCCCCCGGGACCAGCACAATCCCCCTGCCTGCTCTCAGAGATGGATTTTGAAACCCGAATGAGAATGTGCATCCTTCTGCTTTAGCTTTTGGCACCACAGCCTGATTAGCTGCCCCCCGCCCCACCCCCCAATTGCACAAATAAGCAAGCGATGGGAGAGATGTCCATGCAGAAAATGCTGTCTGCAGTTTGGCAGATTTTCTTTGAAATCTGTGCCCAAAGGGCCAAATTCGGAAATGTATCTCAAGTTGTTCTCCAACTTTCACCTTTTTGAACATCGGATCTTAAATCTCATGCACCTAAATGTGTCACACTAGAATCCAGCATCGTCCACGGCTGAGAACTTTGTAGCAACAACAACATATAATATAAAAATTTGCCTCACTCTCTCATCACCATCCGCTTACGTCTACAATCCTTGGATCCAAAAGGAGTGGAAAAGTGAAACAAAGAACCCTGATTTTGCTAATTTCCACTTTTTAGTATCTGGTCCCCACGTCCCCTCACCCCGGCCTCCCATCTAAATCCGTCGGTGTCTGTAATTCGGAATACTGATATAGATAAAACATTCCACGTTTTATCTTTAGAATGAGAAAGGCTTACTTGCAAATTTATTTTGCTGTGGAACTTATTTCACCTGCCCTGAACCCGACAACCCTTCTCCTTCGGTATAGTCATTTAGAAAAGCAGCACACAATTTGGAATTGGAACGAAATATACAGTGGTACCTCTGGTTGCAAACGGGATCCGTTCCGGAGGCCCGTTCGCAACATGAAAAGAGCGCAATCCGCAGCGCCGCAGCGGCGTACGCGCGGGTTGCAATTCGCTGCTTCTGTGCATGCGCGTGACCTCATTTTGTGCTTCTGCGCATGCGCGAGCAGCGAAAACCGGAAGTAACCCTTTCCGGTACTCCCGGGTCGCCGCGGGACGTAACCTGAAAGAACGTAACATGAAGCGGACGTAACATGAGGCATGACTGTAATGACCTGGGTTTCTCGCAATGCAGGGAGCTTGAAGATAATAACGCCTTTTTCCCCTGTCCTGTCCCACCCTTCAAGTACTCACGTCCAGTGGCGTAGCGTGGGGGGTGCAGGGGGGGCCGGCCGCACCGGGCGCAACATCTGGGGGGGCGCGCTCGCACTCGCAGCTCTCTGCCCCTACCTGGCTCACTCACTCTCTCTCACTGCAGTGCTGGCTGTGCGAATCTGATCCGAGCCGCCGGGTCGCTGCCCACTGTGGAGGGTAGGGTACCAGGCGCGCGGTGCGGTGCGGAGAGAGAGCGAGGGACTATCTGGGGGAGGGACAGTGCAGTAGGGGGGGCGCAAATTACTTGCCTTGCCCCGGGTTAGGGGGCGCAAATTACTTGCCTTGCCCCGGGTGCTGACAACCCACGCTACGCCACTGCTCACATCTGACTGTTTCCCCCACCCCCAGGCTACCTCAGCAGGCTACAAAGGAATCGTGCCCATTGTGGGGAAAGGAACCTACAGCATGGCTTACGCCTCCCTCTGCCTCCCCGACGACATTGAGGCCCGCGGGGTCGCCTCCGTCGCAAACTACCACTACCGGGACGATGGGCTGAAGATATGGGCCGCCATAGAGAGGTGACGCCGCCAGGCCTGCCTGATGGGAGCCATAAACACCTAGAGCAGCCTTTCTCAACCTGTGGGTCCCCAGTTGTTGTTGAACTACAACTCCCATCACCCCTAGCCAGCAAGGCCAGGGCTCAGGGATGATGGGAGTTGTAGTCCAACAACATCTGGGGACCCACAGGTTGAGAACCGCTGACCTAGAGGGAACCTGGTTGGGGGGGGCAGCTGATATCTTAGATCAATGCCTGGCAAGGCCTCCCAGCATGCACTTTGGAGCCAGTGTGGTATAGTGGTTAAGAGCGGTGGACTCGTAATCTGGTGAACCGGGTTCGATTCCCCGCTCCTCCACATGCAGCTGCTGGGTGACCTTGGGCTAGTCACACTTCTTTGAAGTCTTTCAGCCCCTCTTACCTCACAGAGTGTTTGTTGTGGGGGAGGAAAGGAAAGGAGAATGTTAGCCGCTTTGAGACTCCTTTGGGTAATAATAATAATAATAATACATTTTATTTATATCCCGCCCTTCCCAGCCGAAGCCGGGCTCAGGGCGGCTAACAACAATAAAACAGTACAAAAGTACAGCACAAACAACACTCTAAAATCATTCATTATAAATTAATTCAAATCAAGCCACTGGCAACCATTGGGCCAGAACTCCACGAAGATTGCCGAGGGAGGGAGTCAGGCTGTGCCCTGGCCAAAGCCCTGGTGGAACAGTTCTGTCTTGCAGGCCCTGCGGAAAGATGTCAAGTCCCGCAGGGCCCTGGTCTCTTGTGACAGAGCGTTCCACCAGATCGGAGCCACGGCCGAAAAAGCCCTGGCTCTAGTTGAGGCCAGCCTAACTTCTCTGTGGCCTGGGACCTTCAAGATGTTTTTATTTGAAGACCGTAAGTTTCTCTGTAGTGATAAAGCGGGATATCAAATCCAAACTCTTCCTCTTCTTCTTCTTTCTTCATGTCCCAGGTTTGTGGCCAGCCTTGTCCGGTTCTACTACAAGAGTGACGATCGTGTCCAGAGTGACCTGGAACTCCAGGCCTGGATCCGAGAGATCTTCAAGGAAGCCTTCAAGAACAGGAAGACGTCGGGTGCCCCCTCGTCTCTGGAGACCATGGAGGAGCTGACCAAGTTCTTGACAATGGTCATCTTCACCTGCTCAGCGCAACACGCTGCTGTCAACTCTGGCCAGGTGAGAGGCCACACTTACCGTATTTTTCACTCTATAAGATGCACCCAGCCATAAGACGCACCTAGATTTAGAGGAGGAAAACAAGAGAAAAAAATATTCCGAATCAAATGTTGTTGAAGAGGAAGGAGGAGGGAGGATCATGCTAAGGCCTCACAACAAGAGGCACTGCACAGCTCTCCCTCTTGCTGTTCTGGCTTCTGGGATAGCTGCACAGCCTGCATTCGCTCCATAAGACGCACACACATTCCCCCTTACTATTTAGGAGGGGGAAAGTGCGTCTTATAGAGCGAAAAATACGGTACCTTCCTGTCCTCATTCACACAACTGACTCCCCTCTTGCATAGATTTGGCCTCTTCTTGGGAAAATGCAGAAGATTCCTTTTGTCTCTTGAAATACGTACAGTGGTGCCCCGCAAGACGAATGCCTCGCAAGACGGAAAACCCGCTAGACGAAAGGGTTTTCCGTTTTGGAGGTGCTTCACAAAACGAATTTGCTATGGGCTTGCTTCGCAAGACGAAAATGCCTTGCGAGTTCTGCGGGGGTTTTTTCCCTCCCCCCCTTTCCCCCCAGCCCCTAAGCCGCTTCACAGCTGTTGCTAAGCCGCTTCACAGCTGATCTAAGCCGCTTATCAGCTGATCCACAAAGCCGCTAATAGCCTTTTAGCAGCTAATCCGCTAATCCCTTAATAGCCGCTAATCCCTTAATAGCTGCTAATAGCCCTTAAACCGCTAACAGCGCTAATAGCGCTAATCCGCTAATGGGCTTGCTTCGCAAGACGAAGAAAACCGCAAGACGAAGAGACTCACGGAACGGATTCTTTTCGTCTTGCGAGGCACCACTGTATTATAATTTGTTATAAGAAAAAAACTGCTCCTTTTCCCCTTATGGGGTACCCAAGAGCCCGTAGAGAGTCCTTATGTAGGTTCTATAACAGTAGGAGAAAATAACAGGCCGACTAGAGAATACTGAGAAGCAAAGCAGTTAGTAAGCCTGATCTTTCTTAAACTGTCGCAACAGGGTCCCCACGCACCCCACGCAGGAGGGAGGAGAGGAACCCAGAAAATTGGTGTACAAGCCCTTATATAGACTTTTGAAATTGCCCACCCTGTAGCCCAAGACCCCCCCCCCAAAAAAAAAACAACATCATACATACATCACAGAAGGAGGTGGTCTACAGCAGAAATTTGAGTGTGTTGCTCCTCTCTTGTCTGCCAGGATACCTGATCATTCCTTATCTGATTGCCTTTTCTGAGTAGCCTGGCCATTCCTTTGAGATGGTAAATACTTAGTTCCAGAATCTCTTACTGAAATATACTCGGAGTCCTGTAGTGATTTCTTGCAGCTTGTAAACAGTGATTGAATTGCCCCCCAGACCTCAGGCTTTTATGTACATTATTCACACAATGAGTCCCTTCTGATTGGCTGATTCTGCTTCCCTCCTGGAGCCTGATTGGTCTTTTCCTGCAAGCCAATCAGCTGTTGCATTCTAGGATCCTACTTGCCTATTGTTCTAGGATCCAAGCTTACTACATAACACCTACGTATATTGATAGTGTGCTCAGCTTAACAGATACTTGCCAGGCTGCATTTGAAAAGGGACGTGTTAGCCCCTATAGCCCAAAAACAATTGGAAAGTGTTTCCCATTTTCTTCCTCCTTGCAAGGAAATATATGAGGTCAATTTGGGAGAGTCAAAATGGCTTCAGGATACCATTTCAGACACATGGTTTATATACTTATATATGTGTTAGCCTTGTACATTTATGAACATTTATTTTATATATATAAAGGTAAAGGTAAAGGGACCCCTGACCATTGGGTCCAGTCGTGGCCGACTCCGGGGTTGTGGCGCTCATCTCACTTTATTGGCCGAGGGAGCCGGCGTACAGCTTCTGGGTCATGTGGCCAGCATGACTGAGCCGCTTCTGGCGAACCAGAGCAGCGCACGGAAACGCCGTTTACCTTCCCGCCGGAGCGGTACCTATTTATCTACTTGCACTTCGACGTGCTTTTGAACTGCTAGGTGGGCAGGAGCAGGGACCGAGCAACGGGAGCTCACCCCGTCGCAGGGATTTGAACCGCCGACCTTCTGATCGGCAAGCCCTAGGCTCTGTGGTTTAGACCACAGCGCCACCTGCATCCCTATTTTATATATATAAGACCTTAGAATTCCTCTAACATTATCCCTCAGCTGGGAAGGGAGGCTTCCTGTTGCCTAACTGAGATATCCCTGCCCCCTCCTGCTTGCATGCAAGCTCTGAAAGGCAGTGTGAAGCCTCCCTTCACAGCTGAGAGATCCCCGCCTCTCTCCTTCTTGCACACAAGTAGGAGTTGAGAGGCTACTCCGATAGGCAGCATGAAGCCTCCCTTCACAGCTTAGTTGCCGGGGTCAGGGAAGTTGGAGGCAGCCCGGAAGCTGCATCTGAGAGCCCCTGCACTGCCATCATATGGGGACTTCCGAGCAGCTCCTGAAGCCAGCCAGAGCCAAGTGCTCTGGGCTGCTGAGATTGCCGCTGCTGCGTTTCCCGGGGACATTACAGTGGTACCTTGGGTTACAGATGCTTCAGGTTACAGACACTTCAGGTTACAGACTCCTCTAACCCAGAAATAGTACCTCGGGTTAAGAACTTTGCTTCGGAAATCGCACGATAGTGGCACAGCGGCAGCAGGAGGCCCCATTAGCTAAAGTGGTGCTTCAGGTTAAGAACAGTTTCAGGTTAAGAACGGGCCTCCAGTGGCAGATGAAGGTGATGGACTATATGGAATTGGTGGAAATGACCGGCAGAATCCGAGACCAGGGAGAAGAGCTTTTGGAAGAAGATTGGAAGAAATTTAAAGACTATTTACAGAAATACTGCAAAATTAATGAAAGTTAGAATGATTGAGGTTAAGGGTTTTTTAGCAATAATGCTATGGAAGAATATGCAAAAATGGAATATTAACAGGTGGAAAGTTAAAGCTATAATATATTAAGATCAAGATTAAGATAAAGGTAAAGAGGGAAAGGATTTGCTGAATAAATAAATTGAATTGGAATACAAAGAGGGGAGGTGTGGGGAAGTCTAAGAACCAAGCAAATGCAAGATATGTCATGAAAGATGGAATTGTTTTTAACTGCTTTTTATTTTTGTATTTTTCTTTTTTCTTTTTGTGAAAATTTTAATAAAATATTATTATTAAAAAAAAAAAAGAACGGGCCTCCAGAACGAATTAAGTTCTTAACCCGAGGTACCACTATAGATGAAATCCGGGGACATTCCAGGGACGGAATTTGTCCAGGGACTTATTCGCGAATCCGGGGACTGTCCCCGGGAAACGGGGACGCCTGGTAGCCCTGATTTAACTTGGTCCTTTGCTTGCCCACAGTATGACTATGGCGCATGGATCCCCAACAGCCCACCCTCCATGAGAAGACCCCCACCCACCATGAAGGGCACGGGGACCTTGGAGACCGTCCTGGAGACCCTCCCTAAGGTCAACACCACCTGCATCGCCCTCTGCTCCCTGTGGTTGCTAAGCAACGAGGCAGGAGACACGGTAAGGATTTGGAGGGAAGCAAGGCCTTGGTTGGGTACCACATTTTCTGTGTCAAGAAACTTCGGGCCGGGTCTCCTTTCCAGTTCCTTTCCAGCAATATTCTAGCTGTGGCCGTGGCGTATAAAAATAACCTTTTATTATCTTGTGGACCGTCCCCCACAAAGGAGAATTGGATAAACAAATTAAGTGATTTTATAGGATTGGCCAAATTAACGGCAGGCGTAAGAAATCGGTCTAACCAGAATTTGAGGAAGGAATGGCAATGTTTTGAGGATTATATGAAAAAAAGGCTGGTCCAAAGGTAATGTGCTGGTATGCCTAGATAAAGTATGTAAAGATGAATCAATCTAAAATAAAACTAACAATGGATAGATAATGATTAGTTTGAAGACACAAGGTAAAAGAGACATTATTGTTTTAAAGATGTCAAGTTGAGGTGGAGGGAAGCCACACGGGTGTATAGTTTTGTTTTTATTATTTTGATGAATACAGGTTTTGAATCGGTAAATTTGTAATTGTAAAATTATGTATTTGTTGTTGTTTTTTGTTTTTGTTTCTTTTTTCGTGAATAATAAAAACTAAATAATAATAATAATAATAAAAAGAAACTTAGGGCCAGATACACACCATATATTGAAAGCACATTCGATGCACCTTTAAAGCACATGACTTCCCCCAGATGATACAGAAAACTGTAGTTTATTAAGGGTGCTGGGAATTGTAGCTCTATAAGGGGAAAGCTCCATTTCCCAAGATTCTTTGAGGGAAGTCATGTGCTTTAAATGTTAGTCGAATGTGTTCTGAATATAGTCGTACCTTGGAAGTCGAACGGAATCCGTTCCGGAAGTCCGTTCGACTTCCAAAACATTCGGAAACCAAAGTGCAGCTTCTGATTGGCTGCAGAAAGCTCCTGCAGCCAATCGGAAGCCACGGAAACTCCATCGGACGTTTGGCTTCCAAAAATACTTCGCAAACCGGAACACTCACTTCTTGGTTTGCGACGTTCGAGAACTAAGCTGTTTGACTTCCTAGGTATATGTTGTGGATCTGCCCTTAGCGCCCCATGTTTATATCTAAACTCTTGAATTTCAGCCTCAAAATGGAATTTTTGCAAAATTATTAGTCTAAAAAACAATTTCTTCTTTGGATTCTAATAAATTCCACAAAGAAAAGGTACACAAGAGAAAAAATGGATGAGAACCACAAACATTAAAATGCCTGTTTCAAAACTCCGTGAAGAATAATATCAGGCAATACTATCGAAACTCTTATTTCCCCCACAATCATTATACAATTGTTAATTAAAATGAATGATTGTGGGGAGAATAAGGGTTTCAACAGTATGTCTGATGATTGCTTTAAATTAAGGTCCCTTACAAATTTGAATAATAGGATTGATAACTTTCAGATCTTACGAAGTCATAAAACACTCAAATCATTAACTCAAAGACACAAATCTATATATTTCTTATTAGCTTACATTGGGGGACTGCATTTAAGTACAGGAGGGAAACTTGTGGCCCTCCAGATGTTGTTAAACTCCAACTTCCATCAGCTCCCAACCAGCATAGGCAGTGATCATGGATGATAGGAGTTGTAGTCAAGCAACATCTCATGAACCACCAGCTCAACATCCCTGCATTACAACAGTCTACATTTGGCCTAGCATTCCCATTAAAAAACCAGACGAGGACAAAAACTTGACTTCGTTTTGAATATTTCCAAATGTGGGGGTGTCCAAGGAGTTTTACATTTGTGTTTTAGGATTGCGAATGTGAAAAGTTCACTGCAACCTGAATAGGAGTTTGAGGCACGGTCTTCACCACTGATTTCTCCCGAATCTTTTCCAGAGACCTTTGGGCCACTATCCTGATGAACATTTCACTGAGGACGAGCCAAAGCGGCTCATTGTGGACTTCCAGAATGACCTGGCTAAGATTTCTGAGGAAATCAACGAGAGGAACAAGTCGTTACCCCTCCCTTACAACTACTTGAACCCGCCTCAGATCGAGAACAGCATCTCGATTTAGGTCTCGGGCGTGTTTAGCAATGTCAGCCTGACCTGCGTTACAAAGTCGGTGCGTCTTGTAACAACGCTAAGCTATATTACGAGTTGATTCCTCTCAAAAGTTCTTCTCCGGCTCAGAATGTAAAACGAGACACTGCAAGATCCCCTGTCTTCTGTATGTAGTGCACTAGGCATGTAGATGTTCGTCAGTGTTTAAGATTTTTCCTCCCACCGAACTCCTCTCTGGCTAATGTGAAGTTACATAAACTGAAAGGCACCTTCAGGCTTTTTTTAAGGGTAATTTTCGTTGAGACCCTCTTGTTGATTCTGTGAGCTAAGGCTGCATCCACACCCCATAAATCTAATGGAACTTACAATCTTATAGGATTGCTTGCAAGTGATCGTAGAGTGCCCTCTCTATTCAATCGATTGCTTGCTACCAATGTGCCTACTGCTCCCTGTTCGTGTCTAGAAAACCCTCTTTACCTATTCCAAGGTAACTGACCAAATAGTGATCTCTTTGGCATCTGAAGAGAGGGCGTTCCACAGGGTGGGCGCCACCACCAAGAAGGCTCTCTGCCTGGTTCCCTGCAACCTCACTTCTCGCAGACTGACCATTAGGTCCAGTCGTGACCGACTCTGGGGTTGCTGTGCTCATCTCTCTTTACTGGCCGAGGGAGCTGGCGTACAGCTTCCGGGTCATGTGGCCAGCATGACTAAGCCACTTCTGGCGAACCAGAGCAGCACACGGAAACGCTGTTTACCTTCCTGTTGGAGCGGTACCTATTTATCTACTTGTACTTTTGACGTGCTTTCGATCTGCTAGGTTGGCAGGAGCAGGGACCGAGCAACGGGAGCTCACCCCGTCGCGGGGATTCGAACCGCCGACCTTCTGATCAGCAAGTCCTAGGCTCTGTGGTTTAGACCACAGCGCCACCCGCGTCCCGACAGTTTGGGGAGGAGGGGCAATTAAAATGTGCAAGGGGCTTTGTCCTGTGCCTGATGCCGGGAACTACAATTCTTAGTGGAGGCAATACAAAAAGGCACATTCATGTCTGTTCCAGCATCATAACTTAGGGGAGAACTTTCAGACAGCAGATGAGCTTTACCCCAGAAGTCCTCCGAGAAAGCTGTTAAATGCCAAACTGAGCCGAGCCGATTCTGCCATGAGTTGGGGATAGTCGTCCTGGCTGTGAATGCTTAAACGACTGTAAGAAGAAGGCCCATCAAGAGCAAGTCATTGTAGACCAGGGGTCAGCAAAGTTTTTGTGGCTTGGGCCTGTTCACGGTCCCGCAGATGCCATAGTGCGGCAGGGGTCCATGGGCCTTAGCTTGCCAATCCCTGTTGTAAGACAGTCCACCAGAGCATAGCTGTCAACCGCCCTTATTTGGCAGGAAACTCCCTTATCCCAGCGCCGTGTCCCGCTGCTGTCCCTTATTGATGATGTCCCTTAAATTTCCCGGGTTTCATGCTCGCCCGGCTCGGGAGGGAAGCAGCGGCTCGAGGTCCTCTGCCGCGAGAGAGAGAGCGCGCTGGCGCCGTCGTTCTGGCGCAAGGAGTTCCATCGGCCCTTCCCCACCTGAGAGAGGTGGGGAGGGAGAGAGACTCTCGCCCATGCCGCCCGCGAGCCCGGAGGTGGCAGCTGTGGTGGCAGCTGAGGAGGCGGCTTGAGGGAGGAAGAAGAGGAGGGGATGGGGAGGAACGTAGAAGGGCAGCCGCCGCCGCGGTGCAACCGCCTCATGCCGGATTGACAGCATCTGTCAATCCTACCAATGTATGTAACTCTTTACAATAGCAAAATCCCTTATTTGGGCTGCTGATCTCTTATTTTTGAGGCTGCTGGCCCCTTATTTTCAAATCTGTAAGTTGACAGCTATGCCCCAGAGCAGCACACTCCCTTTCCTCTCAGATTTTCAGGCACCTGACTACTGGCCATGATGGCTATGCTCTGCTTCCACAGTAACTCTTCTGAATACCAGTTTGCTGGAAACCACAGGAGGGGCAAGTCTTGCGTGGTGAGTTCCCGCCTCCCCCCCCCCCCCCCGGTAGAACCGGAGCAGCTGAGCGGCAAAAGAGGGAGATCCCCGGCCGCGCCTGCATTAAATAGCGCAGGCCACACCCCCTAGGCCAGCCGATTGGCTGGCCAAGGGATGACGCGGCCGAGGATTCCCTCAATCGTGCGGAGGCTGAGAGCCAGCCCCAGCGCACATGGTGGGGGCGTGAAACCTGCAACACCCCCCCCCCCTTTCTAGGTCAGAAGTGGCTTTATTGTGTTCGAATCCTCCTTTCGGGTTTTCCAGAGGCCTCTGGGTGGCTCCTGTGAAAATCGGTTGCTGGACCAAACTATTTGAGATAGTAGGATTTAAGGGTATAAGACTTAAGTTTTTTCTCTTTTCTCTGTTTATTAGATTGGAGTTTGGATAATTTTCTAGATCTTGATGGGAGAATAAGGCTTAAATGGATTAAGATAAATAAGTGAGTGAGTGAGTGAGTAAGAAGTGAAAGATGGAAAGAATTTGCTGACTTAATTAATAATTGGAATACAAAAAGGGAGGTGGGAGGAGGTCAAGTAAATAAGTTATTGAAAGATAGAACTCTGAAAAATGAAAGTGTTTTTCCTTTTTTAAAATGTTTTTGTTTTTTGTTTTCTTCTTTGTTGGTAGGGTGGAGGGGTGGTGTTTTTATGTACTTTTTTTAAAAAAAATTTCCTTACTTTGTCTTATTTACTTACTTCCCCTTATTTTGTCTTTTTCAATTTCTTTCTGTATTTGTGAAAACTGGAATAAATATCATTTTAAAAAAAACAACTGGGGCATCAGCCTGATCCCACAAGGCTCTTCTTATGTTCTTAACGTACAATCAGTTGGCCTCAATGTTAACTTTCACAGGCTCTTCAAATAGCTCAGTTGGTTAGAGCATGGTGCTGATAATGCCAAGGTCGCAGGTTCGATCCCCATAAGGGAAGCTGCATATTCCTGCATCTGCAGGGGGTTGGTCTAGATGACCCACAGGGTCCCTTCCAACTCTGATCTATGATTCTATGATATGTGACTCAATAAATAAAATAAGTGTACAAACACAGGCCTACTGAATCCAAATGAAAATGAGGTGCATCCTTTCGGATCGGGGCAAGATTGCCATCGTGATTTCAGGGCCCAGTTGTATAGAGTCCAGGACACATTCCAGATTTAAAGCCAAACAGCCCCATGCATTTTAAGAGAAGCTTGTCATCGTTTCCTCTCCTTTAGAAAATGTCAATATACCGTATTTTTTGCTCTATAAGACTCACTTTTTCCCTCCTAAAAAGTAAGGCGGAATGTGTGTGCGTCTTATGGAATGAATACAGGCTGTGCAGCTATCACAGAAGCCAGAACAGCAAGAGGGATTGCTGCTTTCACTGTGCAGCGATCCCTCTTGCTGTTCTGGCTTCTGTGATTCAGAATATTTTTTTTCTTGTTTTCCTCCTCCAAAAACTAGGTGCGTCTTGTGGTCTGGTGCGTCTTATAGAGCGAAAAATACGGTAATAATTAACCACTAACCTGTAAGTGAAGGATTTGCATCTTACGATACGATAATCTTTATTGTCATTGTCCCATCTTGATTGTCATTGTCCCATACAGAACAACAAAATTGAAAAAATCCACATCAGACATTCAAAAACCAACAAGCCTGCTATCCCAGATATCCCAGCCTGGTTAACCCCCTAAAAACTCGGATACCCCATAATTAAATACAATATACTCCCACAGAGACTACCTTACACTGCATTTAAAACCAAAATTGCATTTGGATCGAAACTGTTTCTTAGGCGGCTAGTCCTAGTCTTTATAACCCTGTCCCTTCTTCCAGAAGGCAGAAGCTGAAAGAGATCATTTCCGGGGTGCGCACTATCCTGCGCTATCTCTGCAACTTTCTTATGGCACCTGGAAGCATAGATTTGATCCAAGGTGGGAAGAGTGCACCCAATTATTCTCTCCGCAGTCTTTACAACCCTGGATGGCATTGTTTTTTCCCTGGCCGTGCAGCTCCCAAACCACACACAGAGACCATAAGTTAATACACTCTCAACAGTACAATTTGAACATACAGTGGTACCTCGGTTAAATACTTAACTCGTTCTGGTGGTCCGTTCTTAACCTGAAACTGTTCTTAACCTGAAGCACCACTTTAGCTAATGGGGCCTCCTGTTGCCACTGCGCCGCCGGAGCCCGACTTCTGTTCTCATCCTGAAGCAAAGTTCTGAACCTGAAGCACTATTTCTGGGTTAGCAGAGTCTGTAACCTGAAGCGTATGTAACCTGAAGCATATGTAACCCGAGGTACCATTGTATTCAATTCCAAAGAAGAAATTGTTTTATAGACTAATAATTTTACAAAAATTCCATTTTCAGACTGAAATTCAAGAGTTTAGCAGCAACATGGAGCATTAAGGGCAGATCCACAACATATACCTTGGAGGCCATTTCCATTCTTTGTCACTCCCTGTGTTGACAGAGAAATCGAGGCACTCCTAGTCACATGAGCTTTGGATGAGTCAAAACCAAGCCGTGTGTGGGAATGGGGCTCAGCACCCTAATTAATGATGCCACCTATTAATGAGCAGGAGTAGTTAAGGTGAAATCGTGCTGTGGGCGGCAGCAGAACTGCTAGGTTGGGTTGAGTGAGCCAGGCCACACATGAATCACAGCAACCTTTCCCAACCTGGTGCCCCTCCAAGTTTGCTGGAATACAACTCCCACCAGCATCAGACAGAGCCATAGTCCAAAATATATGGAGGACACCTGGCTAGGATTGTCATCACAGGGATGATTCATTCATCCATCCATGGTCAGAGGCAACTTAGGGGAAAAACAAATTGACCTCACAGACCTGATTAGCGCTGCACCACCTTCGGAAAAGGGGCATGGGTGGCGCTGTGGGTTAAACCATAGAGCCTAGGACTTGCCGATCAGAAGGTTGGCAGTTCGGATCCCCGCGATGGGGTGAGCTCCCGTTGCTCGGTCCCTGCTCCTGCCAACCTAGCAGTTCGAAAGCACGTCAAAGTGCAAGTAGATAAATAGGTACCACTCTGGCGGGAAGGTAAACGGCGTTTCCGTGCGCTGCTCTGGTTCGCCAGAAGCGGCTTAGTCCTGCTGGCCACATGGCCCAGAAGCTGTACGCCAGCTCCCTCTGCCAATAAAGCGAGATGAGCGCCGCAACCCCAGAGTCGGTCACGACTGGACCTAATGGTCAGGGGTCCCTTTACCCTTTACCTTTATGGCGATGCATGTCTGAATGGTTCCACAGTTGTGGAAAACAAGTACAGTCGTACCTTGGAAGTCGAATCCATTCCAGAAGTCCGTTCAACTTCCAAAACGTTCGGAAACCAAAGCGCGGTTTCTGATTGGCTGCAGGAAGCTCCTGCAGCCAATCGGAAGCCCCATCAGATGTTTGGCTTTCAAAAATCATTCACAAAGCGGAACAGTCACTTCCAGGTTTTGATCGTTCGGAGCTGATTTGTTTGGGATCCAAGACGTTCAAGATCCAAGGTACGACTGGACGGGCAACTCCCCATTTAGGCACGGGTTGTGATCTGAGGCACCGCATGTTCATGTGGAATTGTGTATATTGAGAACACCATTCAAATAACCAAAAAGCCACCAAACTCCACCACAGTTGCTCCTTCTCATCCTCCTTGCTCAAATTCCCAACTCTTCACTGGTCTCAAAGGTTGGTGCAAAGACTCCTGGGGCTGCACTTGCAAAGGGTTGTGGGATTGCTAGACACTATTTTCGCACCATTTTTGCGTTCTTTTAGGGCTGTTTCCCCCCTTTCATGCCACTTCCAGGTTTGCAGCATGCCTCCAACGGATGGAAATGGGGATTTGCCTGTATCCCAAGGAGTCGTCTAGGCTACCTTGACAGACAGGCTTTACCTCCAACTTCAGAAACAGAGCAGGAACTCGTCTGCTACATCACCCTCCATAGCCACCAGGTGGCGCCACTGCTCCCCCCTCTGACTGCATGGCTCTTTCTCGTGTTTTCCAAATTGCTTAAAATCTGGGTATAGAGAGAGAAAAATGTCTCCCATTCCTGGCAAATGAACCCAGAGCAGGGACTTTTGGGGTATGCTCAGTTTGCCGAGCATACAGTAGCCCGAGAAAGCCCATGTACTGAGGCCAAGTTATCTTTCCACAACGGCCAACATTGATGCCGAAATCCAGCATCGCCAGAGCTCTGTGAGTGTGGCTTTCTCCCGACTGAAGTGCAGAGTACTTGAGGACCGGGAAATTCACAGGGAAACCAAAATGCTCATTTTCAAAGCTATTGTACTACCAACCTTACTACCATACATGCTTGTGGAACATGGACCACTTATAAACACCATCTCCAATTCCTGGAAAGATTCCATCAACGGCGTCTCTGAAAATTTTTACACATCATTTTAGGCGCCACTACCGAGAAGGCCCTCTGCCTGGTTCCCTGTAACCTCACTTCTCGCAGGGAACCACCAGAAGGCCCTCGGAGCTGGACCTCAGTGTCCGGGCTGGATGATGAGGTTGGAGACACTCCTTCAGGTATACAGGACCGAGGCCGTTTAGGGCTTTAAAGGTCAGCACCAACACTTTGAATTGCTTGAAAACATACTGGTAGCCAATGAAGATCTTTCAGGACTGGTGTTATATGGTCTTGGCGGCCGCTCCCAGTCACCAGTCTAGCTGCCGCATTCTGGATTAGTTGCAGTTTCCTTCAAAGGTAGCCCCACATAGAGAGCATTGCAGTAGTCCAAGCAGGAGATAACTAGAACATACAACAACAACAACAACAACAACAACAACAACAACAGTGTGTGTGGCTTACCAAGGCCCCCACAGCCCAATCTAGGGGTCTGATTTGCCCTCTTGTATTGCTGCCTGCCTGAGACTGCAGTGGGGTGGGATGGGGGGTGGGAACAGGAAACAAAACCCCACAAGGCCACAACATGAGGCAGATATAGGGCATTGTATCTGGCAGCTCGCAAGCTGCTTCTTCGGGAAACTTGTGACAAACCGTGGTTTGGAAAGCAGGGGAGGGAGGAAGGCACAAGAGAGGCATGAGTCTGGTTTATTATTCTATACAGGAGGTCTTGAATGAGGAAAAGTTTGGGCTGGGCCAGTTGCTGGAAACCACCGGAGGGCTGAGGGCTCTTGCGTTCAGTTCCTGCTTGCGGGTTTCCCATTAAGGGCCCATAGCTGGCTTGTGAGAAGAGGACGCTGAACTAGATGGGGGGTGAGGGAGGAATTAATATCCTGTTAACATTAAGAAAGAAAATCACAGATCAATACCTGAAAAGCCATGTCCTTCCCAACAGGACTTGCTGGGTGTTAAGATCAGCAGAGGGGTACCGACGAAAGAAGAATGGCAGACAAAATTAATGGACTATGCAGAATAGGATAAAACGACAGGAAGGATTCGAAACCTGCGGGACCAGAGATTCACAGACGATTGGAAGAAATATACGAACGATTTGAAGAGCAACTGTAATCAACAAATTACGCTAGTAGGACTGTAAGAAGTTTTGTAAGGAGAAATATATGAAATATTGCAAAGAAGAGAAAGAAGAGAGACATTAGTTATGGTATTTAAATGTAATAGTGAAAGTAAGAAATGTAAATTAAGTGAAAAGATTGGAAAATGTTCAGATGTGATTGATGGAAGTCAAAAAGATTGTATAAGATATAAAAGTATGTTTAATAATTGTTGAAAATGATAAGTTAAAACACACACACACACACACACACACACACATATATATCAGCAGAGGGGGCCCTTTTGGTTGTTTCAGCTCCCTCAGAAGTTCAGGGTTTGGGAATGTGGCCTGGGAGAGGGACTTCTTTGTGTTGGCCCCTAAACTGCAGAACTCCCTCCCCACAGAGGTATGCCTGGCACCTCATAGAATCATAGAATAGAATCATAGAATCCTAGAGTTGGAAGAGACCACAAGGGCCATCGAGTCCAACCCCCTGCCAAGCAGGAAACACCATCAGAGCACTCCTGACATATGGCTGTCAAGCCTCTGCTTAAAGACCTCCAAAGAAGGAGACTCCACCACATTCCTTGGCAGCAAATTCCACTGTCGAACAGCTCTTACTGTCAGGAAGTTCTTCCTAATGTTTAGGTGGAATCTTCTTTCTTGTAGTTTGGATCCATTGCTCCGTGTCCGCCTCTCTGGAGCAGCAGAAAACAACCTTTCTCCCTCCTCTATGTGACATCCTTTTATATATTTGAACATGGCTATCATATCACCCCTTAACCTCCTCTTCTCCAGGCTAAACATGCCCAGCTCCCTTAGCCGTTCCTCATAAGGCATCGTTTCCAGGCCTTTGACCATTTTGGTTGCCCTCCTCTGGACACCTTCCAGTTTGTCAGTGTCCTTCTTGAACTGTGGTGCCCAGAACTGGACACAGTACTCCAGGTGAGTACTCCCCTCACAGCCTCCATCAAATGCTGAAGATTCCCCTCTTTGACACCTGAGAGCACCTGTGTTTCCAGGGACCACCCTATTCCTGTCACTGCAATCTGTTTTAACTGTATTTCGTTTTGAAGGTTTAAATTGCTGCCACCTGCGTTGGGACGTGCTGACAAAGGGCAGGGAATATATATATTGATAATAATAGGGAAAATTCTACTATCCAGATCAAGGGAAGCCATAGTAGCACTTTATTCTTCTGTCTTGGTGATATACCACCTGGAGTCCTGTGTCCAGTTTGTTGTTTAGTTGTTTAGTCGTGTCCGACTCTTCGTGGCCCCCTGGACCAGAGCACGCCAGGCACTCCTGTCTTCCGCTGCCTCCCGCTGTTTGGTCAAACTCATGCTGGTAGCTTCAAGAACACTGTCCCACCATCTCGTCCTCCATTGTCCCCTTCTTCTTGTGCCCTCCATCTTTCCCAACATCAGGGTCTTTTCCAGAGAGTCTTCTCTTCTCATGAGGTGGCCAAAGTCTTGGAGCCTCAGCTTCACGATCTGTCCTTCCACTGAGCACTCAGGGCTGATTTCCTTCAGAATGGATGGGTTTAATCTTCTTGCAGTCCATGGGAGTCTCAAGAGTCTCCTCCAGCACCAGAATTCAAAAGCATCCATTCTTTGGTGATCAGCCTTCTTTATGGTCCAGCTCTCACTTCACGGATCACTACCTTGCTGTGGCGAAGGGGCTTGAATAACTCAGAGAAGCTATGAGCTATGCCGTGCAGGGCCACCCAAGATGGACAGGTCATAGTGGAGAGTTTTGACCAAACGTGATCCACCTGGAGCAGGAAGCCACTCCAGTATCCCTGCCAAGAAAACCCTGTGGACAAAGACAGCCCTAGGATAAGGTAAAGGTAAAGGGACCCCTGACCATTAGGTCCAGTCGTGGCCGACTCTGGGGTTGCGGCGCTCATCTCACTTTACTGGCCGAGGGAGCCGGCATACAGCTTCCGGGTCATGTGGCCAGCATGACTAAGCTGCTTCTGGCGAACCAGAGCAGTGCACGGAAACACTGTTTACCTTCCCGTCAGAGCGGTACCTATTGATCTACTTGCACTTTGACATGCTTTTGAACTGCTAGGTTGGCAGGAGCAGGGACCGAGCAACGGGAGCTCACCCCATCATGGGGATTCGAACTGCCGACCTTCTGATCGGCAAGTCCTAGGCTCTGTGGTTTAACCCACAGCGCCACCCGTGTCCCTTCAACCCTAGGATAGCCATCTTCAAATATCAAATTGCAAGAAAGGAGATTCAGACTAAACATTAGGAGGAACTTCTCTGATGTTAAGAGTTGTTTGATAGTGGAGCGGACTCCCTGGAAAGGTGGCAAATTCTCCTCTATTGGAGTTTTCGAAACAAGGGTTGGTTGGGTGGCTGTCTGTAGGGGGTCGTACGAGATGACATTTGACGGCACCTTCCAACTTCACAGTTCTGTGACAGCAACAGCGACACTCATGTGAAAATGTATTGCAATATTCATCTTGCTCCTGCTGTGCTCATCTAAGCCAGCGGGTTTCATGCAACAAGTTGCTTGTGTGTGTTTGCAGCGATGCAGCGATGTCCCAATGAGGCAGAAAGTTATGAAACAGTTACACAATCAGCCGGTGCGGTCTCTGCGTTGGTCTTTCTGCTTTTCGTTCTGGGAGCAAATCTGTCTTATTGTCGCCACCGAGCCCAGAAGTGGTCACAGCAGAACTTTTGCAGCTGAGACCCGGGGAATCCGATCTGAGCCACACCCTTCCCATCGCAGCAGCTTCTGCCTGTTGCCTAAACGGCTCTGGAGGAGGGTTGAGAGAGGCGAGGTATCTGTGGTTGCAACAGCCCTCGAGGAGGAGCAGGCGAGGCTGTTCATACCTGCCTCGGCACCGGCACCGCACAAACCCCGTGCAATCGGCGCCTCGTCTCGCCTCTTCCCAAATGGCTGCTTACAAGGTCCAGGTGGCCACCGGAGACATCTTGCTGGCTGGCACCTACAGCAGCATATCCATCACCCTGGTGGGGGCTCGTGGGGAGAGCTCCAAGCATTGCCTGGACCACCAGGGCAGAGATTTTGTCCGTGGGGCTGTGAGTACCAAGAACGGAGGGGATCAGGGCTGGGGGGGGGGTTAAGGTGGCAAACCGGGCGTCTTCTCAGGGCTGGGGGCATCTCAGGTGAACGCTCCTCACTGCTCATGGGGCGGGGTAAATGGGCAAGTGGTTGCTTTTTTATAATAATTTTTATTAGTTTTAACATATAAATTATGATACATACCACAAAACCTCACCACTTATACAATCTTTTTTTTTTTTTTTTGGACTTTTTTTCTGATGATCCACCGTTTTAACCACTTCATATGCATTTCTTAAATTCATATTGCCTCTAATTATCTTAACTAACCATCCTCTCCTTTATCCATTTTTCCAATAATTCTCCTCACAAAACTTCTTGCAAACCTACAAACGTAGTCTGATAATCACAAATACTTGTCCAATAATCTGTAAATTTACACCAGTCTTCTGTGAATTTCTGGTCCCGCCGGCTTTGAATCCTTCCTGTTAGTTTATCTAATTCTGCATAGTCCACTAATTTCATCCTCCGTTCTTCTTTCGTCGGTAATTCTTCTTGCTTCCGTTTTTGTGCCGATAATATTCTTGCTGCTGTTGCTGCATATAAAAACAACTTACATTCCTTTCTATTAGGAAGAACTTCCTGACAGTAAGAGCTGTTTGACAGTGGAATTTGCTGCCAAGGAGTGTGGTGGAGTCTCCTTCTTTGGAGGTCTTTAAGCAGAGGCTTGACAACCATATGTCAGGAGTGCTCTGATGGTGTTTCCTGCTTGGCAGGGGGTTGGACTCGATGGCCCTTGTGGTCTATTCCAACTCTATGATTCTATGATTCTATGATTCTATTAATATCACTTCCGACTATGCCCAGTAAAAATGCTTCTGGTTTCTTTATAAATGTATATTTCAACACTTTTTTCATCTCGTTATATATCATCTCCCAGAAGTTTTTCACCTTTTTACATTTGTGCAAGTGGCTGCTTCTCGTTTGGGGGTGACAAACGCTGTCGCTTCTAGGGAGGCGGTTGGAGGAAAGAAACTGAAAACGCCATGCTTGGGGGAGACTTGGCCAAAGTGTTATTTGGTGGAGGGCTCTCCCTGGCCCCAGTTGGCGTCCGTCTCGAAGGAGTGTGATGTCAAACTGTTGGGGAGTCGTGGCGCCTGCTGCAGCTGCCGTGACCGATAAGGGAGAGACAGCGGACGGAGCATGCCGTTTATTCTCTCACCGCTGCTCCCGGAGGTCCTTCCTCTCCCAGTCACCGCTGTGGGTGCTCAACCTGGCTGGTTGTCTCCTGTCGGTTGACTGCAGGGGATGCCCACACGGTGGGGGCTGATGTGGCCAGGCGTCAGGGCCCGTTTGCAGGCGTCTTTGTAACATGGAGTTGGTCTGCCAATGGGCCTGGCGCCTGAAGCCAGTTCCCTGCAGGCTCACCAGCACCAGTAAACTTAGCAAGCAGTGGAAGTCTCTCTCTCCCTCCCTCCCTCTCCCTCCCTCTCTCCCCCTCCCTCCCTCTTCTTCCTCTCTCCCCTCCTTCCTTCCTCCCCCCCTCTCTCCCTCCCTCCCACTCTCTCCCTCCCTCCCTCCCACTCCCTCCCTCCCTCCCTCTCTCTCTCCCTCCCTCCCTCTCCCTCCCTCTCTCCCCTCCCTCCCTCTTCTTCCTCTCTCCCCTTCTTCCTTCCTCCCCCCCTCCCTCCCACTCTCTCTCTCCCTCCCTCCCACTCCCTCCCTCCCTCCCTCTCTCTCTCCCTCCCTCCCTCCCTCCCTCTCCTTCCCTCTCTCCCCCTCCCTCCCTCTTCCTCCTCTCTCCCCTCCTTCCTTCCTCCCCCCTCTCTCTCCCTCCCTCCCACTCCCTCCCTCTCTCTCTCCCTCCCTCCCTCTCTCCCCTCCCTCCCTCTTCTTCCTCTCTCCCCTCCTTCCTTCCTCCCCCCTCTCCCTCCCTCCCTCCCTCCCTCCCTCCCTCTCACTCTCTCCCTCCCTCTCTCCCCCTCCCTTCCTACCTCCCTCCATTTCTTCCTCCCTCTACCTCTCTCCCCTCCCTCCCTCTTCTCCCTCTCTCCCCTCCTTCCTTCCTCCCTCCCTCTCTCTTTCTCTCTCACTCACTTTTTGCTAGGATCAACTGCCAAGCAGCACTGGCCAAGCCTCAAACCACCCAAACATCTTTAATTTCCCCATAATGTTCCTGCCTCCGCCTTCATTGGCTCCCAGTATGTTTCCAAGCTCAATTCAAAGTGTTGGTGCTGAACTTGAAAGTCCTAAACAGCTCAGTATACCTGAAGGAGCGTCTCCACCCCCATCGTTCTGCCAGGACACTGAGGTCCAGCTCCGAGGGCCTTCTGGCGGTTCCCTCATTGCGAGAAGTGAGATTACAGGGAACCAAGCAGAGGGCCTCCTCGGTGGTGGCACCCTCCCTGTGGAACGCCCCTCCCCATCAGATGTCAAGGAAATAAACAACCATCTGACGTTTAGAAGACATCTGAAGGCAGCCCTGTTTAGGGAAGTTTTTAATGCCTGATGCTTTATTGTATTGTTAATCTTTTGTTGAAAGCCACCCGAGTGGCTGGGGGAACCCAGCCGGACGGGCAGGATGTAAATAATAAAATTATTATTATTATTAATTATTACTACTATAACTATTTCAGGACTGCCAGGCATTTTGGGGGAATGAAAATGGCCACTGGCCACAGCCTGAGTCAGCTTCTTTGTTTCATAGCAGGATTGCCATTCTAGTACAGTGGTGCCTCGCAAGACGAAAAGAATCTGTTCCGCGAGTCTCTTCGTCTTGCGGTTTTTTCGTCTTGCGAAGCAAGCCCATTAGCGGATTAGCGCTATGAGCGCTATTAGCAGTTTAAGGGCTATTAGTGGCTATTAAAGGCTTAAGGGATTAGCGGATTAGCTGCTAAAAGGCTATTAGCAGCTTAGTGCCTTAGAAAAAGGGGTTGGGGAGCGGAAAAAAACCTCAAGAATCGCAAGACATTTTTGTCTTGCGAAGCAAGCCCATAGAGAAATTCGTCCTGCGAAGCACCTCCAAAACGGAAAACCCTTTCGTCTTGCGGGTTTTCCGTCTTGCGAGGCATTCGTCTTGCGGGGCACCACTGTACTGTAATAATTTTAAACGAGAAAAGGACCAGTGTTGGGCCTAATGGACCTTCCTGGGTCTCATAGACGCCCAGCATTGCACAGACTGTTCCCGCTGCCGATACCACACCTGCCCTGGCAAGTTAACTTCTAGATTTGGCAGTTAACATTATTGGCTGAAGCTGTGTCTGCAAGACTTAACAGCGTCCCTTTTGATGCAAGAATGTAAAAGCCCGGGGCACAACAAAATAACACCGTCAGAAGAGCCCAGATGTTGTATCTCAGGAGCCTAATCCAGACTCCTGTTCTCACAGTGGCCAACAAGATGCCCCCAAGGGAAGCCGCAAACGGGCCCTGAGTGCGAGAACACTCTGCCTTATAATTATAATAATAATTTTTATGCCTTACCCTCCTTTGCAATGAAGTCTTTGCCACAACGCCCACACACCCGGCCCTCCTTGACCTTCTGCCACTGAGCCTAAAACGCCACACACTTCTCAAGTATTAAATCCATCTTTCTCCCTGATTCCCTCGCTGTCTCCCCCTCCTCTGCCGCCTCACTGGTATTAAATGTGAGATTGTAAGCTCTGAGGGAGCAGGGACCGCACTGCTTGCTCCTTGTAAAGAGCCAGGCACATTGACCTTGTGGGACATCTCCGAGCTCAGGAGTAAACCCTACACTAATAATAATAATAATAATAATAATAATAATAATAATAATAATAATTTATTATTTGTACCCCGTCCATCTGGCTGGGCCTCCCCAGCCACTCTGGGCGGCTTCCAACAAAGATTCAAAATACATTAAAATGTCACACATTAAAAACTTCCCTGAACAGGGCTGCCTTCAGATGTTTTCTAAATGTCAGGTTGTTGTTTTTCTCTTTGACATCAGGTGGGAGGGCGTTCCACAGGGCGGGCGCCACTACCAAGAAGGCCCTCTGCCTGGTTCCCTGTAGCTTTGCTTCTCGCAATGACGGAACTGCCAGAAGGCCCTCGGCGCTGGACCTCAGTGTCCGGGCAGAACGATGGGGGTGGAGATGCTCCTTCAGGTCTACTGGGCTGAGGCCGTTTAGGGCTTTAAAAGTCAACACCAACACTTTGAATTGTGCTTGGAAACGTACTGGGAGCCAATGTAGGTATTTCAAGACTGGTGTTATGTGGTCTCGGTGGCCACTCCCAGTCACCAGTCTAGCTGCCACATTCTGGATTAATTGTAGTTTCCGGGTCACCTTCAAAGGTAGCCCCACATAGAGCGCATTGCAGTATTCCAAGCAGGAGATAACCAGAGCATGCGCCACTCTGGCGAGACTGTCTGTGGGCAGGTAGGGTCTCATCCTGTGTATCAGATGGAGCTGGCAGACAGCTGCCCTGGACACAGAACTGACCTGTGCCTCCATGGACAGAATGACTCCCAGGCTGCGCACCTGGTCCTTCAGGGGCACAGTTGCCCCATTCAGGACCAGGGAGTCCTCCACACCTGCCTGCTTCCTGTCCCCCCAAAACAGTATTTCTGTCTTGTCAGGATTCAGCCTCAATCCATTAGCTGCCATCCATCCTCCAACTGCCTCTAGACACTCACACAGGACCTTCACCGCCTTCACTGGTTCTGATTTGAAAGAGAGGTAGAGCTATCCAACTCTCTCTCTCCAGAACCCCTAAAGATTTTCCTTGGGTGGTTATTAGACTGGGAGAGGGTTCTGCAGAAACGGCTAGTATTTTGTGACCTCTAGGCCACCAACGGGTAACTCAGCTTATGCATGCGTGGGCCGTAAGAAAATAAGAAGAGCCTGTTAGATCAGGCCAAGGTTCATCTCGGCCGGCATCCAACCAGCAAGCAGGATCCGAGCTTGAGAGCAAAACTCTCCCCGCTTGTGGTTTCTGGCAACTGGTCTTTCGAAACATCACTGCCTCCGGCATTGGCAGCGGAGCACAGCCATCGTGGCCAGTAGCCATCGGCAGCTCTCTCCTCCTCCATGAATCCTCTTTTCAAGCTGTCTAGGCTGGTGGCAGGGAGTTCCACAGTTGACGTGGGCGGAGGAGGACTTCATCTGTCCCAAATATTCCGACTATAAATTCAGTGGCCTCGTTTGCAAAGGCTGGCCTACATAGCGTAAGGAAGAGTTGTTGACCAACTTCTCGTCCTCACATTGGTTTTCCAAACAGATGCTGTTTGCTCTAATTTACGGTTAAGGGTATTTACCACAAGGCCGGGAGGAGGAGGAGGAGGGGACACAGAAGATCCCAGGAAGAGATAAATTAGCTGGCTTGCAGATGTACACAGGATCGGTCCAAGACATTTTGGCACCCGAGGAGAACCAGGGAACAGTGTCCCCCGCCAACTGAGTGGGATGGTGGTGATGGTGTGGAAGGAATTCTGCTTCCACTGAAAAATTAAGTACAAAACCAGGTTTCTAAACACACTACTCCAGGGGTCAGCAAACCTTTTCAGCAGAGGGCCGGTCCACTGTCCCTCAGACCTTGGGGGGGGGGCGGACTGTATTTTTTTTTGGGGGGGGATGAAGGAATTCCTATGCCCCACAAATAACCCAGAGATGCATTTTAAATAAAAGCACACATTCTACTCAGGTAAAAACACTAGGCTGGCCCCACAAATAACCCAGAGATGCATTTTAAAGGCATTCTACTTATGTAAAAGGGACGCGGGTGGCGCTGTGGGTAAAACCTCAGTGCCTAGGACTTGCCGATCGCATGGTCGGCGGTTCGAATCCCCGCGGCGGGGTGAGCTCCCGTCTTTCGGTCCCAGCTCCTGCCCACCTAGCAGTTCGAAAGCACCCCTAAGTGCAAGTAGATAAATAGGTACCGCTTTATAGCGGGAAGGTAAACGGCGTTTCCGTGTGCTGCGCTGGTGCTGGCTTGCCAGAGCAGCTTCGTCACACTGGCCACGTGACCCGGAAGTGTCTCCGGACAGCGCTGGCCCCCAGCCTCTTAAGTGAGATGGGCGCACAACCCTAGAGTCGGACACGACTGGCCCGTACGGGCAGGGATACCTTTACCTTTACCTTTTACTTATGTAAAAACACACTGATTCTGGGACCGTCCACAGGCTGGATTTAGAAGGCGATTGGGCCGGATCTGGCCCCCGGGCCTTCGTTTGCCTACCCATGCACTACTCTGTAGCCCCCACACAATGAAATGTGGCGTTTTGGGCCCTTAGTGGCCCACCAAGTTTATTTGTTTAACTTGTATACTTCACCACAGTTTAAGGGGGATGTTGACAACTTGGGACAGATCAAGGTAATCAAGGGCCTAGGAACCAAGCAGGAAAGGATTCGCTCATTCATTCGATTTAGCCAAATTCCTGCTTTCCAAAACCAGTACAGTGGTACCTCGGTTTTTGAGCACCTTGGAAGATGAACGTTTCTGTTTTCGAACGCCGAAAACCCGGAAGTAATTGCTTCCGTTTTTGAACGTACCCCAGCAGTCAAACGGTGTGTTGTTTTCGATTTTTCCAATTGAACGTGCAGGCTGCCCTTTGCGCCTCGGTTTTCGAACGTTTTGGAAGTCAAACGGTCTTCCGGAATGGACTGCGTTCGAGAACCGAGGTACCACTGTAGCTGAGAGACCTTAAGAAAAGCTACCTTTAGCTCCCTCTCCTCTCTCCTGTAATCTGAGCTCTGCCTGAGTGGTGGCTGGAAGTTTTTGGCTGGGTGAAGGGGTGGTGGGAGAGGAATCTCTGTACAGTGGTGCCCCGCAAGACGAATGCCTCGCAAGACGGAAAACCCGCTAGACGAAAGGGTTTTCCGTTTTGGAGGTGCTTCGCAGGACGAATTTGCTATGGGCTTGCTTGGCAAGACGAAAATGTCTTGCGATTCCTGGGGGTTTTTTCCCCCTCCCCGCCCCCTTTTTCTAAGGCACTAAGCTGCTAATAGCCTTTTAGCAGCTAATCCGCTAATCCCTTAAGCCTTTAATAGCCGCTAAACCGCTAATAGCGCTAATCCGCTAATGGGCTTGCTTCACAAGACAAAAAAACCACTAGACGAAGAGACTCACGGAACGGATTCTTTTCGTCTTGCGAGGCACCACTGTATTTTCCTTCTTCTTCTTTTGCAATCTAGTGCACTGCTCTTTCAAAGCTTCCCTTCCAGACCAGGTACTCCTTTGTGTCTTCAGGTGGACGACTACGAGGTTCCGTTCGAACAGGACTTGGGCCCCATCCATCTGATCCGCCTACACAAAGAACCCTACTTATTCTTCCCGACGGACAACTGGTTCTGCAGTTTCGTCAGGGTGACGACCCCAAAGGGGGAGACGTACAACTTCCCTTCCTACCAGTGGCTGGAGGGCTCCTGCACCTTGACCCTGAGGGAGGGGGCAGGTACTGTTCCCCTCTTCCCCTTCCCAGGGATTGGGGGCTGGGTGTTCACCAAACCAAGCAGGCCCAAAGCTTTGTGTGTTTTCATGCTGCAGAAGCTGTGCCTGTTGCTTTTGTCTGCGCTGGTTTGGTAATGGTACCCAGAACTATCAAGGGACCCCTGACCATTAGGTCCAGTCAGTGGCGTAGTGTGGGGGGTGCAGGGGGGGCCGGCCGCACCAGGTGCAACATCTGGGGGGGGGCGCTTGCACTCGCAGCTCTCTGCCCCTACCTGGCTCACTCACTCTCTCTCACTGCAGTGCTGGCTGTGCGAATCCGATCCGAGCCGCCGGGTCGCCGCCCACTGTGGAGGGGAGGGTGCCAGGCGTGCGGTGCGGTGCGGAGAGAGAGCAAGGGACTATCTGGGGGAGGGACAGTGCAGCGGGGGGGGGGGCGCAAATTACTTGCCTTGCCCCGGGTGCTGACAACCCACACTACGCCACTGGGTCCAGTCGAGGCCAACTCTGGGGTTGCAGCACTCAACTCGCTTTATTGGCCAAGGGAGCCGGCGTACAGCTTCCGGGTCATGTGGACAGCATGACTAAGACACTTCTGGCGAACCAGAGCAGCGCACGGAAACGCCGTTTACCTTCCCGCCGGATTGGTACCTATTTATCTACTTGCACTTTGAGGTGCTTTTGAACTGCTAGGTTGGCAGGAGCAGGGACCGAGCAACGGGACCTCACTCCATCGCAGGGATTCGAACCGCCGACCTTCTGATCGGCAAGTCCTAGGCTCTGTGGTTTAACCCACAGCGCCACCCGCGTCCCAACCAGAACTATAGCTAGGAGGCAAATTAGGGGCTCGATCCGGGATGGGAGACTATGTCAATTTTGCTCGGTTACTCATTTTTCCAGGCTTAAGCTCAGCCCCTCCACATTTCCACACCAGTTTGCAAGTTCGATCAAAAACGCAAGACCTCATGAAAGCTCACGTTAATGTGAAATACTCTCTCTTTGCATATGGTTTGGCCTCGTACAGACATTTCCACAACACTGTTTTCTCTGACATGTGCATTTTCGGACACATTGCTTAACTGCATTGCAGAAGCTCAGAGAAGTGCAAATTTCGAAGGGCAGCTGCACATCAGTTTGTACTTAGGAAAGGGCAAATCACACACACAAAAAATTGCTTTTATGTGCGACTGGGAATGGCTCAAGACATCTTGCTCTCTCTCGCTTTCTCTTGCGCACAAACACACATTCATAGAATTGTCATGGATTCATCCATGGAAACTGTGTAATTGGAATGGTTATCTCTGGGCATGTAGTGAGGGCACATCATTCAGGAGTAACTACAGCATGTAGGGAGGCGGGTGGCGCTGTGGGTTAAACCACAGAGCCTAGGACTTGCCGATCAGAAGGTCGGCGGTTCGAATCCCTGTGACGGGGTGAGCTGCTGTTGCTCGGTCCCTGCTCCTGCCAACCTAGCAGTTCAAAAGCACATCAAAGTGCAAGTAGATAAATAGGTACCGCTCCAGCGGGAAGGTAAACGGCATTTCCATGCGCTGCTCTGGTTCGCCAGAAGCGGCTTAGTCATGCTGGCCACATGACCCGGAAGCTGTACGCCGGCTCCATCGGCCAGTAAAGCAAGATGAGTGCCACAACCCCAGAGTTGTCCGCAACTGGACCTAACAGTCAGGGGTCTCTTTACCTTTACATTTACAGCATGTTAGCGGCAGGGCTTTGCTAGCAAAGAGTATGGCCCATAGGCAAGCTTCCCTCCACCTTCTCATATGGCTCATTAGATTAATTACCATTTACCTGGTCTCCTTTTCTCCCTCTCCCTATCTCCGTCCCTCCAGCCAAAACGGTTTCCGATGACAAAGGAAACCCCCAACTTGTGGAGCATCGCAAGGAAGAGATAAAGAAACGGCAGGAATCCTATGGGTCAGTAAATCACATGCCTTTATGCTGAGGTGGGGGCAGGGAACCTCTGGCCCTCCGGAAATGCATGCGGCCCTCCAATGCCTCTCTTTATGGCTCCTAGAGCTCTCTCCACAAGCCACGACCTCTCTCCTATGTTGCATCCCTTACTGGCCCTGGAGTTCACCTTCCTTGAGAGCTTTTCCCTGGCAGGATTTATTGAGTCCATGATTGTTGTTTTTTAATCTACTGGATTCTCCACAGAAATGGTAATTGCTCCATAAATAAGATGGGGTGGCATTTTGAGGCAGACGGTGTCGCGTGAGCGCCACGGAAAGCTTGCACACATGAACAGGACCAAGTCCACATTGAACTGCCACACAGACTTGGAATCGTAGCATTAGCTCAGCAGGGCTAAAAGGCCATCGCAATATCCTGTGGCAATGAGTTCCACAGCTGACTTCTGAGCTGCTCAAAGATGGACTGTTTCTTTGTTTTCTGCAGCTGGAAGGAGTACGCCCCAGGTTGGCCGAGGTGCGTCGACGCGAAAAGCACAGATGATCTGGATTCCAATTCGAAGTACTTGTTCACCAAGTCCTCTGTCTTTGCCATGCGCACCGTCAAATCGTGAGTTGCTTTGGCCGTGGGGCTTGCTTAGATCGGGATCAGGGGGTGGGATCCACAGCTCAGTTTTATCATAATTTGGGAGAGAGAGAGAGGGGGGGGCGTGATTTCACTCTCAAATTTGTCAGAAGCCGGAAATTAAATTAAGATGGTGGACCGAAACATCACTTTTGTGTGGCATCATCCATTTTTTCGGCATAGGTTCAGACGCCTCTCGAGATATTGTCTCTAAACTCAGCACGATAATTTCCAAAGTACGGTGCTGATCCTTGTCGGTGTTTTTGATGCTGGTGGCCATTTTGATTCAAGATGGCGGACAGAACCTTGGCTTTGGCATGGCATCCCCCGCTTTTTGCCTTGGTTCAGCGGCCTATCGAGATATACCCACCAAACGCGGCATGAGGGTTCTCAGGGCAGTCGTGGACATTTAGCCGCCGCGCGTCCTTTGGCGGAATAAACCGTGACGTTGACCTAACTTCACCCGATTTGAGGCGCGAGTGGTCCAAATTCACAAATTACGCTACCCATTTAAAAATACCGATATTCCTTGTTTTCTAAAGATCAGGTGCTCCCCACTAGTTAAAAAAAAAAAGTAAGGAAAAAATGGGGACCAGAAACATGAAACCGATTTGTAGAACAGGCGCTGTGGTATCTTGGTTCTCAAAATTAATCCGTCCCAGAAGTCTATTCCAAAACCAAAGTGTTCCAAAACCGAGGTGCGCTTTCCCATAGAAAGTAATGTAAAACGGATTAATCCGTTCCAGACTTTTAAAAACAACCCCTAAAACAACAATTTAACATGAATTTTATTATCTAACGAGACCACTGATCCATAAAATGAAAGCAATAATCAATGTACTGTACTATAAAATAAATAAGACAGTATTGTAGATGATAAAAATGAAAATTAATTTTTTTTCTTACCTGCACTGATGATAGTCATTGTTTGGATGGGGGGGCTTTTATCCATTTCCGCAGTCACACAATCAATCAATCAGTAGCTGAACTGGGTTCCACACAGTCACAAAAACAAATGAACAGAAAAAGCCTCAAAAACAAAAACGCAAAATAAATAGCAATCACAAAAGCGCCAAACTTAATCCATTCCGTTTGACTTCCGAAATGTTTGAAAACCAAAGCGCAGCTTCTGATTGGTGCAGGCGCCCCGGAAACAATACAGTGGTACCTCAGGTTACATACACTTCAGGTTACATACGCTTCAGATTACAGTCTCTGCTAACCCAGAAATAGTGCTTCAGGTTAAGAACTTTGCTTCAGGATGAGAACAGAAATTGTGCAGCGGCAGCAGGAGGTCCCATTAGCTAAAGTGGTGCTTCAGGTTAAGAACAATTTCAGGTTAAGAACGGACCTCCAGAACGAATTAAGTACTTAACCCGAGGTACCACTGTAGCTGATAACCACATCGGACATTCAACTTCCAAAAAACTTTCGAAAACCGGAACACCTACTTCCAGATTCTCGGTGTTTGGGAACCAAGGCGTTTGAGAACCAAGGCACCACTGTACTGCTGTTTGAGCTCTGGCCCATTGTGTGCTTTGATCATGCCAAGGCCTCTGAGCCTCTGAGCTGGTGTGGAGTTGGCAGCCTCCTTCCTACCGCCTCACCCCATCCCAAGCAAACAGGTGAACCATCCCATTCCCCAGGAGTGCCACATTTCACAATTCCAAAGCACCTCCGCTTTTTTCAACCCACACTGCCCAGGCAGCCCTGCCTGAGAACAGCGATGCCAATCAGCTCCTCTCGTCTAACCTGCCCATCTGGGTCAGAGAGGCTTGGAATCGGATACTCGGCTAGCCGCCTGCAGCTTTTTTCCTCTGTTACGGCAAAATCTGGGTGCGAGGCTGCTCTGCCACCCAGCTCGTCGGACTAAGTCCGCGGCTCCCTGCGGAGGAAAATGAGTTCAGCCGGAGACAGGAGCAAACTGCAGAAGATCCATGTTTATTGCCCAACAGGTTCAAGGCGAGATTGAACAGCGAGAAAGGGGTGACATGAACTTTTGAAACTTCCCTCCATGTCCCAGAATACAGTGCAAAATACATCCCAGTTACATCATGAATACATTAAGAAGAGGTTGGGTCACACAGATTACATCATGAATACATTAAGAAGAGGTTGGGTTACACAGGATTAACATATGGAGGAGGGAGGGGGGAATATGCAGAGCTGGAGATATGCGCAGATAAGCACATCCTGAGTACCTGATGAGAAGACAATGGTCCATGTATGCATAGTCTGCCACCTGGCATTGCCCAGAGGAAAGGCTTGGCAGAGTGATTTGACAGGATTAGGGTCTTGACACCTTGCTTGAGGGATTATGGAGGGCAGGGGAGGTGTCATGGAGTCCTAGAGAAATTGAGCAAATTGGCACGTTGATTTTCTATGAATTTTATAGATTTTAGTCCCTTTTGACATTGACAATTGGAAATAAATGGATATATTGTAGCGAAGAAGGAGGTGAAGAAGACATGCCCCCCCTTCCGTATCACCTCCCACCTTTCAGGAAAGTTTCAGGGTTCACAGTGGCAAAACGCCAAGAGGAATTACTGCCGCTGCGCTCTGACCCTCCTTCACTCTCCCCCGAAATTCCTCATCATTTCCAACACTCTGGGCAGTGAGTTCGAGAAACCGGGCTGCTTTGAGGAGAGAAACACGATGCAGATGGGTAGTTTTAGACGCTACAGACTTAAAGACCTGGTGGTGGTGTAGTGGTTAGAGCGCTGGCCTAGGACCTGGGGAGAGACCAGGGTTCAAGTCCCCACTTGGCTGTGAATAGTAATAATTTATTATTTGTACCCCGCGCATCTGGCTGGGTTTCCCCAGCCACTTTGGGCGGCTTCCAACAAAGATTCAAAATACATTAAAGTGTAACACATTAAAACTTCCCTGAACAGGGCTGCCTTCAGATGTCTTCTAAAAGTCAGATAGTTGTTTCTTTCCGTGACATCTGGTGGGAGGGCGTTCCACAGAGCGGGTGCCACCACTGAGAAGGCCCTCTGCCTGGTTCCCTGTAGCTTTGCTTCTTGCAGCGAGGGAACCACCAGAAGGCCCTCAGAGCTGGACCTCAGTGTCCCGGCAGAACGATGGGAGTGGAGACGCTCCTTCAGGTCTACTGGGCTGAGGCCAAAACCAGTCACTGCCTCTCAGTCTACTGGGTGAAGCCTAACCTACCTCACAGCATTGTTGTGGAGATTAAATGAGGAGTGGCAGAAGAACCATGTATACCGGCTTGAGATGGAGGAAAAGGTGGGGATATAATAATAATAATAATAATAATAATAATAATAATAATAACAACAACAACAACAACAACAACAACAACAACAACAACAATAATATTTATACCCCGCCCATCTGGCTGGGTTTCCCCAGCCACTCTGGGTGGCTTCCAACAGAACACTAAAATACAATAACCTATTAAACATTAAAAGCTTCCCTAAACAGGGCTGCCTTCAGATGTCTTCTAAAAGTCTGGTAGTTGTTGTTCTCCTTGACATCTGAGGGGAGGGTGTTCCACAGGGCGGGTGCCACCACCGAGAAGGCCCTCTGCCTGGTTCCCTGTAACTTGGCTTCTCGCAGGGAGGGAACCGCCAGAAGGCCCTCAGAGCTGGACCTCAGTGTCTGGGCAGAGCGATGGAGGTGGAGATGCTACTAATGCAATAGATAAATAAAGCCTCTAATATAATTGGGTTCATTTTTCTTCACCCCAGAAATAAGGGACGATATGATTTCTGCACTGGTGCATGAAAAAACGATGATGATTTTCAATAGCGAAAAATGCAGGCCTTTGGCTGATTACTGTTCTATAGACTTCTAAATGTGTTTTTGGGAGAAGGGTTGTTCTTTTGCTGCTTCTGGTTTAGCTATTTATTTATTTGTGCTTTTATCTTATATTTTTATCTTGTGAACCACTCCAAGATCTTTTGATAAATCAAATAAATAAATAATTAGGAATAAATAAATTTTATCATTAGATACAGGCAATAAGACACCTTGCTAGCCGAACCCCACATATCAAACTTTCTGATGGTTCACGCTGGCATAGCTGCCCACTGAGAGATGCCTATAAATAAGTCCCTTCCATTTCCACAGACATTTAATTATCCAGCTTTAAGGAAAGCATCACAGATTTTTCTGACCAATCAAATGCATGCCTGCGCCCTCCTGGCTTTGTTCAGTAACGCCACCTGCTGGCGTTTCCTGGGAATTAAATAGGGCACGGCATGCAAGATGTGGTTGACTCATATGGAGAAAAGGTAAAGCGATCCCTGACCATTAGGTCCAGTCACGGACGACTCTGGGGTTGCGGCGCTCATCTCGCTTTATTGGCCGAGGGAGCCGGCATACAGCTTCCGGGTCATGTGGCCAGCATGACTAAGCCGCTTCTGGCGAACCAGAGCAGTGCACGGAAACACTGTTTACCTTCCCGCTGGAGCGGTACCTATTTATCTACTTGCACTGGTGTGCTTTCGAACTGCTAGGTTGGCAGGAGCAGGGACCGAGCAACGGGAGCTCACCCCGTCGCGGGGATTCGAACCGCCGACCCTCTGATCGGCAAGTCCTAGGCTCTGTGGTTTAACCCACAGCGCCACCCGCGTCCCCGTATGGAGAAATTCAGGGTGCGATTGTTAGATTTCGAAGCTATCCCCCTCACTGATTGTGCTCCTCCCCCCCAGGGAACTTGAGATGCGGCTGAAAGGCTTCAACAACCTGGCGGAGTCATGGAAGAACCTGGACGACATTCGCAGAGTCTTCTGGTTCATGAAAACACCTGTCACAGGTGGGTCTCCTCCCTGTCCTGAGCAGGAAAAAGCAGCTGGATCCGACCAAAAGTGGACAATAAATGACGCACTTCTAATGCACCATTCTCCCTGGCCACCACTCCCGCCATTCACTGCCTAAGGATAATTTAACTCGAGGATTTAAATATGCATGGCACTCCTTTTAAATATACAAAGTGTGACCGGAAAGTTCGGTGAATGGTCACAGAAATCAGACAATGATAAATATTCGAACATACAGTGGTACGTTGGTTCTCAAACTTAATGCATTCCGGAAGTCCATTCCAAAACCAAAGCGTTCCAAAACCAAGGCACGCTTTCCCATAGAAAGTAATGCAAAACGGATTAATCCGTTCCAGACTTTTAAAAACAACCCCTAAAACAGCAATTTAACATGAATTTTACTATCTAATGAGACCATTGATACATAAAATGAAAGCAATAATTAATGCACTGTTCTATAAAATAAATAAAACAGTATGGTAGATGATAAAAATTAAAATTTTAAAAAAAATCTTACCTGCACTGATGATAGTCATTGTTTGGATGGGGGGGGCTTTTATCCATTTCTGCAGTCACTCACTCAATCAATCAATCAATCAATCAATCGGTAGCTGAACTGGGATTCACACAGTCACAAAAACAAATTAACTGAAAAAGCCTCAAAACAAAAATCGCAAAATAAAGAGCACTAAATATAAGCTCCCCATGTCACCTTAGAACACTGCGGTCAGAAACAGAAGGCTTGAATGACAATGAGGGGGGGACACAAATTAGCAGGGCAACAGGAAACACAGGGGGATGCAAAACAGAGCATGTTCGGCTTCCAAAATAAGTTCAAAAACTGGAACACCTACTTCCGGTTTTGCAGCATTCGTGTTCCAAGTTGTTTGTGAACTAAGCTGTTCGAAAACTAAGGTACCAGTGTACAAACTTACAGGCCTTCAGAGTAGACCCCTCGGACACAATGCACCGTTGACAACCTTTGTAGAACTGTTGGAAACTTCTGGAGAAGTCCTCTATTCTTACTGCTTTCAGTTCTCTCGTCACAGGAGCTTGGATGTGTGAAATGTTGGGAAATCTGCGCCCTTTCAGCGCAGATTTCAGTTTTGGAAAAAGAAAGAAATCTGGTGGGGCCAGATTGGGAGAATATGGAGGGTGGGACAACTCAGTAACCTCAGTAACGATTTCACACGGAATATGCAATTCTTCCGCCGTCGTTCGGACGCACAAACGCCGATCCCACATCAAGAAGTCACAAACTCTGTCGACATTTGCGGAAACGCTTAAAGCATGTTCGAGTTACAGCTTAATCTCCTCGCACAATTGTGAGCATTTTGTGGGTTTCCGATGCCAATTGTATGTTCAAATATTTCTTGCTCTCCGGTTTCTGTGACCATTCACCGAACTTTCCGGTCACGCATTGTACGTTGTTGTTTAGTTGTGTCCGCCTCTTCGTGACCCCTGGACCAGAGCACGCCAGGCACTTCTGTCTTCCACTGACTCCCGCAGTTTGGTCAGACTCATGCTGGTAGCTTCGAGAACACTGTCCCACCATCTCGTCCTCTGTCGTCCCCTTCTCCTTGTGCCCTCCATCTTTCCCAACATCAGGGTCTTTTCCAGGGAGTCCTCTCTTCTCATGTGGCCAAAGTATTGGAGCCTCAGCTTCAGGATCTGTCCTTCCAGTGAGTACTTAGGGCTGATTTCCTTAAGAATGGATGCGTTTGATCTTCTTGCAGTCCATGGGACTCTCAAGAGTCTCCTCCAGCACCATAATTCAAAAGCATCCATTCTTTGGCGATCAGCCTTCTTTATGGTCCAGCTGTCACTTCCATACATCACTACTGGGAAAACCATAGCTTTTACTATACGGACCTTTGTTGGCAAGGCGATGTCTCTACGTACGTACATTCCTTTAAATAAATAAAAAAGGAACAGAGGCTGAGATTGCATGAAAAGTCCTAGTAGATCAGAGCAAAGGCCTAGGTATGCCCTCATCCTGTACCCGCAGTGGCCTCTCAGAAGTCCCCAGGCAAGTGGCATGAGGTAATACCCTCTCCTGCTGTCGTTTCCCAGAAGCTGTTATGGAAAGGTAGACTGGGTCTAAAGAGGGAGGTTCTATTTAGCCATAATGACTAATATCCATTGGCAGACCCCCTCCTCCCTGAATTGTCTAATCCTTTAAAGTTGTCTAACCGGCTAATAATAATAATAATAATAATAATTTTTATTTATACCCTGCCCTCCCCGGCCAGGGCCGGGCTCAGGGTGGCTAACACAGTAAAATTACAGTAAAAACATAATGGGGGGGGGGACCAATTTAAAATACAGGTTAAAATGCAATTTAAAATGCAGCCTCATTTTAAAAATAGCCCATAGATCAAAACCATAAGGGGAGGGAAACATAAGGGTCAGACTGAGTCCAAACCAAAGGCCAGGCGGAACAGCTCCGTCGTGCAGGCCCTGCGGAAAGATGTCAAGTCCTGCAGGGCCCTGGTCTCTTGGGACAGAGCGTTCCACCAAGTCGGGGCCAGTACTGAAAAGGCCCTGGCCCTACTTGAGACCAATCTAGCCACCTTGTGACTTCCAAAATGTTGTCATTTGTGGACCTTAAGGTCCTCCATGGGGTATACCAGGTAAGATTTTTAAAAATTACGTTAAGCAGTATACAAATTAGATAATCAATACTTTTTACTCTGCCTCAGAGTACGTCACAGAGCACTGGATGGACGATGAATTCTTCGGCTACCAGTATCTGAACGGTGTGAATCCCGTCGTGATCAAGAAATGCCCCGCGATCCCTGATAACTTTCCAGTGACCCCTGAGATGGTGGCTGGAAGCCTGGGGAAATCGACCAGCCTCCAGGAGGAGCTGAAGGTAAACACTCAAGAGACCAACTGCCCCCTGCAAAATGGTGGAGGGAAGTTTGGATCTGGAAGAGCTGCGTTCAAGTCCTGCCTTTTCGCTGTGCGGCCTTGAGCAAGCCTTTTGGTTTTCCCTGGTGTAAGATCGAAATAACAGTGACCTCAGCAAGATTGCTTATTTGGTAGAGAATAATAATAATAATAATAATAATAATAATAATAATTTATTTATTTATACCCCGCCCTTCCCGGTTCAGAAAACCGGGCTCAACAAATTTAAAACACTTAATTGAGGCAACAAAAAACAGCATAAAATGCAGTATAAAACATGAGTAACAATAAATTCAGAATTCAAAAATCAATTTGGGGGAAAATCCACCCAATAAACATTAGATGATCGCCAGGGCTAGCTGGCTAAATTAGTCCTATTTGGGCCAGTGAGGAGACCAGGGGAGAATTAGCTGTGGGATCTCAGAGCAGGTAATTTTCATAAAAAGGGGAGGGAAGGAAGGCTCTTAATCTCTGGGTCACAGGTTCAAGAGCTACGCTGGGTGGAATGTTCCTTCATATGTGGTGGACCTGTAAAAGGGTAAAAGAGTATTGGGATATAATCCATAGTGAACTGAAAAAAATGTTTAAAAGAACAACCAGAGAGTCCTTTTTGTTGGGGATAATTCAGATGGAAATTCCCAGGTGTCGAAAAAGGTTATTTATATGTATGCCACTACTGCGGCCTGTGTTTTGTTAGCCCAAAAATGGAAAAGGAGCAAGATCTCACCTAAAGAAGAATAACAACTTAAGCTGATGAAATATGCGCAGCTTGCAAACTTAACATAAAGAATAAGAGAACAAGAACAACATTGGAAAACATTTATTGAATACATGGGGGGAAATTGTGTACATGTGAAAACGTTGGCAGCATTAAGATAAATTCAACAGTGTAAGTAAGTTTTGATGGATGGAATAATGGAATACTGAGCGGTTTAGTTTTTGTAAAATATGCAGGGATTTATGATATGCAAAATGAACCATGGAAAGAGAAGAAGGGAAGTCATTGATATCTTAAGGATGTTTCCATGAATATTCTAAACTGTAAAACAGAAAAATTAATAAAAATTATATATACTGTATTTTTTCGTGTATAAGACTAGGTTTCCCCCTTAAAATAATGTCAAAAATTAGGGGGCGTCTTATACACAGATACATCTCTCCCCCACATTTTCTTAAATCTGAGTCCCCCAAAATAAGGGGCGTCTTATACATGGGGGTGTCTTATAGATGGAAAAATACGGTATATACCCACGCTGGGCAAAAAGATTTCTGCTTTGCTGGGGGTTGGACTAGATGACCATCAGGGTCCCTTCCAATTCTATGATTCTGCCTACGGTTGCGGGGGGGGGGGGAATGCAACACGAATGTTTTCACTATAACAGCTAGCTGTAGGATTGTGAAATATACTCGGAGTCAAGAGTGGATTTCATGGTCTTTATTCAGCTCATAGTGGTGAGGAGGAATGGAAGTCCCCCCAAAGTATCTGCTTTATATACATTATTTACACAATGGGCTGCACATGATTGGCTAATTCCGGAATTCTCCTGTAGGCCAATCAGGTTGTGGATTCACTTCCACCTGGAGCTGGATTGGGTGGCTCCTGCAGACCAATCATACTGCTGCATTGTTCTAGGACCAATCAGACTGCTGCATTCTGAATCCTATTGTTCTAGGATCAATCAGGCTGCTGCATTTTGGATCCTATTCTAGGATCAATCAGGCTGCTGCATTTTGGATCCTATTGTTCTAGGATCAATCAGACTGCTGCATTTTGGATCCTATTGTTCTAGGACCAATCAGACTGCTGCATTTTGGATCCTATTGTTCTAGGACCAATCAGACTGCTGCATTTTGGATCCTATTGTTCTAGGACCAATCAGACTGCTGCATTCTGAATCCTATTGTTCTAGTACCAATCAGACTGCTGCATTCTGAATCCTATTGTTCTAGTACCAATCAGACTGCTGCATTTTGGATCCTATTGTTCTAGGACCAATCAGACTGCTGCATTTTGGATCCTATTGTTCTAGGACCAATCAGACTGCTGCATTCTGAATCATATTGTTCTAGGACCAATCAGACTGCTGCATTTTGGATCCTATTGTTCTAGGACCAATCAGACTGCTGCATTTTGGATCCTATTGTTCTAGGACCAATCAGACTGCTGCATTCTGAATCCTATTGTTCTAGGACCAATCAGACTGCTGCATTTTGGATCCTATTCAACTCAGTACATAACTGATTGATTCACTGCGTCTCGCTCAACCCGGTCCATCTCTTTCTTCTCCTCTCCCACAGAAAGGAAACATCTTCATCACTGACTACAAGATCCTCGAGGGCATCCCCACCTGCAAACTGAACGGGAAGCAGCAATATCTGGCAGCCCCCCTCTGCCTGCTGCACCTCAACCCCAAAGGCCAGATGATGCCCTTAGCCATTCAGGTAACAGGAGGCTTCTCGCTTGTTGCAACCTGACCCAAAAGCCATCTGTGCGGGACCAGAAGCATTGCAAATGTCCTTGCGGCGGGTGGCGGACCACCAGATCCACCAGATCACTCCTGGGGCACCCTGGCTAAACGTTGGAAGCCAGCCCAGACACCGATTCTGAGTTTACACCGTGCTTTTACATCCTTCAAGCTAGACAGGTCTAACCCGGAGGATTTGCTCGCATCCCTCTGTCTCGGGAGACAATGGAGGAGTGCGGTTTTGGGGGTGGAGTCAAACTGTTGGGGAGTTACGGCGCCTGCTGTGGCTGCCGAGACCGGTGCGGGAGAGACATGTTTTGTGGCAGCTGGGGCAGAGGAAGGGGTCCAGTTATGGGGGATCAGAGGAGGGGTGGTACCTCTGGCTGAGGACATGTGGCACTCCTTCCTGCCGCTTGCTGCCCTCTGCTGGCAGTTCCCGGCCTTGCGGGTGTATATAAAACAGGACAACGTCCTCTCTGATCTCCTCCTCTCCCTGGTTCTTTCCCGGTAGCTTAACCAGACCCCAGGGCCGGAGAATCCCATTTTCTTGCCCACTGACTCCAAGTGGGACTGGACGCTTGCGAAAATCTGGGTGAGGATGTCCAACTTCCACGTCCACGAGGTCAACACTCACCTCCTTGAAGCGCACTTCCATTGTGAGGTCTACAGCATGGCCACCCTTCGCCAGCTGCCAATGTGTCACCCTCTGTACAAGGTAAGGGGTCTTGAGGGGAAGGTCTCCCAGCAAGTGGTCAGACATGGGGGCGCCCTCTCAGTGGCGTAGCGTGGGGGTGCAGGGGGGGCCGGCCGCACCGGGCGCAACATCTGGGGGGGGGGGCGCTCGCAGCTCTCTGCCCCTACCTGGCTCACTCACTCTCTCTCACTGCAGTGCTGGCTGTGCGAATCCGATCCGAGCCGCCGGGTCGCCGCCCACTGTGGAGGGGAGGGTGCAAGGCGTGCGGTGCGGTGCGGAGAGAGAGCGAGGGACTATCTGGGGGAGGGACAGTGCAGCGGGGGAGGGGGCGCAAATTACTTGCCTTGCCCCGGGTTAGGGGGCGCAAATTACTTGCCTTGCCCCGGGTGCTGACAACCCACGCTACGCCACTGCGCCCTCTGCGATGGGGGCCTGTTAACAGCTGAACAACCTGGTGCCTTACTAGTGTCATACGAATTCTAAGGTCTCACATATACAGTAGTACCTCAGGTTACAGACGCTTCAGGTTACATACGCTTCAGGTTACAGACTCCGCTAACCCAGAAATAGTACCTCGGGTTAAGAACTTTGCTTCAGGATGAGAACAGAAATCGTGCTCCGGTGGCGCAGGAGGCCCCATTAGCTAAAGTGGTGCTTCAGGTTAAGAACAGTTTCAGGTTAAGAACGGACCTCCGGAACGAATTAAGTACTTAACCTGAGGTACCACTGTATATATAAAGCATATGTTCATAAATTTACTAGGCAAACACATGTATGAAATAGTAAAGGTAAAGGGACCCCTGACCATTAGGTCCAGTCATGGACTCTGGGGTTGGGCGCTCATCTCGCACTATAGCATAGCTGTCAACTTTTCCCTTTTCTTGCGAGAAATCCTATTCGGAATAAGGGAATTTCCCTTTAAAAAAGGGGAAAGTTGACAGCTGTGCTCTATAGGCCGAGGGAGCCGGCGTTTGTCCGCAGACAGCTTCCGGGTCATGTGGCCAGCATGACTAAACTGCTTCTGGCGAACCAGAACGGCGGAAACGCCGTTTACCTTCCCGCCAGAGCGGTACCTATTTATCTACTTGCACTTTGACTTGCTTTCAAACTGCTAGGTTGGCAGGAGCAGGGACCGAACAATGGGAGCTCACCCCGTCACGGGGATTCGAACCACTGACCTTCCGATCAGCAAGCCCTAGGCTCTGTGGTTTAGACCACAGTGCCACCCGCACCCCTGATATCAGGAGAGCAATCCTGAAACCAATTTGACTCTCCCAAATTGACCTCCAACATTTCTCTGCAAGGAGGAAGGAAATGTGGAAAGCCGTCCGTTGTCTTTTGCTTACCTGTCTGAAGGGCGTATTTGTGAATGAACAGGGTGAGCCTGTGACCTGGATTCAGGAACTAAAGTATTAACCATCACAAAAGAATGGCCAGGCTGCCCAGGTAGCGCAATCAGTGACCATTATCAGGTATCCTGGCAGACAGGATTTCTGCTGTAGACGCCTCCTTCTGTCATGTATTATGATGGGGTTTTTTTTGGGGGGGGTGTCTGGCTACAGGGTGGGCAGTTTCAAAAGTCTATATAAGAGCTTGCATACCAATGTTCTGGGTTCCTTCTCCTTTCCTGCGTGTTGCACCCTGTTGCAACAGTTGAAGAAAGATCAGGCTTACTAGCTGCTTCTCAATATTCCCTGGTTGGCCTCTGTTATTTTCTCCTACTGATAGAGAACTTACATAAGGACTCGGTACAGGCTCTTGGTCCCCCTTAAGGGGAAAGGAGCATGTTTTTCTTCTAATACTAGGATGGGTTCTTATGAGCTAAGGAGCCTCCTTAGGTGACTGTGAAGAACCAGCATTTAGCTCTCTCTCTTAAAAAAAAAAATCAAGGTCCTAGCCCTCATTTTTATAGGATAACACAACAACAACATCTTTGGAAGACTAGGTCTCCTAGCTTCATTTTACTGAAAAATCCTATCTCTTTAAAAAGCCTATGTTACGACACTGAACATGGGTGCCATAATTTAAGAAGGATGTTGACCAGCTGGGAGGTGCCCAGAGGAGGGCAGCCAAGATGATGAGAGGTCTGGAAAGCAAGCCTGATGAGGAACGGTTGAAGGAGCTGGATCTGTTTAGCCTGGAAAAGAGGAGACTGAGAGGAGATAGCCATCTTTAGATATCTAAAGGGCTGTCAGATAGAGGATGGAGCAAGCTTGTTTTCTCCTGCTCCGGAGTGCAGGACTCGAACCCACGGCTTCAAGTTACAAGGAAGGAGATTCCGACTCTACATCAGGAAGAACTTTCTGGCAGTAAGGGTTGTTTGACAGTGGAACAGTCTCCCCTGGGAGGTTTTTAAGCAGAGGCAAGATGGCCCTTTGCCATGGATGCTTAGTTGAGATTCCTGCTATGCAGAGGGTTGGACTAGATGACTCTAGGGGTCCCTTCCGACTCTATGATTCTTTGATTTAGGTGTGAATTGGAACAGATGCATAACCTAGCAGAAAATGGCAGAAATATGACAAAAAACTTGAGAACCTGAAATCAGTGGCGTAGCGTGGGGGGTGCAGGGGGGGCCGGCCGCACCGGGCGCAACATCTGGGGGGGGGCGCTTGCACTCGCAGCTCTCTGCCCCTACCTGGCTCACTCACTCTCTCTCACTGCAGTGCTGGCTGTGCGAATCCGATCCGAGCCGCCGGGTCGCCGCCCACTGTGGAGGGGAGGGTGCCAGGCGTGCGGTGCAGTGCGGAGAGAGAGCGAGGGACTATATGGGGGAGGGACAGTGCAGCGGGGGGTGGGGGCGCAAATTACTTGCCTTGCCCCGGGTTAGGGGGCGCAAATTACTTGCCTTGCCCCGGGTGCTGACAACCCACGCTACGCCACTGCCTGAAATGTTTGCATTTGAGTGTGAGGAGGACGTCAGGAGACGCTTCCCTTCCCGTCTTAAACCCGTGTTTCTTCTCCTTCTCTCTTTCCCACAGCTCCTGATACCCCACACCCGTTATACTCTGCACATCAACACCCTTGCTCGTACCAGTCTTATCCAACCAGGAGGGGTATTTGATCAGGTAAGAGAGGTTTGCAACACGAGGAGAAAGTCCTGGGTCCTGGTCCCACATCAGGTGTCTAGCCAGCGGCCAAAAACACCCCACCCCCCCATAAGTTGGGACCTGGGCTGGGGTGGGTGGCTGGAGCTGAGCTGAGACCCCTTAGCACATCGGGATGGGTTTGTGTCCAAAATGATGCTTGTGGGCCATGGCAGCTGAGGGACAGCTTGGCATCCCAGGTCGGCTGCCGCAGATGTAGGAAGAGGAGTCGAAAAAGGTTGCATCCTGGTGGACAGGAAGTGCCGCCATGTTGGCAGGAAGCCAGTGGAATGCCCAGGTCCTTCAGAGATGGAAACCCGCAATAACAGTCACAGCCGTTACACAAATTTTAAGGTGCACACAGAGGGGGCATACACTCCACAGAAAACCAACCCTCCCACCGTCAAAATTAGGAAATATCCGTTCTGCCAATAGACACGTTATCTGAGTTCACAGAGCAATCCAGAAGCCATCTTGACTCTCTTAACGACTCCAGATATGCTATCTGAAGTAGACGTGTCTTGGGGAAATCTTTCCCAATAGTTCTTTTCACTTGCAGAACCCTCCAAATCCTGTACAGGAACGTTCGAAAACCGGAATACTTACTTCCGGATTTTTGGCATTCAGGAACTGAAAGGTTTGGCAACGGAGCCATTCGAGTTCTGAGGTTTGACTGTAAATGGATAAACCTCTCACATGAATGGGGTAGGTCTGTGACAATGGATTCAAGAACTAAGATATTAACCATCCCGAAAGAATGGCCCAAACTGGACAGGAAGAGGCATTCAGCAAGCATCTTAGGGTATTTTGGCAGGAGACAAGCAATACTCTCAAATTTCTGTTGTAGACCGCCTCTTACTGTGAAACGGGTATGACTAAGGGGTCGGGTAATTTCTAAAATCTTTACAAGCGGTTACACACTTTTGCGCTGGGTCCAGTGCCGTATAAGCTAAACAAGCTATAGCTTAGGGCCCCACTCTCTTGGGGGCCCCAAAAAATTTAGAGAAGAAAAAAACCTGGATGTACATTTCCAAAATATAAAATAAAAAAAAAACAAATAAAACAAAACCTACATACAGCAACAGTGTTGTGTGTTGTGTAGGCTCCTATGATGTAAGTCATGGGCCCCGCCTGCTAGCCTGCTCCCTAAAATATCACTGGTTTGCTCATTTCTATATATAGGGTGCCTACATTCTGCATGTGTGAATGGCTTGAGATACCTATTAGGTCTGTAAATGACCATATAGCATATATTCAACACAAAAAACAGGGACAATTTGTTGTTGGCAAAGGACAGCTGGACATATAAAGGGCCCCATTACCTTCAGCAGCTGAGGGCCTCATCGAACCTAAATCCGGCCCTGTCCGGGTCATCACCTCCCTGCAAGGGGGAGGGGAGACGACCCTGCTGCAACAGAAAAATAAAGATCTCGTTGCTTTGACTGGTTCTTGCCTCCATCCATCCTTCTCTGACCGATCATGGACTGGATACTGAGTCACTTGGAGGAGATAGGCTGTAAAAGCCAACCCCAAATTCGCCCCAGGTGATCCGGATACCAGACTGGGAGGTAATCACGGCTCTGGAAAAGCGGGAATGAGCAGCGAAGGCCTGCCAAAAATCTGAGGGTCCCATAAAAAAGGTAAAGGTACCCCTGCCCGTACGGGCCAGTCTTGACAGACTCTAGGGTTGTGCGCCCATCTCACTCAAGAGGCCGGGGGCCAGCGCTGTCCGGAGACACTTCCGGGTCACGTGGCCAGCGTGACATCGCTGCTCTGGCGAGCCAGAGCCGCACACGGAAACGCCGTTTACCTTCCCGCTAGTAAGCGGTCCCTATTTATCTACTTGCACCCGGGGGTGCTTTCGAACTGCTAGGTTGGCAGGCGCTGGGACCGAGCAACGGGAGCGCACCCCGCCGCGGGGATTCGAACCGCCGACCTTTCGATCAGCAAGCCCTAGGTGCTGAGGCTTTTACCCACAGCGCCACAAGCAGAGTTTTCGTTTTGCAACAGTGGGAGCAAAGGCTTGTCCAGTCGGTTGGTCGCATCGATTCTCGTCAGTTGGGGCTTTCAGGCAGTTTTCACCACCCAGTTGGCACTCTTTAGGCACTTTGGACGGCAGTTCTCAGCTGGGCTCAGGGCATCCATGTTGGTTGTGTCTGCCCGCGAGTGCTTCCAGTTAGTGGGAATCTGCCTTTATTTATTTTTCAGTTTTTTATTTATACTTTTCAAATGTATACATTTCAGTAGTTTCACAATCCATTTAAGGTTTCAAAGTTTGACTTCCTACCCCCTCTTTCTGCGGTTCCTTAATTTTTTTTTTTTTTAATATCTTCTGCATATCCAAATTCATTTAATTCGCTCCTTTAATTATCTACTTTAAATATAAACTCTTACGAAACTGCAGGTTATTGCAATAATCCTGCCAATGTTTTTATCTGTTTGCAATCTATCTGCAAATATTCAGCGAACCATTTCCATTCTTTTATTAAAAGTTTTTTATCTTGATTTCTTATTCTTCTGGTAAGTTCTGCCATTTTTCTGCATATTCCAAAAGTTTTTGTATCCATTCTTCCTTTACTGCGACTTCTGCTTCTTTCCACTTCGGGGCTTCAGGTTACGGACGCTTCAGGTTACAGACGCTTCAGGTTACAGACTCCACTAACCCAGAAATAGTACTTCGGGTTAAGAACTTTGCTTCAGGATGAGAACAGAAATTGTGCGGTGGCAGCAGGGGGCCCCATTAGCTAAAGCGGTACCTCAGGTTAAGAACAGTTTCAGGTTAGGAACGGACCTCCAGGACGAATTAAGTTCTTAACCCGAGGTAACACTGTACCATTCTTGCTGCTGTTGTAGTATGCATAAATAAATTTCTATACAGTGGTACCTCGGGTTAAGTACTTAATTCGTTCCGGAGGTCCGTTCTTAACCTGAAACTGTTCTTAACCTGAAGCACCGCTAATGGGGCCTCCTGCTGCTGCTGTGCCGCCAGAGCACAATTTCTGTTCTCATCCTGAAGCAAAGTTCTGAACCAGAGGTACTATTTCTGGGTTAGCGGAGTCTGTAACCTGAAGCGCCTGTAACCTGAAACCAGTGGCGTAGCGTGGGTTGTCAGCACCTGGGGCAAGGCAAGTAATTTGCGCCCCCTAACTCGTGGATTTGCGCCCCCTAACCCTAACCCCCAGATGTTGCGCCCGGTGCGGCCCGCCCCCTCTGCACCCCCCACGCTACGCCACTGCCTGAAACGTCTGTAACCCGAGGTACCACTGTACAATTCCCCAGAGTGAATCTGCCTTTGTGATCCTTGCATTTCACCCCCTGTTGGACTGCAGGCAACAGCGACAGGACGGGACGGGATGATAAAACTGCTTGCGAAAGGCGTGGAGGCCTCTACTTACAGCGCCCTCTGCCTCCCGGATGACCTGCAAGAAAGAGGAGTCGCCTCCTTGCCCAATTACTACTACAGAGACGATGGGATGAAGATTTGGAAGGCCATAGAGACGTGAGCCTTTGCGGGTTGGGGCCTGGGATCTGGGCACAGAAGGAGCTGGTTGTGTATACCTGAAGGAGCGTCTCCACCCCCATCGTTCTGCCAGGACACTAAGATCCAGCACCGAGGGCCTTCTGGCAGTTCCCTCATTGCGAGAAGCAAAGCTACAGGGAACCAGCCAGAGGGCCTTCTCGGTGGTGGCACCCGCCCTGTGGAACGCCCTCCCATCAGATGTCAAGGAACTAAACAACTACCCGACATTTAGAAGACATCTGAAAACAGCCCTGTTTGGGGAAGCTTTTAATGTTCGATGTATTTACAGTGGTACCTCGGGTTACATACGCTTCAGGTTACATATGCTTAGGTTACAGACTCCGCTAACCCAAAAAAGTGCTTCAGGTTAAGAACTTTGCTTCAGGATGAGAACAGAAATCGTGCTCCAGCGGTGCAGCCGCAGCAGGAGGCCCCATTAGCTAAAGTGGTGCTTCAGCTTAAGAACAGTTTCAGGTTAAGAACGGACCTCCAGAATGAATTAAGTACTTAACCTGAGGTACCACTGTATCGTGTTTTTAATTTTCTGTTGGAAACCGCCCAGAATGGCTGGGGAAACCCAGCCAGATGGGCAGGGTAATAATAATAATAATAATAATTTTTAAAAAACCAAAAATGTCTGATAGTTCTTATGACCAGGAAGTTCTTCCTAATGTAGCAAAATGAGGAAGGTAGGTTCAGAAGCAGCAAAAACAAGGAGAATATTAGAGACAAATTGCACGATGAAGGTTTTTCTGGGTCCGATTCGAATCCCGAAGCAATCTGTTCACGCGCTCTGCCCCCCGCAAATAAACCCTGAAACAGAGGGAATTGACAGATGGCCTCATTGTCTGAGAAGGGCAAGGAAGTAGTTAACTGCTGAAAGCAAATTAGGTATTAAAATCACATTCCTCCCCCCCACACACACACACCTTTTTAGATTTGTTTCGACTAGTTCAGCTTAAGTGATTGCCCTCAGCAAAAGCTGGAAAGTAGATCTGCTCTTAATTAAGGATCAAGGGTGATGATTAAGATGAGAGCAGGTATTAGGCTTGAAACGAGGCCAAAACCTCCAGCCAATTTGAAAGGAATCTCTGTTAAACCCTTTTCCCTGAGATGGTCCGGGAGAAACTTTGGCGAGAAGCTGCCCTGGGTGAGGAAAAAGCTCAATCAGTGGGGCACGAGACCTTTAAGCTCAGGGTCGTGGGTTCGAGCCCCACGTTGGGCGAAAGATTCCTGCGTTGCAGCGGGGTTGGACTAGATGACCCTCGCGTCCCGTTCCAACTCTACAATTTTCTGATTTTCTGGTGCTCTCTTAGGGCTCCCTGTTGCCCCTTGTTTCCCCTACTGCCAGGGTCCCTGTGCCTCTAAAATGCACATGAAAGACAGAAAATCAACAGGTGGAGCTTTTCTTAGCCCACACTACTGCTTGTCCCCCAGGAAAACCAACCCTTCACTGTTGAACCAGAGCTTGTGTCAAATTCCCATGTGCTGCGCCAATTTCCTCCCATTAGTAGGTTCGTGAATATCTCGAATTCTTCCGCTTTCCAGGTTCGTCTCAGGAATCGTCGGTCTCTACTACAGATGTAACTCATCTGTGAGGGGAGACCCCGAACTGCAAGCCTGGGTTCACGAGATCTTCACTGAAGCTTTCCTGGGCAGGAAGGAATCAGGTAACTCTCCTCTTTGTGTCCAACTAGTTTGAAATATATTCAGAGTCGAGAGTGGATTTCATGCTCTTTATTCAGCTCATAGTGGTGAGGAGGAATGGAAGTTCCCCCAGAATGTCTGCTTTATATACATTATTTACACCATGGGCCCCACGTAATTGGCTAATTCTGGGATTCTCCTGTAGGCCAATCAGGTTGCGGATTCACTTCCACCTGGAGCTGGATTGGGTGGCTCCTGTGGACCAATCAGACTGCTGCATTCTGGAGCCTATTGTTCTAGGACCAATCAGACTGCTGCATTCTGAATCCTATTGTTCTAGGACCCAATCAGACTGCTGCCTTTTTGATCCTATTCAACTCAGTACATAACATAGTTCATGGTCCCTTTGCTGGGCAAGACAGGACAACGGTCCAGGAAGCTGGGCCTGAAACAGGAAGTGCCTCGCCAGCCCAAAACGGTGATTGCCATGGGCACCCCCCCCCCAGTTGTGCCTCCAGGTCTTCCTGGCGAAGGAAGGGAAGGAAGGAACTTTGTGGTTGCTGGTTTAAGAAAAAACTGTTCCTTTCCCCTTTTGGGGTACCCAAGAGCCCATAGGGAGTCCTTATGTAGGTTCTCTATTGGTAAGAGAAAGTAACAGAGGCCAATCAGAGAATATTGAGAAGCAAAGCAGCTAGTAAGCCTGATCTTTATTCAAGGAACTGTTGCAACAGGGTCCCGCACTCACCGCATGCAGGAGGGAGGAGAACCCTGAAAAATGGTGCGCAAGCCCTTATATAGACTCTTGAAATTGCCCACCCTGTAGCCCAAGACATCATGCATACATCACAGAAGTAGGCAGTCTACAGCAGAATCCTGTCTGGCAGGAAACCTGTTAATGGGTTTAGCTGGACAGCCCGGACATTCTTTTGTGATGGTAAATACTTAATTCCTGAGCCCAGGTCACAGGCTCACCCTTGTTGTTGTTTAGTCGTTTAGTCGTCTCCGACTCTTCGTGACCCCCTGGACCAAAGCACGCCAGGCACTCCTTTCTTCCACTGCCTCCTGCAGTTTAGTCAAACTCATGTTTGTAGCTTCAAGAACACTGTCCCACCCATCTCGTCCTCCGTCGTCCCCTTCTCCTTGTGCCCTCCATCTTCCCCAACATCAGGGTCTTTTCCAGGGAGTCTTCTCTTCTCATGAGGGCGCCAAAGTCTTGGAGCTTCAGCTTCAGGATCTGTCCTTCCAGTGAGCACTCAGGGCGGATTTCCTTAAGAATGGAGAGATTTGATCTTCTTGCAGTCCATGGGACTCCCAAGAGTCTCCTCCAGCACCATAATTCAAAAGCATCAATTCTTTGGCGATCAGAAGAAGAAGAAGGAGGAGGAGGAGTTTGGATTTGATATCCCGCCTTTGACTCCCTTTAAGGAGTCTCAAAGCGGCTAACATTCTCCTTTCCCTTCCTTCCCTACAACAAGCACTCTGTGAGGTGAGTGGGGCTGAGAGACTTCAGAGAAGTGTGACTGGCCCAAGGTCACCCAGCAGCTGCATGTGGAGGAGCGGAGACGCGAACCCGGTTCCCCAGATTACGAGACTACCGCTCTTAACCACTACATCAGCCTTCTTTATGGTCCAGCTCTCACTTCTATACATCACTACTGGCTTACCCTATTCATACCCAAATGTGCCCATAAGGCAGGATTTGTGAGCACAGAGATAATGGGGAGACTTTTCCCGTTTCCATCCAAACTGCAGAGGAATATTTGAGGTCACTGAAAGAGTCAAAATGGCTTTAGGACTGTTTTCCTGTACTGTTTCAGACAGGAAGACAACTCTACAGTTCTATGATTCTATGATTCTGATTCTATGTGGTTTATATATTTATGTATGTGTTTGCCTGGTACATTTAAGAACATTTACTTTATATCTTAGACCTTATAATTCTCATAACAGTTACAGGGCTTTGCTTTGAAGGCATCGCCACCTACAAACTTCCCCTCCCTCCCTTTCATCCCATTTCCTCTCCCACAATCCCCTCTGCTCCATCACCTCTCTAACCATAGACAGAACTGCCCCCACACCATCCCTATAGGACACGGCTTCATGTTGCAGAATAGCTTAAGCTTCCTGTCCGTCCCAACAGGCGTTCCTTCCACCTTGGAAACCAAAGCTGAGCTCATCAAGTTCCTCACCATGATCATCTTCTGCTCCTCTGCAAGGCATGCGGCTGTCAACAGCGGACAGGTATGTGGCCTCACCTGATCCTCTTTCTCCCCATCCCTTTCCTTAAACCCAATTCTGAAATGGACTGTGTCTGCTTCCCTGTGGTGGCAATACGTCCAGCGCAAGGGTGAGAGTCTTCTCTTCTCATGAGGTGGTATTGGTGGAGCCTCAGCTTCAGGATCTGTCCATCCAGTGAGCACTCAGGGCTGATTTCCTTCAGAATGGATCGGTTTGATCTTCTTGCAGTCCATGGGACTCTCAAGAGTCTCCTCCAGCACCAAAATTCAAAAGCATCCATTCTTTGGCGATCAGCCTTCTTTATGGCCCAGCTCTCACTTCCATACATCACTACTGGGAAAACCGTAGCTTTAACTATACGGACCTTTGTTGGCAAGGTGATGTCTCTGCTATTTAGGATGCTGTCTAGACTTGTCATTGCTTTTCTCCCAAGAAGCAGGCGTCTTTTAATTTCGTGGCCAACCAAACACGTTGTTAAAACCTTCCAGATCCAAAACATCAGTATTTTCAAGAAGCATCCATTCTTTCAGCCAGCAGTATGTGGCTGATTCATAATAAAGTTTAAGGTCTGGCAGGGCAAATCCACCTCTTTCTTTAGCATCTGTTAATATCCTAAATGTTATTTGAGGCTTCTTGCCCTGCCAGGCAAATCTAGAGATATCTCTCTGCCACTTCTTGAAACAGTCCATTTTGTCCACAATTTGCAATGTTTGAAACAAAAACAGCAACCTTGGCAATACATTCATCTTTATGACAGCAATTCGGCCTAACAGTGATAGTTTCAAATTTGACCATATTTCTAAATCCTTTTTCACTTCAGACCAACATTTTTCATAATTATCCTTAAATAAGTTCACGTTTTTCGCAGTCATATTAACCCCCAAATATTTCACTTATCATTGGGTTTCTCACCTGCTCTTTCCTGGACTCCACCTATTTTCTCCCACCTCCTTGACGCTGCCATTTTTTCTCCCGCGCGACAGTTTGATTTCGCCGCCTGGATGCCCAACACGCCGGCCACCTTGCGCCAGCCCCCGCCCAAGGTGAAGGGCTCTGCGTCTTTGGAGAGCATCTTGGCCACGCTTCCCGAAGTTAACTCCTCCTGTGCTCTGCTGACGCTGCTCTCCATCGTGAGCTATGAACCGGGCGACCTGGTGAGTGTGCTGGGGGCAGAGCGAAGGGAAAGGAGAAGCAGGGAGCGACTGAGATAAAATGCAGTGATTAAATGGTTTTTAATCAAGGGACGCGGGTGGCGCTGTGGGTTAAACTACAGAGCCTAGGACTTGCCGCACAGAAGGTTGGCGGTTCGAATCCCCACGACGGGGTGAGCTCCTGCTGCTCGGTCCCTGCTCCTGCCAACCTAGCAGTTTGAAAGCACGTCAAAGTGCAAGTAGATAAATAGGTACCACTCCGACGGGAAGGTAAACAGTGTTTCCGTGCGCTGCTCTGGTTCGCCAGAAGCGGCTTAGTCATGCTGGCCACATGACCCGGAAGTGCACGGAAACGCCGTTTCTGTATGTAGGTTTTATTTCATTTGTTTTTTATCTTATATTTTGAAAATGTACATCCAGGTTTTTTTCCTTTAATTTTTTGGGGGGACCCCCAAGAGAGTGGGGCCCTAAACTATAGCATGTTTAGCTTATACGTAAACCCGGCACTGAGGGGGTGGCATATAGAGAGAAAGGGGGGTGACAGAAGGCCCGTTCACATGGTGGACTGAACCCAGGTCAGCTGTCTTTACTTTGGGTCAGTGTGGCCATTGACTGGAAAAAAAGGTTGCCTTCCTTTTTCCTTTTGGACCAGGGCGGTCAATACTGTGTTAGCTGAGCCAGGGGTCCAGGTAAGGCCTGCCTATCGTGTTCCTGCAGTGGCGTAGCGTGGGGGGTGCAGGGGGGGGCCGGCCGCACCGGGCACAACATCTGGGGATTAGGGTTAGGGGGCGCAAATCCACAGGTTAGGGGGCGCAAATTACTTGCCTTGCCCCGGGTGCTGACAACCCACGCTACGCCACTGTGTTCCTGGTAATGTGTACTCCACAATTTTCTCCCTCAGAGACCCCTGGGCTATTACCCTGAGGAACATTTCACAGAGGAAGCACCGAGGAAGCTTATCTCCGCCTTCCAGGAACGCCTAGCTGAGATCTCGAAGGAAATCGAGGCTAGGAACAAGACCCTGCCCATTGGGTACCTCTACATGAATCCAGCCGAAGCGCAGAACAGCGTCTCCATCTAACCTCCATCTCTCACGCATCTTTTGCAAGCCGGAAAAGGGCTTCCCTCACGACTGCTGACTTGGAAGGCCAGAGCAGGAAGCCAAATGTCTGCAGTCTGAATATATTATCATTTTTTTTTTTTACGACTCAAAAGCTGCTTAATTTGCAATCTGCTGATTCCACGAGATTTTTTTAATGACTCAAGAGCTGCTTAATTTGTAATCTGCTGATTTCACGAAAGGGGGTGGTGGTTGAGCTGCAGGGGTGCAAAGCAGTTTAGGTCAGGCACCTCCAAACTCGGCCCTCCAGCTGTTTTTTGGGACTACAACTCCCATCATCCCTAGCTAACAGGACCAGTGGTCAGGGATGATGGGAATTGTAGTCCCAAAACAGCTGGAGGGATGCCTGGTTTAGGTGATATCAGTGAAAGGTTTTTGCAAAAGGTGGTGCACAAAATCTGTGCTCTTTGATTCCTGGAAGCCGAGCCCAGGTTGGTTCTAAACATTTACTTCCATCGCCGCTCAAACATTTCCCAGTTTTGTTTCATGAGGGCTAGGAGGTTTCAGTGGCGTAGCGTGGGGGGTGCAGGGGGGCCCGGCCGCACCGGGCGCAACATCTGGGCGGGGGGCGCGCTCGCACTCGCAGCTCTCTGCCCCTACCTGGCTCACTCACTCTCTCTCACTGCAGTACTGGCTGTGCGAATCCGATCCGAGCCGCCGGGTCGCCGCCCACTGTGGAGGGGAGGGTGCCAGGCGTGCGGTGCAGAGAGAGGGCGAGGGACTATCTGGGGGAGGGACAGTGCAGCGGGGGGGGGGGGCGCAAATTACTTGCCTTGCCCCGGGTTAGGGGGCGCAAATTACTTGCCTTGCCCCGGGTGCTGACAACCCACGCTACGCCACTGGGCGGTTTTTCCTTTTTAGGCAAATGTAAAAGTCTCCTGGCTCAGCACAACATTGTGCATGGCACAGGGAAGAATGGAGTAACATCTAAACCCTCTGCCCCTTCCTGCAACCTTCACATTTTGGCGTGCTTTTATTCTTCTTTAGGGTGGGCTTAATTCCTTGATGTGCTTAAAAAAAAATTCACATGTCTGCTTACAGAGGTGGGGGGAGAGGCAGGGGGAGAAACTGATGGAAAACTTTAAAAAATATTCTAGTGTTATAAAGTTTTCATTTCGATTTATCTGTTTCCGCTCCTTCACCTGCTTGTTTTGCCTGCGGGATGCACAGTACTAAAGTGGCTTTGTGCTAATAAACGTGTCAAGATGCTAATGTGCCTTTTGGAATGGTGGTTATAAAACAAGTTTCCCACAATAAAGACTTCACAATAAAGACTTCAAATCACAGGGCCTCCTTCTCTGCTGTCTCCCGTTGATCTTGCACCAGAGGTTTGGTCCTAGGGACCAAAACATCAGTGGGTACAGAGGAAAAAATTGATTTTGTTTGCATTTTGATGAGGAACCACCTCATCCAAATTTCTCGAGCCAGTACGCCAAACCGAAACACATTTAGCCTTTGAAATTTGCCCCTCTCCACATTTTGCAAGGCAAAAATGTTTATTTTAGGGGGAAGTGTAGATCTCTCTGAAAAAAGCATGCAAAAGTGTGTTACGTTGGAGGGGATAGCTTTGCAAAAATATGTATACAGTCGTTCCGCGGAATCCGTTCCGGAAGACCGTTGGACACCCAAAACGTTCAGAATCCAAAGCGTGGCTTCTGATTGGCTGCAGGAAGCTCCTGAAGCCAATCGGAAGCTGCGGAAGCCCCGTCGGACGTTCGGCTTCCGAAAGAACTTTCGCAAACCAGAATTCTTGCTTCCGGGTTTGTGGTGTTCAGGAGCCAAAACATTTGAGAACTACGCTGTTTGAAAACCAAGGAATGACTGTTATTAGTTGTTTTTTTTAAATGCGTTTATTAGGAGAAATTAACACTAAGATGCTGGCAAATTTTCATGAGAATTAAAAAAAAAAATCAAATTGCTGCAGAACTGAAATTAAGATTGAGGAATTGAGTGACCTGACATTGACAGATTAACAGCCATCCCAAAACCACCCTGGCGGTCCTAAACTAAGAAGCTGTTCCAGGTCTTTGTTGGTTGGAAAAGGAGGAATACAAAAGGTCCTTTTGGCTGATCAGGAAATGAAAATCAGGGGAGACAAAAGGGAGGGATTTCTGCACACAACTGGCCATCAGGTGATGGAATCCACTGCCTACAAGGACGCGATGGGCAGTAGCCTTGATGGATTTAACTAAGAATTTGGTAAATCCACAGAGAATTAGCCTATCCTATACATGCTTGTCCAGGGACGCGGGTGGCGCTGTGGGTAAAAGCCTCAGCGCCTAGGACTTGCTGATCGAAAGGTCGGTGGTTCGAATCCCCGCGGCGGGGTGAGCTCCCGTTGTTCGGTCCCAGCGCCTGCCAACCTAGCAGTTCGAAAGCACCTCCGGGTGCAAGTAGATAAATAGGGACCGCTTACTAGCGGGAAGGTAAACAGCATTTCCGTGTGCGGCTCTGGCTCGCCAGAGCAGCGATGTCACGCTGGCCACGTGACCCGGAAGTGTCTTCGGACAGCGCTGGCTCCCGGCCTCTTTGAGTGAGATGGGCGCACAACCCTAGAGTCTGTCAAGACTAGCCCATACGGGCAGGGGTACCTTTACCTTTTATACATGCTTGTCCAGTTACACTGGCCACACAGACCCTCCAGGTTGAGAGCAAGGGGCTAGAGTTTCCTGCATTACATGAGAAGGTCCCAGGTTCAAATTCCCAGCATCTCCAGCTAGGTCTGGGAGAGACCCTGGCCTGAAAAAATCCTGGAAATTTTTGCTGCCTGTTGTTGTTTAGTCACTTAGTCGTGTCCGACTCTTCATGACCCCCTGGACCAGAGCACGCCAGGCATTCCTGTCTTCCACTTCCTCCCGCAGTTTGGTCAAACTCATGTTAGCTTCGAGGACACTGTCCCACCATCTCGTCCTCCGTCACCCCCTTCTCCTTGTGCCCTCCATCTTTCCCAGCATCAGGGTCTTTTCCAGGGAGTCTTCTCTTCTCATGAGGTGGCCAAAGTCTTGGAGCCTCAGCTTCAGGATCTGTCCTTCCAGTGAGCACTCAGGGCTGATTTCCTTCAGAATGGAGAGGTTTCATCTTCTTGCAGTCCATGGGACTCTCAAGAGTCTCCTCCAGCACCATAATTCAAAAGCATCAATTCTTCAGCAATCAGCCTTCTTTATGGTCCAGCTCTCACTTCCATACATCACTACAGTGGTACCTCGGGTTACATACGCTTCAGGTTACATACGCTTCAGGTTACACACTCCGCTAACCCAGAAATAGTACATCAGGTTCAGAACTTTGCTTCAGGATGAGATCAGAAATTGTGCTCCGGTGGCACGGCAGCAGCGGGAGGCCCCATTAGCTAAAGTGGTGCTTCAGGTTAAGAACAGTTTCAGGTTAAGAACGGACCTCTGGAACGAATTAATTACTTAACCCGAGGTACCACTGTACTGGGGAAACCATAGCTTTAGCTATACGGACCTGTTAGTGTAGGCAATTCTGAGCCAGGTGGGCCAGGGGTCTAGCCAGCTTAAGACAGTTTCCTATGGGTCGTCTTCTTGAGGAAGAACCACAGCTCAGAGGTGGAACATCTCCTATACCTTCAGAAATGTTCCAGGTTCAAATTCCCAGCATCTCCAGGCAGAGAGACTCCCAGTCTGAGGTGCTGAAGATGTCATAGAATCATAGAGTTGGAAGAGACCACAAGGGCCATTGAGTCCAACCGCCTGCCAAGCAGGAAACACCATCAGAGCACTCCTGACATATGGTTGTCAAGCCTCTGCGTAAAGACCTCCAAAGAAGGAGACTCCACCACACTCCTTGGCAGCAAATTCCACTGTCAAACAGCTCTTCCTGTCAGGAAGTTCTTCCTAATGTTTAGGTGGAATCTTCTTTCTTGTAGTTTGGATCCATTGCTCCGTGTCCGCTTCTCTGGAGCAGCAGAAAACAACCTTTCTCCCTCCCCTATGTCCTGGCAGTCAGTGCAGACATTGCCAATCAAAATGGACAAATAAATAGCCCCTCTCAAAGAAGGGATCTGTGATGGCCTGGGATTCGGCCTCGGAGGCTGATCCTGAGGAATCCTAGCCTGCACAGGATTCCCAGCCTCCAGAACCAGCTGAGCCAGGGCTGGGACTTGAGCCTGAAGGGTCCTCACCTGTGCTGGATCCTCAGGTGCAGGCACCAGCTGAGTCTGCTCTGGCTTCTGAGGTGATGGAGGACCCATTGCCTGCAGGTGCTCCACTCTCAGCCCCATCAGGGGAAGGTGAGGTTGCCTCTGGGTCCAGTAACCCTCCAGCCTCTCCTGAGCTGCAGAGGCTCAGGGCAGAGAGGCGGAGGGAACTAAGTTCCCGCAGGAGGAGTGCTCACCTCCAGGCCAGGAGAGGCGAGTCACCTGTGGACCGGGGCCGCCCTATGCCTCGGGGCAGATAAAAGCCAGCCAGCCCCAGTCCCAGGTTGCGGGAGCAACACTGTTGGTAGCCAGTTCCTGCCGGCACCCTGTCCTGCTCTTCTGCCAGAGTTCCTGACCTCACCCGACTCCCTGCCTTGGACCCAGCTTCAACTTTGACGGACAGCCTCCATACTGCAACCTCGACCTCAGACTGGAGACTGGACTTGGACCTCGCCGCACGGTTAACCCTCGGGACCAGCACAGAATCTGAGGTCTCGCTCATTCTTGTCAACCATTCAGAACAGGAAACTGCATAGATTCAAAGCTCAGAGGGTACGGAGAGCAGGCCTGAAGTGTGGAAATCACTAAGAAACAGCCGGAACAACAGCCCTGCGGTGTTCAAAACTCGCCCCCACCAGGCAAGACCATTCTTGTTGGAGAGGGGGAGGTTAATGGGATTACTCAATGGGACTTCATCCACCCTCACCAAACTGGGGATTAATAATCTCCTAAATGGTTTAGAATTGCATAGGCGTTACACACATCTTAGGAAGCCAATGGTTCCGATGACATATAATTAATGCAAATCCACAACTTGCTCACACAACACATTATATATTTTTTTGTTAGAGCGTTTATTAATTTTCCAAAAAACACGCACAAACCAATGAACATATCAAATCACAATCCAATAAAAAAAAAATTGTCTTCCAAATTATAATCTTGAATTTACGGCTCCCCACCGTCTGAATCTCGAAGCGTATCCAAATTTAAGTCCTGCCTCTCATCTCTCATCGATGTTTTCATATTTCCGTGTCTCGATTTTATCTCTCCAAACTTGTCTCTGGCTCTGCGATCCTCACTCATGTCAGAAGACAAATACCTTTTGTCTATGGAGTGAAGATTTGCCTATGTAGTGTACTCTTCCAATCAGAAGGTCGGCGGTTCGAATCCGTGCAATGACGGGGTGAGCTCCCGTTGCTCGGTCCCTGCTCCTGCCAACCTAGCAGTTCGAAAGCACATCAAAGCGCAAGTAGATAAATAGGTACCACTCCGGTGGGAAGGTAAACGGTGTTTCCGTGCGCTGCTCTGGTTCGCCAGAAGCGGCTTAGTCATGCTGGACACATGACCCGGAAGCTGTACGCCGGCTCCCTCGGCCAATATAGCAAGATGAGCGCCGCAACCCCAGAGTCGGCTGCGACTGGACCTAATGGTCAGGGGTCCCTTTACCTTTATTGCATATATTATTATTTTTCATTGAATTTATATACTGCCCTATACCCGCAGGTCTCAGGGGCTGTTCATAGAATAAAATCAGAATATAAAACCACAAAATGCATAATCAAAATAAAAACAACCACCCAATAGTAACATATTATACTACTCCCCCCCCCCCCGCCTTTTCATCTGCTTTTTATTTTTATTTTACTTTGTTCAAGTGAAATACTTTCAATATTTTGACATGGGGGTACCAGTTGCCTGGAATCAGAAGTGGTCAGGGCACGGCTGTTGCATTCTGGGTTTCTCATTGGGGCATCTGGTTGGCTGCTGTGAAAAAAGGATGCCGCGCTAGATGGGCCGTCTTTGGTCTGATCCAGTTCTTCTCGTGCTTTTGTGCATGGTGGAGAAAGAAGAATTTAGAAGGCTGGGAGTCATTTGGCAGAGGCTCGTTCTTTCATAGGGAGACCTGCTCTGTTTTAAGACGAGCCAGATTTCCGAAACAGAACGCTGGGAGGCCTCAGGCCAGCCTGGAGACGCCAACACCCAGCTGAGTCAGGAAAGCTGGTTATGCGCTGCCAGATTATGAGAGAGGGAGAGAGAGAAAGAAAGAAAGAAAGAAAGAAAGAAAGAAAGAAAGAAAGAGAGAGAGAGAGAGAGAGAGAGAGAGAGAGAGAGAGAGAAAGAAAGAAAGAAAGAAAGAAAGAAAGAAAGAAAGAAAGAAAGAAAGAAAGAAAGAAAGAAAGAAAGGAAGGAAGGAAGGAAGGAAGAAAGGAAGGAAGGAGAGAGAGAGAGGAAGGAAGGAAGGAAGGAAGGAAGGAATGTTAGAGAGAGAGAGAGAGAGAGAGAGAGAGAGGAAGGAAGGAAGGAAGGAAGGAAGGAAGGAAGGAAGGAAGGAAGGAAGGAAAAGAAAGAAAGAAAGAAAGAAAGAAAGAAAGAAAGAAAGAAAGAAAGAAAGAAAGAAAGATGAGAGAGAGAGAGGAAGGAAGGAAGGAAGGAAGGAAGGAAGGAAGGAAGGAAGGAAGGAAGGAAGGAAGGAAAAAGAAAGAAAGAAAGATGAGAGAGAGAGAGAGAGAGAGAGAGAGAGAGAGAGGAAGGAAGGAAGGAAGGAAGGTTTGAGAGAGAGAGAGAGAGAGAGAGAGAGAGAGAGAGAGAAAGAAAGAAAGAAAGAAAGAAAGAAAGAAAGAAAGAAAGAAAGAAGGAAAGAAATGTTTGCTACGCAGAAGGAAGGAGTTCAGTTTTAAAAGCGCTGGTAGCATTAAGATAAATTCAACAGTGAAAATAATTTTGATGGATGTAACAATGGATGACTGAATAGTTTAGCTGATGTAAAATATGCAGGGATGGATGGCATGCAAAATGAACCACGGAAAGAGAAGAGGGGAAGACATTGATTTAAGGTTGCTTAAATGAATATTCTGAAATGTAAATCAGGAAATTTTATAAAAATTATATATACATGAAAAGAACACAATTCAGCAACTTTGCCCTCACGTTTTCACAGACAAGCACCTATGGCCAGGCTTTTTGCCACATTTTAATTCTTTGTGGCATCTGTCCTTTATATTGCTCTCATGCTGCCTGCGTGACTCTTGATACCTGTTACTGTTGCTCTTCTAGGAAAACATTAGTACCATCCTACTAAGTAAAGGTAAAGGGACCCCTGACCATTATGTCCAGTCGTGGCCGACTCTGGGGTTGTGGTGCTCATTTTGCTTTAATGGCCGAGGGAGCCGGCGTACAGCTTCCGGGTCCTGTGGCCAGAATGACTAAGCCGCTTCTGGCGAACCAGAGCAGCGCACGGAAACGCCATCTACCTTCCCGCCGGAGCGGTACCTATTTATCTACTTGCACTTTGATGTGCTTTCGAACTGCTAGGTTGGCAGGAGCAGGGACTGAGCAACGGGAGCTCACCCCGTCGCGGGGATTCGAACAGCTGACCTTCCGATTGGCAAGTCCTAGGCTCTGTGGTTTAACCCACAGCGTCACCCGCATCCCTGACCATCCTACTAGAAACCACCTATTGCCTGTGCAAGTCTCCTGCTTGTTACTGTTCCTCCCTCAGGAAAGTGTTAATACTATCCGGCTAGAAAACACCCACTGCCTGTTTGAAGGCTAGGAGACTTACTGACATTCAAACACGAGAAGAAAAACCTCGTTCTCTTCTTTATCTTCTCAATGGAAGCAGAACATTGCTGAATTTGTAGCACTGATTAAAATAAAGTTTATAAATTCGTAACCTTTAATGAGTTTGCGAAAGTATGGACGTTCACACAGAGCATTCGGAGGGGAATAATAGCTATGTTATAACATTGCGCCATGTGCAAAGTCAAAACAGTTCCGAGTTCTTTTGGAAGTGAACTTATCAATTATATCATTAAAATCAGTAAGACGCAGTTTATCATTTTCTATGCAGAGAATGCTTAGATCAGTCAACTGATCTTGGAATGCTGTGGACCATAGATCATTCTTAATCCTTTTTAGTCTAGAAAATGCTGGAGGAGACTCTTGAGAGTCCCATGGACTGCAAGAAGATCAAACCTCTCCATTCTGAAGGAAATCAGCCCTGAGTGCTCACTGGAAGGACGGATCCTGAAGCTGAGGCTCCAAGACTTTGGCCACCTCATGAGAAAAGAAGACTCTCTGGAAAAGACCCTGATGTTGGGAAAGATGGAGGGCACAAGGAATCATAGAATCATAGAAGTATAGAGTTGGAAGAGACCACAAGGGCCATCGAGTCCAACCCCCTGCCAAGCAGGAAACACCATCAGAGCACTCCTGACATATGGTTGTCAAGCCTCTGCTTAAAGACCTCCAAAGAAGGAGACTCCACCACACTCCTTGGCAGCAAATTCCACTGTCCAACAGCTCTTACTGTCAGGAAGTTCTTCCTAATGTTTAGGTGGAATCTTCTTTCTTGTAGTTTGGATCCATTGCTCCGTGTCCGCTTCTCTGGAGCAGCAGAAAACAACCTTTCTCCCTCCTCTATGTGACATCCTTTTATATATTTGAACATGGCTATCATATCACCCCTTAACCTCCTCTTCTCCAGGCTAAACATGCCCAGCTCCCTTAGCCGTTCCTCATAAGGCATCGTTTCCAGGCCTTTGACCATTTTGGTTGCCCTCCTCTGGACACGTTCCAGTTTGTCAGTGTCCTTCTTGAACTGTGGTGCCCAGAACTGGACACAGTACTCCAGGTGAGGTCTGACCAGGAGAAGCGGACAACAGAGGACGAGATGGTTGGACACTGTTCTTGAAGCTACCAGCATGAGTTTGACCAAACTGTGGGAGGCAGTGGAAGACAGGAGGGCCTGGCGTGCTCTGGTCCAGGGGGTCATGAAGAGTCGGACACAACTAAACGACTAAACAACAAAAGTCTAGAAAATGATCTTTTCCCAGTACAATTAATAGTAATAATGACAACACCAATAATAATAATAATAACAATAAATTTATTATTTATACTCCGCCCATCTGGGCAGCTTCCAACAAAATATTAAGATACAATAATTCATCAAATATTAAGAGCTTCCCTAAGCAGGGCTGCCTTCAGATGTCTTCTAAAAGTCAGACAGTTGTTTATTTCTTTGATATCTGATGGGATGGTGTTCCACAGGGCGAGCGCCATTTGTAACCATTAAGCACAGGAAACAATCTGAAAATTGTTTCCACATTTGGAAAAGCTGTCTGAATTTTCCCCTGGAATATTGTCTGGCGCCTATCTTGATGGCTGAAATTTTATTTTCGTTTGATGTGCAGGTGGGGGCACAAGACTAGACTAAGGTCAACATCTTTTGGGTGCAATAACATCTTGACACTATTGTGAATCTGTTCCTTGGTTGCTTGCAAGATCACCAAAAATGGAAAGTTGCCAGCTACACTCCTATAAATGGCTGCTGTTCTGCCTTGATTGACTTCAAAAGCATCCCATAGAGAAAGTTCATCTAAGGCTTCGGGTTGCTGCCCCATTATTGTTTTGTTCTTTTCATACTTTCTGCCTTCCTTTGACAGTTTTGTACGATACAATACAATACAATACTATAATCTTTATTGTCATTGTCCCATACAGAACAACAAAATTGAAAAAAACTACATCAGACATTCAAAAGCCAACAAGCCTGCTATCCCAGCTATCCCAGCCTGGTTAACCCCCTAAAAACTCTGATACCCCATAATTAAATACAATACACTCCCACAGAGACTACCTTAGAGAGACTAGTCTTTATAACCCTGGACCTTCTTCCAGAAGGCAGAAGCTGAAAGTGATCATTTTCGGGTTGCGCACTATCCTGCGCTATCTCTGCAGCTTTCTTATGGCACCTGGAAGCGTAGATTTGATCCAAGGTGGGAAGAATGCACCCAATTATTCTCTCCGCAGTCTTTACAACCCTGGACGGCATTGTTTTTCCCCTGGCTGTGCAGCTCCCAAACCACACACAGAGACCATAAGTTAATACACTCTCCACAGTACAATGGTAAAATGCATCAACAGCTCCTTTGAGAGATTATTTTTCTGGAGGAGTCTCAGAAAATATAGCCTCTGCTGTGCTCTCTTCATCAGGTCTTTACTGTTTTCTCCTCAGGTTAGGTCATCTCTCAACTCCATTCCCAGAAATCGAAACACCGAGACCTGTTCCACACACTGGCAGAGGACATTTTGCTTGCTGTTCAGTTTCATCAAAATTAGTGCAAGTGTTTGATACAAACTGCAATGGTGAGCTGTAAATAATGTCCTCAGTAAAGTCTACGGCCTTTGGAGTGGAGACGCTCCTTCGGGTCTACTGGGCCGAGGCTTTCACTGCTTCTAACTCTCTGCAGGCAACCCATAATTTGCACAGGGTAGGGGGCATTTTGGGTCACTGCACGCTTGCGTGAAATCACGTGAAATTGAAACACCCCGTTCTGCCCTTTTAGTGACGTCTTTTATGACATCTCCAGGTCACTTCTGGGTTCGGCGATTGTGCACAGATCAGTTGCACCTAAAGCCAGTGGCGTAGCGTGGGTTGTCAGCACCCGGGGCAAGGCAAGTAATTTGCGCCCCCTAACCCGTGGAGCCAGGTAGGGGCAGAGAGCTGCGAGTGCGAGCGCGCCCCCCCCCAGATGTTGCGCCCAGTGCGGCCGGCACCCCCTGCACCCCCCACACTACGCCACTGCCTAAAGCGGGGGGCAAGCCTGTTCTCTAAACTCTGTTGTGGGAGGGGTGCACCCATTTGCCATCTCGTGCAGAATCCTTTTGATCCTTTGTTCTCTTAATGGCCCATCACCCGGCACTTGGACAAATGTTAGCCACTTGTTCCATCCAGGAATTAGAGTTGCCTGGCTCATATTTTAACACTCCAGACTTTGATTGAATTCTAACACTTGCTGAATCCGGGGATTATAGGAGTCCAGCACTCACAAACTCAAAAAAATATTACAGGAGATTGAATATTATGTTAAAGAGAAGATCCCTTACCCCATTTTAATACTATCTTCTGCTTTAAAGAAATGTGGCATGAATCCTGAAATACTGTTCAAGGGGGGAGGAGAGTCAGTTTATATTCATTCAATCCATATTATTTTTGTAACACAGTTTGGGAGGGAAATTTAAATAAATGATGTGTTGATTAAAACAAGTAAGTAGAAGAATAAGAAGACTATTCCTCTGTAAAGTAGCAGACATGGCGATCAGTGGCGTAGCGTGGGTTGTCAGCACCCGGGGCAAGGCAAGTAATTTGCACCCCCTAACCCGTGGATTTGCGCCCCCTAACCCTAACCCCCAGATGTTGCGCCCGGTGCGGCCGGCCCCCCCTGCACCTCCCCACGCTACGCCACTGATGGCGATGCAGATCTTGCTGCGACGGCAGAGTTGGCAGCAAAGTCCTTTGAAGTGGAAGGAGGCCCAGTTCTGGTTTCAGACTGGATTAGTGCTGCCGCCTAACAGGCAGCTGACCTGGCAACATTGGGCATTATCCTGGCAACCCAGCGGTTGGTATCGCATGCTATGAACCCAGCCAACCAGATTACGCAGCATGGTATGCTTGCTTTCGAAAGCCTGGCGAGAATTTCCCATGTCAAGATTGCAGAGCCAAAGATAATCCTTCCAGGTGAGGAGTCCTCTGGTGTTGTCATAATTTGTCACCGATTAGTTTTCCTTTAATCTTTCCTGCAGATAAATGGAAGCCGGCTTTGCCTGCAGCCCCCGGTCTCGAACCCAAGATCTCCCGGCATCTGATAAAGCTCCGGCGAAGTGAAACGTCCCACCCACCTGCATGAACCTGCACCTGTCCCAGGTGAGCGTGCGTGGGAGTCAGGAGGGGCCGACTCGTGTTCACTCCCAAATTCTCTTCCAAGCGTCAACCCTGCAAGGCGGAGGAGCAGTGGCGGAACTGGCCGGGCTTCTCCTTTGAACAGCCAGACTCTGGGCGGGGAGCAGGAGGAGGGAGAGGGAAAATAAAAACCTCACTGGCTTTCATCAAGGTTTCTGGAAAAGTCCCGCAGCTGCAGCCTCCATGGCTACTATCTACAAAATCCGGGTTGCCACAGGCAACTACCTGTGTGCAGGGACCATGGATTCGATCTCCATCACTTTGGTGGGGTCTCGAGGGGAGAGCCCCAAAACCCGGCTGGATAAATGCGGCAAAGACTTTTCGCCCGGAGAGGTGAGTGCTTTGGGTTTTCGAAAGCCTGCCTAGCTCAGTATTGTCAGATTTCAGCAGGATTTTAAGGTAAAGGTAAAGGTACCCCTGCCCGTACGGGCCAGTCTTGCCAGACTCTAGGGTTGTGTGCTCATCTCACTCTATAGGCCGGGAGCCAGCGCTGTCCGCAGACACTTCCGGGTCACGTGGCCAGCGTGACATCGCTGCTCTGGCAAGCCAGAGCCACACACGGAACGCCGTTTACCTTCCCGCTAGTAAGCGGTCCCTATTTATCTACTTGCCCCCGGGGTGCTTTCGAACTGCTAGGTTGGCAGGCTCTGGGACCGAATGACTGGAGCGCACCCCGCCGCGGGGATTCAAACCGCTGACCATGCGATCAGCAAGCCCTAGGCGCTGAGGTTTTACCCACAGCGCCACCCGCGTCCCAGCAGGATTTTAGCTCAGCCCTAATTTTTCATTTCATTTCAGTTTTAATTCATGTACGGCCTTTCTATGTTACTATACACAAGGCGGTTCACATCAACAAAATATACACGCACACCTTATAATCATCTGATCCAATACAAAAAGTCATAACGAAACGTAACTTTAAAATGGAATGAAATAAAGTAATACGTAATAGCCTATTAGGGACGCGGGTGGCGCTGTGGGTTAAACCACACAGCCTATCACTTGCCGATCAGAAGGTCGGCGGTTCGAATCCCTGCAACGGGGTGAGCTCCCGTTGCTCAGTCCCTGCTCTTGCCAACCTAGCAGTTCGAAAGCACATCACTTGCAAGTAGATAAATAGGTACCACTCTGGCGGGAAGGTAGATGGCGTTTCCATGCGCTGCTCTGGTTCGCCAGAAGCGGCTTAGTCATGCTGGCCACATGACCCGGCAGCTGTATGCCGGCTCCCTCGGCCAATAAAGCGAGATGACTGGACCTAATGGTCAGGGGTCCCTTTACCTTTACCTAATAACCTATTAGAATATAATAGTGCACGATAAAATTAACTCTCAAAACATCAAACAGAAACTTAGCAATTACAATAAGCAATGATCAATACAAAGGACTGAAAGGCACAATGCATAAAATACCATGGTACATGCAAAACTATGTAAAAGGGTCAAATTAAGAAACAAAGGCAACATACAAAATGATTATTTTTAAAAATCCATGAACTCCACTGCTCCCTTCCCAGCTGCTCCTGCTGTTCTGATAGCCTAGTGATGGGCTAAACCTTCGTGAAGATGCAGGTGATGGCGTGAGTGGGTGGAGAGATAAACTCAAAACTGATTTATTGTGTACAGAACACTTTTGGGTTGGGTGAACTCTCAGGCTTACTGCCGGAATCCTTTAAGAAAGTCCTGTGTCCTTTTGCCAGAGCGGAAGGCAGATGCGAAAAGCCTTCTTTGCGTTTCACAGCCTCTTCCGGTTGCCATGATGCCTTAAACCATGGGTAGGCAAACTAAGGCCTGGGGGCCGGATCCGGCCCAATCACCTTCTGAATCCGGCCTGCGGGCGGTCCGGGAATCAGCATGTTTTTACATGAGTAGAATGTGTACTTTTATTTAAAATGCACCTCTGGGTTACTTGTGGGGCCTGCCTGGTGTTTTTACATGAGTAGAATATGTCCTTTTATTTAAAAATGCATCTCTGGGTTATTTGTGGGGCCTGCCTGGTGTTTTTACATGAGCAGAATGTGTCCTTTTATTTAAAAATGCATCTCTGGGTTATTTGTGGGGAATAGGAATTCGTTCATTTTTTCCCCCTTCAAAATATAGTCCGGCCCCCCATAAGGTCTGAAGGACAGTGGACCGGCCCCCTGCTGAAAAAGTTTGCTGACCCCCTGCCTTAAACTCTCGCCTTCTGCCTCTCAGGTGGGCGAATATGTGGTCCAAAGCGAACAGGACTTGGGCCCCATCCTGCTGGTCCGGCTGCACAAGGAGAAGTACGGCATTTTCCCTCAGACAAACTGGAACTGCAGCTACGTTGAAGTGGCCGCCCCCCAGGGAGAGAGATATCGCTTCCCCTGCTACCAGTGGCTTCTGGGGTACGAGACCCTTGAGCTCAGAGAAGGGGCAGGTGAGAGACCCTGTCTGGCTTTCTGGTATTTCCACACAGGGGAAGGAGCGACGGTTTTCTGGCTTGGCGTCTCACACCCAAGACTTCCTTCCCACCCGATTAGCATTCCTCGTGGCCAAAGGCTCCGTGCTGCCACAGCCACCCACTCCATGAAGGATATATACAGTGGTACCTCAGGTTACAGACGCTTCAGGTGGCACCCGCCCTGTGGAACGCCCTCCCATCAGATGTCAAGGAAATAAACTTAACTACCCAACATTTAGAAGACATCTGAAAGCAGCCCTGTTTGGGGAAGCTTTTAATGTTTGATGTATTTACAGTGGTACCTCGGGTTACATACGCTTCAGGTTACATACGCTTAGGTTACAGACTCCGCTAACCCAAAAAAAGTGCTTCAGGTTAAGAACTTTGCTTCAGGATGAGAACAGAAACCGTGCTCCAGCGTCGCGGCGGCAGCAGGAGGCCCCATGAGCTAAAGTGGTGCTTCAGGTTAAGAACAGTTTCAGGTTAAGAACGGACCTCCAGAACAAATTAAGTACAGCTTAATCAGTAGCCAACCATTAGTAATTACTCCTTGTAAAGTTGGTTTTTGTGAAGCAATCATCTCTACAGTACAGTGGTACCTCAGGTTACATACGCTTCAGGTTACAGACTCCGCCAACCCAGAAATAGTGCTTCAGGTTAAGAACTTTGCTTCAGGATGAGAACAGAAATCGTGCTCCAGCAGCAGGAGGCCCCATTAGCTAAAGTGGTGCTTCAGGTTAAGGACAGTTTCAGGTTAGGAACGGACCTCCGGAACGAATTACCGTATTTTTCGCTCCATAAGACGCACTTTCCCCCTCCTAAAATGTAAGGGGAAATGTGTGTGCGTCTTATGGAGCGAATGCAGGGGGGAGGCAGGCAGGAAAAGCCCCTGCGGCTCTTGCGGGCTTTTCCCCAGGAGGGAGAAGGGACTGACGTGGCCAGTCAATTCCGTTTCCCTCCTCGTGTAAAAGCCTGCAAGAGCCGTGTGCTCCTTAAAGGGTGCGCGGCTCCTGTGGGCTTTTCTACGAGGTGGGGGAATTCCCCCACCTGCCGCAAAAGCAGGGAGAAGGTCCCTGAGCTGCTCTTTGGGGCTGTGGGGGGGGGGCCTAACTGGGCTTCCCCCTCCAGCCGCGAGAAGATCTGAGCTGGGGGGGGGGGATAATATTTTCCCCCTTGATTATTTCCCCCTCTGAAAACTAGGTGCGCCTTATGGTCAGGTGCACCTTATGGAGCGAAAAATACGGTAAGTACTTAACCCAAGGTACCACTGTATATATTTCGTTGTAATTATGATTATTATTGACTCGCTCTTTAGCCAAAAAGGCTCCAGCTGCGGCTTACGAGGTCTGTGGCAAGGTAGTATCTGCCCTGAGGCTGACAATCTGAAAGTCATGACACGAAAGGAAAAAGCGATGGGGAGGGAAGAGGAAGGGAAGCAAGCTCAGGCTTGAGTTCTGGAAGCGGCAGTCCTTATTAGAATTAGATCTCTGGTTCTCCAGAAACAGGCCTGTGGCCTCAAGGCTGGCCCTGGGTTCAGAGGGATGGAGCCAGGTGGCCAGAGAAAGCCCCGCCCTGCGATCTTTCCTCTCCCCCAAAGCTCTATTTCCACCCCACCCGCCTCTCTCCCCTCCAGCCAAAACCGTTTGCATGGACAAGGAGAACGAGCTGCTCTTACAACATCGGAGAAATGAGCTGCAAGCGAAGCGACAAGCCTACAGGTGAGCAGATTCTGTGGCTAAGCTCACCTGAACGGGCCAGGAGTCGACTGCAGGGACGAGTCAATCTGTCAACATTGGGTTCTCCCCGGACAGCGCCATATTGTACAATTTAAAGCATATTTCATACATGGCTCCCCCCAAAGAGCGCATGCAGAATTTACTGTGTTTTTCGCTCTATAGGACGCACCCGACCATAGGACGCACCTTGTTTTAGAGGGGGAGAACAAGAAAAAAAAAATCTCCCCCTCTCTGCTCAGCGCCCCTTCAGCGAAGCAGCAGGAGAAACGGAGCCCCTTCCATTTCTCCTCCTGCTTGGCTGAAGGGGCGCTGTGCAGCTCTCCCTCTCTGCTGAGGCCAGGAGAGTCTTGCTCTCCCCGCTTCAGCAAAAGGAACCCGAAGCCTCCGGAGCGCAGCACAAGGTCCTGCTGCGCTCCGAAGGCTTCAGGCTGCAGCGAAAGCAACACGTAGCCTCCGGAGTGCAGAGGAAGTGCTCCCTCTGCGCTTCGGAGGCTTTGCGTTGCCAGTGGCGTAGCGTGGGGGTGCAGGGGGGCCGGCCGCACCGGGCGCAACATCTGGGGGGGCGCACTCGCACTTGCAGCTCTCTGCCCCTACCTGGCTCACTCACTCTCTCTCACTGCAGTGCTGGCTGTGCGAATCCGATCCGAGCTGCCGGGTCGCCGCCCACTGTGGAGGGGAGGGTGCCAGGTGTGTGCTGCGGTGCGGAGAGAGAGCGAGGGACTATCTGGGGGAGGGACAGTGCAGCGGGGGGGGGGCGCAAATTACTTGCCTTGCCCCGGGTTAGGGGGTGCAAATTACTTGCCTTGCCCCGGGTGCTGACAACCCACGCTACGCCACTGTGCGTTGCTATCGCTGAAGCCAAGGAGCCTGCATTCGCTCCATAGGACGCACACACATTTCCCCTTCATTTTTGGAGGGGAAAAGTGCGTCCTATAGAGCGAAAAATACGGTAGGTTCCCGAGAATCTCAGCAACTTAATAGTCCTCATGGTTGGCGTAATATGCTTGGAGGTGTGAAATCTCAGGAGCCGAATAAGATTTCAGGGCGCTTCCTGAACCATACATTTGAAGCACCGACTGCAAAGGAATCTGGGAGCTGTCCTTCGGCAAGGGTGCTGGGAATTGTAGCTCAATGAGGGGGGACTACAGTTCCCAGGGTTCTTTGGGAGAAGTCGTGTGCGTTGAATGTATGGCGTGGTTCTCCCCAGAGTTTCTCACTTTCCCTGTCTTTAGTTTTCCACATTTCCAAATCACTTTGAGGGGATTTTTCAAAGTGCCTGCGAAAATTTAGCAGCATTTCACTGCAAAATTCCCTATACTCGTTTTTTTAAAGCACTTTTGAGTAACGCACACACTTCCGCAAGCAATTTTCATCAGATATAATGCACATTTGTATTTTTGCTGATACGTTGGTTTTTATGCAGTTTCCCCCCATTTATGGATCTTTGCAAACATTTATGTTTATTTGTTGGGGCAGATATAAAGAGTATCAACCGGGCTGGCCCCAATGCCTAGATGTTGACTGCGTAGACAATTTGCATCCAAACGATCAGTATTCCTGCAGGCGATACAGTGCCTTCCGGGTGCAAATGGTGGCTTCGTAAGTATCTGTTGGGACATGGGTGGCAGAGGCGGGAGCTAGAGGAGGGATGAGAGGAGTTCCCCAGGATCTGAACTTGTGCAAAAATTCTGGTTCAACCGTTTTGCTCATAGCAAATTTCTCACCCTGATCTCGCCACTGTGAACCACGCGAGTTATTGTAACTCGCTCTACGTGGGGCTGCCCTTGAGACTGACCCAGAAACTCCAGCGGGTTCAGAATGCCACGGCGAGACTCCTTACGGGGTCCTCGCTGCGAGATCACATTCACCCGGTGCTGTACCAGCTCCACTGGCTCCCGGTGGAGTACAGGATCAGGTTTAAGGTGCTGGTTTTGACCTTCAAAGCCGTATACAGCCTAGGACCCTCGTATCTACAGGACCGCCTCTCCTGGTATGCCCCGTGGAGGACCTTAAGGTCCACAAATGACAACATTTTGGAGTTCCCAGGGTGCAAGGTGGTTAGACTGGTCTCCGCTAGGGCCAGGGCCTTTTCAGTACTGGCCCTGACTTGGTGGAACGCTCTGTCACAAGAGACTAGGGCCCTGTGGGACTTGACATCTTTCCGCAGGGCCTGCAAGACAGAGCTGTTTCATCATGCCTTTGGCCGAGGCAAAGTCTGACCCCCTCCTTTAGCAATCCTCACAGAACTCTAGCCCAATGGTTGCCATTAATCTGATTCGAATTAATTTTATAATGAAATGATTTTAGAATGTTTTATCATTCTACTGTTGTTAGCTGCTCTGAGCCCAGCTTCGGCTGGGGAGGGCAGGATATAAATAAAATTTATTATTATTATTATTATTTATTATTATTATTATTATTTGATTTCAAATGTACCGATAACCATGGCTTGGCAAGAATGTACCTATGTGTGGAATAAGCGGCGGAAGTATAAAATTCCCAGCCTTTTTGCCATTAAGACTTGTAGAGCAGACAGGAATTCAACAGGTGAAGTTCCTCCCTATCATGCTTATCTGTGCTGTGGGAAATATCTATGCTGTAGCTGTTTTATTTCTGCCAGTCCTGGGGGGCAGAAACAAGAGGAGCTTTGGAGACCCAGTATCCCCCACTTTTCAATATGTTTTATTTTCCTTTCTGAATGCCAGAGAAGTTGAGTTGAAACTGAAGGGCTTGCTGGATTGTAAGAATTCTTGGCGGAAGCTGGATGATGTTCGGAGGGCTTTTTGGTTTTATCGATCCCCTGTTTCAGGTCAGTATCTTCATCCAGACCACATTCATCCTATAAACCATCATTACAGTGGTGCCCCGCAAGACGAATGCCTCACAAGACGGAAAACCCGCTAGACGAAAGGGTTTTCCGTTTTGGAGGTGCTTCGCAAAACGAATTTCCTATGGGCTTGCTTCGCAAGACAAAAATGTCTTGCGATTCCTGGGGGTTTTTTTCCACTCCCCACCCCCTTTTTCTAAGGCACTAAGCTGCTAATAGCCTTTTAGCAGCTAATCCGCTAATCCCTTAAGCCTTTAATAGCCGCTAATAGCCGCTAAACCGCTAATAGCGCTAATCCGCTAATCCGCTAATGGGCTTGCTTCGCAAGATGAAAAAACCGCTAGACGAAGAGACTCGCGGAACGGATTCTTTTCATCTTGCGAGGCACCACTGTATTATTATTATTATTATTATTATTATTTCTATACCACACTCCATCCAAAGATCACAGGGTGGTTTACAATATAAAAGCGAAACAAAAAACATACCATAACAACAAACAAAACCAATAAACTCACTCCAAAGGCCTTAGAGAGTTTAATTAGCATGGGAGAAGAGGAATATTTTTGCCTGGCACCGAAAGGGATGCAGAGAAGGCAGCAGGTGAGCCTCTCTAGGGAGAGAGGATTCTGCGAATGGGGAGCCAACGCAGAAAAGGCCCTTCCTTTTATTGCCACCATCCAGACCTCATACGAAGGAGGCACACAAAGAAGGGCCTCGGGTGATCACTGGGTCCAGGGCAGTTCATCTGGAGAGAGGCAGTGCAGTCCTGAGCCGTTTAAGGCTTTATAGGTCAAAACCAGCACTTTCAATAGAGAACGGGGAACTAATTGGCAGCCAGTGCAATTGAGCCAGGATTGACGTTATCTGCTCAAATCTTGCCCCGGTGACCAACCTGACTGCCGAATTCTGCACCGGCTGAAGTTTCCAAAGCATAACGGGTTGTAATCATCTAACCCCAAAGAATTCTGGGAGCTGTAGTTTGTTAAAGATGCTGAGAGTTGTCAACAGATCCCTGTTCCCCCTTCAGAGGGGTAAAATCCCCAATGTTCCCTGTGAAAAGCGATTGATAGTTAAACCACTCCGGGAATGGCATGGCTGTGACCCTAAAATCTCATTCAGCTCCTGAGATTTCACAGTTCCAGCATGTTTTCCCAGCCATAAAGACAGCAAATTCCTCTGGCTGAGATTCCCAGGAGCCTAAATTCTGCACCAGAGGTCAAAGAGAAAAATAACTACAAAACTTTCAGAAGACATGTAAAGGCAGCCCTGTTTAGGGAAGCTTTTAACGTTTAATAGGTTATTGTATTTTAGTGTTTTGTTGGAAGCCGCCCAGAGTGGCTGGGGGGACCCAGCCAGATGGGCGGGGTATAAATAATAAATTGTTGTTGTTGTTGTTGTTGTTACTTTATGGATGGGAGGAACTGAGGACCGAAGGGCTTTTGCAGTTTGTCCCATCTGCCCCCACCTCTGAATAAAGGCCTCCTCTAGCACACACCCCAAACGAAATGAAATGCAAAAAAAATGAGAGGCACAAATACAAGATGGGTGACACCTGGCTTGAGAGCAGTACATGTGAAAAGGATCTAGGAGTCTTGGTTGACCACAAACTTGACATGAGCCAACAGTGTGACGCGGCAGCTAAAAAAGCCAATGCAATTCTGGGCTGCATCAATAGGAGTATAGCATCTAGATCAAGGGAAGTAATAGCGCCACTGTATTCTGCTCTGGTCAGACCTCACCTGGAGTACTGTGTCCAGTTCTGGGCACCACAGTTCAAGAAGGACACTGACAAACTGGAACGTGTCCAGAGGAGGGCAACCAAAATGGTCAAAGGCCTGGAAACGATGCCTTATGAGGAATGGCTAAGGGAGCTGGGCATGTTTAGCCTGGAGAAGAGGAGGTTAAGGGGTGGTATGATAGCCATGTTCAAATATATAAAAGGATGTCACCTAGAGGAGGGAGAAAGGTTGTTTTCTGCTGCTCCAGAGAAGCGGACACGGAGCAATGGATCCAAACTACAAGAAAGAAGATTCCACCTAAACATTAGGAAGAACTTCCTGACAGTAAGAGCTGTTTGACAGTGGAATTTGCTGCCAAGGAGTGTGGTGGAGTCTCCTTCTTTGGAGGTCTTTAAGCAGAGGCTTGACAACCATATGTCAGGAGTGCTCTGATGGTGTTTCCTGCTTGGCAGGGGCTTGGACTCGATGGCCCTTGTGGTCTCTTCCAACTCTATGATTCTATGATTCTATGTAATCTACCCTCTCTGATACTTTACCAAGGACATCTCTGTGTCCCCAGAATACGTCAGCACGCACTGGGACGAAGATGCTTTCTTTGGGTACCAGTATCTCAACGGAGTGAATCCCGTCATCATCCGGCGCTGCACCGAGATTCCAGCCAATTTCCCCATCACACCTGAGATGGTTGCCAAATCCTTGGAGAAGCAGACCACCCTGGAGGAGGAGCTGAAGGTAAGAAAACAGGCCAGGCCCCCACACCTTCCGAACACAGCCTCACAAAGTCCTCAGCCGCGATCAGGGACGCCCTTCGCTCTATCCTCTTGCTTTGTTCCTTTTTTGTGAATTGTTGAGCCCACTCTGCTTTTGCTGCTCGTTCTCTTTCACAATTTTGATGCTCTTTCGTAAGATTCCGTAATTGTCATTGAAAGCTTTGGTCGTTTGCATTGTCTCCAATAATTTCACGTAGTTTGACTACAGACTTGGGGTGTATGAGTCAATGGAAAGAAGATACGATTTATATTATTAGACAGGCAGCTAGAGAGATGCCACTGTTCTTTTCTTTTCAAAATAATTTTTATTAATTTTCCGATACGATACAATAATCTTTATTGTCATTGTCCCATACAGAACAACGAAATTGAAATAATCTACATCAGACATTCAAAAACCAACAAGCATAGAATCATAGAATCATAGAATCATAGAATCATAGAATCATAGAGTTGGAAGAGACCCCAAGGGCCATCGAGTCCAACCCCCTGCCAAGCAGGAAACACCATCAGAGCACTCCTGACATATGGTTGTCAAGCCTCTGCTTAAAGACCTCCAAAGAAGGAGACTCCACCACACTCCTTGGCAGCAAATTCCACTGTCGAACAGCTCTAAGCCAGCTATCCCAGCCTGGTTAACCCCCTAAAAACTCTGATACCCCATAATTAAATACAATATACTCCCACAGAGACTACCTTACACTGCATTTAAAACCAAAATCGCATTTGGGTAAAACTGTTTCTCAGGCGGCTAGTCCTAGTCTTTATAACCCTGCACCTTCTTCCAGAAGGCAGAAGCTGAAAGAGATCATTTCCGCACTATCCTGCAGCTTTCTTATGGCACCTGGAAGCATAGATTTGATCCAAGGTGGGAAGAGTGCACCCAATTATTCTCTCCGCAGTCTTTACAACTCTGGATGGCATTGTTTTTCCCCAGACCGTGCAGCTCCCAAACCACACACACAGACCATAAGTTAATACACTCTCAACAGTACAATTTGAACATACAGTGGTACCTCGGGTTAAGTACTTAATTCGTTCCGGAGGTCCGTTCTTAACCTGAAACTGTTCTTAACCTGAAGCACCACTTTCGCTAATGGGGCCTCCTGCTGCCGCTGCGCCGCCGGAGCCCGATTTCTGTTCTCATCCTGAAGCAAAGTTCTTAACCTGAAGCACGATTTCTGGGTTAGCGGAGTCTGTAACCTGAAGCGTATGTAACCTGAAGCGTATGTAACCTGAGGTACCACTGTATATAATCACATCATTATTTCCACTTGACCTCTTTGGCTCTTTCGAGGCTATCAACTTCCTCCCCTCCCACCTCTTGGCTTTCAAAGTAAACCTTTATATCACAGCATTTTATATATTTGCGGGCCCACACACTAACCCTGTCCTTGGGCCCCTCCGCCCCCTACAAAGGAAGTGACTAGACAACATGGTATGGGTTCGAATTGGTGATAACTTTATCGATTTCAGATGTAGGCAACCTGGAAATGGCCTTGGAAGGTACAGTGGTGCCTCGCAAGATGAAATTAATTCGTTCCGTGAGTTTTTTCGTTGAGCGAGTTTTTTTGTCTTGCGAAGCACCACTGCAGTTAAACACTAACAACGGCGGGGAGGGGTGGGGAGAAGCAGGGCAGCTGCCGCAGCCGGTCCTTGGACTTACCCGCGCCTTGTGGACACCGCGCGACGCGGCTGCTGGAGGGCGGCGGGGCTCAGGAGCGCGACTCCGGCTGCAATGCTGGCTGCTGGCGGCGAGCGCGCGAGGGCAGTGGGCAGCGGCGCGAGGCAACCGGAAGGTTGGCCGTCAGCCGGAAGGTCGGAGGGAGCTGGAGGAGCCGTCAGCAGGAAGGTGGGAGGGAGCCAGAGGAGCGGGGAAGCGAGCGTGCGTGCGTGCAGTGACCGTCGCCATGACACAAGAGGCAGGGCTGTTTTGTCTAGCGAAGCAAGCCCTTTGGAAAATCCGTCTTGCGAAGCACCTCAGAAAACGAAAAACCCTTTCGTCTAGCGGGTTTTTCGTCTTCCGAGGCATTCGTCTTGCGGGACACCACTGTACTTGCTGCCTCTCTAGGCTCAGGGACTCCCACAAACACCCTTTAACACAGCCTTTCTCAACCTGTGGGTCCCCAGATGTTAGTGAACTACAACTTCCATCACCCCTAGCTAGCAAGGCCAGAGCTCAGGGATGATGGGAGTTGTAGTCCAACAACATCTGGGGACATACAGGTTGAGAACCGCTGCTTTAACGGGACCGGCTAAAACGCCACCGCATGGGGGGTGAATGAGATGCCCCCCCTTTCACTCAAAGATAGACTAAAGGATACCTAACAAGGCCCGTGAGTCTTGGCCAGGGACTGGCCCCTAAACGTACTCCCAGGCCACACCCCCACCGGCAGCCCATTGGCCCACCAGGTGGGGGGGCCAAGCCCGCAGTTACCTGGTGGATGGCACCTGGCCAGGTGGCACCGCTGAGGGCCGCAAACTCCACCCACCTGTTGGGAAGGGGTGAGCGGGAATTTCCAGTTCTAATAAGACATCACAAAATACCTCCAAGTTTAAATAAATATAGAAACATATGTTTTTTATATGTCCTTTTTATGTGGAGATTCGTAGAGACACCATTTATCCTTTGCTGAGGAGGCTCAGACAAGTCTAAACTTAATTCTCTCCTCTTAGGCAAAGATCATAAGACGACCTGGCTGGTAGCCAGATTTTGCGCCCAGATTTGTAGGCACAGATCATCCTCTAGAATAAAATAGCTTACTAGGGAAATGCTGAAGTTGCTTTTTGGGGTGCCTCAGGGTCATTTTTTTATGGTAGCCCAAATCTCAGTTGTACGGGTGTATGTATATATCTCAATTTTAACTCATGAGCTATTGCTGCAATCTGTTCCGATTGTATATTTTATCTTTATGAACGCTGTTTTTCTTGTGCTGTGTTATGTGAGCTGGTCTTTGACCGTAATAAATTATCTATCTATCTAAATATAGAAAGGTAAACAATTTCTCGTCACAAATCTTCAGATAACCCTATTAGTGTTGTTAATTGCTTACAATGATCTTTCAAATATCGTATAAATATCCAGTCCTTTTGGAATACTTGATCGTGCTGGTTTCAGATTTTCTCCGTCAGCTTTGCCAGTTCCGCAAAGTCCATCGTTTTCATCTTCTACTCTTCTTTCGTTGGTATTTCTTGCTGTTTCCATTTTGGGGCTAAAAGGGTTCTTGCCGCTGTTCTTGCATACATGAACAGTCTTTTATCTTCCATTGGTATCTCTTCACTTACTATACCCAGTAAAAAGGCTTCTGGTTTTTTTTAACAAAAGTGGTTTTGAACATTTTCTTTAACTCATTATATATCGTTTCCCAGAAAGCCTTTACTAGATAGATGCCATTTTTCATTTTGGAGGTGTATTATTGTCCTACCTCACCCCTCCGTCCTATTAATGGCAGGCTTTGACTTACAGAGGGGACGCAGGTGGCACTGTGGGTTAAAACACAGAGCCTAGGACTTGCCGATCAGAAGGTCGGCAGTTCGAATCCCCGCAACAGGGTGAGCTCCCTTTGCTTGGTCCCTGCTCCTGTCAACCTAGCAGTTCGAAAGCACGTCAATTACAAGTAGATAAATAGGTACCACTCCAGCGGGAAGGTAAACGGCATTTCCGTGCTGCTCCCAGAGTGGGCCACGACTGGACCTAATGGTCAGGGGTCCCTTTACCTTTACCTTTACCTTTACCTTGACTTACAGAAGGGCACCATCTTCCTCATCGACTGCCAGATTCTGGAAGGTGTCCCGGCCGCCAAACTGAACGGTTCCCTCCAGCATATCTCCGCTCCTCTCTGCCTCCTGCACTCGACTCCCCTGGGGGAAATGATCCCCATTGCCATCCAGGTAACTCCCGTCTCCCTCTGGGGTGGCAAATTCCACTAAGCCCCCCACCCCTCGGAGCTGGAGGGATTAATTTTCTTCCTCACCCTCTTTCTTCCGCCCCACCCCCTTGTACCACAACACTCAGGCTCTTCTGTTATTTCAGTTCCGACGAAACATCCCAGAGCAATTAACAATAAAAACAGATTATTTTTTTTAAGAAAAGGATGATTTCAAATCAAGGGCAGAGTGGGATTGGAATCGTTGCTTCAAAAGGCGTGTTGAGAAAAGTAGACATGTTCCTTTCAATGGGTCTGTCCCGAGTAGGGCTTAGTTGACTACAACGCTTTGGTTTACTAGCAGGGGTCAGCAAACTTTTTCAGCAAGGGGCCGGTCCACTGTCCCTCAGACCTTGTGGGGAGCCCCACTGTATTCTGGAAAAAAATATATGATGAATTCCTATGCCCCACAAATAAACCAGAGATGCGTTTTAAATAAAAGGACACATTCTACTCATGGAAAAACACACTGATTCCCGGACCGTCCGGGGGCCAGATTTAGAAGGTGATTGGGCTGGATCTGGCCCCGGGCCTTAGTTTTCAAAGAGGGCCAGATTTGATGAAGTGAAGGGCCGTGAGAGTTGTTGAACTTTTTTTAGGGTTGAAGTCATTGAGGTTTTGGGGGATTTTACCCCTGGAAATAAACTGCCATAGGGGCCAGATTAAACCGATTAGGCCCCCGAAATGGACTTTGGATATGCCTGGTTTAGATGAAAAAGATTCCTGGCTTTGTGCCATTGCCTCATGGATGGGGGCCTGGTGGGTGAATAGTTTCGTACAACTCAGAAGTGCAAACATATTCCTACGGAAGCCTGCCTGCAAAAAAATATGGGTTTACTCCGTGTTGACCTGCGACACCATTTTCACTTCCCTCTCAAGCATAGCTGTCAACATTTCCCTTTTCTTGCGAGGAATCCTATTCGGAATAAGGGGGTTTCCCTTAAAAAAAGGGAAATGTTGACAGCTATGCTCCCAAGGGACTAGTAACTTGCTCTCGAAAAACGACAGCCTCAACAATGCTTTTCTGTTTCCAGCTCACCCAGCAACCCGGACCAGAGAGCCCCGTCTTCTTGCCCACCGATTCGGAGTGGGACTGGGCGCTGGCAAAGCTCTGGGTGCGAAACAGCACTTTCCACATCCACGAGGTGCTCACCCACCTGCTGCACACCCACCTGGTGGTGGAAGTCTTCCTGCTGGCCACCCTGCGGCAACTGCCCATGTGCCACCCGGTGCACAAGGTGGGTGTGGGTTGCAGGGAGGGCCGGCCCTGCCGTTGGGCAGCGTGAGGTGGCTGCCTCAGGCGGCACATTCTGAGAGGCAGTGGTGCCCCATAGCTCTTCCTCCTGAGCTCCCTGGCCCTCTCCTTGGAGAAGAGAGCTGTTTCTCACACCTCTAGGTAAAGGGACCTGAAATATACTCAGAGTCGAAAGTGGATTTCATGCTCTTTATTCAGTTCATAGTGGTGAGGAGGAATGGAAGTTCCCCCAGAATGTCTGCTTTATATACATTATTTACACAACGGGCTGCACGTGATTGGCTAATTCCGGGATTCACCTGTAGGCCAATCAGGTTGTGGATTCACTTCCACCTGAAGCTGGATTGGGTGGCTCCTGTGGACCAATCAGACTGCTGCATTCTGAATCCTATTCTAGGACCAATCAGACTGCTGCCTTTTGGATCCTATTCAACCCAGTACATAACAGGACCCCTGACCGTTAAATCCAGTCGCAGACAACTCTGGGGTTGCGGCGCTCATCTCACTTTACTGGCCGAGGGAGCCGGCGTTTGTCCACAGACAGTTTTTCTGGGTCATGTGACCAGGATGACTAAGCCGCTTCTGGCGAAACTAGAGAAGCGCACGGAAACACCATTTACCTTCCCACTGGAGTGGTACCTATTTATCTACTTGCACTTTGCTTTGGAACTGCTAGGTTGGCAGGAGCAGGGACCGAGCAACGGGAGCTCACCCCGTCGCGGGGATTCGAACCGCCGACCTTCTGATTGGCAAGCCCTAGGCTCTGTGGTTTAACCCACAGCACCACCCGCGTTGGGGTCCCTTACAATCCTGCAATTCTATGAAAATATTTGTGGAGGGTGGATATACCCAGAGTTGGCCTGAGCAAGGTTTGGGGAAGGGGATGATCTCACCTCTCCCTTGGGCTCCCACCGCCCTCTGTGACCTCCTTTCTCTGACCTTGTTTTATTTCTCTCTCACCTGCAGCTGTTAATCCCGCACTTCAGATATACGCTCCATATCAACGTCCTGGGAAGGGGGAACCTCTTTGCTCCAGGCGGCCTCATAGACCTGGTAAGCACGGATTTGCTTAACCCTTAGTACAGTGGTGCCTCGCAAGACGAAAAGAATCCATTCCGTGAGTCTCTTCGTCTAGCGGTTTTTTCGTCTTGCGAAGCAACCCCATTAGCGGATTAGCGGATTAGCGCTATTAGCGGTTTAGCGGCTATTAGCGGCTATTAAAGGCTTAAGGGATTAGCGGATTAGCTGCTAAAAGGCTATTAGCAGCTTAGTGCCTTAGAAAAAGGGGGTGGGGAGCGGGGGAAAAAACCCAGGAATCGCAAGACATTTTCATCTTGCGAAGCAAGCCCATAGGAAATTCGTTTTGCGAAGCACCTCCAAAACGGAAAACCCTTTCGTCTAGCGGGTTTTCCGTCTTGCAAGGCATTCGTCTTGCGGGGCACCACTGTAGTCTGATCCTGGGGGCAGTTGCCCACGATGAAGACTTTGCCCCACATATGGGAAATAAACTGTTAATAGTAATAATGAAATATTATTTATACCCTGCCCATCTGGCTGGGTTTCCCCAGCCACTCTGGGCGGCTCCCAACAGAATATTAAAAACACGATAAAACATCAAACATTAAAAACTTCCCTAAACAGGGCTGCGTTCAGATGTCTTCTAAAAGTCAGAGAGTTGTTTATTTCCTTGACATCTGATGGAAGGGTGTTCCACAGGGCGGGCGCCACCACTGAGAAGGCCCTCTGCCTGGTTCCCTCTAGCTTTGCTTCTCGCAGGGAGGGAACCGCTAGAAGGCCCTCAGAGCTGGACCTCTGTGTCCAGGCTGAACGATGGGGGTGGAACATGCACAGCTTGCAGACTTAACATAGAATGAGAGAACAAGAAGAACATATATTTAGAGAAGATTGGAAAGCGTTTATTGAATATATGGGAAATAACTGTGTACAGCTGAAAACGCTGGCAGCATTGAGATAAGTTCAACAGTGTAAATAAGTTTTGATGGATGGAATACTGAATGGTATAGTTTTTGTAAAATATGCAGGGTTTTTTTGATATGTAAAATGAACCATGGAAAGAGAAGAAGGGGAGTCATTGATATCTTAAGGATGTAAGAAAGAGTACTTTAAACTGTAAAACAGAAAATTTAATAAAAAATTATATACAAAAAAAGAAGAAATAATCATAATAGCAGCAATAATAATAATAATATAATGAATACAGGTGCTTTCCTGTTTCTGAGTTCAGCAGCTCACCTGCTTCACATAACATCCAACTTTTTCAGACCCCAAACTGGGACTTGTGTCTTCCGGGATGCTCTCCCAGGAGATTCTCGCGACCCGCACCTCTCTGCCCCTCCCAGGTGCTTTTTAAGTACAAGAGCGGCCAAAACGGCTGCCATGATCTCTCATGAAAAAAACGAGATGTCCCGTTTTCCCCAGGGCACTTGGCAGCTTTGCATTTGCTCCACCGTGTTACAAGCTCCTCAAAAAGGGCCTTTTCTCCCTCCCAGGCCATGGCCACGGGCTTCCACGGTCTGTCACACTTGCTAGCTAAAGGTCTTTCGACGCTGACGTATTCCACCCTCTGCCTCCCCGACGACCTCCGAGAGAGGGGGCTGGAGTCGCTCCCTGGCTACTACTACAAGGAGGACGGCATGAAGCTCTGGGAAGCCATTGAGAGGTGGGATCCTGGCTCCGGGAGGGCGGAGAGGGACAAAGCGGAAAGCAAGGCCAAGCCAGTACGTTTCTGAGCACAATTCAAAGTGTTGGTGCTGACCTTGAAAGCCCTAAATGGCCCAGTAGACCTGAAGGAGCGTCTCCACCTCCATCGTTCTGCCTGGACACTGAGGTCCAGCGCCGAGGGCCTTCTGGCGGGTCCCTCACTGTGGGAAGTGAAGTTATAGGGAACCAGGCAGAGGGCCTTCTAAGTGGTGGCACCCACCCTGTGGAACACCCTCCCACCAGATGTCAAAGAGAAGAACAACTACCAGACTTTTAGAAGACATCTGAAGGCAGCCCTCTTTAGGGAAGCTTTTAATGTTTAACAGACTACTGTATTTTAATACTTGGTTGGAAGCCGCCCAGAGTGGCTAGGGAAACCCAGCCAGATGGGCGGGGTATAAATAATAAATTATTATTATTATATTATTATTGTAAGCCTTCCTGTTGGGGACACTGGGAGGGCTGCAGAGGCAGACCTCCAGCCCATCTCTTCAAATCCTGGAATTCCTAGACTTGGGAAGGACAAGATTTAGACTATTGCTAAGTAGGTTGTGTCGTTTGCAAGCATAATCTCACTGGGGGAGAAGCCATCATTACGGGCACACGTAGGTCAAGAGAGTCTCTCTGGCGCCTTCATCGGTAAGATGGTTCAATCATCAGACATAACAGTCTGTGAGACTAGATGAGGCCAATGGTGGTCCATCTACTGCAGCATTATCTTTTTACAGTGACTAATAATAATAATAATAATAATAATAATAATAATTGTATTACTTATACCCTGCCCATCTGGCTGGGCCTCCCCGTCCACTCTGGGCGGCTCCCAACAGAATATTAAAAACACGATAAAACATCAAACATTCAAAACTTCCCTAAACAGGGCTACCATCAGATGCCTTCTAAAAGTCAGATTATTTCCTTGACATCTGGTGGGAGGGCGTTCCACAGGGCAGGCACCACCACCGAGAAGGCCCTCTGCCTGGTTCCCTGTGACCTCACTTCTCGCAGTGAGGGAACCACCAGAAGGCCCTCGGAGCTGGACCTCAGTGTCCGGGCTGAACGATGGGGGTGGAGACGCTCCTTCAGGTCTACTGGGCCTTTGATGCCGTTTAGGGCTTTCAAAGTCAGCACCAACACTTTGAATTGTGCTCGGAAAAATACTGGGAGCCAATGTAGGTCTTTCAGGACTGGTGTTATATGGTCTTGGCGGCTGCTCCCAGTCACCAGTCTATCTGCCGCATTCTAGTCTAGCATGCCACAGTCATTCTTTGCCAGCTAGGGACTGATGGGAGTTGTAATCCCACACCTCCAGAGGCCAACAGATTGGGCAGCGAGAGAAGCCATTTTCTCCTCCTGCGCCCTCATCGGCCACTGCCACTGACGCCTTCCCTTCTTCTCTCATTGCTGCAGCTTTGTGAAGGGCATTGTCCATCTCTACTACAAAAGTGACAATTGTGTCAAGGAGGATCCTGAACTCCAGGCCTGGGTGGCTGAGATTTTTGATAAGTGCTTTTTCCATCGAGAGTCCTCTGGTAAGATCTGCTTCCCATGCCCTCTTCATCACGAGCTACAGAAATGGCTGTCGAACCCTGAATCGCTTCATGCTGCAACCACTTCTGGGCATAGCTGTTAAGCGTCCCTTATCTGGCGGGAAAGTCCCTTATCCCAGCGCCGTGTCCCGCTGCCGTCCCTTATTGATGATGTCCCTTAAATTTCCCGGGTTTCAAAGGAAACAGCTCCTCTCCCTCCCTCCCTCCCTGCCAGCCAGGGAGGAGGGAGGCTCCAACTGTGTTGCTTGGCTGCGTTGCTCACCCAATAAGGAGTCTAAGAACGACTGGGGGGTGGAGCTTGCATGCCTTGTGCCGATCAAATCGGCCGCCTTGCCTGGGGACTCGCCTTTGCTCAGCGCTTCCCAGCGGAGAGGGGACGGTGGTTTTCCTTGCTGCAACCCCTTTGCCGGGTTGCTGCGCTGTGGGAACCACCGCTTGAGGCTTCGTTTGGCCGCTGGTTGACTAAAATCCCTTATTTTGGCTGCTGAGCCCTTATTTTCGAGGCTGCTGGTCCCTTATTTTCAAATCTGTAAGCTATGCCTCTGGGGGAGGTTGTGGGGCTCAGTTGAGTGGGGTGGCATCTTGACCCCGATTTTGCTCTCCTTCCAGGCTTCCCTGAGCATCTAGAAACCATTGCCCAGCTCACCAAATACCTCACCATGGTAATATTCACCTGCTCCATCCGCCATGCCAGCGTCAACAACGGCCAGGTTGGGGTCTTCATCTTTCTGTTGCTCTTTAACTCTGTGGAATGCAAATGATTGCATAGAGAGGGAAAGGAGAGGGAGAATTGTGTGTATGTGAGAAAGGGGGTGAGTCAGAACAGCATTCCTTATACTCATGGAAGGGGACGCGGGTGGCGCTGTGGTCTAAACCACTGAGCCTCTTGGGCTTGCCGATCAGAAGGTCGGCGGTTCGAATCCCTGCAATGGGGTGAGCTCCTGTTGCTCTGTCCTGGCTCCTGCCAACCTAGCAGTTTGAAAGCATACCAGCGCAAGTAGATAAATAGGTACCTCTGTGGCGGGAAGGTAAATGGCATTTCCGTGCGCTGTGGTACTCCTCACAGTGTCCCGTTGCACCAGGAGCGGTTTAGTCCTGCTGGCCACATGACCCGGAAAGCTGTCTGTGGACAAACGCCGGCTCCCTCGGCCTGCAAGCGAGATGAGTGCCACAACCCCATAGTCACCTTTGAGTGGACATAACTGTCCAGGGGTCCTTTACCTTTACCTATCCTCAAGCTCCTCAGATGTCATTGGACTCCAGTTTCTACCAGCCACAACCACCACAGCCAATGGCCAGGTGAAACAGGAATGGTCTCCAATAACACCAGGTTGGGGAGGAGTGGTGTAGACAATTCTGAACCAGGTGGGCCAAGGGATGGCATCCCTAGAAGGCTGTTTCCAATGCTGGTTCCCCAGCCTCACCCAATGGAGAATCTCCCTCCTTCCTCTGAGATTTAATCCCAGCGGACATGCTCTGTGGATCTCTCAGGTGACCCATCTCCCCAGGCAGAGGCGGAGGAAGGCTCGCAGGGGCCTTTTGACCACCCAGAGCCCTCTAACCTCCAGCTCTTCTTCTCCAGTTTGACTTTGGCGCCTGGATGCCCAACTACCCCTCCTCCATGAGGAAGCCGCCCCCGAAAATCAAGGGCAGGGCGACTTTCGAGAGCGTCCTGGAGACTTTGCCGGACGTCAGCACCACCTGTAACACCATGCTGCTCCTTTGGCTGCTTAGCAAGGAACCGGAGGATAGGGTAAGAGGAAGATGGGACATTGATGGAGGGTGTTTATTGGGTTGTTATTTTGATTATATGTGTTGTGGTTTTATACAGTGGTACCCCGCAAGACGAATGCCTCAGAAGACGAAAAACTCGCAAGACGAATGGGTTTTTCGTTTTCTGAGGTGCTTCGCAAGACGGATTTCCCTAAGGGCTTGCTTCGCTAGACGAAACGGCCCTGCCTCTCGTGTCATGGCGACGGTCACTGCACGCACGCACGCACGCTTCCCCGCTCCTCCGGCTCCCTCCCACCTTCCTGCTGACGGCTCCTCTGGCTCCCTCCCACCTTCCGGCTGACGGTTAGTGCCTCGCGCCGCTGCCCACCCCCCTCGCGTGCTCCCCTCAGAGAGCCGTTGCCGCCAGCGCCTCTCTCTCCCTGGAGTCGCGCTCCTGAGCCCCGCCGCCCTCCAGCAGCCGCGTCGCGCGGTGGCCACAACGCGCGGGTGAGTCTGAGGTACCAGCTGCGGCAGCTGTCCTGCTTCTCCCCGCCCCTCCCCGCCGTTGTCAGTGTTTAAATGCAGTGGTGCTTCGCAAGACGAAAAAACTCGTACAACGAAAAAACTCGTGGAACGAATTAATTTCATCTTGCGAGGCACCACTGTATTTTGATTTTGTTCGGTGAACCACCCTGAGACCTCTGGGTACAGGGCGATATATAAATTCAATAAGTAAATCATCATCATCCTCAGAGGTCGGCAGACTTTTTCAGCAGGGGGCCGATCCACTGTCCCTCAGACCTTGTGGAGGGCCGGACTATATTTTTGGGGGAGAAATGAACGAATTCCTATGTCCCACAAATAAGCCAGAGATGCATTTTAAATAAAAGGGCACATTCTACTCATGTAAAAACACACTGATTCCTGGACCGCCTGTGGGCTGGATTTAGAAGGCAAATCGGCCGGATCTGGGCCCCAGGCCTTAGTTTGCCTACCCATGATCATCATCATCATGGAATCTTGGAATTGTCGAGTTGGAAGGGACCCCAGGGTCATCTAGTCCAACCCCCCCACACACAATGTGGGAATCTCAACTAAAGCATCCATGACAGATGGCCATCTCCTTTTTATCACAGCTCAGCCAGAGCAGGAAAAGGTGTATGCTGTATTCTGCTACAAAGCAACCAAAGGGCCAACCTGAACGAGACAGTGTTGAGTAGTGGTTAGCGTTGGACTAACTCAGCGATGAGGCTCCCTTGGTGAAGTTGGGCTAGTCATTTGGCCTGGCCTACCTTGCAAAGTTGTTGTTAGGGTAAAAGTGTGTTGAGGAGAAACCATGTATGCAGCTGCCATGAGCCCCTTGGAGGAAAAAGGGGGGCTGAAGGGTGGGATTCAATTAAGTTTTACTCATTGAAATAAATGCACACAGTTAATTCGTTTCAGCGAATCTGCTCTGAGGAAAACTTAGTTCAATACCACCCTAAATGTAATAATATTAGGAATGTTGGGGGTGTTAGATTCAGTTCACATTTATAGGCAAAACTACCTAATTCACACTTTTTTGGGGGAGGAACACAAATTGAAATGCAGCCATCCTTTGGAAGTTGTATTTCCCTGAATTTTGCAATGCGATCCTCTAGCCAAGCAAGCTGTTACAAAAATACAACACAATCATGTGAAAACTTGTATATGAGGCAAAATTTCACACAAAGAGTTTATATCAGGAGAAATCCGCACCAGAATGCTGATTAATTTTCACAAGGAATTGCTTTTTATTTTTTTATTTTGATACTTTTGCAAATTCATGGAAATGTGAATAACTGAATTTTAGAATGGCAAAATGAGAAACTGAGAAAAACCAAAGCCGACAGATTCGCCCATCACTAAGTAATATAATCTGAAATTCATTTTATTTATTTAACAAATCTTACACGCAGTTTAGTAGAACAAAACACCTATAAGCAATTTATTGTTTTCCTATAAAGTGGTTCAATTACTGCTCTGAATTTTATTGTGTTATTATCTTCCTTATCCTTTGTTGCTGCTGCATCACGCTGCTGACTCATGTTAAGCTTGCGGTCTGTTAAGTCCCCTAGTTCCTTTTCACATGGTCTATACTTTTGTATAGGGTGGGGGTAGAGGGCACTGGGGACGAGTTTATGTGGGATGTAATCCACTGGGAGCAGTCAAGTACAACATTCCTTCTTTTCCTAGAGCAGACATGCAAGGGAATGTTTGGTCCAGCCAGTCGAAACTTCCTGTTCCTCCTGGCCTGGAGCATCCTTCCTTGCACATAGGATTAGTGGGTGGGCATGGCCTTTCCTGACCTGGTAAAAGGACACGGCAGGCTGCCATTCTCCCTCTTTTCCATCTTCTTTTCATCCTGAGAAAGTTTGTAACTTTAAGCCTTAAGCCTGCCTTCAGGGATCACAATGTGCTCTGCCTGATCATGAGTAAATTTTCTTCTTCTTGCTTACGAATATGACTGTGGTGTCTTTATTCTTTTAGGAGGGATTCAAGGGGTTGTTGTTGTTGAGTCGTTTAGTTGTGTCCGACTCTTTGTGGCCCCTGGACCAGAGCACGCCAGGCCCTCCTGTCTTCCACTGCCTCCCGCAGTTTGGTCAAACTCCTGCTGGTAGCTTCGAGAACACTGTCCCACCATCTTATCCTCCGTCGTCCCCTTCTCCTTGTGCCCTCCATCTTTCCCAACACCAGGGTCTTTTCCAGGGAGTCTTCTCTTCTCATGAGGTGGCCAGAGTCTTGGAGCCTCAGCTTCAGGATCTGTCCTTCCAGTGAGCACTCAGGGCTGATTTCCTTCAGAACGGACTGGTTTGATCTTCTTGCAGTCCATGGGACTCTCAAGAGTCGCCTCCAGCACCATAATTCAAAGGCATCCATTCTTCGACCATCAGCCTTCTTTATGGTCCAGCTCTCACTTCCACACATCACTACTGGGAAAACCATAGCTTTAACTATACAGACCTTTGTCAGCAAGGTGATATCTCTGTTTTTTAAGATACTGTCTTGTCTTACCAAGCAAATATTAGAACACATTTCAATCTGGACAAGCCAGATTGAATTGCGTACAGTGGTACCTTGCAAGACGAATGCCTCGGAAGACGAAGAACTCGCAAGACGAAAGAGTTTTTCGTTTTCTGAGTTGCTTCGCAAGACGGATTTCCCTATGGGCTTGCTTCGCAAGACAAAACGTCTTGCGCCTTTTTTTTAAAAACCGCCAATGCATTCCTATGGGAAACCATCAATACACAGTGGTGCTTCGCAAGACGAAAAAACTCGCAGAACGAAAAAACTCACAGAACAAATTAATTTCGTCTTGCGAGGCACCACTGTATTGTCTTAAGAAACTCACACTAGTTTGCAACTAGCTTTCTGCTGTGTGAAGGGGGCTGCACTCTGCTGTGTAAAGGAAGTTGCTAATGCAAATTAGGAAGGATGTTAATAAACAATATACCCTCTCCTGCCACCCTGAACATTCCCACAGTTTATAGCACCAAGGGGGCAATGGCCCCCAAAGGTTGGGAAACACCTTTTCTAGAACCTCACCCTCGTTTCTTGTTTCCCTCCAGAGACCGCTTGGGTGCTATCCTGATGAACATTTCACAGAAGAGGAGACAAAGGAGGTTATCGCAGCTTTCCAGAACCACCTGGCCCAGATCTCAATGGAAATTGAGGAGCGGAACCGGAGGCTGCCTCTGCCGTACCACTATCTCAACCCCCCGGAAGTGGAAAACAGCACATCCATCTGAGCACAGCTGTCTCCCAGCCTGTTCTGCAAAGAGGTGCCTTGAAGACTATGGTTCCCAAAAGCCAGAAACCCAGGGATGCCCTATGGACCTGCCACTCCCCATAGCATTGAAACGTTGAACCAGGGATGCCCTATGGACCTGCCACTCCCCATAGCATTGAAACGTTGAACCTCCAAGTTGGGCTTTCAGGCCTGATGCTTACAAGGGTGACCAGATCAGGCAGGAGAGTGGAGTTGTCAATCTTTTCCAGATCTATTTTGTACTACTGGTTGCTCCTGAAACTGCTCACCTGCTCCTCCAAACACCCCCCCCCCCAAAAAAAAATATTGGAGAAACTGCAGAACATCACATGATGATGGTCCATTCAAAATGCACCTTGGCTTCCTTTCTTCCAGACCCCTAGGAAATTGCAGGCCTCCAAGGCTAGATTTGGGACAGGTAGACGAAGATGCATCTTAACCTAGTGGAACTGTTGGGAAAGTCATTCCCACGGGAGGCAGCGACGGCTGTCCACTTGGGCAGCTTCGAAAAAGGAGCACACAGGTTGGTGGAGGATAAGGCAGTAAATGTCTGCGAAGCCTGAATGGCTAGGTCCTCCCTCCACTGTCAGAGGCGACATGTCTCTGAAAACCAGTCGCTGGGGCTCATCTGTGGGGAGACCGCTGCTGCTGATCTCAGGTGCTGCTTGTGAACTTGTCCCTGGGATATCTATGTTAGGATATAGTTCCGTTCCACCTTAAAAGGAACAGGCATGACTGTTGTCTGTCACATGCCTGTTTACATTCCAGCACAGTTTGCTGGGAACTTCCGTTGTATATTGCTTTTGCTATGCTGCTGTTTGCTTGGAAACGAAGGGAAGCAGACATGTTTTCCCTTTGTTCCTGATGCTGAATAAATGCTTGTAGATAATGCTTACACATGTCTCTGTCCACCACTTCCGTTGTGAGAAGTTGTTCACTCTGCTGATAAGAGCATGCTCAGCTTCTGAGACTCGAGTCGCTGGTTGATGCTGTTCCGAGAACAGGAGTTCTGCCGGCCGGTGGCTGGAGGCAGCTGGGAGCCTGCCAAATGCCCCCGCCTCCCTGGACGCAGCCCAACAATCTGCTTGGCTGCTGTGAGAACACGATGCTGGACATAGATGAGTCTTTCATCTGACTGCGCATGTGCTCTTCCTTCCTTCCTAAGTTTCACTAGTTGCAAAAATGACCGATTTTCCAACATCTGCACCAATTGCTCTTATTGTTTTGGCCTGGGAATCTGATTCAGAGGCTGAACCTGAGGGATCCCAGCCTGCACAGGAGTCCCCGCCTCCAGGGCCGGCTGAGCCGAGGCAGGGGCTTGAACCTGAAGGGCCCTCACCTGTGCCGGATCCTCAGGAGCAGACACCAGCTGAATCCGCTCTGGCTCCAGAGGTGATTGAGGACCCATTGCCTGCAGGTGTGCCTCTCTCAGCCCCGTCAGGGGAAGCTGAGGTTGCCTCTGGGTCCGGTAACCCTCCAGCCTCTCCTGAGCTGCAGAGGCTCAGGGCAGAGAGGCGGAGGGAACTAAGTTCCCGCAGGAGGAGTGCTCGCCTCCAGGCCAGGGGAGGTGAGTCACCTGTGGACCAGGGCCGCCCTAGGCCTCAGAGGAAATAAAGGCCAGCCCGCCCAGTCCCAGGTTGCGGGAGCAACATCGTTGGTTATCTGTTCCTATCTTGCTTTCTGCCAGAGTTCCTGACCACACCCGACTCCTTGCCTTGGACCCCGCTTCAGCCTTGGACCAGATACGGACCACACTGCCCAGTAAACCCCCCCCCCACAGGACCAGCACACTTATCTTTGGACACTTTCCCTCTGTATTTCTAGGGAGCGACTAATAAACATTTCCCTTTCGAGCTTGCCCAACCATTACAGTATCACAGAATTGGAAGGGACCTTAGGGTCATCCAGCCCAACCCTCTGCAATTCAGGATTCTCAACGAAAGCACCCATGACAGATGACCATCCATTAATATACAGTGGTACCCCGCAAGACAAATGCCTTGCAAGACGGAAAACCCGCTAGACGAAAGGGTTTTCCGTTTTTCGATGCGCTTCACAGGACGAATTTCTCTATGGGCTTGCTTCGCAAGACGAAAATGTCTTGCGAGTCTTGAGATTTTTTTCCGCTCCCCACCCCCTTTTTCTAAGCCGCTAAACCGCTAATAGCCTTTTAGCAGCTAATCCGCTAATCCCTTAAACCTTTAATAGCCGCTAATAGCCACTAAACCGCTAATAGCGCTAATCCGCTAAGCCACTAATAGGGTTGCTTCGCAAGACGAAAAAACCGCTAAATGAAGAGACTTGCAGAACGAATTAATTTCGTCTTGCGAGGCACCACTGTATCTTGTGCCCCAAATATTTAGTTTTGTTGAGTTGTGGAAGTACTGTAACTATTTGGGATGCACTTTGAATTACTTTTTTGAGGGAGATGTATACAAATGCCCCCATCGGGATGTCTTGGGTTACCCATGTTTCAAATGTTATGGCTTTAGCTTAGGCTTCGCTCAATGGGGTGGTGGCCCCCAGATGTTTCGGACTACAATTCCCATCAGCCCTGGCAACATGATCATGTCACGGATGCTTAAGCTGAGGTTCCTGCAAAGCAGGGGGTTAGACTAGATGACTGTTGTGGGTCCCTTCCAACTCTACAATTCTATGACTCTATTTCTCTCTGTTGGCTGGGGCCGATGGGAGTTATGTTCCAAAACATCTGGACGCCACCCTGTGCTTGCAGTAAGGAGTAGGATTATTGTAACCAAGGAACAAAGCGGCAAACAGGAGAGTCAGAGCAATGTTGAGTGTCTGCTTGAATCCAAGGTTGTGGCAAACAAGGTTGTGAACAAACTAGAGTCTCTTGGGATCAGCTCAGGTTGTGTATATATAAAAACCCCTGCCCATACGGGCCAGTCTTGCCAGACTCTAGGGTTGTGTGCTCATCTCACTCTATAGGCCAGGAGCCAGCGCTGTCCGCAGACACTTCCGGGTCACGTGGCCAGCGTGACATCGCTGCTCTGGCGAGCCAGAGCCACACACGGAAACGCCGTTTACCTTCCCACTAGTAAGCGGTCCCTATTTATCTACTTGCACCCAGGGGTGCTTTCGAACTGCTAGGTTGGCAGGCGCTGGGACCGAGCAACGGGAGCGCACCCCGTCACAGGGATTCGAACTGCCTACCATGCGATCGGCAAGTCCTAGGCGCTGAGGTTTTACCCACAGTGCCACCCGCGTCCCTAGCAATGTTGAGTGTCTGTTTGAATCCAAGGTTGTGGCAAACAAGGTTGTGAACAAACTAGAGTCTCTTGGGATCAGCTCAGGTTGTGTATATATAGTATGTCTAAATAAACCATATATCATAAAGACACCAGTCTTTGCTGTGCCTCATTCCCAAAAGGGAACACAAACCCTGGCGAGTGTCTGGAACCCCTAAAACCTCACAGATAGGGGTGGCATGCAACACTGGTGTCAGAAGTGGGATCTGTGTTTCCTGGAGGAGGGCCTGTGAGCGAGGCGAGACTGAGCTGAAATGGAAGGTGGAATAGCAATAATCCCTGAGCCGCTTGAACAAATGGAGCAGCGAAAGAACCAGCAGTTCAGTGAAAAGAAGCAGAGTGTGTGAGGAGCCTCATTAGAGAAAAAAGCGTGACTCTGTGCGAGGTGAGGGCCCTGCTAGAAGACGATGCTAACTGTATGTCATAGGATACTGGGGCTGATGGGAGTTGTAGTCCAAAACATCTGACAGGCGACTGGTTAGTGAAGTGAATCACACTTATCAGAATGTGCACCCAAATACAGTGGTGCCCCGCAAGACGAATGCCTCGCAAGACGGAAAACCCGCTAGACGAAAGGGTTTTCCGTTTTGGAGGTGCTTCGCAAAACGAATTTCCTATGGGCTTGCTTCGCAAGACGAAAATGTCTTGCAAGTTGCTGCGATTTTTTTCCGCTCCCCACCCCCTTTTTCTAAGGCACTAAGTTGCTAATAGCCTTTTAGCAGCTAATCTACTAATCCCTTAAGCCTTTAATAGCCGCTAATAGCTGCTAATAGCCGCTAATAGCGCTAATCCGCTAATGGGCTTGCTTCGCAAGACGAAAAAACCGCTAGACAAAGAGACTCACGGAACGGATTCTTTTCGTCTTGCGAGGCACCACTGTATAGGCAAATGTAATACGGTAACAAATATCGGAAGAGCGGCGTGAGATGGATTCACCACCCGCAGGGCTTATATAGCGACGCTGTTCTCGATCTCAGGCGGGTACAGGTACTCATAGCCCGAAGGGATCAGTTTGGAGACAGACTCGTTCCTTTCCTCGATTTCCTGGGAGATCCTGCGTAGGTCCTGCTGAAAGGCCTCAATGAGACCCTTTGGGGCATCCTCCGTGAAATGCTCCTCAGGGTATTTCCCCAAGCGTATCTGTCAAAAAGAGGGAAAGTATCCGGCTAAGCAAGAAGAGCAGATACGATGGCATTCCAGGGTGGGGTTGCCAGGTCAGGATCATCCCATACCCTGAAGATTTGAAGGCCCCTGGCGATGTCACAGGGCAGGCCCTGGAGATGGAGGTTAATTGGGAGAGGGGAGAAGACGAGAGCAGAAACCACCCCCGCCCTTGAAACCGGTTCCTGCCAGGCTGTAGCTTGCAAACCGCATGCACGGTCTTCGTAATATTTTCACTGTTATTATTAAAGGCACTCTTCATCTTTTAACCACAGAACTATAGGGTTGGAAGTCACCCGAGGGTCATCTTGTTGAATGGTCTCTTTAAATGTGAAGGTTCATTATTGTTCCACAAGATGTGTATTCCTTTAAGGGCCAGAGCAAATAATATGACCTAGTTTTACAGCTATGACTCAGTATAGCAGGTGCTGTTAAGTTGTGTTAATTAAGCTGTGTCAGCAATTGGGTATAGTATATAAAGAGCAGCACCTAGCTCTCCCAGTGCCCTGGGGGTTGGGTTGGGGGATGGGTTATGCTTCTTGATATATTATAATTAATGTAAAAGGAGTTTTTGTTATTAGAATCATAGAATCATAGAGTTGGAAGAGACCACAAGGGCCATCGAGTCCAACCCCCTGCCAAGCAGGAAACACCATCAGAGCACTCCTGACATATGGTTGTCAAGCCTCTGCTTAAAGACCTCCAAAGAAGGAGACTCCACCACACTCCTTGGCAGCAAATTCCACTGTCAAACAGCTCTTACTGTCAGGAAGTTCTTCCTAATGTTGAGGTGGAATCTTCTTTCTTGTAGTTTGGATCCATTGCTCCGTGTCCGCTTCTCTGGAGCAGCAGAAAACAACCTTTCTCCCTCCTCTATGTGACATCCTTTTCTATATTTGAACATGGCTATCATATCACCCCTTAACCTCCTCTTCTCCAGGCTAAACATGCCCAGCTCCCTTAGCCGTTCCTCATAAGGCATCGTTTCCAGGCCTTTGTCCATTTTGGTTGCCCTCCTCTGGACACGTTCAAAACCTAGCTAAAGTTCTTTTGTGTTCCTTGTAATGCGTGGTCTCCCCAGCAATATTTCTGCAGCACAACTAATCTGCAAATAGCCAACACAACTATCCCAACCCCTGGAAATGCAGGAATCTCAGCTCTAGCATCCATGGCAGACGGCCATCCACTCACCATATCTGGAGATTTGGAACTAAGCAACCACAGCGTGCTCAGGATGGTGCAGGTGGTGTTGATGGCCGGGATGGTGTCTAGGTAGCCCTCCAAGTTTGCCGCCCCCTTGGTCTGGGGCGGCGGCTTCCTCATGGACGGGGGGAAGTTGGGCATCCACGCCCCTAAATCAAACTGCGAATAAAAGCAACCGCCCCCCAAGGATTAAGAATGCAAAGAGGTGGGCTACGCAATCGAGAGGCATACAAATTTGTGAAATAAAGATAAATACAGGTGAGACTTCGAAAATTAGCGGACCAACGCCAGCTGATGACATGGCTCCCCAAATCAACACAGACTGTGGAAACTTCACATTGGGCTTCAAGCATCTGGCCTTGTGTGCCTCCCCGTTCTTCCTCCAGACTCTGGGTCCTTGGTTTCCAAATGAGATGCAAAAGCTGCTCTCGTCAGAAAAGAGATTTGGGGAGCCATGTCATCAGCTGGTGTTGGTCCACTGTGCTCCGTTAAGTCCAGGGTCAACGCAGCCGTCCACCAGGAGATTTTGGAGCACTTCATGCTTCCTTCCGCAAACGAGCTTTATGGGGATGCTGACTTCATTTTCCAGCAGGACTTTGTCACCTGCCCACACTGCCCAAAGTACCAAAACCTGGTTCAATGCCCATAGGATTACTGTGCTTGATTGGCCAGCAAACCCGCCTGACCTGAACCCCATAGAGAATCTGTGGGGCATTGCCAAGAGAAAGATGAGAGACATGAAACCGAGCAATGCAGAAGAGCTGAAGGCTGCTATTGAAGCTTCCTGGTCTTCCATAACACCTCAGCAGTGCCACAGGCTGGTAGCATCCATGCCACGCCGCATTGAGGCAGTAATTGATGCAAAAGGGGCCCAGACCAAGTACTGAGTACATATGCATGCTTCTACTTCTCAGAGGTCCAATATTGCTCTATTTGCAGCCCTCGTTTTGCTGATTTCATGTAATATTCTAATTTTCTGAGATCGTTAATTTGGGGTTTTCATCAGCTGTATGCCATGATCATCACAATTATACTAAATAAAGGCTTGACATATCTCGCTTTGCATGTCATGAGTCTATCTCATATATTAGTTTCACCTTTTAAGTTGAATTACTGAAGTAAATGAACTTTTCCACGATATTCTAATATTCTAATTTTCACCATAAAAGTAAACTGGTTCAACAGTCATTTTAGCTCCCCAGAGAACCATTAGAGCTTTCTTCAGGGTGGGGCATCATGGGATCTTTTCCCAGGATTCATTGGGGCAAGCCATGACAGTTAAAACTATTATATAAAACCCAATATAGGTTTGTAGCCAGGCCTGCTTAGTCTGCCTCGCAATGTCTACCTGCCTGGAGGTGAATATGAGGGCGCACCCCTCTCCTACCTGCCCACTGTTGACGGCAGAGTGCTGGGCCGAGCTGGTATAAATCGCCATCGTGAAGAACTTCTTGACCTCCTTCACAGTTTTGAATGCGGAAGGGATGCCTGCGAAGAGGGAGAGGAAAGCTAAATCCACAACAGTTATTAATCAGGAGCGAGTCCTTTCAATAAGGAGGGGTGCAATGTATGGGCAGGTACACGCATTGTGTTGCCATATGCAAATCTCGTTAGATTTCTTTCGAAAACTATGTAGTCCTCATGATGCTGAAGATCAGCTTTAAAATAGTGAGTATCTATTAATGGTTCCATACCGTCCGACATTTCAAGGATAAATTACAGGACACAATTTTCCAGGGCACCATCTACCCGTTTTTTCTCGCAAGGGAATGGCGGCCATTTTGAACTTTGCAATCTTGCATGATTTCATGCCACCCCCCAAAAAAAACCCAGCGCTTTCCCCAGGCATGGCACCCAAAAATGCATGTTTTGGGGTGCTGCACAAGATTGCAGCCCTCAAAAACGCTTTTTGGGGGGGTCGCAGTACAGAAACATGCGAAATCATGGTATCCAAAATGGTCACCATTCTCTCATGAGAAATAACAGAGGGTTGTGGGTTTCCTGGGACACTTGCAGGGTATGTGGTGCTGGCCCTTTCAGGACCTTTGAAACTTCCAAGAGTCAATTGGCAGATATTTTCACTTTCCATTTTATGGAGACTATTCACCTGTTTGACCTATTGACCATATACCTCAGTCCCATGTGACTTAGAGTTCATTGAACAGCGAAGAATGGCAGATGAACCTGATGGACTACATGGAAATGGCGGAAATGACTGGCAGAATCCGAGACCAGGGAGAAGAGTCGGTGGAAGAAGATTGGAAAAAATTTAAAGTATATTTACAGAAATACTGCAAAATTAATAAATGTTAGAAGAATGCTGGAATGATGTTACATGGTTTTAGCAGAAATGTTATAAAGAATTAAGTAAAAACTGATTGTTAATGGGCTAAAGTGGAAAATTTAAAGTTAGATTGTGTTACACAAATTATAGAACAAAAAAAAAAAGATTGAGAAAGATGGAAAGGATTTGCTGAAATAGCTAAATTGAACTAGAATACAAAAAAAGGGAGGCGTGAGGAGGTAGATGAAACAGGTAAATGAAAGGCAAAGAAATGGAAATTGGATGTGTTTTTTTAAATGTTTTTGTTTTTCTTGTTTTGATGTATTGTTTTTTTGTTTTTTATCTTTGATGTATTGTTTGTTAAATTCTTTATTGTTTTCTCTTTTTTTTCTTTTTGTAACTGTTAAATTTCTAATAAATATTATTATAAAAAAGAATAGAGTTCATTGAACAGCATTAAGGTACACTGAGGAGGATGGCATGCATGGTTACTTTTATAACCATTGGTGGACTCTTAACCCCCTCCCTCTGTTCATTGCTATTGGATATCCCTTAATTTTATGAGGGCTGGGCAATACCAGAGGACTCTTGTTGCAGGAAGCCTTTTGTGAAGACGTCGTGTATCCAGGACTGCAGCTCAAAATCATCCTGCACAGAGCGGTCGTCTTTGTAATACAAGTCGACAATGCCAGAGACAAATCTACGGGAAAGAGTCAAATAAAGGGGAAATAAGAGAATGCTCAGCTTGCAGAATTGAGACCTCCTCAGGGACCACTTGGTCCTCCACCCACAGAAGAAGGAGATTGTGGGATGCTATGTCTCCTCCACATCCAGCATAATAATAATAATAATAATAATAGGGCTGTAAAATAGAAATAGAGGAGGGAACTGAATCAAGGGGTTATAGCCCTTCTGAGCTACAACTACAGATCCAAAATTCCCTTTATTTTGTCAATGGAGATGTTATGTACTGAGTTGAATAGGATCCAAACTGCAGCAGTCTGATTGGTCCTAGAACAATAGGATCCAGAATGCAGCAGTCTGATTGGTCCTAGAACAATAGGATCCAAAATGCAGCAGTCTGATTGGTCCTAGAACAATGCAGCAGTATAATTGGTCGGCTGGAGCCACCCAATCCAGCTCCAGATAGAAGTGAATCCACAACCTGATTGGCCTACAGGAGAATTCCGGAATTAGCCAATCACGTGCAGCCCATTGTGTAAATAATGTATATAAAGCAGATACTTTGAGGGGACTTCCATTCCCTCCTCGCCACTATGAGCTGAATAAAGAGCATGAAATCCACTCTCGACTCTGAGTATATTTCAGGAATTAGTTGTTGTTGATGATTTATTTATACGCTACCCAGCCACTCTGGGCAGCTTCCAACAGAATATATTAACAACAACAAAACATCAAACATTAAAAGCTTCCCCAAATAGGGCTGCCTTCAGATGTCTTCTAAAAGTCAGAGAGTTGTTTATTTCCTTGACATCTGACGGGAGGGCGTTCCACAGGGCGGGCACCACCACCGAGAAGGCCCTCTGCCTGGTTCCCTGAAACCTTGCTTCTCGCAGGGAGGGAACTACCAGAAGGCCCTCAGCGCTGGACCTCAGTGTCCGGGCAGAAAGATGTTCCACCACCTGAGTTGGCGCCCCCCAACCCCCCCCCCTTTGTATTCCTGCACACGGATGCAAACACACACACCCCACATCCACATCCTTGAATTTTGCTCCAGGCAAAATGGAGACCGGCACAGTCCCACCCACGCCCTTCCCTGACCTCTCCACAGCTGCCCAGATCTTCAGGCCGTCCTCCTTGTAGTAATAATTGGGCAACGAGGACACCCCCCGAGCTTCCAGGTCTTCTGAGAGGCAGAGGGAGGAGTAGGTCATGGTCTTCAAGTCCCTTTGCAGCAGCTCAACCAAGCCCTGGAGTCCGACGCCAGTTGCCTGGAGACATGGGGTGGGGGAAAGGGAGTCACAACCTGGAAGGAGAAGGTCTAGGAGCAGCAAAACCTGATTCTTCTCAGGCCGGGTAGCGAGATCCCAGGGTAGCTTACCTTGTCGAAGACGCCATCCTTTGAAATGAGGCGCTCCCGGGCCAAGGCGTTGATGTGGAGGGTGTAGCGGGTGTGGGGGATCAGGAGCTGTAAAAGAAGGGAGAGGACGGCTTTGTTAATGGTCTAGGTAAAGGGACCCCTGACTATTAGGTCCAGTCGTGACCGACTCTGGGGTTGTGGCGCTCATCTCACTTTATTGGCCGAGGGAGCTGGCGTACAGATTCTGGGTCATAATAATAATAATAATAAATTTTATTTATATCCCGCCCTCCCCAGCCGAAGCCGGGCTCAGGGCGGCTAACAACAATAAAACAGTACAAAAGTACAGCACAAACAACACTCTAAAATCATTCATTATAAAATTAATTAATTCAAGCCACTGGCAACCATTGGGCCAGAGCTCCGCGAAGATTGCCGAGGGAGGGAGTCAGGCCGTGCCCTAGCCAAAGGCCTGGTGGAACAGTTCTGTCTTGCAGGCCCTGCGGAAAGATGTCAAGTCCCGCAGGGCCCTGGTCTCTTGTGACAGAGTGTTCCACCAGATCGGAGCCACGGCCGAAAAAGCCCTGGCTCTAGTTGAGGCCAGCCTAACTTCTCTGTGGCCTGGGACCTTCAAGATGTTTTTATTTGAAGACCGTAAGTTTCTCTGTGGGGCATACCAGGAGAGGCGGTCCCGTAGGTACGAGGGTCCTAGGCCGTATAGGGCTTTGAAGGCTAAAACCAGCACCTTCAACCTGATCCTGTACTCCACCGGGAGGCATGCATGTGGCCAGCATGACTAAGCAGCTTCTGACGAACCAGAGCAGCACATGGAAATGCCATTTACCTTCCCGCTGGAGTGGTACCTATTTATCTACTTGCACTTTGATGTGCTTTCGAACTGCTAGGTTGGCAGGAGCAGGGACCGAGCAACGGGAGCTCACCCCGTCGCGGGGATTCGAAGCGCCGACCTTCTGATCGGCAAGTCCTAGGCTCTGTGGTTTAACCCACAGCGCTACCCGGGTCCCTCCTTTGTTAATGGCTTAATGTACATCAAAATGGGAAGTGAGTCTATAATGTGCCAGTATTGTATGCTGTGAAGCGCGGCTGGAAATTTTGAAGTACCGACCAGAGAAGATTGCCAGACCAAGCTGACGGAATGGCAAGATTGACGGGAAAGATCAGAAACCAGGAAGACCAAATATTTGTGAAAGACTGGGATAACTTTTAAACGTACAGTCATACCTCATGTTACGTTTGCTTCAGGTTGAGCGTTTTCAGGATGCATCCCACGGCAACCCGGAAGTACCAGAAAGGGTTACTTCCGGGTTTTTTCACTTGCGCATGCGCAGACGTTCAAAATGATGTCACACGCATGCGCAGAAGCGGTAAATTGTGACCCGCACACTCGCAGACACACAGACGCTGGTTGCGTTCCTTTCAGGTTGCGAACGGGCCTCCAGAACGGATCCCACTTGCAACCAGAGGTACCACTGTATTTGAGAGACCACAGTAAACAGTTGAAATCATTGGCAGAAATACAATGACACTAGTAAAGTAACATGAACTCTGGATACTAGGGATATATAATAGATGTTGTTTAGTCATTTAGTCGTGTCTGACTCTTCGTGACCCCCTGGACCAGAGCACGCCAGGCACTCCTGTCTTCTACTGCCTCCCACAGTTTGGTCAAAATATAATTGACTTTGGTTGGCCCTCACAGCCCTTCACTTCATCAAATCTGGCCCCCTTTGAAAAAAGTTTGTACACCCCTGTCTTAGAGTATTCAGATGAAACTTTAACACATGATAAAAGCCTGTGGTGTCATCAGGACGAGTTATTTGTTGTTTACTGTTTGTTTGTTTTTTGTTTACTGTTGTAATAATTGTTTTCTCAAAATTTATCTTCTGTACCATGAAAATAAATAAAAGCATTATTTTTAAAAAAAAAGATCTGTGAGCATCCATCTTGGGTGCCGTACTCTCTTTGTTCTAAGCTACTGAAGAGAATGGATGTGCTTCCTTTCTGTCTCCAGTGCAGTCTTTTAGGTAGGTCCGGTCCCAAGTTCCACCAGGCTCAAGGACACAGAATTGGCAGCCTCACCTTATAGAGCGGGTGGCACATGGGGAGGTGGCGCAGGGTGGCGATGGTGAACACCTCCGCCAGCAGGTGGGTCCGGAGCAGGTGGGTGAGGACTTGGTGCACCTGGAAGTCAGCGTTTCGCACCCAGGTCTTGGCCAGGATCCAGTCCCATTCGGGGTCACTCGGCAGGAAGATGGGAGCCTTTGGGCCAGGGGTCTGGCTGAGCTGTGGGGGCGGCAGAATACAACATTGGCTCCATTAATTCCTACTCTCTGTTTCCTATTTCTTGGACAGTCTCTGTTAGGTTGTGGGTGAACATATCAGACGACACAGCGATTCTTCAAACAGCTCTTGTTTATTCAGAGGCCAGAACAGAACTGTGCTGAAGGGCTCAGTCAGCCTGCTTATATAGAGCTCCAGTACAACGTTACTGTAGCAACTTTCTAAAACTATCCAATCACTGAACGTCACTTTCGATCCTTCATTTGCATAACTATCTACAGTATCCCCCTGCTGGCCCAGGGTGAGAACTTCAGTACATAACAGTCTCTTATCTGTAAGAGGACCTATACCATGACTGCAGAAGTTCCTCAGGAGTCTTTGGTGAGATTCTTTATCAAAAGCTTTTTGATAAATTTAGTTACAATAAACTGTAAGTTCTCTGCCCTGCTTATCAGGCTCTGGGATGCTGTCACGAGATCGGGAGAGCATCCCAGAATCCAGTAAGCAAGGCAGAGAAATTGACAGCTCTTTCCATGCCAGGAAAACAAAGCACAAAATGAGCGCCACAGCTCTTTGCGTTGCATGCCATTAATTTGTAGGATTTCAAACGGCCATCTTTCAATCATATAAGTGCCGCCAGCAGCAGCTCAGCAATAACTCACACAATGTCGGTGAAATTAACTCTTCATTCAAAGAAGCAAACAGCTCAGAAGGCCAGGCCTAGTGAGCACAGCAATTATTCCTGGTAGATCTAGCCCAGGCATCCCCAACCTGCGGCCCTCCAGATGTTTTGGCCTACAACTCCCATGATCCCTAGCTAACAGGACCAGTGGTCAGGGATGATGGGAATATAAGTCCAAAACATCTGGAGGGCTGAAGGTTGGCGATACTTGATCTGGCCCAATGAGCTTCCCGGGCCTTCCCACAGCTCCCTAAGTCTCCTCTTCCCCCAGGACCTTCCTAAGCAATCTGAGACTCCTTCGTCTTGTCTCTCTTTGCTCCGCCTTTTTCATTCCTCCCCATGTTCTGGGAGACCAGGCAGGGAAGGGAGCTGGTCGCAGCGGGAGGGGAAGGCCCCCTAGATTCTTCACCATCCTGACTCATTTCTGTTTCCTGGCCCCCTTTCTCTCCTGGCGCCGAGTCTGAACTGCTCTCTGCCTCAGCCTCTTCCTACTCACTAAACCCTGTTGTCTCTTCAGCTTCCAACACCTTCTCCTCCTAGTCTGCTCCCTCTTCTGCCTCGGACCACTCATTGTCGTCCCATCACCACTCCCCAGGCACTGAGACTTCTTCCCTCAGGGGCTCCCCGGCTGGTGCCTCCCACCTTGTTACCCAGTCAGTCCATGACAGTAAGGTTGAAATCATGCAAGTCGACTCTGCGCAATTGACTGCATTAACCGATTTGAAGTACGAAGTTGCAGAGTACTGCAGAGAACCACCAGAGGTCGCCTTTGGTCCATGATGAAGGCACAGCCTCCCTTCCCCACTGCTATCTCCCAAAGCATCTTCTGAGCCCCCAGCCGCCCCAACCTGTTACCTGGATGGCGAGGGGCATAAGCTGCTCTTGGGCTGTGAGATGCAGCAAGCACAGGGGGGCTGCTAGGTATTGCTGGCGGTTGTTATTGATTCCTGCAGAGAGCCCCTCCAGGATGTGGTAGTCAGCAATGAAGATGGACCCCTTCTGTTTGGGAGAAGAACACAAGCCTCATTCAAAGCTTCATCTGGTACACAGGATGAGACCCTCCCTGCCCGCAGACTGTCTCGCCAGAGTGGTGCATGCTCTGGTTATCTCCCGCTTGGACTGCTGTAATGCGCTCTACGTGGGGCTACCTTTGAAGGTGACCCGGAAACTGCAACTAATCCAGAATGCGGCAGCTAGACTAGTGACTGGGAGCGGCCGCCGGGACCATATAACACCGGTCCTGAAAAACCTGTATGTTTCCGAGTATAATTAAAAGTGTTGGTGCTGACCTTGAAAGCCCTAAACGGCCTCAGCCCAGTTTTCCCAGCCAATCTGGGCAGCTCCCAACACAATTAATTATAATAGTAATAAAAAAGCAATAAAACATCAAACATTAAAAGCTTCCCTAAGCAGGGCTGCCTTCAGATGTCTTCTAAATGCCAGCTAATTGTTTATTTCCTTGACATCTGGTGGGAGGGCGTTCCACAGGGTAGGCGCCACCACCGAGAAGGCCCTCTGCCAGGACCACATAACACAGATCCTGAAAGACCTACGTTGGCTCCCAGTACATTTCCGGGCACAATTCAAAGTGTCAGTGCTGACATTTAAAGCCCTAAACGGCGTCGGCCAAGTATACCTGAAGGAGAATCTCCACCCCCATTGTTCAGCCCAGACACTGAGGGCCTTCTGGCGGTTCCCTGCCTGCGAGAAGTGAGGTAACAGGGAACCAGGCAGAGGGCCTTCTCGGTAGTGGCACCCGTCCTGTAGAACGCCCTCCCGTCAGATGTCAAGGAAATAAACAACTATCTGACTTTCAGAAGATACCTGAAGGCAGCCCTGTTTGGAGAAGTTTTGAATGTTTGACATTTTATCATGTTTTTAATATTCTGTTGGGAGCCGCCCAGAGTGGCTGGAGAAACCCAGCCAGATGGGCAGAGTATTAATAATGTTGTTGTTTAGTCCTTTAGTCGTGTCCGACTCTTTGTGGCCCCCTGGACCAGAGCACGCCAGGCACTCCTGTCTTCCACTGCCTCCCGCAGTTGGTCAAACTCATGCTGTAGCTTCGAGAACACTGTCCAACCATCTCGTCCTCTGTCGTCCCCTTCTCCTTGGGCCCTCCATCTTTCCCAACAAATAACAACAACAACAACAACAATATCAGCAGCAGCATCAAGGAGAGGTGTGCTGCTTGTGTGCCTCTTCTAGTGCAACAGCGTTTCCCCATCAGCCGAGCCTCAGAGCGCTTTCCCTCCTCACCTCCAGCTCCTTCTGCAGTGTGGTGGAGGACCCAAGGGATTTGGCCACCATGTCCTGAGTCACAGGGAAGTTGGATGGAATCTCTGTGCATCTTTGGATCATTCTCGGGTTCAGGCCGTTCAGAAACTGGTACCCAAAGAACGCGTCGTCTTTCCAGTGCTTCACGACGTATCCTAGGAACAGAGGGAGCTGCCTTAGACCGTGGAGCCAAAACAAGCGAGAGCCTCAAAACACAAGAGCATCAAATCAGGGCTGAAGCGTGTTGAGATTCCCCTGCATGGGGAGCATCTGATATGGGAAGGGTCTCAGTTCCTCTTTTTCTGAACCCAGATAGCTTAGTCTACCTTTTACGTGGGTCTGCCTCCAGGAGCCACGAAACGAATGCAAAATTGGGTGACACCTGGCTTGAGAGCAGTACATGTGAAAAGGATATAGGAGTCTTGGCTGACCACAAACTTGACATGAGCCAACAGTGTGACGCGGCAGCTAAAAAAGCCAATGCAATTCTGGGCTGCATCAATAGGAGTATAGCATCTAGATCAAGGGAAGTCATAGTGCCACTGTATTCTGCTCTGGTCAGACCTCACCTGGAGTACTGTGTCCAGTTCTGGGCACCACAGTTCAAGAAGGACCCTGACAAACTGGAACGTGTCCAGAGGAGGGCAACCAAAATGGTCAAAGGCCTGGAAACGATGCCTTATGAGGAACGGCTAAGGGAGCTGGGCATGTTTAGCCTGGAGAAGAGGAGGTTAAGGGGGGATATGATAGCCATGTTCAAATATATAAAAGGATGTCACCTAGAGGAGGGAGAAAGGTTGTTTTCTGCTGCTCCAGAGAAGCAGACACGGAGCAATGGATGCAAACTACAAGAAAGAAGATTCCACCTAAACATTAGGAAGAACTTCCTGACAGTAAGAGCTGTTTGACAGTGGAATTTGCTGCCAAGGAATGTGGTGGAGTCTCCATCTTTGGAGGTCTTTAAACAGAGGCTTGACAACCATATGTCAGGAGTGCTCTGATGGTGTTTCCTGCTTGGCAGGGGGTTGGACTCGATGGCCCTTGTGGTCTCTTCCAACTCTATGATTCTATGATTCTATGAAAATTAATAGAAGAGTCCGATCTCCTGGTCAGTTACCGATCAATTTTATTTTATTTTTTAAAGGTGCATTCAGGTGGGTTTTTTTGTTAGGGGTTTTTTTTAGGGGGAAGGGGGCTGTACAGTTTTCCTTTCAGTGTCAGGCAGTGTGGTGTAGTGGTTAGAGCCACGCCCATCTTCCCTGATCACTGGCAATGCTGGCTAGGAATGATGGGAGTTGCAGTCCAACAACATAAACGGTTGAGAAAGGCCAGGTTAGAGTGTCTGACTAGGACTCGGGAGATCAGGGTTCGAATCCTCACTCAGGCCTGTAGCCTCAGGCCAGTCACTGCCTCACATTGCAACCTACATCAAAGGGTTGTTGGGGGATTAAATGAGGAGTGGAAAAACTATATAAGCCACCTTTCAGTCCATGGAGAAAAGGGAGGGATATAAATGCAACCAACCAATCAATTTCTTGTTCTCTTTTGCTGTCTACTAACCTGCCCCATTAGTAGGGACACGGATGGCGCTGTGAGTTAAACCACAGAGCCTAGGACTTGCTGATCAGAACGTCGGCGGTTCAAATCCCCGCGACGGGGTGAGCTCCTGTTGCTCAGTCCCTGCTCCTGCCAACCTAGCAGTTCGAAAGCACATCAAAGTGCAAGTAGATAAATAGGTACCGCTCCAGCAGGAAGGTAAACGGCATTTCCGTGCGCTGCTCTGGTTCGCCAGAAGTGGCTTAGTCATGCTGGCCACATGACCCAGAAGCTGTATGCCGGCTCCCTCGGCCAATAAAGCGAGATGAGTGCCGCAACCCCAGAGTCGTCCGTGACTGGACCTAATGGTCAGGGGTCCCTTAACTTTACCCTTAACCTGCCCCGTATCGCCCAGCTGAAAGCCTCAAAGACTGGCCTGCTGCGTTGGATTGGTAATTATGACATTCAGTGATCTCATTTGCTCAAGAACTTATAACTGTTTTGCAACTGGAGTGGGTTAGGAGGCGATTATGCAATTTTCCCAGCCTGATTGCTTTGTCGATGCCAGTTATTACTTCATACCATTAATTAGTTGCAAACTGTCTCAAATTGCTTTAAGTTGCTTCAAATTTCATTACAGGTACATTGCTTCATTATTTTACGGACTTTGCTTTATAGCCAACAAATTCCACAAGCTTTCCTGACGCCATTAAGCTTTGGACGCCCACGAACCGAGCTACTCCCTGTTCCGCTGCTGAGCAAATTAAAAGCTTGACTGAAGGATCCCGTGAGTGTCAGCACGTTGCCAGGATTTGACGCTAACCTCAAATGGATCTCCACATGAGCCAAAGAAGGTTCAGGCACGTTAAATCAGTGGCAACCACTTTGGGGGCTTCACAGGTCCCATTCACAGTAGGATCCATTGTGTTACTAAATCAGGAAAGAGCTGAGGACCCAGATTTCTGGAAACCAACCGCCATCTCTAGGTAGCTGGAAACGAAATTCACACTATGGGGGTCTATCAGAGGCTGCTTGCAGTGAGTTTTGAAGAGGGCTACCATCTTACTGGACAAATCCGTCTCGGTGAACAAGAAGACTTTGTTGATATCTTCCAGCTTCTCCCAGGACTCTTGGCTAGTGGAGTACCCTCTCAGCTTGAGCTCTACCTGCCTGAAGAAGGGAACAAAGTGGGGATGAACGTCAAGGGCCGAGGATGAAATGTGCTCTTCCTTGTCCTTTAAAGGTGCCCCATGAACAGGAAACAGCCCCACCCCAACCCTCCACTAATCTATTACAGTGGTTCTCAAACTCAATCCGTTCCAGAAGTCCATTCCAAAACCAAAGCCTTCCAAAACCAAGGCGTGCTTTCCCATAGAAAGCAATGCAAAACAGATTACAGTGGACGCTCAGGTTGCGAACGTGATCCGTGTGGGAGGCATGTTCTCAACCCGCAGCGCTGCGTCTGCGCACATGCAGGTTGAGATCTGGCGCATCTGCGCATGCACAAAGTGCAATTTAGCGCTTCTGCACATGCGCAACTGCCAAAACCCAGAAGTAACCCATTCCGGTACTTCCAGGTTTCGGAGTGTCCGTAACCCGAAAAAACGCAACCTGAAGTGTCTGTAACCCGAGGTATGACTGTAATTTGTCCCAGACTTTTAAAAACAACCCCCAAAACAGCAATTCGACTGAATTTAACTATCTAACGAGACCACTGATCCATAAAATGAAAGCAATAAACAGTACTGCATTCACACAATCAATCAGTCAGTAGCTGAACTGGGTTCCACACAGTCGCACACCAAAAGAAAAAAGAGCCACAAAAAATGCAAAATGAATAGCAAAAACAGACAGACCTCAGCGTAACACTCAAAACAGAAGTGTGGCACTCAAATCAGACTCATAACACTCAAAACGGAGTATGTTCGGCTTCCAAAAAATGTTTGCAAACCAGAGCACTTACTTCCGTGTTTGCAGTGTTTGGGTTCTAAGTTGTTTGAGAACCAAGGCGCTTGAGAACCAAGGTACCACTGTACTTACTGAAAGCATTTGCACACTGCAATATCAATACTATTTGGGCAGCTTCCAAAGCTAAAATACAACAGCGAATCAACCATCAATAGAAGTCAAGGCAAGAATTTCAGCAGCGGCCAGTAAAACAGTGTAATACAATACAGAGAGCATCACTAATGCAAGAAGCCATCATCTCCACCCCATGACATTCTCATGGAGGAAAGACATGGTGGACGAGCAATCTCACATGCTCTTTCTGAGGTGGCCTGCTTGTCTTCCTTTTGGTGCCACACAAAGACAGCTTTTTGCTGGATAGCTCCGTCGGTTAGAGTATGGTGCCGATAATACCAAGGTCGCAGGTTTGATACCCATATGGGGCAGCTACATATTCCTGCATTGCAGGGGGTTCGAGTAGATGATCTTTGGGGTCCCTTCCAACTCTACAATTCTATTTTCCTTGGGATTTGGGCAGCGCAAATGATATGACACTGAAATGTTCCATCTGCTATCAATATGTGTACATAATTTCATTATTATATTATTATTGCTTTACTTTGGTTGTCAGTCACTTTGGGACTTTTTTTTATATGTCCTGCGTGGCAGATTTCTGAGGGGATATACTGAGACCTTTCCTAGGCATTTTAGGAGGTGCGAATGGCCAGAGCAACGCTGACTAGCGTTATTCCTCCTTCCAGAATTCTCCTTCCCCTTGTCTGCTTGTTATGTTTTCAGTGGTCTGTGTTTGCCTGAGCTTGAGTCTGGACTAAGGATTCTGAGGCCCTGTGTTCTGATTCGACACATGTTGTCCAATCGCAGAACATTTCAGGATTTGGGCCTCTGCCATTGGCCCTGAAACTCTGATTCATGATTCGCAGCTTGGAAGTTTAGACAGCCAATCACGTTGGGAGTGGGAGTGGCCCAGGCCTTCAGAAGTGTATATAAGCAGTTCCTTTGCCCCTGTTGTCCAGTTCTGTTAGTTCAGTAAAGGTTCTTGCTGTTATCACTGTGTCTTGCCTCGTGGAAACCCACCTACATTGCGGCTTCTTTCCCCAAACTTACTGGGCTTTGGAGCGATTGGCAAAATCCGCCGCTTTGATGAAAGAAAACCTGATGTTTGTGTCTAGTTCCTGGGAGGATGCAACGTCCAGATGGAAAGGGACGCCCTCAGCAAACTTCTTCCACCTGTGCAGAAGGAAAATTGCAAAATTAATGAATGTTAGAAGAATGCTGGAATGAAGTTATATGGTTTTAGCAGAAATGTTTATAAAGAATTAAGCAAAAACTGATTGTTAATGGGCCAAAGTGGAAAATTTAAGGTTAGATTGTGTTAAGATAAATTATAGAACAAAAAATTGAGAAAGATGGAAAGGATTTGCTGAAATAGCTAATTGAACTAGAATACAAAAAAGGGAGGTGTGAGGAGGTCGATGAAACTAGTAAATGAAAGGTAAAGATATGGAAATATTGGATATGTTTTTAAATGTTTTGTTTTTCTTGTTGTTTTGCTGTATTGTTTTTTTTTTTGTTTTTACTTTCGATGTATTGTAATGTATTGTTTTGTTCTGTTAAACTTTTTATTGTTTCTTTCTTCTTTTTTCTGTAACTATTAAACCTTTAATAAATATTATTTTTAAAAAAAACAGAAGGAAATCGGTATCACAATGTCATGGACTGGTTGCATAATATTCAATAAAGACACAAGACGTAACCGGCTGTACATCTGCAAAAAAAAAATCTTACTATTCATTGTATTAAATTATAGAATTCAACAGAAGTAGCTCATAAAGTCCAATGAAAAAAGTAGAAGATCCAGTGAATCAGTTCATTTTCTAATCAGTTTATGCATAAGGTCCATATATGTGAAAGTGTTTATTCCACCCGTCTGTTCTTAGAGTCCAACAATCCACATGAAAGGTTGTTACAGTTCCGCAGAATCCTTTCGCAGAGTCTAAAACAAGGATTTCCGGAATATTAGCCTTGTTTCGCCATCATGGGCTTCATCAGTAGGTCAAACTCATATATGATATCACAGGACAGTGGATCTTATAGCATAGTAGTAGCTGCTGCCACCAAGAGAAGAAGGCTCAGAGCCCAAAGACTGGTGTTGGGAAGAAGAGATATCGGAAGTTGAAGAGGCAACAGGGCTTAGTGAGCGGGGAGAGTCTGTGTCAGATGGGAGTCCAGAATCAGAGGTAGAAGCTGAAGAAGGAGAGGTGGGAGGTTGAAAGGCAGAGGTGAGTCAGGCTGGTGAAGAAGGCAGGGGGCCTCTCCCTCCTGCTGTGACCAGCTCCCCTCCCCACTGGCCCCCCAGGACCAGGAAAGGTATGAAGTGGGAAGACAAAAGACGGGCATGCCGGCATAGTCTGTGATTGCTCAGGAAGGACCTGGTGGAGGAGGAGACTTAGGCAGCTGTGGGAAGACGGGCACCTTTACAACTGCCTCATTGGGGCAAGACCTACTGAAAAGAGTTGCTGTGCTCATTAGGCCTGGCACTCCTGAGCAGACCTAGCTTCTCCCAAAGAAGAGTTAACTTCACTTACTCCTTGTGATTTATTGCTGGCTGGCTCCTAACACATAAGTGGAACCAGCAACAAAATGTTGCAGTGCGGGGGCGGGGGGGGAGCGCTTGCTCATCCACACCTTCCTGCAGGAAACGCCATTCTATTCATCATCATCATCATCATACCCCACCCATCTGGCTGGGTTTCCCCACCAGCCGCTCTGGGCAGCTCCCAACAGAATATTAAAAACACGATAAAACACCAAACATTCAAAACTTCCCTAAACAGGGCTGCGTTCAGATGTCTTCTGAATGTCAGGTAGTTGTTTATTTCCTTGACATCTGGTGGGAGGGCGTTCCACAGGACGGGCGCCACCACCGAGAAGGCCCTCTGCCTGCTTCCCTGTAACCTCGCTTTTCACAGGAAGGGGTCCACCAGAAGGCCCTCGGAGCTGGACCTCAGTGTCCAGGCTGAATGATGAGGGAGGAGACGCCCCTTCATCTATACTGGGCCAAATGGGTTTCCCCCCCATGGTTTCCGATCCTGCTCCCCAACAGTCAGCCGGCATTCTGCGTCCACTCAGCACAGGGGTTTCCTGCACACTTAGGCTTCCTCCCCTGAACGATTCGTTGCATCCCTACAAACCTTGTGGTTCCCCCAAAATGTGCCTAAGCAACCACACTTGCACTCTGAACATTGGACATGGAAGGAAAGAGGGCTAGATAGTAGCGTAGCATGGGGGGTGCAGGGGGGGCCAGCCGCACCGGGCGCAACATCTGGGGGGGGGGCGCGCTCGCACTCGCAGCTCTCTGCCCCTACCTGGCTCACTCACTCTCTCTCACTGCAGTGCTGTCTGTGCGAATCCGATCCGAGCCGCCGGGTCGCCGCCCACTGTGGAGGGGAGGGTGCCAGGCGTGCGGTGCGGAGAGAGAGCGAGGGACTATCTGGGGGAGGGACAGTGCAGCGGGGGGGGCGCAAATTACTTGCCTTGCCCCGGGTTAGGGGGCGCAAATTACTTGCCTTGCCCCGGGTGCTGACAACCCACGCTACGCCACTGGGGCTAGAAGCACAAACAGACACACACACACCCCTGAGAGCTGGAGGCAGAACCCAGGAATCCATTGCACAGACACACAAACACACACACACAGGTTGCATGACTAGAAGTTTACAGCAGCCACACTCACTCGTAGCAAGATTGTCTTTGCTGAAGCTGCTCCTTCCGGTGGTCCTTGAGTAACTGAAGAGTATCCATAGCTGGTGTCTTCGCTGGAGGGACAGAGAGAGAAAGAGAGAGCTGGGTTTTATTATGTCAGCCTGCTTCATTCGGTTCAGATCTGGTACAGAGGTCGCTTGGTTCTCAAACAACTTGGAACCCAAACACTGCAAACCCGGAAGTAAGTGCTCTGGTTTGCAAACTTTTTCCGGAAGCCGGACGTGCTCCGTTTTGAATGCCACGCTTCTATTTGGAGTGTTACGCCAAGGTCTGTCTGTTTTTGCTATTTATTTTGGGTTTCTGCGGCTCTTTTTTGTTTTGTTTGTGTGACTGTGCGGAACCCAGTTCAGCTACTGGTTGGTTGGTTGGTTGATTGATTGATTGATTGATTGATTGCGTGACTGCAGTACATTGCTTATTGCTTTCATTTTATGGATCAATGGTCTCATTAGATAGTAAAATTCATGTTTAAATTGCTGTTTTTCAAAGTCTGGAACAGATCAATCCGTTTTGCATTAGTGTCTATGGGAAAGCGCGCCTTGGTTTTGGAACGCTTTGGTTTTGGAACCGACTTCTGGAACGGATTAAGTTTGGGAACCAAGGTACCACTGTAGTTTATATTTTCTTATGAACAGTAAATACCATTGATCACCATGTTTGGGGGGGGGTGGCATGCTGTCCAAACAATCAACAGGCTAAAAGATGATTTTGCAGAGTAGGGACCTTCTCTCTCTCTCTCTCTCTCTCTCTCTCTCTCTCTCTCTCTCTCTTTCTCTCTCTCCAAGCAAGTCTACTTACCCGATCCCTCCCTCAGCTCCAGGGTATCAGAGCCCGCAATCCACTGATAGCATGGAAATCTGAAGACTTCTCCTTTGGGGGACGTCACGGTGACAAAACTACAGTACCAGCTAGTGGACAGCAGATTAGATACAACTTCTTTGTGGAGACGGAGAAGCACGATTTCCCCCAGCTCCTGCTCACAGGTGACTTCGTAGTCCCTCACCTGCAATGGAAAAGTTGGGAGATCCAGAGCCAGCCTTAGAAAGCAGGAAGGGATGATAAAGAGACAGATTTCAACTCCAGGTGAAAAACCTCACCTTTAACTTAGCCTGTAGGCTCTATGGGAATTATCAAAGTCCTCAGCCATCCTTGGCGCTGCAGCCCTCAAAAGAACCCCATCCTCACTCAGGCAGCTAGCTGCTTGTTGGACTAATCTACTGTTATTGATGGATGCAACAAATAGAATTTACTTGCTTCAACACCTCCTGCCCCAAATAGAAGCAGAAAGGGTGTTAGTATCCCCACCCCACCCCTGTGATGGGTGAATCATTAGAAGATGGGCCAGAACTCTGTCTGCAAAGATAGCAGTTTCTAGAAAGAAATGGGGAATAATAATAATAATAATAATAATAATAATAATAATAATAATAATAATAATAATTTATTTGTACCTGTTATGTACTGAGTTGACTAGGATCCAAACTGCAGCAGTCTGATTGGTCCTAGAACAATAGGATTCAGAATGCAGCAGTCTGATTGGTCCTAAAACAATGCAGCAGTATGATTGGTTGGCAGGAACCACCCAATCATGCTCCAGATATAAGTGAATCCACAACCTGATTGGTTTACAGTAGAAATCTAGAATTAGCCAATCATGTGCAGCCCATTGTGTAAATAATGTATATAAAGCAGATACCTTGAGGGGACATTCATTCATTCCTCCTCACCACTATGAGCTGAATAAAGAGCATGAAATCACTTTGCGACTCTGAGTATATTTCAGTACCCTGCCCATCTGGCTGGGTTTCCCCAGCCACTCTGGGCGGCTCCCAACAAAGATTAAAAATACATTAAAATGTCACACATTAAAAACTTCCCTGAACAGGGCTGCCTTCAGATGTCTTCTAAATGTCAGGTAGTTGTTTATCTCTTTCACATCTGATGGGAGGGCGTTCCACAGGGCGGGTGCCACCACCGAGAAGGCCCTCTGCCTGGTTCCCTGTAGCTTTGCTTTTTGCAGTGAGGGAACTGCCAGAAGGCCCTCAGCACTGGATCTCAGTGTCCAGGCTGAACGATGGGGGTGGAGACGCTCCTTCAGGTATACAGGACCGAGGCCGTTTAGGGCTTTAAAGGTCAGCACCAACACTTTGAATTGTGCTCAGAAACATACTGAGGAAGCGAGCTTATCTTGAGAAGGGAACTTATCTCGAAACTTGCTTGGAAATCAATTTCCCCCAGGAGAGGAACTGGTGGGATGGGATTCTTGCGATTTGCTTGCTTGCTTGCAAAATTGTATCTTGTCATATATTCTGCTGATAGTTGTTTGTCTCACACTATAAAAACCCTGCTCTGATCTAGGTACGACGCTCAGCTTTTGGGAGCTATCCCATTGCAGCCAGCTGCGCAGATAATAGTAGTAGTAGTAATAATAATAATAATAATAATAATAATAATAATAATAATTTATTATTTGTACCCCGCCCATCTGGCTGGGTTTCCCCAGCCACTCTGGGCGGCTTCCAACAAAGATGAAAAATACACAAAAATGTCACATATTAAAAACGTCCCTGAACAGATTACTAAACCAAAGGCTTTTCCTCAGAGAACCCAGTGTCTTGTCTTATTGACTGAGAATCCTGCAACATTATAAGAAAATTTGGGGGTCCAACTCCCCGTCAAGGGACCCAATATCCCAGAATCTTACTGATGTAGAACAGAATGCCCCTATTTTCATCAGAGAAATGTTGGAGGGTATGCAATTGGTGTGGATGAGACCAATTCATTCATTCATTGCATTTATGTAATGCCCCTCATCCAGAGATCACAGGGCCCTCATTCCCCCCCCCAAGCTGCTCACGGGGGTGTACACAGGTCACCCCATCTCATTTAATCCCCACTACAACCCTGAAAGGTTGGGTTAGACTGAGAGAGGCACTGACTGGCCCCCAAGGTCACCCAGTGAGTTTCGGGACCAAGTAGGGATTCGAACCCTGGTCTCCCCCAGGTTCTAGTCCAGCACTCTAACCATTGCACCACACTGAATTGACTACGCTGAGTCAGACCATTGGTCCGTCTAGAGCCATACAATCCATCACTGGGGAAGCTCGAGAGTCTCATTCCCTTCCGGGGGGCCACATGTGGATGGTGGGTGGTCAGAGGCAAAGGTGTTGTTGTTTAGTCGTATAGTCATGTCCGACTCTTCGGGACCCCCTGGACCAGAGCACGCCAGGCACTCCTGTCTTCCACTGCCTCCCGCAGTTTGGTCAAACTCATGCTGGTAGCTTCAAGAATACTGTCCCACCATCTCATCCTCCGTCGTCCCCTTCTCCTTGTGCCCTCCATCTTTCCCAACATCAGGGTCTTTTCCAGGGAGTCTTCTCTTCTCATGAGGTGGCCAAAGTATTGGAGCCTCAGCTTCAGGATCTGTCCTTCCAGTGAGCACTCAAGGCTGATTTCCTTCAGAATGGAGAGGTTTGATCTTCTTGCAGTCCATGGGACTCTCCAGAGTCTCCTCCAGCACCAGAATTCAAAAGCGTCAATTCTTCGGCGATCAGCCTTCTTTATGGTCCAGCTCTCACTTCCATACATCACTACTGGGAAAACCATGGCTTTAACTATACGGGCCTTTGTTGGCAAGGCAAAGGTAGGGCAGAGCAATTAATCTTAATTTCACCTTTGTACAGTAGATCAATTCCTACACACACTTGCACATTCCTCTGCCCTCCACCTGGGCAAAGGAGAGGGATTATCAAAATTCCAGGATGTTTTCCACCATTGTGAAGTCACATGGGGAGGGGTACATCCTGTGAAGACTCTCCAGGACCAGATAGAGTGGACCGAAAGACTGCATTTTGGCCCCAGGGCTGTGTTTCCCAGTGGCGTAGTGTGGGGGGTGCAGGGGGGGCCGGCCGCACCGGGCGCAACATCTGGGGGGGGGGGTGCGCTCGCACTCGCAGCTCTCTGCCCCTACCTGGCTCACTCACTCTCTCTCACTGCAGTGCTGGCTGTGCGAATCCGATCCAAGCCGCCGGGGAGCCGCCCACTGTGGGGGGGGGGGTGCCAGGCGTGCGGTGCAGAGAGAGAGCGAGGGACTATCTGGGGGAGGGACAGTGCAGCGGGGGGCGCAAATTACTTGCCTTGCCCCGGGTGCTGACAACCCACGCTACGCCACTGGTGTTTCCCCACTCCTCATCCACCCTGATTGCATACCCTTCATTCATAAACAAATGAAACATAAATGCAATGAATAAAAATATTGCATTCCTTTGCTGGACTTGGTTTTCTTCAGAACAAGACCATTACAAAAGCCGCTTGCAACAGAGTGCAGCTTAAGTTAAGCAAGAAAATGTAAGTTTCACAGCCTAGTTCTTCCGGATATTCTCCGGTTACGGGAACCAGGGGTTTGCCAACAGCAAAGAAGGAAGGAAGGAAGAAGCCACGATACTCAATTCTGTGGGAAAGAGGAAACATCCACCTGATTTCCCTATAGAAGGGCAATCCGTTGCAGGATACAGAGTGGGAAACAGGCGGTGGGGGAAGGGTTAAGCACCAGCTCAACTTCCCCTGCCCTTCAATAGCCCATTATCGCTCTTGCACTCAGAAGTGCAGCCTGGATTTTGTCAGAATGTGGGGTGGGGGGGGTTGTTTTTTGAAAAAGATTTTTATTGATTTTCACATTTTAACAGTAATACCGTAACATAGCCACCATTATATCATTTGCTCTCAGTAGCACCTTAGAGACCAACTAAGTTTGTTCTTGGTATGAGCTTTTGTGTGCATGCACACTTCTTCAGATACACTGAAACAGAAGTCACCAGACCCTTATATATAGTGTGAAAGGGAGGGGTATTACTCAGAAGGGTGGTGGGAAAGGGTGATTGGCTGACAGGTGTTGACTGTAAGTAGATAAATAGGTACCACTCTGGCGGGAAGGTAAACAGCGTTTCTGTGCGCTGCTCTGGTTCGCCAGAAGCGGCTTAGTCATGCTGGCCACATGACCCGGAAGCTGGACGCTGGCTCCCTCGGCCAATAAAGCGAGATGAGTGCCGCAACCCCAGAGTCGGCCACGACTGGACCTAATGGTCAGGGGTCACTTTACCTTTACCTTTAAGCCATTCTGGAAGCCCTTTTGGATACAAATACTCTTAAGGAAATAATAAATTTGCCTTTGAGCCAATGATTTCTTGCTGCCGGTCGGAGTCCTCGTAAGCCATCCTGGCAATGGGTGGAGTTTGGCCTGGTCCAGAAAAGAAGGTATTTTGGCAGCTCGGGATAACTTCACACCGATTAGCTAATGCCCTCTCGACCACGTCAGTCCTTAGAAACGGCCCTGTTACAGGTGTCTTCAGAGTGACGACCAGAGCACCAGCTGCTCACCAAAGCCGCCAGCCCCTAGCTACTCAGCCCCCCACTGCTGTGGGAGTCATGGGCGGCTCTACGAATGAATGGCCGCGTCGGAATTTACCTCAGCACGGCACAGGGACTGACCAATCAGTCCCCGCACCGCTGAAAAGCCATGTCGGAGATGCTTGCTGCGCCATGTATAGGTAAATGCCAACGTGGCCTTTCGGTCTTGGACCCCTGACAGGGGTTTTCAAAGGGCCATGTGGGCCAGATTCATGACCCTTTCGGGCCGCATTTGGCCCCCGGGCCATAGTTTGCCGACCCCTGGTTTTTGCCATAGTATGGTAACCTTTACATAGCTTCTGTATTTGTTGCTGGTGGCAGCAGGGAGATGATGGAGGGAAGCATAGTGGTGGTATTTAGCCCCCATGTTCAAGCATTTATGCACTAGTATGTCCTTTAGAAGCAAATTGCATCCTTTTCATGCCTTCCTGAAGGAGCATCTCCACCTCCATCGTTTTACCCGGACACTGAGGTCCAGCTCCGAGGGCCTTCTGGCAGATCCCTCACTGCGAGAAGTCAAGTTACAGGGAACCAGGCAGAGGGCCTTCTCGGTAGTGGCTCCCACCCTGTGGAACACCTTCCCACCAGATGTCAAAGAGAAAAACAACTAGCAGAATTTTAGAATACATCAGAAGGCAGCCCTGTTTAGGGAAGCTTTTAATGTTTAATAGTTATTGTATTTTAGTGTTCTGTTGGAAGCCACCCAGAGTGGCTGGGGAAACCCAGCCAGATGGGCGGGGTATAAATAAATTATTATTATTATTATTATTATTATTATTATTATTATTATTATTATTATTATTATTATTCCTGCCAAAGATATCTAGTGTTATGTATTGAAGTTCTCACCTTGGGACATTCCTTGGGTGCCGGCCATGGTAGTGGGAGTCACAGGGGCCTGTTTGTACCGGTTGGCACTCGAGAATGGACGCTTGTGGCGCCAGCACATAGACCAGCTAAGGCGCAGGGTTGGGGATTTGGACACTACCGCTGTGCCCCCAACTGTGGCCCCAGCTCTGGAGCAGTCGCTAATGGAAGGCGAGGCTCCACCTACATCTTCCTCACAAACTGAGGGCATGGAGCCGAGCCAAGCCATTTCGGTGGGTCTGCCTGGCTCTCCAGAGACTCAGATCGCTGCCGTGCCTGACCGCCCACCGTCCACCAGTTCCTTCGACAGCAGCGGAGCCAGGGAACTTGGGCTCAACACCACGTTTGGTCACACCACAGTCGCAGGCAGTATCGGGCGGCCACCGGGACTCTGGTACTGGCCCTCAGCGGTTTGGCAGGGTTTCCAAGCACCCAGCATATTTAAAAGACTATGTTCACTGGTCAAACTGCACATGTAAAGCTGTATGGTGAATAGGGTCAATTAATATGCTTATGTGCCTTACTGACACCAATAAGGGTATTGCTGTATGTAATGGAACCACTATGATTGTAACTGATGCCTTATCTTGGTGGGGAGGGGTGTTATGTATTGAAGGTCTCACCCTGGCCACCAAGAGTATCATGTACAGTGGTACCTCGGGATGCAAATGGGATCTGTTCCAGAGCCCCGTTCACATCCCGAAGCGAACGTAGAATCATAGAATCATAGAATTATAGAGCTGGAAGAGACCACAAGGGCCATCAAGTCCAACCCCCTGCCAAGCAGGAAACACCATCAGAGCACTCCTGACATATGGTTGTCAAGCCTCTGCTTAAAGACTTCCAAAGAAGGAGACTCCACCACACTCCTTGGCAGCAAATTCCACTGTCAAACAGCTCTTACTGTAAAGAGGTTTCTGTTTGAAATGCAGTAAATTTGCAATATTCAATCCTTCTAGCAGTTCCGAAGGTGTTTTTCAAATGCCTTCTTTATTATTTTGAATAAATAAATATTAATAAATAGCTCCATCCAATGGCGTTTCTTCTCCTTGCCCATTTGATATCAGATCAAAAGCAAACTGCATCTCCATTTCCCAGTGAGTTTTATTTGATAAATATAAATCATCTTTGCATTTAACGTACAGTCGCTGGGGAGACTTAACAGGCGGGTCACATTCTGCCCGGGGCTGGAGACGCTTCACTCCTGGATCTCCATCCCCTTCTGCCTTGGCTACCTCGTTGCTCTCGTGGGCAACTGCACCGTCCTCTTCATCATCAAAACATTCCACCTGAGGTATGACTGTGTATAGTTTTCACTCAGGTTCACGTCAGTTAATTTAGGCGGGAAACCCTGGGTTGTTGTTGTTACAATGTTGACAGCCGGCTGCCTATAAAAGCAGGCCGGCTGAGCTGTTTGCTGTTCAGTTCCGTTCCAGCTTACTTATAAAGAACTACCGTATTTTTTGCTCTATAAGACTCACCTTTTCTCTCCTAAAAAGTAAGGGGAAATATGTGTGCGTCTTACGGAGCGAATGCAGGCTGCACAGCTATCCCAGAAGCCAGAACAGCAAGAGGGATTGCTGCTTTCACTGCGCAGCGATCCCTCTTGCTGTTCTGGCTTCTGAGATTCAGAATATTTTTTTTCTTGTTTTCCTCCTCCCAAAACTAGATGTGTCTTGTGGTCTGGTGCGTCTTATAGAGTGAAAAATACGGTACTTGGAGAAATCTCTGTGTCGTCTGCTATGTCCACCCACTATTTAATAGCTAGGAAGCCCCTGGGGTTGATAATGAGCTCTGGGGCCCCATATGCATGTGTTATGCATTGATATTAATTGGAATCTGTATAATTGGCAAAACTCTGGTAATATTGGGTCAATATCGGAAAATTAATAAAGAAAATGTTTTAAAAAGAAATTACATGGGTGGAGCCTTGAGATTTCCATTCTTCTCCTGACCTAATTTTAAAGTCATCAAGTTTCAGACAGAGTTAAACTTGCTTGGGGGGAAGTGGAGAAGACCACACAAAATTAATAGGGCCAAGATGTCTCGTATTATTTTGAATTAATATTCTATTAAATCATCATTAGACATTTTTATATTGATGGGTTTTTATTCAAAACTCAGTGCAAATAGAACACACTGTTTAAATGCCACTGGAAGACTTGTGACACAGTATTGGGAAGGGGGGGAAAGCTATGGCCAGAGGCGTAGAAATAAACACACCTTAACTATTTATGAGCAAGTTTTAACATGGAATGAATGAGCAGGCGAAAGCGAAGGCTGATTTCAGGCACGTATCAAACCAGCAAAGCAGACACACAAACACAATTGCTCCTCAGGAGAAAATGCAACAACAGGTTTTTCATTTTCCTAGTAGCAGAAAAGCATACTTAACGTTTTACTTCTTAAATATTATTTTTTTGCTCCTTGGGGAAGATTTGACTCCACTTTTTGGTTACCTAGCTCATCGGAGGGAAATGTAAGATATGCCCTTTTTAACAAGATTAATGCTCTGCTGCCCACCCCCCACCCCACATCCCACCCCGTTCAGAACCACTCACCGCTCCTCTGTAGAAATCTGGGCCCCAGTTGTCCAGCACAGTTTTGGGGCTCACGCCACGGGTGCCCACCAAGGTGGCAAAAACAGAGTCAATGGTGCCAGCGCGGAGCTGCTTCCCAGTCACCACCTGCACGTTGTATGTGGCCATGCTGGAGGCTCAGGTAACGTGGAGTGGGCTAGCTGGCTTGCACGACCCCTTGGGAGCGGGATGTTCAGGACGTCCCAGGCACTCTCCTCTCTACCTCCTCTCTCAATAATGGGTCGTGCGAAGAAGCCAACCTTTTCAGCAAAAAGGAACAGCCCCACCCCCTTCCTACAGCAGAGCTCCACCCCTGGTGCCCAGGTGTCAGAAGAAGATAGCGAACATCAACCCACCCATGCCTGGAGAGGCCAAATTCTTTGTGCAAGAGAGATAGAGAGAGAATGAATAGGTGCTTAAGGAAGACTTGAGGAAAGAGGAGGAAAAGAAAAGAACCAAGTGGGCAGAGATTAAAGAAACAAAGTGCGGTTTGATTTCATCACTTTTGGCAACAGTAAAACGAACGATTCATCTGCTGCTTCGCAGTATAGGAAGGTTTGGGGGAGGGTCTTGAAGTAAACGGCTCTTTTGATAGATTTAATAAATTTCGGTGTGTGTTATGATTTGCATGTAAATGATTATTCCTTTGCTACACCTGCTGAGGAGTACAGTAGTATCTCTAGTTAAGAACTTAATTCGTTCTGGAGGTGCATTCTTAACCTGAAACTGTTCTTAACCTGAGGTACCACTTTAGCTAATGGGGCCTCCCGCTGCCGCTGCGCCACCGGAGCATGATTTCTGTTCTCATCCTGAAGCAAAGTTCTTAACCCGAGGTACTATTTCTGGGTTAGCGGAGTCTGTAACCTGAAGCGCCTGTAACCCGAGGTACCACTGTAATGGGACATTTTTATTCTTATGACACCCGGAACCACAGGGTCTGTTGTTGGCAAGGAGGCGGGTTTCCGTTTCAGTTGTAGTTTGTTAGTTGCAGTGCTCCAGTGCAGTTAGTTGCAGTGCTGGTTGAGGGAAGGGTGAGGGTGCACTGCAATTCGCTCAACATACTTTATTGAACAGGTAGCTTGTGGATTTAAAAGGTAAAGGTACCCCTGCCCGTACGGGCCAGTCTTGCCAGACTCTAGGGTTGTGCGCTCATCTCACTCTATAGGCCGGGAGCCAGCGCTGTCCGCAGACACTTCCGGGTCACGTGGCCAGCATGACGAAGCTGCATCTGGCAAGCCAGCGCAGCACACGGAAACGCCGTTTACCATCCCGCTGGTAAGCAGTCCCTATTTATCTACTTGCACCCGGGAGTGATTCCGAACTGCTAGGTTGGCAGGCGCTGGGACTGAATGACAGGAGTGCACCCCGCCGCGGGGATTCAAACCGCCGACCATGCGATCGGCAAGTCCTAGGCGCTGAGGTTTTACCCACAGCGCCACCCGCGTCCCTATTCTCAAATACCCTATAAAAATGGGGAGGGGACTCGGGAGGCAGCGGGAAGGTACGTGACGCCTTCACACTACTCCCCAACCTGGTTATGAGGCTGGCAGTGGGGGAAAGCAGCGCTTCCCCCCACCGCCAGCCCCACAGTCTCGGGGGGCAGCGGGAAGGCGCGTGATGCCTTCGCGCAGCTCCTTGACCTGGTTTTGAGGCTGGCGGTGGGGGAAAGCAGCGCTTCCCTCCACCGTCAGCCCCACAGACACGGTCGAAAAGCCCACAGGAGCCGCGCGCTCTTTAAAGGGTGCGAGGCTCCTGTGGGCTTTTGCGGGAGATGGGGGAATTCCCCCACCTCCCGCAAAAGCCGCGCACTTTTTAAAGGGTGTGTGGCTTCTGCGGGCTTTTCTATAAGGTGGGGGAATTCCCCCACCTCGTAGAAAAGCCCGCAGGAGCCGCACACCTTTTGAAGAGCGCGCCGCTCTTGTGGGCTTTTCGCCAAGGAGGGAGAAGGGACTGACTGGCCAAGTCAGTCCCTTCTCCCTCCTGTGGGCTTTTGCGGGCGATGGGGGAATCCCCCCACTTCCTGCAAAAGCCGTGCGCTCTTTAAAGGCTGCGCTGCTTCTGCGGGCTTTTCTACGAGGTGGGGGAACCTTGCAGCTTGCAGCCTGTCCGCTGCTCCCAGAGCTGGTGGGGGGGAACCTATTTTTTTCCTTGATTTCCCTCTCTGAAAATTAGGTGCGTCCTATGGTCAGGTGCGCCCTATAGGGCAAAAAATACGGTAATTTGATAAAGGTCTGCAGGAGACAGAGAGTGCTCTGCTGTATTCCTATGGCTTTGTCTCACATACAGGTGAAAGTGCAAAAGTTCATCAATAAGTTTCAGGTCAATATCTTCTGGGTATGCATCCATCAACAGTTCAATACCTTTCTGAATTTCTTGCTTAGATGCTATCAGAATAGCAAGAATGCGAAAACAATTGTGCAACATCACTGTACACAATACTTCTTTTTAAATTGGCTTCAAGTGCATCTAATATAGGAATAAAGGGTTTTATCCTAAACTTACCTCTTGAGGAAAGGGCATCTAAGGTGCGCTTCTGTCATTTCCTTGTTTTGTAGTTAACGTTTGGCAAGGTGGCTTTTGCTTGTTTCTCAAGCTCATCAAAATCTCCTCTTTAAAAAAATGCAGACGTGAACTGTACAAACTTGCACAAGAACTCAATAACAGGTCTGATTTCTTAAGGGCTTTGCTGACCTTGTGAAAATGACCTGGCACACAGATTGAGATCTCTAAGATTCTGCAGATTGTGGCTGTGAACTAGGGCCCCACAAAAAACGTGCACGTTGGGCCCTAGAGTTTCAAATTGGGCCCCACTGGCTGGTCCTGAGTCTAATAGTTGCTGGGCCCGGATTGCCCTGCCCTCGCATGAAGTCTTGGGTTTGCAATTTTGGGAGAGGGGAGATTGCCCGCTGTGGGGGGAGCAGGCGGGCTGGGTAGCCCCCCTAGTTCTAGAGGCCCTAGGCTTCAGCCTACTTAGCCTATACAGTGGTACGTCGGGCTAAGTACTTAATTCGTTCTGGAGGTCCGTTCTTAACCTGAAACTGCTTTAACCTGAAGCACCACTTTAGCTAATGGGGCCTCCTGCTGCCACCGCGCTGCCGAAGCATGATTTCTGTTCTCATCCTGAAGCAAAGTTCTTAACCCGAGGTACTATTTCTGGGTTAGCGTAGTCTGTAACCTGAAGCATATGTAACCTGAGGTACCACTGTATATTTTTCTTTGCTGCGTATCGCTTAGATACCTTCGGGTGACATGTGGTTTACATACATGTGTTCGCCTAGTAAATTTATGAACATATGCTTTATATATACAGTGGTACCTCAGGTTAAGTACTTAATTCATTCTGGAGGTCCGTTCTTAACCTGAAACTGTTCTTAACCTGAAGACCACTTTCGCAAATGGAGCCTCCTGCTGCTGCCGTGCCGCCGGAGCACGATTTCTGTTCTCATCCTGAAGCAAAGTTCTTAACCCGAGGTACTATTTCTGGGTTAGCGTAGTCTGTAACCTGAAGCGTATGTAACCTGAGGTACCACTGTGCATAAATCCGGAACTGGAGAAAAGAAGCAAAGTGGATGCAGAACAACACCGAAAAAAAACTTTTGAGGAAAAGTGTTGTTGTTCAGCTACCGCCAGAAAACTGGAGTCATCGTTGCATGACACCGGAAGGTACATTTGTGGTTTTGTTTCTTCATTGTTAGAATTAACCAGCTGTGCTTGAGAATTATTGCTTGTGCCTGTCATCGTGAAGATCCACTGCCGATCTGCCTCTCCTCATCTGTAACAGAGCTGGGTGGATTCCTGCCTGGCCCGCAGCTACCCAGAAATAGGCAGAAACTCAGCTGGTGAAGTTGTCCAAGCAGGCAAAATAGTGCAGCTAATAATATTCTTTCTCCAAAGGAACCATTTAGCGCATGGTTTAACCATTAACCTCTTTGTGTGAAATTTTGCCTCATGTACAATTTTTCACATGATTGTGTTGTATTTTTGTAACAGCTTGCTTGGCTAGAGGATCATATTGCAAAATTCAGGGAAATACAACTTCCAATGGATGGCTGCATTTTGATTTGTGTTCCTCCCCCCAAAAAAGTGTGAATTAGGTAGTTTTGCCTATAAATGTGAACTGAATCTAACACCCCGAACATTCCTAATATTATTACATTTAGGGTGGTATTGAACTAAGTTTTCCTCAGAGCAGATTCGCTGAAACGAATTAACTGTGTGCATTTATTTCAATGAGTAAAACTTAATTGAATCCCACCCTTCATCCCCCTTTTTCCTGGCAGCTGCATACATGGTTTCTCCTCAACACACTTTTACCCTAACAACAACTTTGCAAGGTAGGCCAGGCCGAATGACTAGCCCAACTCCACCAAGGGAGCCTCATCGCTGAGTTAGTCCAACGCTAACCACTACTCAACACTGTCTCGTTCAGGTTGGCCCTTTGGTTGCTTTGTAGCAGAATACAGCATACACCTTTTCTTGCTCTGGCTGTGCTGTGTCCCATATAAGGAGATGGCCATCTGTTATGGATGCTTTAGTTAAGATTCCCACATTGCGGGGGGTTGGACTAGATGACCGTGGGGTCCCTTCCAACTCGACAATTCCAAGAGTCCATGATGATGATGATCATGGGTAGGCAAACTAAGGCCCGGGGGCCAGATCCGGCCCAATCGCCTTCTAAATCCGGCCCGCGGACGGTCGGGGAATCAATGTGTTTTTACCTGAGTAGAATGTGTGCTTTTATTTAAAACACATCTCTGGATTATTTGTGGGGCATAGGAATTCGTTCATTCCCCCCCCCCCAATACAGTCCGGCCCCCCACAAGGTCTGAGGGACAGTGGACCGGCCCCCTGCTGAAAAAGTCTGCTGACCCCTGATTTAGCGTCTGCCTGTGTGCAGTTGGGCCAGCTCAGGAACACATCCTGACTCCTTGGGAGGACTGGGGGCTGATCCTGTGCTAACTTGGTTTAAGGGCAGAACCCCAACTCCAGTGTAAGCCCCGCTTGGGCAGGTCAAATAATCCAACACACCCCTCAGGATCACTAGTCTGGCCCTTTAATTGCAGAGTTCGCACATACAGTCATTTATGGACCAGCTGCAAAGCGCCTACTGGGCATCCCCATAGGATACAGAGTATAAGGATCGCCTCTGCCATGTCGCAAGGATGCATATATGGTACACATACATTCTTAGCCTCCCCCACCCCCACAGATGCTACCGCTGCCCTGTACCCTGCAAAAAAACACCATATACATATATTATTAAATAAAATATCCCAATGCTGATAATAAGAATGAAGAAAAAAAGTACAATTTGTACACAGTCTATGAAAATGATAGACAAATTCTGAGGCCAGCCAATCCATGCCCAGTGGGGAAATGGTGATCGATTACCACTGCCTGCCCCTTTAAGGAAAATATTTTTTTGCCTGGTGACAAATAACAAAAATCCCTTTGAAGAAATATAATCTTATATACATACTGCTCAATTGCATGTGCCATCTCACCACAGGACGACATGTCTTCTAACGGTTTTGCCTGCAGATAGTTTTGCTCTGCGTATTGAGCAAACTTTTGAAATCCAGACAAAGACAGTCAACCACAGATGACCCCGGAGGATCAATTCCAACAACCCCTTTGAAACCAATTATTTGAATCCGAAGATGAAAACTAGCCAGGTTTTCGAAGGATCTTCTGGGATTTCTGAGGAAAAATCGCTGCGGTGAGTAAATTTATAGCCAAAAACCCTTCTGAAAGCCAATTTCCAACGCTTTTCTGAAAAGTAACTTGTAACACACACGCTGTTTCAAGGGACGTCCCATTAAGAAAACTCTTCCGGGGTGCAGAATACTATTCGCAATAGGTTTGTATATCAGAGCAAAAGTTTGCAGCCCCAACCCATCCTCTCACTAGCCCCAATTCCTTCCTCATCTCCTTGAATGCTTGGCCAGGCTGCAGAACGGAGGCTTAATGTTGAACACTAAATGACACCCCAGAGAGATCCATATTCTCACCCGGGAGATTCGGGGCTGCAGTCGAGATACTCCACACCCTCCTCACTTCTCCACTCTAAACAGCCCAGTCCCAAACAGTGGTGTAGCGTGGGTTGTCAGCACCCGGGGCAAGGCAAGTAATTTGCGCCCCCTAACCAGGTAGGGGCAGAGAGCTGCGAGTGCGAGCGCCCCCCCCCCAGATGTTGCGCCCGGTGCGGCCGGCCCCCCTGCACCCCCCACGCTACGCCACTGGTCCCAAAGTATCTGTTTGCTATTCTTTATTACTGGTTCTAAAGAAACGTTGGGGCTCAAGGGTTTGTAATACGCAGCCACCCCCTTAAGAAGAAAAGCCAATTTCTGAAAGTCCTGCTAGTCTTCCCATCAGGAAACGCTGTCATCTAGTGGTTAGCTGAATTCCCAAAGGATGGTTCGCTTGCTTAAACATGGGGTCATGATGAGTCTCCAGGCACATCATGTCTGATAAGGCTCCTCAGCCTCCTCCCTCCCTGTTTAATCTCCACGTGGAACCTGCCCCTGTTCTCCGAAAAGAGAAGGGGCAGTGGATCTAGGCCGCGCCAAGGCCACTCTGCCGCCTGCTGGGCCACTGCCGCATCTACAGACACAAGCGCTTAGGGTGGGGCAGGAACAAAGCCTCCTCCCTTGATACGGAAGGGGGGGCATGTCTTCCTCCATCCTCCCACCGGACACCGGAGGGTCCGAGGCAATGACCTCAGGGGAGCCCAAAACCCCGAGGACCCTCCTCGCCCCACACTGTTACTTAAGCACCACACTTTACCCCAAACCCATAAATAAAGTACCCTTTCCTATTTCCGCTATTACGGGCAAAATAAGCCCAATATTCCTATGTCTTCCCTCGCCCTATCTGGATACTGGGTAGACCGTGCAGAGCTAGACTCTCCATTGCGGTCAATGGCTACGTTTTAACCAATCAGAACCATGCATTTGTCCTTGCAGAGCTAGCTCAGCTAGCCCTGCACGCCTCATTTAACCTCTTGACAAGCTGCTGACGGCTCCCCGCTGGGAGAACAATGGAACGGAAACCCGTGAACTCATAAAAGTGTCAAATCCCGTTACAATGTATCCATTTTGTTTCCGACTTCAATTACCAATATAAAATGGACTAGAAAAGGACTAAAATGTTCAGAAAATCATATAAAATCAACCATAGCTCCGATTTCCTTGCTCTTGGTCTCAATCAACTCAGTCTCTTCAGGACTCCATGACACCTCCCCTGCCTCCATAATTCCCCAAGCGAGGGGTCACGTACTCAGGAAGACCCTAATCCGGTCAAATCACTCTGCCAAGCCCTTCCTCTGGGCAATGCCAGGTGGCAGACTATGCATACATGAACTATTGTTTTCTCATCACTGGTACTCAGGATGCACTTATCTATGCATATCTCCGACTCTGCATATCTCCCCCTCCCTCCTCCATATGTTAATCCTGTGTAACCCAACCTCTTCTAAATGTATTCATGACGCGATCTATGTAACCCAACCTCTCTTTAATATATTCGTGATGTCACTATGATGTATTTTGCACTGTATCATGGGACATGGAGGGAACTTTTAAAAGTTCATGTCACCCCTTTCCCGCTGTTCAATCTCGCCTTGAACCTTGTTGCGCAATAAACTGGGATCTCCTGCAGCTTGCTCCGGTCTTCGGCTGAGCTCATTTTTCCTCCGCAGGGACCCGCGGACTTAGTCCGACGAGCTGGGTAGCAGAGCAATCTCGTGCCCAGATTTTACCGTAACACCCTCAAGCCCCACCAGGACTGTCCTCTATGGAATCATTCTGCATTGGCCACAAGAAACCATGACAGAGTCCCCCCCGCCGACCCTGATCCTCTCCGAAGAAAGCCGCTCCCAAAACAGGCCTCCTTCCGCGTCCATCCCTTCCATTATAGTCTGCGGCAATGGAGGCGAGAGAGAAGAATCCACAGCCGTTCTCGGATTCGGCCGGAAGTCCCACCGCATGCTGGCCACTTTTCGTTTTCCTTTTTGGTTGGAGAGTGAATCCTAGGTTGGCCGAAGGTCCGTTGTGCACCAGAGCCAGCAAGAGTGGCAGAGGAAGAGAGAAGAGTGAAGAAAGGGTGAGTCCAAGATGGCCGCGGGCGAAGGAGGCTGCGAGTCCCTCGAGACCAACTGCTGATTCATCCCCCTTCCAAAGGTCACTCCTGTCTACCTGCCTCGCAGGCTGCGTGAAAGGCCTCATCAGAGTTGGTTAGAAAGCGGCGGCAGGTGCAGGCCACAGGTCTCTGTTGCTGTTTGAGCTGCATAAACAGGAGAAACAAATTTAGGTAAGAGCACAGAAGCATAGAGGACCATCTAGTCTAATCCCCTGCGGTGCAGGAATATAAATATTGCGAGAAGCAAAGCTACAGGGAACCAGGCAGAGGGCCTTCTCGGTAGTGGCGCCCGCCCTGTGGAACGCCCTCCCATCAGATGTCAAAGCGATAAATAACTACCTGACATTTAGAAGACATCTTAATGCAGCCCTGTTCAGGGAAGTTTTTAATCTGTGATATTTTACTGTATTTTTTGTTTCTATGGAAGCTGCCCAGAGTGGCTGGGGAAACCCAGCCAGATGGGCGGGGTACAAATAATAAATTATTATTATTATTATTATTATTATTATTATTATTATTATTAAAGCTGTCCTTTACGGGGATCGAACCCACAACCTGGGCATTGTCAGCAACATGCTCTAAACCAACCAAACTATCCAGCTGATCAAAAGTGTGAAATGCCCCGGAGCAATCCACTCCACTATGGGGTGCTCTAGGCCATATCTCTATGGCCAGAGAAATAAGTAGGCTGTAGGAAGTCCTACGTTACACTATCCTGTGCTGCAGCATATGGAATCACAGGATCATAGGACTGCGATCCCAGGGCCATCTAGCCCAAGCCCCAGCAATGCAGGAATCAGCTAAAGAATCCCTGGGAGAAGGCTGTCCAACCTCTGTTTAAAAACCTCCAACAAAAGACAGCCCACCACCTTTCGAGGGAGTCAGTTCCACAGCCCAACAGCTCTTGTTGCAATGGAAGGTAAAGGTAAAGGTACCCCTGATTGTTAGGTCCAGTCGTGGATGACTCTGGGGTTGTGGTGCTCATCTCGCTCTATAAGCCGAGGGAGCCAGCGTTTGTCAGCAGACAGCTTCCGGGTCATGTGGCCAGCATGACCAGAGCAGTGCCAGGAAACGCTGTTTACTTTCCTGCCAGATTGGTACCTATTTATCTACTTGCACTTGACGTGCTTTTGAACTGCTAGGTGGGCAGGAGCAGGGACTGAGCAACGGGAGCTCACCCCATCGCGGGGATTTGACCTGCCAACCTTCCGATCGGCAAGCCCTAGGCTGGAGAAATCTGGCTTTCCTCGGCTTCTCATTTTCCCGTTCTTTTCCCACCACATTCCCACACCAGTTTGCATCTTCTTCTTTTAAAGTCATCGCATTTCTTATACATGCTTTTGTACGCAATTCTGCCCAATACACACGTTTTTTCAAGCAATGATACTCGCTGATATGTGCAATTCTTTACCCCCCCCCCATGCATGCATTTCTTTACACATTCTTTGGTTGAAGATCCACGATGCAGAATGTGGAGACGTATAAATGCCAAAGGGTCTTGTTCAGGGCATGGCAAACTAGGTAGCTTCACCCTGAAATTCAAACCGACCTGAATTTCTCCCCGTCCCTAACATCTTCAAATCCAGAAACCAGGCAGAGAAAAGAGAAAATGCAGGTGGCTCAAAGCTACCGTATTTTTTGCTCTATAAGACTCACTTTTTCCCTCCTAAAAAGTAAGGGGAAATGTGTGTGCGTCTTATGGAGCGAATGCAGGCTGCACAGCTATCACAGAAGCCAGAACAGCAAGAGGGATCGCTGCTTTCACTGCACAGCGATCCCTATTGCTGTTCTGGCTTCTGAGATTCAGAATATTTTTTTTCTTGTTTTCCTCCTCCAAAAACTAGGTGCGTCTTGTGGTCTGGTGCATCTTATAGAGCGAAAAATACGGTGCTTGCTGGAGATGGGGCATTAGAAGGGAAGAGAGAAGACACAACAATCCTTTCTCCACACCCCTGAAGTAACAGGAGGAGTCAGGGAAGATCACATTTTGCAAGGATGGGAGAGGAGCTCAAAGTCTCTTGGAGGCAGAGGCTGGGCATACAAGTCAAGGGCACTCCACCATCTGTCGCAGCCTCACCTCCATCACAAGTGGGCTCATGTTAACATGGCTGCTCCCTGGCTACGCATTCCCTCCACGTGCTTTCTCTAGCTTCTTCCTTCGGTCTTCTGGGATCTCGTGCATGCTTATCCCGTGGTTGCTCGCCCTGGAAGCAGAGAGGAGAAACAGGGGGTTCGTGTGGAGAAGGGGGCCGTGTCCCCCAAGAGCCCAGAGCCCACCCTATTCTGTTCCAAAGCTGGATGCTCTGTTCCTTGTCCTCTGAACTCACCCTGGCTGTAGGTCAGGGGGTGTGGGGATAGGTTTGTTAAAGCCCGCGCGACCTGTGAGCCAAAATGTCTCTTCAGTGCCTTTTCCCTGCGGAGAAAAAGAAAGAGGCTGATGCGGGTGCGAGGACATGTTTCGAACGAACTCCCTGAGCACCAAGAGCAGCAGCCCCCCCCCCCCCCCCGCAAAAAATCCTTGCAACAGGTGACACCAGAAGCGTTTTGCCAACACAGCAGTTCCCAAGGCAGGTGCTACCTCCCCTTGGGCGAGGGGGCAGTGGGATTACCTGGGGGGGGGCTAAGAGTCAAGGGGGCAGCAGTGGGCTAAGAACTTACTTCTAAACCACCTCTTAATGGTTCATGCCCAGGTGAGGGAATAACACCTTAAAGAGAAATGCAGCCAAGAGAGATATATGAGCTTAGCGTCCCAGTTTATTAAAAGATAATCGACAGCATTTCCAAACCAGGAGTTCAGAGGACCACCAGTTAGGAGAACTGTGTCCGAGGCACATTTTAACACAGCTTGCATGGGCCTTTCAGAAACATACTGGTTTTAGCTCATATAATCATACGTGAAAGGTCAGGGAGCTAAAGCCGTCTTGCTTCTCTTCGTTATCCTCTTTCACCCATTACCTTGGGTGCCCCGGTCTCTTGATGCCTTAGACCGTTCATTTCACACACTTACTGTCTGTCTTCTTGACAGCAGACTTTCAAAAAGTCCTTAACATACCGTTCCTATAGCTTCCCCCCTGGGAAGACTCAAGGCAAAAACAGCCTATTGCTACACTGTGCCAGCAGCACTCAGAAATACAGGGTGGGTCAGGGTTGAGAAGTTCAGGTAGCACAGAAGTCTATCTGTGCTATCTATATCTATATACAGGTTCCATTACAGAGGGTAAATGCAGGGATTACAAAAGCAAGGCAGCCCTGTTTAGGGAAGCTTTTAATGTTTGATGCATTACTGTATTTTAGTATTTTGTTGGAGGCTGCCCAGAGTGGCTGGGGAAGCCCAGCCAAATGGGCAGGGTATAAATAAAGTATTACAGTGGTACCTCACATTACAGACATACATTTTATTCAGCGCTAAATTCTATAAATTCTATTAAGTGCTAGATGGGCTAACTAATTTCATAAAACAGAGGAGGCACTGCAGGTGTAAAGGACTATCCTCTTGAAAAGCTGGTTGTCACTGGAACAAGTTAATCCATTTTGCCAAATTAAATACACTACTTAGTTGTAAATCAATTTTGAATAAATGTGCAATCAATGGTTACGGTTTTGAATTCCATTGTGTTATTACCTTCCTTAGTGGGTCATGCAAACTGCTATTCTGAACAATGCTTTTCACAGGGTAGGGTAGGCGGCACTGGGGATGGGTTTATGCAACGGGGTGGGGGAGGCAGTGGCCCCAAACAGTTTGGGAACTGCTGATCTAGCAGTTCCAAAGCACACACAGGTGTGCTGCCCACACTGGGGCTGCTCTGTTTGCTTCCCTGCCAGAGAAACCATCACCCATGGACACACATGCAAATGAAGAGAACGTCTCTTTTGATTGCCAGAGGGCTCCCCCCTCCCCCATCCTAGTGATTTGGGTCTGTTCTGCATCCTCTGGGTGGAGCTTTGACCGGAGATAGGAGGGAGAATTGGTGGGTCCTTGCAGTTGGAAGACGCCCCTCCCTTGCCCCAGGTACCTTGAGCTCTGTCTTGCCTCGGAGGTCCAGCTTGTAGCCCTCCTTGAGGTCATGTAGGATCTGAACGGTGCGGATGTTGACGTGGATTCGATAAGCTGCGGAGACAACAGGTGGGGGGGTGAGACGGGGGTGCCTCTGAGAGACGTAACAGCATAAGAAGGGTCTTCTGGATCAGGCCCATCTCCTCCAGCATCCTGTTCTCACAGTGGCCAACCAGATGCCCGTGGGAAGTCCACAAGCGGGATATGAGCACATGAGTCCTGCTTCCTCCTGTGACTTCCAGCAACTGGTTTCCAGAAGCTTTGCAGGCCATCATGGCTAGCGGCCACTGATGGCCATCTCCTCCTCCATGAATTTGTCTATCCCACTTTTAAAGTCATCTGTGTTGGTGGCCATCACTGCCACCTGTGGGAGCAAGTTCCATGGTTTCACTTCACGCTGTGTGAAGGAGGACTCTCTTTTATCTATCCTGAATCTTCCAACACTTCATTGGCTATCCATGAGTTCTATTGTTATGAGAAAGGGAGAACACCCTTCCCCCCCCCCCGACCAATGGCTGGGATTCCAAAAGGTGCGAAAGGTTCCAGGTTTAATCCCCAGCATCTCCATGTGAGGCTGAGAAAGGCGCCGGCCTGAATCCCTGGAGAGCCATTAATGCCACCATGGATCATAGAATCATAGAATAGAATCATAGAATCATCGAAGCTTCATACACAGCAGAGGCCCAGCCACTGAGCTATGGCCCTTCCTCAAATTTCCATTTGTTCCCTAATCTATCGCCATAAAGTTTGATGGCTTTTTTAATTATTGCCTTTTATTCGTATGTTTGTTGGAAGCCACCCAGAGTGGCTGGGACAACCCAGTCAGATGGGAAGGGTGTAAGAAATATAATATTATTATTAGGTAAAGGGGTAAAGGGACTCCTGACCATTAGGTCCAGTTGTGGCCGACTCTGGGGTTGCGGCGCTCATCTCGCTTTACTGGCCGAGGGAGCCGGCGTACAGCTTCCGGGTCATGTGGCCAGCATGACTAAGCCGCTTCTGGCGAACTAGAGCAGCACACGGAAACGCCGTTTACCTTCCCGCCGGAGCGGTACCTATTGATCTACTTGCACGTTTGACGTGCTTTCGAACTGCTAGGTTGGCAGGAGCAGGGACCGGGCAACCCCGTGGCGGGGATTCAAACCGCTGACCTTCTGATCAGCAAGTCCTAGGCTCTGTGGTTTAACCCACAGAGCCACCCGCGTCGCTACAATATTATTATTACTGGCATCCAAATTGGGCAGACTCCACCCCCAGCAGAAACCCCCTCCCCCTGCAGCCCCCCAGTCTAGGCCATGTGCTACTCACGCAGTCCTGTGGACTCCATCCGTGAGGCGGTGTTGACTGTGTCTCCGAAAAGACAGTACCGTGGCATCGTCAGCCCCACCACACCAGCCACGCAAGGCCCTGCCGTGGGAAAGAGATCAGCCTTGAGCTCAGAGGTTTCTTCAACCTTAACAGTTCTCCCCATCAACTCTCCCCCCCTCCCAGTTGAGCTTTCTTCAGAAGAGCCAAGTAAGGGTGGATAGGGCCACGAAGTACAGGTGGGTCCCTGTGGCTGGAGGCCATTGCAGCAGCCCTGCCTTCGTGAGAGCCTACCTGAGTGCAGGCCGATGCGGATCCGTACTGGCACATCTGGCATGTGACGCATCTTGAAGGTGCCGACAGCGCTGAGGATATCCAGCGACATGTTGGCGATCTCACCTGCGTGCCGGTTGCCGTTGCGCTTGGGCAGCCCGGAAGCAACCATGTAGGCGTCGCCAATGGTCTCCACCTGTTGGGAGAAGCCAGGTGGAGATGGAGCCCGTTCTCAGGGGAAGAGGCCATGGATTGAGGGGACTCTGAGAACCAGGCTTTGCCATTCTCCCCTCCTCAGTAGAGATCCTGGTTCCAGCACCTCTCCGGCCTGAAGAGGTCACGTTGCCTTCCCACACTGGGTTCCAGCTCAGAGGCCGCAGCAGAACCCAGAGCTCCTGCTGGAGGCAGCAGCTTCTGAAACAAGCTGGGCTCCTTTAAGAGGAGAGGCTCCACCCACCTAGCTGCCCAGAGGAAGTTGCAGTCCTAGTTAAGGCTCAGTCAGGATTCCCTGGAATGAATGTCCACAAGCCTGCCTTGTCTGACTTCCAGCATGTGTGTCACCTGGAGCTCTCCAGGGTGCTAACCACCTTGCTACTTTGCCTTTAAGGATGTTGACCTCTGTTTTATCAGACCTGCTTCTATCATCTGAGTTGACTGACCTTTGATTGACCGGACTTCACCTCCTGGATCCAAAATTTTTACTAGCAATATGTGACTTGTTTATCCCTGGACATATCTATATCTAGCACATTCTCCACTCAGGCTAAGATCCTGTCCCATGCCCAGGACAGAAACCTAGTAGGGGTTGAGTCCATGAGGAAAGAGGCTCCCCCACTTTCCAGAGGGCCAGGGAGACCTAGGAAATGGACCCTGAAGAACATCCCCCTCCTGATTATCACATTCAGGAGCCCTCGAATCATTCTCCCCTCCAACTAACTCAAGGCCTAGCCACTTCCCAGCCAATGAGTTTCGCTTGGCAGCACTAAGCTCCCGTGCCATCCTATCTTCTTTTCCTTCACATCCCTTGGATCCTCCAAGCCCCACCCTTAATCTGCCTCCTGCCCGCAGTAAAGGTGGCTGACAGAGCCGACAGGTCTGTACCTTATAGACATCATGGGAGCCGATGATGGCATCGAAGAGGGTGTAAAGGTCATTCAGAAGGTCGACCACCTCAATGGGCTCACTCATGGCTGAGATGGTGGTGAAGCCCACAATGTCACTGAAGTACAAGGTCACCTCTTCAAAATACTCTGGTTCCACTGGAGCGCCAGTCTTGAGGGCCTCTGCTACTGAACTGAAGGGGTGAGAAGCAGAAATGTCAGCCAGTCTCTCCTTGGGAGAATCAGAAAGCACTTAAGGGTGCCTGTTAGTGCAATTAACAATATTTTTTAAAAAACAGCTTCCCCCAATTTCTCTCCAAATTCTAACCCAAGCTTAGCAATTCTCACTGCCGACAGAAAAATATTAATCCCAGCAAAGCAAGGAAGGGGCAGCAAGAAAAATCCTTGCTTCATAGCTCAGAAGGGAGCTCAGAAAAGGGGAGCAAGAAAAAATGATGGGAAACTTTGAGAAAAGCTGAGCGTTTTTTGTTTTACGCGTTAAAAGAAAAACAGAGAAAGAGCGGTTGGAGAAAATAAATGAGGACAAAAAACGCCACGCCCCCCCCCCCCCCGAAATAAAGGAGGAGATGAAATAATAGCTAGGGTGTAAGGGAACAGATTGAAGGAGAGAGACTCCAAACAGGTTGTTGCACTGAGCTGAGACAGGAAACGGACTGAGCCTCAACAGGAAGAGAGCAGAAGTGTCTTCTGTAGAAGTTTCAGGCATTTCCTTTACCTGACCTGCAAGGCAGGCAACACAACCCACAACCCTCATTTCTAGGAATGTCAGGCCATCAGGACATGAGGAAGTCTGGTTGCCCCACTTAAGCTCCGCACATAATTTCCACAGACTCACGGGGGCAACATCTGCGTCAACAACTTGTCTGTCTTTTGCTTCTCAACCTCCAGCTCTTCCGTTCGCTCCCGGATCAAGTCCTCCAAGTTGCTGGAGTATTGCTCCAACATCCGTAGCATGGAGTCGATGATGTTTGTCTTCCGACCTTTGTTGATGCTCTTGAACTGCAGGAGAGGGGCGGAAGGGGCATTAGGAAGCGACCTCCCTACCCTCTGGGATCCTGGCAAATAGCTACTCGGGAGGCCCACTCACCTGGTCAAAAATCTGGTTGATGTTTGGCCTTTTCTCAGGCTGCTCGCTCCAGCACTGCTTCATCAGCTGAATGCACTCCATCGGGGCTTGGTCTACCGAAACAGAGGGCCGGCAGAGTGGGGGCGGCTTTTCTACTTTCTTGATGATCTCTGTCGGACAAGGAAAACAATTCGCTTCTGTCCTGGGCAGGCCGACTCCTCTTCACTCTGCAATCACTGCATAAACTACCTGCTTCACACAGCACTCTGTGTTTCAGCAACCAAACCCTACAACAGGGCCTGTCCTCTGCATGTAATCAAGACCAGCCACCCTGCACCCTTCCTTAACTCCCACCATGTTTCTGCTCCACTTGACTTGGGGCCAGCGCGTTAACTCACCTACCCGCCACAGCAACCCTGCTCAACTCTCCAAACCAAACCAATGTGATAAAAGGTAAAGGTACCCCTGCCCGTACGGGCCAGTCTTGACAGACTCTAGGGTTGTGCGCCCATCTCACTCAAGAGGCCGGGGGCCAGCGCTGTCCGGAGACACTTCTGGGTCACGTGGCCAGCATGACGAAGCTGCTCTGGCGAGCCAGCACCAGCGCAGTACACGGAAACGCTGTTTACCTTCCCGCTATAAAGCGGTACCTATTTATTTACTTGCACCCGTGAGTGCTTTCGAACTGCTAGGTTGGCAGGCGCTGGGACCGAACAACGGGAGCGCACCCCGCCGCGGGGATTCGAACCGCCGACCTGTCGATTGGCAAGCCCTAGGCGCTGAGGCTTTTACCCACAGCGCCACCCGCGTCCCTAACCAATGTGATAGCCATCCTCAAATATCTTAAGAGGTGCCCCATGGAATATGGAGAAGTTTGATGAATGTTAGAAGGATGCTAGAATGAAGTTATATGGTTTTAGCAGAAATGTACTAAAGATTTAAGTAAAAGTGGATTGATAAGAGGATAAAATGAAAAATTTAAGGTTAGATTGTTAAGTTTAATTATAGAACAAAAATTGAGTAAGATGGAAAGAATTTGCTGAAACAGTTAATTGAAATAGAATACAAAAAAAGGGAGGTGTGAGGAGGTCGATGAACCAAGTTAATGAAAGCTAAAGATATGGAATATTGGAGGTGTGTGTTTAATGTTTTTTTTTCCCCCCCTCTTTTTTCCTTTTTTTCTGCATTGTTGTAGTGGTCTTTTTTTTTCTTTTTATTGTAATTGTAATGTATGTCTTGTTAAATTTATATTGTTTCCCTTTTTCCTTTTTTCTGTAATTTCCAAACCCTTAATAAATATTTTATATATTAAAAAAAAGGAATATGGAGAAGTTTGCTTTCTCCTGCCCTGGAGGGGAGGACTCAAACCAATGGCTTCAAGTTACAAGAAAGGAGATTCCGACTAAACATTAGGAAGAACTTTCTGACAGTAAGAGCGGTTCAACAGTGGAATGGACTCTCCTTCCTTGGAGGTTTTTAAGCAGAGGTTGGATGGCATCTGTCAGGGATGCTTTAGTTGCGATTCCTGCATTGCAGGGAGTTTAGCTTCATGGTTCTAACTTTTCCATATTTGTCATTCCAGCATGACCAACTCCAGAGTGACCCTCCAATTCACACCAGACAAAGTTTGCCATGGAAAAGCAATGTGGTAATGCCATGTCAAATGCCATAGTTAAAGCTATGATTTTCCCAGTAGTGATGTATGGAAGTGAGAGCTGGACCATAAAGAAGGCTGATCGCCCAAGAATGGATGCTTTTGAATTCTGGTGCTGGAGGAGACTCTTGAGAGTCCCATGGACTGCAAGAAGATCAAACCTCTCCATTCTGAAGGAAATCAGCCCTGAGTGCTCACTGGAAGGACAGATCCTGAAGCTGAGGCTCTAATACTTTGGCCACCTCATGAGAAGAGAAGACTCCCTGGAAAAGACCCTGATGTTGGGAAAGATGGAGGGCACAAGGAGAAGGGGACGACAGAGGACGCGATGGTGGGACAGTGTTCTCGAAGCTACCAGCAGGAGTTTGACCAAACTGCGGGAGGCAGTGGAAGACAGGAGTGCCTGGCGTGATCTGGTCCAGGGGGTCAAGAAGAGTCAGACACAACTAAACGACTAAACAACAACAATGCTATGTTACATGGGATGGGCTCATTGTTCAGGAGCACAGCCTCTGCTTGGCATGCAGAAGGCCCCTAGTCATACACACAAGGAAAGGTTGGGGATGGGGGCTGTCACCACCAATCCCTGCCCTTTATATACCATAGAATCATAGAATCATAGAAGAGTTGGAAGAGACCACAAGGGCCATCGAGTCCAACCCCCTGCCAAGCAGGAAACACCATCAGAGCACTCCTGACATATGGTTGTCAAGCCTCTGCTTAAAGACCTCCAAAGAAGGAGACTCCACCACACTCCTTGGCAGCAAATTCCACTGTCGAACAGCTCTTACTGTCAGGAAGTTCTTCCTAATGTTTAGGTGGAATCTTCTTTCTTGTAGTTTGGATCCATTGCTCCGTGTCCGCTTCTCTGGAGCAGCAGAAAACAACCTTTCTCCCTCCTCTATGCGACATCCTTTTATAGATTTGAACATGGCTATCATATCACCCCTTAACCTCCTCTTCTCCAGGCTAACCATGCCCAGCTCCCTTAGCCGTTCCTCATAAGGCATCGTTTCCAGGCCTTTGACCATTTTGGTTGCCCTCCTCTGGACACGTTCCAGTTTGTCAGTGTCCTTCTTGAACTGTGGTGCCCAGAACTGGACACAGTACTCCAGGTGAGGTCTGACCAGAGCAGAATACCTTCAGGGGTCATGTCCAGCATGCAATAGGGGGCAGCACGGCATATGACTTCCTGCATAATGATGGAGATACTGAAGACATCTCCCCGGAAAGAGCCTTTCCGCTCCTGGGATGGGTCTCGCAGTAGCTCAGGCGCCGTCCATAACCGGTCTAGAAGGGGGCATGGGAAACAAAAATTAAGTACTTTGAGGCATTCCCTCCTCCATTATGCCTCCTCTGCCTCTCATTCCCTGAATCTGCAGGCATTCTCTATAGCTCCATCGGTCTGCCCCCTTTATTATGGGTTCCCTCTCCAAATCTAACAAGGGGAGAAAAACCTGCAGCCTCCTCCAAGGCCAGCAATGGAGACTTCCTCATTCCTCTCTTATTCAGAAGAAGAAGAAGAGTTTGGATTTGATATCTCGCCTTTCACTCCCCTTCAGGAGTCTCAAAGCGGCTCACATTCTCCTTTCCCTTCCTCCCCCACAACAAACACTCTGTGAGGTGAGTGAGGCTGAGAGACTTCAGAGAAGTGTGACTGGCCCAAGGTCACCCAGCAGCTGCAGGTGGAGGAGCGGAGACGCGAACCCAGTTCCCCAGATTACGAGACTACCGCTCTTAACCACTACACCACACTGGCTCTTGAAACACAGTGGATGTGTGTATCTGATTTCTGCAGCCCCTTGCTAAAAACCTGCTTCTAAAGTCCCTCTTAAAATTGCTGTGAATAAAAGAGTGCAACTTGAAATGTTTGGGCACTGTTTCTCTACAGACACCTGAGATTCAGCCTCCTTTCATAACGTAGAAAATGCAGAGGTGGGTGCAATCTTTGCTGCTATCTATATTTCTGGTTGACGGGCTGGCAAAATCCCAGAGGGCTGTTTGCCGCTGATCTCTAATCTATATTGAACGATTCCGTGGAAAAACTGCGCCAGCCAGTAGAGCAATATATGTCACTGCTTTTAAAAAGCATTTCATAGCAGGGAGCAGCAACGACACCTTCCCTGCTTAGCAAAGCTCTCTGCAACATACCCCAGATTTTGTATTTGCCCATCTACCTTCCCCTTCCCAGGTCCCAACTTCCCCTGCTAACCCTCTGGGCTCGGTGTCTCTCGTGGGATCTTCTGGGCCTCCAACAGCTCGTTGTAGCCATGGTCGGTGACCTTGAGGACAAAGCGGCCATCCACCACGCAGTTCCGAGACTTCAGCCGCCCATGTGGGAAGTCATGATGGTGGAGGTATTTCATCCCCTGGAGAGCAGAGGGAAGAAAGGGGTGAAGTGTCTGCTCACAGCTCCGCTCTGTTGCTTGGATCTCCTCCCAAGACCAGCAGCACCCATTTCTCTCCTTCCTCCCTCCTACTGCCAGGACATCTTTGAAGCCTTTGCTCCCTCCTACTGCCCTCCAGATGTTTTGGACTGAAATCCCTACAGCCCGTCCACATTTCTGCTTGCCATGCCTAAAAAACATGGGTCCAGTATACCTGAAGGAGTGTCTCCACCCCCATCGTTCTGCCTGGACACTGAGATCCAGCTCTGAGGGCCTTCTGGCAGTTCCCTCTCTGCAAGAAGCCAAGTTACAGGGAACCAGGCAGAGGGCCTTCTTGGTGGTGGCGCCCGCCCTGTGGAACGCCCTCCCACCAGATGTCAAAGAGAAAAACAACTACCAGACTTTTGGAAGACATCTGAAGGTAGCCCTGTTTAGGGAAGCTTTTAATGTTTAATAGACTATTGTATTTTAATATTCTGTTGAAAGCAGCCCAGAGTGGCTGGGGAAACCCAGTCAGATGGGTGGGGTATAAATAATATATTATTATTATTATTATTATTATTATTATTATTATTATTATTATTATCCAAGTGATTTTCCGCTGGCCCCATGCTTTCTAGGCACAGGTCTGAGCAGATTTGCCTTTTTCCTGCTATCCCCTAGAAAACCTGTGCTATCCCCACGGAAATCCCTATTGCCATTTGTTCCAATTCAGCAATAAACGGTTATGTTTTCCTGGGGGAAAGTGGTAGGAAAAAGTAGATGAGCTGCTAGGCTTTCTGGGGTTGATGGGAGCTGTAAAACAACTGGAGTGCACCTGGTTGTGAAGACTGGTCTAAGCCAATCCAGATGTTTTTGACAAATAGACCAGGAGGTTTGGGCAACAGTGTCCAGCCTGATGGACTGCGTAAGCTGGAAAACTCACAAAATTATTCCTATTACACTGCCCGCCCACCCACCTGTGGTGGATTCTCCAGTATGATTCTGCCAACACGTTTCCCTTGTGTTTATACCACCTTGTTCTATAGAACACCTCTGACTTCTCTGTTGGGCAAGCAAGACCCCTGAATACTGCTAAATCCAGATGGATTGGGGAAGAGACACAGGTCAGCAGTAGAGTATCTGTTTGGCTTGTCCCAGGTTCAGTTACTGGATGGGAATGTCACCGCCTGCAACCCTGCTTCTGGACTTTCCCAGAGGCACCTGACTTGCCACAGCAAGAAGGAAGATGCTGGACAAAACGGAACTGTGGTCTGATCCAGCAGGGCTCTGTGGTTCAGTGGCGGAGCTTCATGCTCCGGCACTGGGGGGCGGAGAGCAGGCAGGGGTGGGGCTGGCACATGTCCTGGGGGCAAGGCACGCCACCTGCAGGGGCGGGGCACCCAGCGTGGGCGGAGGGGGGCAGCCGTGATGGCACCCTGCCAAGATTGCGCTGCCAAGGGCAGTGTGCTCCCCCCGCACTCCTCTTCCTCCGCCAGTGCTGTGGTTTCTGTTATGTATTCAGTGGTCTGTGTTTGGCTGAGCTTCAGTCTGGACTAAGGATTCTGAGGCCCTGGGTTCTGATTCAATACATGACGTCCAATCACAGAACATTTCAGGATTTGGGCCTCTGCCATTGGCCCTTGAACTCTGAGTCGTGATTCGCAGCGTGGAAGTTTAGACAACCAATCACGTTGGGAGGGGGAGTGGCCCAGGTTTTCAGGAATGTATATAAGCAGTTGCTTTGCCCCTGTTTCCCAGTTATGTGGTTCTTGCTGTTATCACCTGTGTCTTGCCTTGTGGGAACCCACCTATACTTCAGTGTCCTTTCCTGTTCCCATCAGAGATGTCCTGCTCCTCTTCCTAGGATGGGTAAATCCCCTTCATGCCAAGTTCCCAGCCTGGCATTACCTACCCACCCAGATCCCAAAAACCAGATCGCTAGATCCCTCTCCCTCAAGCACCTTAATAAGGTCTAGCAGCAAGGACGACTTGAACATCCAGTCCAGCTTCATGTCCTCGTTATTGATTAGATCCTCGAGGCTGCCACGTGTGCAGTGCTCTGAGACCACGGCAAAGATCCCACAGTCGTGGAAGAAGCCCAGGAAAAGGTTGACATTTTCGTGTCGCAGGTCCCGGAGCTGAAGGTGAGGGGAAGTAACAATGGAGGGATGAGAGGAGGGAGCCCCTGAAGGATAGGGGCTGTTGGATGACCGTCCAGTAGAGGGCGCTGTGCATTGTCCTAGTGGTCAGGTTGGGAATTGCACTCACCCACTGAAGCAGCAGGGACCCCCAATGGCCACAGAGGGTAGCGCAAGAGCACTAACCTTTAAGAATGCTGTTTTGGTGGCAGGTTTGATTTCAGTGTGCTTTTCGCCCGGGAATTTCTTCAGCCACACCCAGTCACCCTGGGAAGGAAAACAAGGGAGGGCATGAATGTTCACCCTCTTAAGATAATGCATCTGAAAGAAGGAAGACAAAACCCCTCCCCACAGCCTGAAAGGCTCACAGAAGGAAGGGGAAAGAGGTAAATATATATGCATTTAAGCAAGAGGAGTGGAGAGTGAAGCAAGGAATGAACAGAACACAACCCCAGAGAGACCAGGAAAGGCAAATTGGCCCAGCCAAGCTAACAGGGACCTCTTAACCCCTGAGAGAAAGAAAACAGCAGGGGAAAAGGGGTCTTGCAAAGTAACAGCAAAGCAGTTATCTTATGCTCTCAAATTCTTCACAGACTGAGACTACCAGGGTACAACCTCCTTCCCACAAGATCTTCTTCAGGCACCTTTATCAAAGTGCCCCACATCAGCTGAGGTGCAGGAGGTGCGTATGGCAGACAGGACATTTTGGGTGGTATGGAATGCCCTCCCTGGAGAGGTTCACGTGGCACCTATCCTTTTATTTCTCCAGGCCTTTTAAGGTGCTATTCTGTACTGGTGTGATGCTGATGGAGGGGCTTTAGGAATTACCATATTTTTCGCTCTATAACACGCACCCAACCATAACACGCACATAGTTTTTAGAGGAGGAAAATCCGTAGGCATGCCACTCATAGGCATTCCCTCCATAACACGCACAGACATTTCCCCTTACTTTCTAGGAGGAAAAAACTGAGTGTTATAGTGCAAAAAATACGGTATTTTGGCGGAATGCCAGATTCAGTAGCGGAATGCCAGACGGGCCACTGTTGTGACATATACACCAATATGCTGGCAGTGGAATGGCCAAAATGGGATGGAGTCATAGGTGGGGTGTGGGCACCATGGGGGTAAGAAGACGTAGACTGTATCCAGTACGCCTTCAATTCCCTATGGCTGTAACCTGGCCAGTGGTGGAACTTTGCTGTGTTCCACCCAGGACCTGATGCAAATAATTTCCTCCCCTTTTACTGCAACCAGGGGTGGAGGGGAATAAAAACTAGCCCTGTGTCATTGACTACAAGGACTACATTGCCACGGCAGAGCATATGGGGTAACTCTAATACCCAATGACAGCACAACACTGCCAGGATATAATCCCCACACAAGGAAGAACAAGAAGAAGAAGATAAGTTTGGATTTGATATCCCGCCTTTCACTCCCTTTAAGGAGTCTCAAAGCGGCTAGCATTCTCCTTTCCCTTCCTCCCCCACAACAAACACTCTGTGAGGTGAGTGGGGCTGAGAGACTTCAGAGAAGTGTGAGTGGCCCAAGGTCACCCAGCAGCTGCATGTGGAGGAGCAGAGACGCGAACCCGGTTCACCAGATTACGAGACTACCGCTCTTAACCACTACACCACACTGGCTCTCATAGACCATAACTCAGATGGCAGGGTGTGTAGCATGGGGCTTCATCTTTCTGGCTCATGTTGTGCATGCTTAGTGCTCACAGGAGGGAACTCTGGTGCAGGGGGCTATAAGGAAAGGGGCACTTTGTGCAAAACGTGGGGAGGACTTGCATCCCAAGAACACGTGTGATCTGAAGCATGTTGCTAAAACTTCTCCTACAACCCTCGGGAAGACCAGGACAGGGCACCCTGCACAGGTGAGCCAGGGAGGGTTTGGGAAGAAGTGGAAGACGCTTGCTGCAATGCAGCCCTTGCCAACCTGGTGCTCGTCAGATGTTTTGGACTACAACTCAATTCAAAAAAAAGGTTGTTGAGGCAAGACTTAACCTCTGGCACAAGCCATGCCTGGTTATTCTTCAGCAAGACTTGTCCTTCTGCATCAGACTTCTCTAAACTGGTGTGGGCTTGTAATCCAAAACAAATGGATGGCGCCAACTTGTGGGTGTCCGGTACCATGGGCAACTGCTGAAACTGTCTCCTCCCATCCCCTCGTCCCTTTGCCACTGTGTCTTACCTGAACTACATGGCTTCGACAGTCTTCCTTCCCTGCTCACCTGCGGAAATAGCAGGTGGGCAGGATGCCCCTGCATGCTCTCTTTTGGCAAGAACCAGGGATGCCAACCATTGCCACTGCTGGCCAACCACTTATGCTCCCTTCCTGCCTCACAGGAACCCCACCCCAGGTGCATGGAGCAGGACACACAGGGGGAAGGAGTACGGCCCCCATCACTGCAGTCTCCCCTTTAATGGCACAGTGGAGAGGAAGGCGGAGGCATGAGCGGAGGCAGGGCTGCAGTCCCACCTGGCCCCGCTCCCTCTTCTCTCTTTGACTGTGTATACTGTGTATACAGTCAAATGCAGCTCCATCGTTCTTTTCCTCAATTCAGACTGAAGCTAGTTTGCAGGGAAATCTCAGTATTTCATAAGAAACGACAGAATCTACCGTATTTTTTGCTCCATAAGACTCACTTTTTCCCTCCTAAAAAGTAAGGGGAAATGTGTGTGCGTCTTATGGAGCGAATGCAGGCTGCGCAGCTATCCCAGAAGCCAGAACAGCAAGAGGGATTGATGCTTTCACTGCGCAGCGATCCCTCTTGTTGTTCTGGCTTCTGAGATTCAGAATATTTCTTTTCTTGTTTTCCTCCTCCAAAAACTAGGTGCGTCTTGTGGTCTGGTGCGTCTTATAGAGCGAAAAATACAATATATGGATCGCGGCTAACGTTTTGTGTCCACCACTTCCCAAATCAGTGCTGGGAGCCCCCAGGATGCAGTCTTGCGCTCCCTTCACAAGGCAAAGATACAGGAGCCATCCTACTCCCTGTTCTGTGGAGGCCAGGAGGGAGTCCCACAGTGAGTAAGTCTGTGCACATGCTCCCATTTACTCTGCATCCACAGCAATTCCACTGCTGGTTTGGGAAGCCGTGCAAACAGGAAATCCACACCTATCCTCAAAATTTGGCGGGTCAGGATCTGCTAGACCTGTCTTTTATTTGCATAAATGCATTTGGCTTGATTTCCTTTATGTTTTATAGGGACGTGGGTGGCCCTGTGGGTAAAAGCCTCAGTGCCTAGGGCTTGCCGATCGAAAGGTCGGCGGTTCGAATCCCTGCGGCGGGGTGCACTCCCGTTGCTCGGTCCCAGCGCCTGCCAACCTAGCAGTTCGAAAGCACCCCCAGGTGCAAGTAGATAAATAGGGACTGCTTACTAGCGGGAAGGTAAACAGCGTTCCGTGTGCTGCACTGGCTCGCCAGGTACGGCTTTGTCACACTGGCCACGTGACCCGGAAGTGTCTCCAGACAGCGCTGGCCCCCGGCCTCTTGAGTGAGACGGGCGCACAACCCTAGAGTCTGTCAAGACTGGCCGTACGGGCAGGGGTACCTTTACCTTTTATCTTTATGTTTTAATTGATTGTGTTTACTGCAATTGGTTTAAGTCCTTCTACTGTGTTTGTAAATATCTTTAAGTCATTTGTATGAGCAAATCAACTAAATAATAATAATGGTAATATCCTGCCATTTCTTATGAAATACTGCATTTTTATACATTTTACCTTAAACCAGCTTTGCTCTGAACTTGACATATATATATATATATATATGGCCTAGCCACATTTTAAGCAGGTAATATGCACACAGTCCAACTTGTCTAATCTGTGAACTACCGTATTTTTCGCTCTATAAGACGCACCAGACCATAAGACGCACCTAGTTTTTGGAGAAGGAAAACAAGAAAAAAAATATTCTGAATCTCAGAAGCCAGAACAGCAAGAGGGATTGCTGTGCAGTGAAAGCAGCAGTCCCTCTTGCTGTTCTGGCTTCTGGGATAGCTGCGCAGCCTGCATTCGCTCCGTAAGACGCACACACATTTCCCCTTACTTTTTAGGAGGGAAAAAGTGAGTCTTATAGAGCAAAAAATACGGTATATCACGTGAGACACTTGACCTCCCAACCTGTGAATTTAGCACAAGGCAATCATCGCACCACCCTTTCCCATCTCCCAGGGAACAAAAAAAGGGAGGATTTAAAAAGAAAGTTTGTTTATCAGCTTCTAAGGTCGCTATGGCATATGTTTTAGTACTAATCGAAATATCTTGCTACTACCTTGCCCTGCCCCTCCTCAGGATAGAAGTTTGCCAAGCCAGCATGCATTGTGTGATTCTGCTAAGATATTTGGTTTCCCAAAGCAAGATTCTCAGGTCAGAGAGGCAGAAATGGGAGCTGGAAGCCATTTGGATTCGCCACACTCAAGGGTAATCCCCCTCTAAAGTCTTCCAGTATTCAGTTCAACAATATTATTTTCTCCACCATCTTACAACAAAATAATTCAGGAATGGGATTAATAATTATTCCCCATGACCAACTTCTTTTATGCAAAAAATGTAGCCTTTCTTGTGATTTTCAGTAGTCTTTCCTTCCTTTTATTTCTAAGCAAACCTCCACAATAACCATTCCGAGGACACCAAAAAGGTCTTCTAGGTAAACCAGCAAAATAACACTGAGTTGGCGCACTAACAGTTGTGCACTTCTCTAGGAACCAATTTTGCTACAAGGTAATTTGCAAAACGAGGCAGGAAAATTTGCAGAAAAGGGGGGGGGCGGGCGGGCAGGAGAAGGCTTTTGAAGCACTCATGGGATTAGGATGTAGCCAGCCATCCTGCAAAGCCGGAAACAAACAAAAAGCTTGTTTAGGGCCCCTGTGTGCTAAAGAACAGAAGCTGTCTGCTTCCATAGCCGTTCTGGTATGAAGCAAAGACTGGGCAGTGAGGGGGGGGCAGTCTGGTTTTTACATCAAAACCTCCCTATGGAATTTACCTGCCCAGATTACTGGCAGTGAACTGGGCTAGTAGGAAAGACAAGGAGGGGGCAAGTTTGTCTCCTATCACCTGCACACTCCCTTTCGATTACAAATTTCACAACTCTTTTGCACACACGCACACACACACACACACACACAGAAGTGTCCTCTGCACACTAGGGGAAAATATCTTAGGTACTGTATGATTTCTATGTTCAGAAGCAGTCACCAGTAATTTAAATTAAGCAATATATTCCGTCCCTGAAAATATCCGTAAGAATTGGGGCGGCAACATTTAAGCTGCATTTACTAATCTTAGATGAAATTGTTTAATCAAGTGAAAAGGCAGCTATGATTAAGGCAGCACTTCCTTTTTATAGGTTGAATGTTTCAATATAAAAATGTAAATTTAAGAAGTGCAGATGGCAGAGGAGGTATCTTCCCTACCACACACAACTTTCAATTTACACCTGGAGGGAATTCCTCTTCTAATAGCATGCCTGTTGAGACCAGTATATGTAAGATGAAGGATAGCAGACTAATCAAGTAAGTTGTAGCGTGCTGATTAAATCTGCACACATTTGCAAGTGTGTGCAGATTTAATCAGTCGGTTACAACTTATTTGATTAGTTAGCTAAGATTGCTTTAAAGGGTGTGACAGCACTGTTAAGAATGGAATCATCTATGCTGGTCGTAGGTTGTAGGTTTGGGCCTGTATTCCACAGCCAAGGCCGGCCAACCCATGAGGGGGTGAAGTGATCCCCTCAGGTGGCAGGATCCGCAGGGGCAGCAGATACCGATGTGGATCTCATACCCTCCAACATTTCTCCAGTGGAAATAAGGACATCCTATTTCATAATAATGCGAATAATTTTATTACTTGTACCCCACCCATCTGCTTGGGTTTCTCCAGCTACTCTGGACAGCTTCCAACATACCGTATTTTTCGCTCTATAAGATGCACCAGACCACAAGACGCACCTAGTTTTTGGAGGAGGAGTACAAGAAAAAAAATATTCTGAATCTCAGAAGCCAGAACAGCAAGAGGGATCGCTGCGCAGTGAAAGCAGCAATCCCTCTTGCTGTTCTGGCTTCTGGGATAGCTGCGCAGCCTGCATTCGCTCCATAAGACGCGGACACATTTCCCCTTACTTTCGAGGAGGGGAAAAGTGAGTCTTATAGAGCAAAAAATACGGTATATAAAAAGCATCACACGTTAAAACAACTTCCCTATAGAGGGCTGCCTTCAGATGCTTTCTAAAGGTTGTATAATTACTTATCTCCTCGGCTTGAAGGTTGCATAACTCTACACCCTCCAACATTTCTCTGATGATAACAGGGACATCCTAAGGAAAAGCGGGTCTTTCTAGGATCAAATCAGAAACTGGGACCACTTCTGTAAATCCAGGACTGTCCCTGGAAAACAGGGACACTTGAAGGGTCTAGCCCCTTGTTACTGATGTGAATCTTCACCTACCCCTTCTTCCTTGGGAGGGAGGGGGCACCATTTTGTGGTTCACATCAGGTGCCAAGATGTCTTGGCCCCGCCCACAGCAGAGAAAGATGCTACATGGACTGAAGAGGTTACCTGATCAGAGGAAGCATGTGAGAGATCTGCACTGGCTCCCAGTACGTTTCCGAGCACAATTCAAAGTGTTGGTGCTGACCTTTAAAGCCCTAGGCCTTGGTCCTGTATACCTGAAGGAGCATCTCCACCCCCATCATTCAGCCCGGACACTGAGATCCAGCTCCGAGGGCTTTCTGGCGGTTCCCTCATTGTGAGAAGTGAGGTTACAGGGAACCAGGCAGAGTGCCTTCTTGGTGGTGGCGCCCACCCTGTGGAACGCCCTCCCACCAGATGTGAAGGAAATAAGCAGCTATCCTATCTTTAAAAGACATCTGAAGGCAGCCCTGTTCAGGGAAGTTTTTAATATTTAACGCTGTGCTGTTTTTAACACTTGATTGGGAGCCTCCCAGAGTGGCTGGGGAGACTCAGCCAGATGGGCAGAGTATAAATAATAAATTATTATTTTTTTTATTTGTAGTTGTGCTTAAGCCCCATACAACAACTCGTGTGTAAATTAAGCACTTCACCTATAATCTCTCTCTCTCTCTCTCTCTCTCTCTCTCACACACACACACACACACACAAACACACACACACACAAATATTTTTACAGCAAACCACCAATCTGAACCTGTTTTCTACCTCCCATTTCAATCCTTGCCAATACCTTCCTCCCCAGAGAAGGAAGGATGGCTTGCAAGCTGGGGGTGTGGGGAATGAAGTAACAAGTGCCATAGCCAACTTTTTTCCTCCTCTCATTTTTGAGAGGAGGGAAAAAACCCCTAACACAACAAAATGCACGAGAGCTAAAAAGGTCAAGTGAAGGACAAGGAGCATCAAACTTTTTGGGGTGAGGGGAGGGTGTAAAAACCAAACTGAAAGGCAGAGCAGACTGGCAAAAAGGCACAACTTAAAAGGGCCTTTTGCCAAACGGGACTTACCTGGACCGCGGCTATTACGCCTTGGCTGTTAAACAAAAGGAGGAGCAAGGGGACTTGGCTGGTGAATTTTGGCTTGTCCTCGCCCTAAGGATAGCAGGAAGCAGGCGGTCAAAAATAAATGATGCTGGTGGTGGGTGGAAGGGGGTGGGGGGGCAGAAAGGGAGGGCAAAACCCAGAAGGACAGGTGTATGAACCAGGGTAGGGTGCTCCCTCAACTTTCTCTCTCTCAGCTGGGCCTGATCAATGGGAGTTCATAATTACGAGGGTGCCTCTGAGCATGTGCTAAGTACATTTCTGTGACAACCTACCTCACCCTCCAGCAAGCAATGTTGGAGATGGGAGCAATGGGCTTCTCAGACAGACATGCTGCGGATTCAAACCCCTCTTTGGGGGTTAAACACTGAACTCTCTCAGCAAACTGTAGGATGGGAACCAGGTGAGTAGAGCTGTGGGGCTGGGGGAGGCAGAGGTGAGCTGGAGAAGATGGGGGCACTTACAGTGGCCAGCACATAGTGATGGGGCCCTGGCTAGGCTCACAAGGATCATTAAAGATGCCTTGGGATTTTGCACGAAAATACACTGTCGGAGCAGACTTAAGGATCTTTGTGTGGGGCAGTGCTACCACCCCAGAGAGATTGTGGGGAGAGGGGAGGCATAGCCTCTCAGCTGTGTTCACTTAAGCCACATTCACACCAGGTATTTAAAGCACCGTGGTACCACTTGAAACAGTCATGGCCTCCCCCAAAGAATTCTGGGAGTTGTAGTTTGTTAACCATTCCCAGAATGGTTTAGCAATCAGCCCCTCTTCTTGGGGAACTCTGGGAATGGTAACTCTGTGCAGAGCTGTCAACAGTTCCCTTTTCTTGCGAGGAATCCTATTCGGAATAAGGGAATTTCCCTTTAAAAACAGGGAAACGTTGACAGCTATGACTCTGTGGGAGGAAAAGCATTCTCCGGACAACTCTCAGCATCTCCCAGAATTCTTTGCAGTGGGAGAACCATGTCTGCTTAAAGTGGTATCCTAGTGCTTTAGTTCATATGACCTTTACAGGAATTAGCATGGACTTGGGGCACAGCACCACAGATCCCAGGATCATGGCCAACAGGGAAACAACTGCTTCTAGAGAAGGGCCTGTTGCCACGGCTTCCTGGTTTCCTAGCAACAGCCTCCCTGCCATGACCAGAGGGGTCGCAACCCTCTGTAACATCCCAATCACGAGCCCAATAAGTGTGGTTGAGTACTGAGGCGGGAAGGAGAGGATGCCCAGCCACACATCACTTCCTGACCAATACGGTGCAGGAAAAGGTGATGAATTGGGGGACGGGGGAGCAAGCGAGGTCTCCAGGGAGCAGGGAGCAGTGCTGGCAAGCAGAGCCACGCTGAGATCAGTGGCAGGAATCAGCGAGGTCACCCTTCACAGAGGGATAGACCTGGGCATGCTCCCTGAACACGAAAGCCCCTCCAGCCCTCTACTGCTGAGCTAGTGGCAGCCAACTGCCCCTCACCAGTCACTGAATGTGGGGTTGCTGTGCTTCGCTCACTTTCTTTCTACAGGGCATCCACACTATGCCTCAGCTGAGGAGTGGAGCATCTGCTTTGCATGGGCAAAGGTCCAGATTCTATCTGCAATGGCGTCTTTCTCACTATGAGCTTTAAAGCCCTTCACGGCCTAGGACCCTCGTACCTACGGGACTGCCTCTCCTGGTATGCCCCACGGAGGACCTTAAGGTCCATATATAGCAACACCCTAGAGGTCCCGGGCCCCAAGGAAGTCAGATTAGCCTCAACCAGAAGCAGGGCCTTTTCAACACTGGCTCCGGCCTGGTGGAACCGCTCTGCCTCATGAGACCAGGGCCCTGCAGGGTCTGATTTCTTTCCGCAGGGCCTGTAAGACAGAGTTATTCCGCCCGGCCTTTGGCTTGGAGCCAATTTGATTCCCTCCCTCCCTCTCTTTCTTTTTTCTTTTCCTTCTCCCCCTGCGATGAGGCTACATTTTAATATTTTAATGTTCCATTATTTTAATGTTGTATTTTACTTTTGTTTTTAAGTTGTAATCATTCATCTTGTTTTTATTATTGCTTGTAAGCCGCTCTGAGCCCGGCCTTGGCTGGGGAGGGCGGGGTATAAATAAAAATATATTATTATTATTATAGCCAGCTTCCTATGGCATCCTGGGTTTTGCCCGTGGTTCTCCTGTCTCTTCTGTGACCTCAGGAAGGCCTCCTTTTTTTTTTCTTTTCTTTCAAAAGAGGCATTCATACTTTTCACACTACTTTTCTGACTTAAAAAAGAAAGGTGGGGTTTTGTCATGGGCATTAATCCGTGAACCTACCATACCTCAGCCTTTTACAATGGGCAACATTATTAAATCCGTGTTTGCTTTTGAACTCTTATCTTTTAATTAGTACCAAAATGCTTTTCTAGCTATGTTTTTCTTAAAATAAAAAGACCAGTACTGTGCTACAACCCCCCATGACGCTATATTAAAAATATATTTTTTTTAAGTATTTCATTTTGACAAATATCAGCACAGTGTAAAACTTCTCGTAAGAAGTACAGTGGTGCCCCGCAAGACGAAATTAATTCGTTCTGCGAGTTTTTTTGTTCTACGAGTTTTTTCGTCTTGCGAAGTACCACTGTGTATTGATGGTTTCCCATAGGAATGCATTGGCAGTTTAAAAAAAAAAAGGGCGCAAGACGTTTCGTCTTGCGAAGCAAGCCCATAGGGAAATCCGTCTTGCGAAGCAACTCAGAAAACGAAAAACTCTTTCGTCTTGCGAGTTTTTCGTCTTCCAAGGCATTCGTCTTGCGAGGTACCACTGTAATGCAGTTGAGAGCAACAGTCATGTTACATTTTCAAAGCACATCGCATTTCATGTCAGCTGTAATTATTCAATAATTTAATTTTAAAATTATAGCCAGAAAAGCCCTTCAGAACTAATTAAAAGAGCAGTTGGGGGGGGGGACAGATGGGGGTTATAAAATGTCTCCCACCACAAGGGTCATACTGAGTGTGTTCTGAGCTTCAAATGACACGCCTACCGTGTGGACAGGGCATAATGGGATGTACACACAAAAAAGGCACAATATTCCAGTTGGTATAGGAAAAGTGAGTTGCAATTCCGCTTGTGGCGTACAACGGAAGAGCAATGATTGGATTGTGGCAGGAGTCACCAATCAGGAAGCAGCCTCAGCCTCTCAAAATGGCACCCGTCATGACAGGAAGTGGGCGATGGCTGGAAAATGTAAAATGGCAAGGACCCTGGGAGGATATATTTCAAAACAAAACACCGTTATATAAAGGTGAAGGGAGATTCAGCAGTGCGACAAACTGAGCCCAATGAAAAAGGATGTTTGTGGAATAGAACTGTTTAGAATGAGTGGAAAGGAGGTGGCTTGGCGTCACCATCAAAACCCGCCACCCGATTTTAGTGCATTCTTTCCAGCCTCCACCCTTCCGCAATGATGATATCAGTGCTGGCACTGCCCCAGGAAAGGCTGCTGGCAAGAACACCATCTGCACCTCCTGAGGAAATGGCTTTGCACCAGAGGATTCTCCTGGCCCACCCACTAGTAACTGGGGAAGAGGGAAGGTACAGGACTAGGAACTGTGGAGGAGGGGACATGCTTTTACCTCAACCACAGCCATGTTGCTGTTTTCTGCATTTGCCGCCACACTCTTGAGGCTTTTCATGTCCGACATACTCTTTCGACTGTCGTCCATTTTCTGGGGGGGGATGAAGAGGGGAGGAGAACCATGAACTAAGGAACAGCTTTCTTATTCTTAACTTGGACATTTATCATACAGTAATGACCCTTGGCCAATACCGCAGCCATCTGCGTTCTCAAACAGTTCTGGCCCGGCCATCATACCCATCCAACTTCTGAAGCCGAGAATCTGTTCCTACATAACCAAAGACAGCAGTCCTCTCTGTGCACTGTCCTTTATTTCAGTTGCATGAAGCAACCGTCGTAGAAACCTTGAGTATTACTACCACTCGCATTGCCTGTTTTGATCCCTCTCTGACTTAGCAGCGCTCCATCTTGCCAGCCTCCCCTTAGTCTCCTCAATGGTCCCTCCCACAGAGACAAACTCCTCACCTTCTTGCTGTTCTGGGTATGGATGAAGGTCAAGTCATCCATGGTGAGGACAATCTTGTCGGGCCCCTTCATTAGCTGGGCATGCTGAAACTGCCGCCTGTGGGAATCAACAACACGAGCAGAGCAGAAATAAAAAATGGCCGTTCGTAAAGATAAAGCACGCAGCACGGGGAGGTCCCGAAATCCAAAATGTCAGCTGTCCAGCAGACCTAGTCACCAGGGGTGTTTGCGTAACTCACCTGAGATGGAAAGCAAGGGCAGCTCCACCCACCATCAAGCAGATAGCCAGGAGGAATATGAGGAGGATAAAACCAGCATTCACCCCTGAAGGAGAAGGAGAAGAGTGTTACCGCTAGGGACCACTTGCAGGAAACAGGCTCGAGAGGTTATTTCCAGCTCCATCAACATCTCCTCCTAGTCACATATGGGGAATTCCATGCAAAATATCTCCACCCACCCATCTCCTGACAGAGATGTCTTTTGCCTTCTCCCCAGACTTTCCTTGTCTTCTCTTCCCTGCATGACTTTACCATAAGACACCCAAGCCTATGAAATCAACAGCTCCTTTCTCACCTTCCTAAAGTGCCATTGTGGGTGCCGCGATCTCACCCCCCCAAAAAAGCACGTCCTTGGGGGCTGCAATCTCACATGGGTCATGTGATTCATGCAGGAGTGTGGCGCCAAAAGATGTGTGTCCCAGTTGGAGGGTCTGCGAGTGGAGTATATGAGGTGGGCTGGCAGGACACATAGCTAGCGTATATGAGATTGGTTGATCAATCAACTGGATGGTATATTTGAAGCTGGTGGGATGGATGGATGGATAGGATAGAACAGGGCCTTCAGTATGGAGCTGACCTCTTCTCAAAATAAGGCAGGCACCTACAATCTTAGGCTTTCAATTCTTTTCACTTGGGCCTTCACAGCTTAGTATTAGTATTGGTCAGTATTTCCCTTCATGACCAGAACTGGGGTCATGTAAAATTTGTTTTGCACTGTTTTTACAATATAATAATAGATGGTATTCAACAAAATATAATTTAGAATAGACCCACAGAAATTAACTTTGTGTGCAATTTCCCCTTAAAGACACATTTTCCATAATATAATGAAATTTCGTATGTTATTTTCAGTAACATATTCACACTTTACCCTAGTACATGCATTTTTGTACACGTTACTGGGCTGGAGGACTGCACCGTGAAATTCAGGGGAGAGCAAATTTCAAAAAGGATGGCCGAGTCTCAGTTCTCGTATTGTTTTGGAAAGTGCGAATTAGGGAAGTTGGCCTTTAAATGCAAACCAAATTCCTCTCCGTCCTTCCTCTCCCTCTCCACCCTTGCACATCCAGGCATCTCACTTCAGCACTCACCACCACTGCAGATGGTGACCGAGTCAAACCAGCAGATGGAGTCCGTGTCTGGACTGGAACTGTGAGGCCAATGGATGGTGTGCCCAACGTAGCGCAGAGTTCGAGCAGCGACGTTCACACTGTAGGTGGGCCAGAGGCGGTTGCCCTTCCCATTTGTGTCCAATATGATATAGGGGAGCACGGCATCTCCGTATTCATCGGCTGACACTGGCTGGCTGAAGCCTTCCAGCTCAAAGTCCTTGGCGTGCTCTGCAATGGTGGAGCCCATCACCCACTTGCCGGACTTCCGAGTACTCTCCACTGCCTTGGCCAGGAAGTAGATGGAGTTAAAGATAGTACCAAACAGGGGGTGTGCCTTTAAAGAGAAGCAAGCAAGAGTTAGGACCAGGTTCTCAAATTCTGCAACCTGAATAAATTGTGCTAATGGATAACATTTGTTTCTGTTTTCTTGATTCCCCTTATTTGTTTTGCTCGCCTTACAAGAGTGAAGGCACCTCTGTGCCCTGTGCTGTCCTACTTTGTTCATTGCTCTGCAATGATGCCACATTATTGCTGTCCAGAAGGGCTGTAGCGCAACGAAAGCAGAACAAAAAAACAAACAAACCAGAACATTGGGGGCACAAAAAACTTCAGCAGGAAGTTACGGGATATGCACTGGTAAGAAAAGTAGTTGTATGAATGACCGCCCCCAAAACATTTGCAGGTGCAAACAGTTCTGAAAGTGGGATCGTGTAGGATTGCTCCAATAGCTTCATGACCACAAATCAGCATGGACATGCGACAGAATGATGTCTGGAGGGACCCTAAATAGTTTTGTGGGTGCTGAATTCTGTGCTGCATTATTATTATTACTTACTTACTTACTTACTTACTTACTTACTTACTTAAAATTACAGACTGCCCTCTCATGTCAAATATCAGGGCAGTGTGCAACGAGATTTAGAAAGGGGGTAAAATACTTCTAAAAACAATGCAGAATCATCGTAAAAATGACTGGCTCATCTTAAAAGTTTAAACTGCAGAATAGGGTGGTTCATAAAAAACTTTTTAAAAAAATGCCTGCTCCAAAGCAGAGGCTTGACAACCATATGTCAGGAGTGCTCTGATGGTGTTTCCTGCTTGGCAGAGGGTTGGACTCAATGGCCCTTGTGGTCTCTTCCAATTCTATGATTCTATGATTCAAAGGTCTTATCTTACTACACTAGGGATTATACAGCTATATCTGAATTTTCATACATATCATTTAATATCTTGAACCTCCTCCACGAAAATAGCTATTTACTTGGCCATTTTCCTATGTCGTGAAGGCTGAAATTTCAATTCAGTGGCACAGGGTCAAGATATTAGCTGATATGCATGAAAGTTCAGATATAGCTATATAATCCCTAGTGCAGTAAGAAGAAGACCTTTGGAGAAGGCATTTTCAAAAAAAAAAAAGTTTTTTATGAACAGCCCTGCTGCAGAATAGGCACACAAAAAGGTATCCAAGAGCCATCAGAAGGTGAGAAGTGAGGCGGATTGCCAAAACTCTGCTGGAAGAGTATTCCGCAGCAGTGCTAAAACGCCCTTCATTCAGGCAGATCTAAAAAGGAATGCAGTTGTGAACACACAGCACTCTGGACGGCATAGGGTACCTCCTAAATCTGAGCCTCTCCTGCACCTCAAACACTAATAATAATAATAATAATAATAATAATAATAATAATAATAATAATTTATTTATACCCTGCCCATCTGGCTGGGTTTCCCCAGTCACTCTGAGCGGCTTTCAACAGAATATTAAAATACAACAATCTATTAAACATTAAAAGCTTCCCTAAACAGGGCTGCCTTCAGATGTCTTCTAAAAGTCTGGTAGTTGTTTTTCTCTTTCACATCTGTTGGGAGGGCGTTCCACAGGGCAGGTGCCACCACCGAGAAGGCCCTCTGCCTGGTTCCCTGTAACTTGGCTTCTCGCAGGAAGGGAACTGCCAGAAGGCCCTCGGAGCTGGACCTCAGTGTCTGGGCAGAACGATGGGGGTGGAGACGCTCCTTCAGGTCTACTGGACCGAGGCCCTGCTGGGGCCATCCTTTGTACCTGCCCACCACCACCCACTGCCTCTTTCCTCAGGTGCACCTTGTCAGCATCCAGGTGGCCAGGGATTTCCCTCTTCTCCTGAGCTTCCCTGAAAGTCTGCCGGAAGGACTGGTCCGGGGAGTCGATGGTGATGGTGAGCACCGCGTCGTAGGCCATGCGGAGTTTGAGGCTGTCATCCAGCACAGGGTAGGCCTCCTTCTGGTAGGGCATGCTGTAAGTCAGGGCGTCGTAGGGGATGAAAACGTAGGTCCCGTCTGTCATACGCAGGTCCTCGGCCTTCTCCAGCAGGAGGCGCTGTTCCTTCCCACCCAGCAGGGCAGAGTGCATACACATGACGATCACTGGATAGGAAAGGAACGAGGAGGAGGAAATGGGCAGGGTAGACAGTCGGAAGGGTTAGGCCTGGCAAGGGTCAGCAAACTTTTTCAGCAGCCGGCCGGTCCACTGTCCCTCAGACCTTATGGGGGCCGGACTATTTTTTTTGGGGGGGTGAACGAATTCCTATGCCCCACAAATAACCCAGAGATGTATTTTAAATAAAAGGACACATTCTACTCGTGTAAAAACACCAGGCAGGCCCCACAAATAACTCAGAGATGCATTTTAAATAAAAGGACACATTCTACTCATGGAAAAACAAGCTGATTCCCGGACTGTCCGAAGGCCGGATTTAGAAGGCGATTGGGCCAGATCCAGCCCCCGGGCCTTAGTTTGCCTACCCAGGGGTTAGGGATTAGGAGGAAAATCAGTGTAAAGTCCAGAGCTCACCAAGTGAGATGAAGAGGGCCTCTGTGTATGTGCAAAGTGACCTTCTGCAAAATGGACTGCCTCTCCTAATAGGAGCCAACCCAGACCCTGCATTTATCCCCTCTCCATGTGCCCTCTCTGAAGGAGATGCAGAGGGAGGCAACATGAGAACAGGGCCTTCTCTGTGGTGGCTCCCCACTTATGGAATGCCCCCCCCGGAAGGGAAGCCTGGCACCATCACTGGCTATTTTTAGGCAAAAGGCAAGAATGTTTCCATTCTGTCAGTTTGGGGGCCCTTTACGCTGGAAAGTTTTAGATATTGCGACGTCCCTTAGGATGTCGGTTGGATGTGCTAGACTGCCTTTGATGTATAGGAATGCGTTTAGCTTTTATTTTGCTATAGCTTTGGAGCAGTTTTTATTTTTGCTTTGGGTTCCTTTTTGCAAAAAAAGTGACCATTTTAAGAACAATTGTAATAATATTAAGGGACGCAGGTGGTGCTGTGGGTTAAACCACAGAGCCTAGGACTTGCCGATCTGAAGGTCAGCGGTTCGAATCCCCACGACAGGGTGAGCTCCCGTTGCTCGGTCCCTGCTCCTGCCAACCTAGCAGTTTGAAAGCACGTCAAAGTGCAAGTAGATAAATAGGTACCGCTCCGGCGGGAAGGTAAACACCGTTTCCGTGCGCTGCTCTGGTTCTCCAGAAGCGGCTTAGTCATGCTGGCCACATGACCCGGAAGCTGTACGCCGGCTCCCTTGGCCAATAAAGCGAGATTGGCCCAGAGTCGGCCACAACTGGACCTAATGGTCAGGGGACCCTTTACCTTTATAATAATATTAATATGCTAAAGCCACGTCTATAACATACATTTAATGCATGCTGATTTCCCAAAAATCCTGGAAGATATACTGTGAATTTTAATGTTTTAGTATTTTAACTTTTTGTATGTTTAAAACTATTCTAAGTTTTTCTTGATTTTATCTTTTTGTAAAGCGCTTTGAGGTGTGTGTGTTTTTATACACAACCAAGTAGTGTGGGACGTGGGTGGCCCTTTGGGTAAAACCCTCAGCGCCTAGGGCTTGCCAATCGAAAGGTTGGCGGTTCGAATCCCCGCAGCGGGGTGCGCTCCCGTTGCTCGGTCCCAGCGCCTGCCAACCTAGCAGTTCAAATGCACCCCCGGGGGCAAGTAGATAAATAGGGACCGCTTACTAGTGGGAAGGTAAACGGCGTTCCGTGTGCAGCTCTGGCTTGCCAGAGCAGCTTCGTCACGCTGGCCACGTGACCCGGAAGTGTCTCCGGACAGCGCTGGCCCCCGGCCTCTTGAGTGAGATGGGCGCACAACCCTAGAGTCTGTCAAGACTGGCCCGTACGGGCAGGGGTACCTTTTGCTTAACGGTTGCCATTAATTTGATTTTAATTAATTTTTATAATGGAATGTTTTTAGAATGTTTGATTATTTGATTGTTTGATTATTTAATTGTTGTTAGCCGCCCTGAGCCCGGCTTCGGCTGGGGAGGGCGGGATATAAATAAAATTTATTATTATTATTATTATTACCTTTAAGTAGTGTATAAAAATTATGAAATAAGTATCTTACACCTCACATACCTACTAGTTTCAGGACTCTTCATAGCAGTGATGTCTGACCACCATCCCTGCACAGCAACAGCAGCCTTCAACTTCCAGATGTTTTGGGCTACAAACCATCACTCGCCCCAGCCAGTACAGCCATGGGAGATGTTATCCAAAACATTGGGATGACACCAGGTTGCGGAAGGTTGCTTTAGAGCAGTGTTTCCCAAACTTGGGGCTCCAACTGCTTTGGGACTACAATTCCCATCATTGCTAGCTAGCAGGACCAGTGGTCAGGGATGATGGGAATTGTAGTCCTAAAAACAGCCAGAGACCCAGGTTTGGGAAAGGTTGCTTTAGAACCACAAGCAGTCTTACCATCAGGAAAGTGAGGCATTCCTTCTCAGGCGGCTGATTTTTTAAGGGGGCAGGTACCATTAGAGAGGGTCTGCCTATTGGATCAGTTTGGGTAAAGGGAGGTTTAGACATTTTAAAAAATAATAACATAGTTTATGTTTACTAGGTGTGCAATTTGGTTTTGACTACAATGCACAGGAAGGGAGGTTAACACTTTCCCTCCCCAGCCATGATACTGATGGAAATAGTGTGCCAACCACCACGCTACTTAATTGGTTCTACTTAACTGTAGCACTAATGGCAGAGGTGCCATATGGTAATTTTAGACTCCGGACTTGATGGTCTTATGGAGCGCCCTTCTTTAGGTGGTTTGCACATAGTCCCTCTTGTCCATTCCTCCAAAGTGGGGCCCTGGACATCTGCCCTAAAATCCTGCCCTGATGGCACCACTGGCTAAGGGAAGCTTTTTTTTTTTCTTCGGCTAATAGCAGCATATGGGGGTTATTTTCAGTGGGGTTGCTGCTGGGGAATAGGGATGGGGAGAAAATTGATTCAGTTCACACAGGGTTGCCATATTTCAAACAGTGAAAATCTGATCAGAAAAGTTGTTGAGTTTTTTGGGGGTAAAATTGTTGAGTGGGGTTTTTTTGGGGGGGCAAAGCAGTATTCTGGAGATAGATGATACATAGATTGATTGATTGATTGATTGATCAATCGATAGATAGATAGATCTGGAGATTCTGGACGTATGGCAACCCTAAAGGCAAAGGTAAAGGTACCCCTGACCGTTAGGTCCAGTCGCGGACGACTCTGCGGTTGCGGCGCTCATCTCGCTTTACTGGCCGAAGGAGCCGGCGTACAGCTTCCGGGTCATGTGGCCAGCATGACTAAGCCGCTTCTGGTGAACCAGAGCAGCGCACGGAAACGGCGTTTACCTTCCTGCCAGAGCAGTACCTATTTATCTACTTGCACTTTGACATGCTTTCGAACTGCTAGGTTGGCAGGAGCAGGGACCAAACAACGGGACCTCACCCCGTCGCGGGGATTCGAACCGCCAACCTTCCGATCGGCAAGCCCTAGGCTCTGTGGTTTAGACTACAGCGCCACCTACCCATGGCAACCCTAGTTCACATTTAAAGGCAAATTTACACAATCCACCCTTTGCGAAACAATACGCAACAAAGAGACATCCTTCAAAATTTGCATTTCTCCAAATTCCAATCTCCAGTCAATAAATGTGTACAATAGTGCACTGCATTAGGGTCAACTGTGCATATATCAGTGAAGATAGCATACAAAAGCATTGTATTGGGGAAAGGTCCTGCAAAATATGTATATTGTTACAGGTGCGCCAGTTTCTGCCCAACATGGAGCGAGGCACAGCGGAAACTGTGGTGTATTTATGATATATGGTTTATTTATACACATATATACCCTGAGCCCACCCTGGAGGGGTTCATAGCATTGACACCCCAAAAGGGCCTTGCTTCTCCCACAGCCCCTGCCTTGGATTCAAACAGAAATCAAACATTGCTCAGACTCTCTCTCTCCAGCTTGCTGCTTTGCTTCTAAGCTCACACCACTCCCAGCTCCCTGCCTTTGTCCTTCTAACTAGCCATGAGTTAGGGGAAGGGGCCCAAACCTTTTGCTGTCTTGCTTACTTAATGGACCATCACTCAGACTATCATTTCCACAGGATGCTAGCCTGGCTTATATTTTAACACATGCAGGATTCGGGGGTTAAGAGGGTCTCGACATACAGCCTACACACCCACACCTGGCAAACTCAGATGTTGGGTACGTCATTATCAGTGGCGTAGCGTGGGGGGTGCAGGGGGGCCGGCCGCACCGGGCGCAACATCTGGGGGTTAGGGTTAGGGGGCGCAAATCCACGGGTTAGGGGGCGCAAATCCACAGGTTAGGGGGTGCAAATTACTTGCCTTGCCCCGGGTGCTGACAACCCACGCTACGCCACTGGTCATTATTATCCAATGTGGACCAGTTCATGGAGGGCAATCGTAGGATGTTACAAACTATATCTGGAAAGTTCCTGGGGGTCATTAGAAGTCTCTACTAGACAGAGATAAGGAAGTACTGTAGGTGTTGTGCAATCTTCCCCTTCAAAAATGTTCTGTATGTATTTTCAACCCAAATGTCCTGGTTCACCTGCTTTTATAGAGAGACAGAAAGCACTAAAGCCACATTCTTACTTCATCTTGATAAACAATACTTTCTTAAGCTCCACTGTGCACTGAAGCTGGGTTGAACCACAATTTATCATGAGGCAACAGCTTGGAAGCTTTTCTTGGCAAATGCTGTTGGGTCGTGATCCTGCATATCTCCTGTCCCATCAGGCTACTTCTTAAAAGTACTGGTCAGGCCGGAGGGTGGAGAAGCCTGTCATATGTACGTGATTGCATCTCATAGAACAGTTGCTGCTCATTTAGAGTGACTACGTGAACTGACCTTATCCACACTAAGAACCTCAGCAGAACCTAGAAGTTTTCTAACGATTATCCCCCAAATATTAGACCCTCTTCCTTTGAGAGTCACGCAAGCACATGTGGCCCCAACCCAGCCATACCTCGTACATCGTAGGCCCTCTGTACCCGGCGGAGGGCATCCCGTGCCCCATTCGGTTCGTCCTCCATGGTGGTCACGACAGTGACAGGGAGGCCAAAGTTGCGCAACGACTCCGCCAGGCCTTGCCCTACTTCTACCCAGAGGTCCTGTCCAGAGCTGATCACAGCAACGTGGGCCCAGCGGAAGTACTTGAGCACGGTGTAGAGGACGGCGGAGGCCTGGGGCAGCGGCCGGGAAAAGGTGCCGAAACGTTCCACCTCGGCATCATCAGTCAGGCAAGACCAGGAGAAGACGGGCTTGTTCCAAGCTCTGCCCAGCAGCCCAGCCGCCTCGCAGGTGGCTGGGTTGACCGGGCCCACGAAGCCAGAGGCATAGCGCTCCGAGTTGACAAAGCTAACCATGGCCTGAGACGACTTGCAGTCTTCGTTGAGGAGGACATAGTCAAACCAGTAGCCCTGGTTCAGAGTCGGGTCCTTGTTGATGCGGGCAACGGCCAGCTTGGCCGCTGCGTCAGGGTAGGCCCTGGCGTAGATGGAGTCGCAGGTCCAAGGGCCCATCACGCCCACCTTGAAGGTTGATGGCAGGACGCGGCAGGGCAAAGAGAGGAGCAAGAGCCAGAAGAGGAGGGCTTGCCGGCGGGGGCCCTTGTAGCAGGCCCACCTGGGGTGGTTGGAAAGGCGGAGCAGGAATCTGTGGAAGCCAAGCCAGGCTAGGATCATGGTGTCGCAGAGCCCGGGAATGGCGCAGCGGTGGGGGAAGGGGGAAGGGAGGGGAAGAAGAGGGAGAAGGCACAGCTCACAAATCCTTTAGTCCCTCAGGGGCCAGGGCCAGAAGTCTTTTGTCGGAGTGGGTCCATTTGCCGCCATCAACTTGGTTAAGATTCGCCGCACGCAGTCAAGAGAAATCACCCTGGAATAGAGAAAAAACATCACACTACACTGGGAAAAGGATGCTTGAGGCCCTGCGCATAGCTGTGGGGATCAGTGGGCATTGCCACAAACAACCCGGTTTACATGTTTTTAATCTCATTTCTTTAAAAAATATTTTTTTTAAGACTGGGTAGTGTTACGCAGCCCACAGAAAGTTGGGTAAACAGCATGCAGCCAAACACCTCCCCACTTGGGGCAGCCATCTTGTTACCAAAGGCCAGCTTGTTGCCCGTAGCAACTACCTCACCATCTTCACGGGTGTAAAACGAACAAAAAGCACCACTCCAGGTTAACTACTGCGGAGCCATATTTGTTGCCCAGCTTTTAGGGCTTGTGGTGCTTACAAATATAATTTGCTTCGCATTTCTTTTGGGCAAGGCAAACAATCCCATAGTGTAACCGGGGGGGGGGGGGGGGCAGATATAACCACACTTCCGAGAGAGAGAGAGAGAGAGAGAGAGAGAGAGAGAGAGAGGTCATGACAGGAGAGGCAGCCAGCTGCTTTGGCCAAAGTCCACCCTATTCTACCAGCCTCGGGCGGTATTATCCAAATTACTGTTCTGCTCATGCTCCAGCACCTCAACGAAGCTGCCGCATCCCTCAAATCCTAATCTTGCAGCTGAACTAAAACAGGATTAGCCTTTTGGCCCCAGCTGCCTCTTCGTATTAGGTGTGAATCGGTGCGATGGCGCTCACGTGCCCACAAGTGCTCAGCAGGTCACCTCTACCAACTCCTTTTACCCTTTACTATGAATAATGTCGCAAGGTGTGTTTGTGTGTGTGAAGTTATAGAGGGGGAAGGAGCTATCAGGTCTTAATTCTACAGCCTTTGAGAAAAGCTGGAAATGTGAGGGAAAGCTGGAAAACCACAAGCATGGATTGTGTTTTCTTTTAACACAATGATGGCATGTAAGGTCTGATTCGATGTGTTATTTGAAAGCAAGAGGCATAATGATATTTGTTACTGATGGTCAAGAACACAGAGCTGTTTTATTGGAGGGGGGGGGGGATATTGTCTTTGCCACACCTTTAACACTTACTGGAATTTTTACACTGGCTCATTTTTGCATTTTCCCAAACATAACAATTTTCTGTGTGAATAGCATTCCCCCACCCCAATCTATGTAGTAGATTTACGCTCACCGTGGCCCATGCTATTTTTAAATTTATTTATGGTATGAAATGGCTTCTGTGTGGCAGGTTAGAAACCAGCTTTCTCCAGCTGATAAGCCTGTGTAGCAACATTAGCAAGTTCCAAAATGCCAAATACCAGAATTTGAGGTGGGGCAAGGACTTAATTATAAGACATGCTGGACATTTTACAGAGCTCCAATGCCTATATATATATATATATATATATATATATATATACAGTATTATATTAAATATTGCATAGATGAAAATGGAATTAATCTTTCAAAATGTGAGCTTGCAAAAATATTTGGTGGGACGGGCACATATTTAAGACATCCACAAAAATATGCTTCTATGCTATTCTCCTTATCCCACTGGGAAGAGCTTTTGCATTATGCAACAAGTCTACCTATTTTCATCTGACAAAGGTCAAGCGACTTGCCTTTCCACACCTGTGGATCTATTAAAAACTGAGTGCAAAGCTGGTGACCTACATTTACGATTCGGTGGAACGTTGTGAAATTCAGCAAGGCACAGCTTTCTTATGAAGAAACCACATGGATGTTTCTCTGGCTGAATCCCACTGAATGAAGATGCTTTTGATACAGATGAGTTTTCCACGCAAGACTAGAGTGGGTCCCAATCAGGCCTATTCTGGTCTCAAATCCGTGTCCTGAAATAGGCTGTGAAAATTACACCTTACTGTCCAGACGCTGTCTGCTTCTTCTGCCCCCTATCTTCCTCTACTCCATAGGTTGGACGGACAGCAACGACCATAATCCCTGACCACTAGTCATGCTGGCTGAGACAGAGGGGAGTCATCTGGAGGGTCAAAGCCTAGCCATACCTGCTCTACTCTCTCTTTCACACACACCATTTCAGAGGGTAAAACTTTCCCACCCCCTGCAACACAACGGCAAACATCACCTGTACATCTGCATCTTTGATGCATCTTTTATAGATACAGGGGTTAACTACACTGTTTCATGGAGGGTAAGGCTATCGGTGGCTACTAGCAATGACCACTGTGATGTATCCTCCTTGCCCGCAGACTGTCTCACCAGAGTGGTGCATGCTCCAGTTATCTCTTGCTTGGACTACTGCAATGCGCTCTATGTGGGGCTACCTTTGAAGGTGACCCGGAAACTACAACTAATCCAGAATGCAGCAGCTGGACTGGTGACTGGGAGCGGCGGCCGAGACCATATAACACCAGTCTTGAAAGACCCACACTGGCTCCCAGGACGTTTCTGAGCACAATTCAAAGTGTTGGTGCTGACCTTGAAAGCCCTAAATGGCCCAGTAGACCTGAAGGAGCGTCTCCACCCCCATCGTTCTGCCCAGACACTGAGGTCCAGCTCCGAGGGCCTTCTGGCGGTTCCCTCCCTGTAAAAAGTGAGGTAACAGGGAACCAGGCAGAGAGCCTTCTCGGTAGTGGCGCCCACCCTGTGGAACGCCCTCCCATCAGATGTCGAAGAGAAAAATAACTACCAAACTTTTAGAAGTTTTAGAAGTTTAGAAGTTTTTAGAAGACATCTGAAGGCAGCCCTGTTTAGGGAAGCTTTTAATGTTTATTTTAATATTCTGTTGGAAGCCACCCAGAGTGGCTGGGGAAACCCAGCCAGATTGGTGGGGTATAAATTTATTATTATTATTATTATTATTATTATTATTATTATTATTATTATTATTATTATTATCTCCACTGCTGGAGTCAGTATGCCTCTGAATGCCTCCATCCCTGACAGAAAATAGCAGCCCCTACCCATAAAGAGAAAAGGAGAGTTTCTAGACAGCCTTGAGCTCTGGCAACTCTTGCTTTAGAAAACAAATATGGACAACACAAATGCTCATCATCCCTAGATGGATGCGAAGGGGACCACGCAACTCCAGAGGGTCAAGTTACCCACAACTTCATGGGGCCTATAGGACAAAACTAACCAACCACCTTTTTTGTCCTGCACAGAAAATGCACCTCATTCATTTCCCCTTGGGGTTTACGCATCTGATGAGAAGGGGGTGCAGGCCTGACTGATCATATTTGCTCAGGGGAATAATGCATCACCGCCAGCACCACACAAACACAAACGTGGGTCATGCTGGCCAATGAACCCGCAATCATAGATATGAATATATGTATTAGTTACGTACCAGTTATTTTTATTGTTTCTGTAGCATGTGCTTTGGCTAGCTTAGTTTTGGGATCACTCGTGCAATTTGCTGCGCAGTAGCTTTCGCACAACGTAATTATTTTATTTTATCTGTTACTCACTCACAACCCAGAATTATGCATGGCTTTCTGAGACAGGCATGCCCAAGGACCAATCAGGAAGACGGTGCTTTAAGGCCCGGCCTCCGTGTTCTGAGGAGATCCCCCCCCCAAAAAAAAATACATTATTAATTTTCTACAATTTTTGCACATATAATAAATGTTTGCATAATAAACATTTATTTTGTTTTTTTAATTAAACAAAAACTGAGGAGATAATTTTGACAAGGAGACCTGTTTTAATTCCTTCGCGCTCTCAAAGGAGCGTCGCCCACAAGCTCCCTGACTAAAGCTGCTAACAAGGGCTTTGCTCGACCTTCAACGGCAAGGAGAAAACCAATTTTTACACAGCTTTGGAGCAGGGATAGTGTAAAAAAAACAAAAAAAACTGGCATGCCACACTCTCTCATGTTTCATAACAGTCCTCCTCTCATTCTCCTGGCACATTACACCTGCCATTCTGTACAAAGCGGTGTCCTGAAAAGATTAGGAGAAATGAGGCTTCTTATAGTAGAAACCTGAAACTATTTAAGATAAGATATTAAGATAAAGACTAAGTTAAGATAGAGGGAAGGAATTTGCTGATTAAATATTTGAACTGGAATACAGTGAGGGGAGGCGTGGGGAAGTCTGGGAAATAAGTAAATGCAAGGAATAATTATGAAAATGGAATTGTTTTTATTTGTTTTTTCTGTGTTGTTGTTTTTGTCTTTTTGTCTTTTCTTTTTTTGTTTTCTCTTTTTATGTAAAAACCCTAATAAAAATATTATTTAAAAAAAAAAATATTTAGATGTTGCACGGGGGGGGGGGGGGGACGGGACTATTTAAATCACCTCTTACAAGCCAGGCCCATTGTCTGTGGAGAAGAGGATCCTTCCTCTCCTTTGCAAGGGAAAATTGCATTTGTGCTGACAGGAAAATGGTGGCCAGAGGAACAGGGACGACGTCAAGCACAGTTTCGAAACACAAACCACAATGGATAAATTAGTCATATTTAAACCAACTGGGGCTGGGGAGATTTTGAGTGACTAGAAAAGTTCTAGTCAGGGCCGGCCTGCTCATGAGGCAGCCTGAAGCGGCTGCCTCAGGCGGCAGAATCACATGGGGCGGCACCCCTGCTCCCGCTCCAAGGGTCATGGCGGCAGCTTCTCCTGGCAAGATCTCTTAAGATTCCTAAGAGATCTTGCCAGAAGCCGCAGCAGGAGAAGTATGGGCACAGCACCACAGATGGGGGTCCTGCTTCCGGGGGTCAGTCCTGTCTCCCGCACTGGCCATGATGGCTTTGCTGCCAGCAGTCGTTGGTCTGGGAGCAAAGGCAGCGCCGACCTCTGATAAGCCCAAGTGCCCCAGTTAACTGGCCAGCAAGTTTTAAAATATACAGTGGGGTGTGTGTGTTTTTAATATAAGCACTTGTAAAAGGAGCAACTGCCATCTTAGAGGAGGAGGATGGAGGCCTTCCGCCTTCTCTCACACACATGAGGAAATAGGTCCTCTAAGATGCAACACCTTAAAAAACAAAGGAAGCACGGGTCTTGTTTCAAAACGGTTGTTTCCTCAAATGCAAATTAATTAATTGAGCCAAGTAAAGTATCTTTTGATCAGCTGGCAGCCCTAAAGACAAACAAAAAAACAACCCAAATCCAAACTGCATAATAATAAATAATAATAGATTTTTATTTATACCCTGCCCTTCCCGGTTCAGAAAACCGGGTTTACGGCGGCTAACAACAAATTTAAAGCACTTAAATGATGCAACAAAAAGCAGCATAAAATAAAGTATAAAACGTGAATAACAATAGTGCCACATCAGCTTGAAAACTGAAGTTCGTGCATGTGTAGATAATTAGGGCTACGTTTTCTAATTCCATCTGCAGCGCATAGGAAAATGAGAACAGAGTAGATTAGATATTATTATCCTGTGCTTACAATAAGCCCCTCGGGGGTCCGCCGGTTATGCTCTACTGATGCGGCAAATTACTGGAAGTCCCTTAACTTGGCAGGTTAAAGGTGGCGGCTCTGGCATGACCTATGGGGGAAAGGCATGTTTCATGCACAAGCCAGTCCAGACATGCATCTCTTTGCCTGTATGACTCAGCCGCCGCACCTTAAATCACCACAGATATATCACCTGCTGTCAACTCAGACCATAACACTTGCCCCGGGAGACAGATCACACATTTGACTGAGAGGCGTCAAGTGGATGAACAAATGAAGGGGGAAATTTCATTACTAGATTATTCAATTGCAGTCTGTGGCTTTATTAGGATCTATTTTTCAGGCCTTGAATCGCAGTCGGATTGCTTTAAGCGATGGAGCGTTTTGTAACTGGTTGGCAGAAATGAAGTTGGTAACGAAGGGTCTGCCTTTGGCATACAGTGGTACCTCAAGTTACATACGCTTCAGGTTACAGACTCCGCTAACCCAGAAATAGTGCTTCAGGTTAAGAACTTTGCTTCAGGATGAGAACAGAAATTGTGTGGTGGCAGCAGGAGGCCCCATTAGCTAAAGTGGTGCTTCAGGTTAAGAACAGTTTCAGGTTAAGAATGGACCTTCGGAACGAATTAAGTACTTAACCCGAGGTACCACTATACTTAAGATATATTCACTGCTTAAGGTCTTGTGCCTGGAAACAGACAACAGGAAACACCTTAAACCACAAAGAAACGGACTAAGAATATTGTGAGTGGACAGGAACAAGAATGGAAAATTTCCCACACGTGAACTATCCCTAAATTTATGAAGTAATGCAGTTGGCCTCTGGGCTGCTATATATCTGCAATCCATATGTAAGCTCAAGTTTGCCAAAAGCTTTTGACTGGCTAAAAGTAGAGTTGCCAAAAAAGTTGCTGAGCTTTTTCTAGGAAAAACGAACAGACATTTTGCTGATTTCCGCCGGTTAAATCCCAGACATTTGACAACCCTACTAATAGCCAACCTAGACAGCATTTTAAAAAGTAGAGACATCATCTTGCCAACAAAGGTCCGTATAGTAAAAGCTATGGTTTTCCCAGTAGTGATGTATGGAAGTGAAAGCTGGACCATAAAGAAGGCTGATCGCCGAAGAATTGACGCTTTTGAATTCTGGTGCTGGAGGAGACTCTTGAGAGTCCCATGGACTGCAAGAAGATCAAACGCATCCATTCTTAAGAAAATCAGCCCTGGGTGCTCACTGGAAGGACAGATCCTGAAGCTGAGGCTCCAATACTTTGGCCACCTCATGAGAAGAGAAGACTCCCTGGAAGAGATGCTGGGAAAGATGGAGGGCACAAGGAGAAGGGGACGACAGAGGACGAGATGGTGGGACAGTGTTCTCGAAGCTACCAGCATGAGTTTGACCAAACTATGGGAGGCAGTGGGAGACAGGAGTGCCTGGCGTGCTCTGGTCCAGGGGGTCACGAAGAGTCGGACATGACTGAACGACTAAACAGCAACTAATAGCCATCGCATGTGTCCTGATGGATGACTATAAGTATTTTACTAACCCCTGAGCGCATGATGCAATCAGCCCTCCAAGGCCACACATGTTCCCTATAGCTTCACTAAAGACTCTGTTTAGCATTTCCTATTTGGGACCTCCATCAGTAGACCCCGGGGCTAAATTTCACTCTCCCTAAATGGTGTCTTCGGGAGGGAAAGGAGAATACTGTGATGTGAGGGGTGGACATGGGGCAGTTTCTAAAAGCTTTATGTTTACCAAGGAATGGCAAGAGACAACAGATTAAAAGTTTAGGGAAGCTTTTAATATTTGATGCATTACGGTATTTTAATATTTTGTTGGAAGCCGCCCAGAGTGGCTGGGGAAGCCCAGCCAGATGGGTGGTGTATAAATAATAAATTATATTATTATTATTATTATTATTATTATTATTATTATTATACAGCAAAGGAGGGCTAAGGAGGCTAGTACACTGGTCTTCAACTGGTGGGTGGCGGTCTAATCTGAGGTGGCTGACAACAGCAGAACTACCACCATACAAATATATGGTGAAAATGGAGAAATAGGTCCTCAAAAGCAAGGACTGAAAATGCTGAAGACTGCTGTGCTTGTGGGAAGCAGACTTGGGCAACTGAATGAGAATCACTCCATGCATGCAAGCCCCATATGCCCTCTCCATGGGGAAATGACCAAAGTTCTGGAGAAAATCTTGCATGAAGTTGCACCAAACAGGTGGTAGGAGAGAGGAAAATGGCCGGCAGATCTTTCCACCACCGGCTGCCCTGTAACTCCTCCAAGAGGTTGTGCAGTCAGGTACACAACACATGTGGAGAAAATTAAGTAGGGTGGACATACAGTGGGCAGCTTGGCCATAAATTGTCCCAAGACATTGTGAAATGTGTTTGCCCTAGAGGGAAATCTTCTGAGCCACTACTGGAGATGGGACTGTTTTCACATAATCTTTTTGTTATGGGCCTTAATATTCAAAATGTATATGTAGCATAGTGTTTAAAGTCAAAAGATGTATCACAAGATGAGAAATCAACTTTCCTACTTTCTCCAAGACCCTTTGTAGATGAGAAATCTCTCTTTCTCTCTCTCTCTCTCTCTCTCTCTCTCTCTCTCTCTCTCACACACACACACACACACACACACACTATTGTGATAATACATGTGGGGTGGATGTTTGTTGCACCAATTTTGTGGGTAGCTATGGGATTAGGGACGCGGGTGGCACTGTGGGTAAAAGCCTCAGCGCCTAGGGCTTGCCGATCAAAAGGTCGGCGGTTCGAATCCCCGCAGCGGGGTGCGCTCCCGTTGCTCGGTCCCAGCGCCTGCCAACCTAGCAGTTCGAAAGCACCCCCGGGGGCAAGTAGATAAATAGGGACCGCTTACTAGCGGGAAGGTAAACCGCGTTTCCGTGTGCGGCTCTGGCTTGCCAGAGCAGCGATGTCACGCTGGCCACGCGACCCGGAAGTGTCTCCAGACAGCGCTGGCCCCCGGCCTCTTGAGTGAGATGGGCACACAACCCTAGAGTCTGTCAAGACTGGCCCGTACGGGCAGGGGTACCTTTACCTTTTATGGGATGGTACCTATGACATCATTGGAACAAGAAGTTCCACTTCTCCTAAGTTGACACTATCCAGAAGAGTCTAGGAGTTCATACCCTTTTATTTAATCTTCAAAAGGCAGAATGGAGGGGTGCCCTACAGCACTACACAACACCCCACAATTTCTAAAAAGAATGAACAACCAGCTACATACATATACAATTTTTTGGGGGGGGGGGTGATGTCTATCATATGTAGTGTACAGATATTTATCAGATAGTATAGTGCTACTTGGCTTTTCCAATTATGTTGTTGTTGTTGTTGTTGTTGTTGTTGTTGTTGTTGTTGTTAACCCGCCCTTCCCCTAAGGTCCCAGGGTAGGTTATATTTAAAACACAGTATTAAAAACATGTTTAGAAAGTACTTTTTAAATAGAAGTTATCTGAAAGGGCCAAAGGGAGGTCAAATCCAAATCTAGCCATGATTGTTTTCTAATGCAATTCTCTGGCAAATGCCAGGATATTAACCATCCTGGACCCTGTGATCAGGAGGCGATGCCTTGTCTGTGGTACCACCACTGGGGGTTGCCCTGAGTGCACTGTCACACGACAGAGCCTTCTTGGTGGGGGTTCCCTGCTTGCAGAATGCCCTCCCTGGTGAGGTGTGCCCATCTCCCTCATTATTGACTTTCAGGAGAAATCTAAAAACACCCGTTTCCTCAGGCATTTGACGCCTGAAATATGGCAATGCTGAAATCAGTGGCCGAGAGGATTTGATTGTTGTCAGAATGCTTTTAATTATTTTGTTTTTCTGATGATGTGTTTGCCTCCATGGGCTGCTTTGGGTAGAAGGGTGGGATATTAATTGAATGAAGAAAGAAAGAAAGAAAGAAAGAAAGAAAGAAAGAAAGAAAGAAAGAAAGAAAGAAAGAAAGAGTCAGAGTACCTTTTGCACTCCACACATGTATTCACCAATTTGAGAGACAGGCATTGATAGCCATCAACGCTCTTCCAGCATATTATCAGCTACACCAACTGGACACGAGTAGGATCAGAAATACCTCCTCCCAACACACACACGTATTAAGAGAGCAGGACCCAGTGGCGTAGCGTGGGTTGTCAGCACCCGGGGCAAGGCAAGTAATTTGCGTCCCCTAACCCGGGGCAAGGCAAGTAATTTGCACACACACCCCCACTGCACTGTCCCTCCCCCAGATAGTCCCTCGCTCTCTCTCCGCACCGCACCGCACGCCTGGCACCCTCCCCTCCCACAGTGGGCGGCGACCTGGCGGCTCGGATCGGATTCGCACAGCCAGCACTGCAGTGAGAGTGAGTGAGCCAGGTAGGGGCAGAGAGCTGTGAGTGCGAGTGCGCCCCCCCCAGATGTTGCGCCCGGTGCGGCCGGCCCCCCCTGCACCCCCCACGCTACGCCACTGGCAGGACCTCATGAATTTGCTTCTGCTTCCATGAGAGAGAGACCCTCACAACTCAGGCCATTTAATCAAATGCTAATAATCCCACACCTTTAAAAAAAACCCAAACACCACTCCCACCTGCAGAGGTATTATGAGTATACAAGGATTTTAGCCTTGCCTGCAGTGGAGATGCTGTTTTCCTGTATTCAGAGGGGTGTGGATTTGTAGGAGAGTCCTGACATCATCATCATCATCATCATCATCATAAATTTTATTTATACCCCTCCCTCCCCGGCCAGAGCCGGGCTCAGGGTGGCTAACACCAGTAAAATCACAATAAAAACATAATAGGGAAGGGGGGGAGGAACCAATTTAAAATACAGGTTAAGATGCAATTTAAAATGCAGCCTCATTTTAATAGTAGCCCATAGTTCAAAACCATAAGGGGAGGGAAACATAAGGGTCAGATTGAGTCCAAACCAAAGGCCAGGCGGAACAGCTCTGTCTTGCAGGCCCTGCGGAAAGATGTCAAGTCCCGCAGGGCCCTAGTCTCTTGTGACAGAGCGTTCCACCAAGTTGGGGCCAGTGCTGAAAAGTCCCTGGCCCTAGTTGAGACCAATCTAACCACCTTGCAACTTGGGACCTCCAAAGTGTTGTCATTTGTGGACCTTAAGGTCCTCCGCGGGGCATACCACATAGAGAACTCCCCACCAGTTGCCTGAAGTGGTGGAGTCTGGGAATGGCTTTGCCACTCGATTCTGCTGACTGTTTTAAACGAAGAGAATGTCCTGTGCAAAATAATTGCCGCTATTATATACAGTGATTTTTTCCTGGCCTCCCTTGCAAGGAATGCACACCTACATAAGGGAGTGTGGGAGGAACAGGATAGGAAAGGACTGCAATCCTGAATAAATTGGCTGCTATCACATGAACGAAAGGTAAAGAGTCACGGTGCATGTCTGCTACGTACAGGCTCCCCACAGAAGTGCCTTTAGCATCTTAGCTGCATAGCTTTCAGTGTGTGCTGAAAATGCACACCTCTTTATTCTGTTCTTTGGCGGTTTAGGTATTTTGCATTGCGGGGACCACCTCTTTCGTTGCATTTATACTGCTCTGTTGCATTTGGAACTGTTTACATGTTTGTTTGTTTGTTTGTTTGTTTGTTTGTTTGTAACGTAGAATTGTCTAATTTTAAAGTTGGAACAGATCCCAAGGGTCAAACCTCCTACAATGCAGGGATCACAACATGCAGTCCCCCATCCAAAAATAGTGTTATAATTGTATATTAGATTCTTGTAATCAGTCCTGGTGCCTTACTCTGAAGAACAGGTAAGAAATCTAATCAATAAATGAAATACTGCACAAAAAGAACAACAGAAAGATGAGAGACAACAAGCTTCAGACTAAAACAGACAAATCTGACACACACACACACACCCCAATTTTAAATCAAGCATATAATTTTATGCTCAGACAGAAACTACAAAACAAAGGGAAGGGGAAATATTTCTTTTAGTTGGTCCATCTCACATTTGGGGTTGGCTTCCGCTGGATTTAGCTTACTGGTCCCTCTTAGCAAGGCATCACCTCCCTTCTAAACCGCCTCTGATCCACATTCCAAGTGTGCTAGATAAATGGGGATACTTTCAGGGAGTTTTAATCCTCACCTCTGAGACCTTGTTTTACCCAGACCATTACGCTGGTGACATCAAAACAGCTCCTCCATTCTCTGCAAGAACCTCCCCTGCCCCATTGCATTTTGCTGCGGCTTCACTGCAGAGCGTGAAATGGGTACAATTTCAGTTACCTGTCCTCCAAACAGAGATAATAGCAGAGATCAAGATCTGTAGCAGAGGCATTCCTACACTTGGAGAACTAAAATGCCCATGACTTTTACAGCATTTGAGACTAGATCGTCATCACCAATATCGCAGGCACAGAAATCCCATGGAGAAATTGACTCCTGCCAATGCATAATAAAGTTTCCATCCATCCCCTTTTCTGCACTACGCAGGGAATACAAATCTTAATAGTTGCATTTACCTTTTCGCTTATTTGACAACCAGTCAAGCTGGACCCTGTCCCACCCTGGGTAACTTCCTCCGATGAAGCCCCAGGATGCCCAGAGCCGGGAGATCCCATTGAGCAGACAGAGTCCAACTCTTCCAATGATCAGAAGACCTTTGCATCCAGAGAGAGACCAGACCCCTGGAACATGTCTCTAGAGGTTTCCAAAGAAAGACTTTTGGGTTGGGTCCCTAACTCTTCTGGAGCAGAAGAACCATCTCTCAATTTGAGAGCAAAGACATTCAGGCTAGCTGGCAAAGGAGTGTGTGCCTAAGAGCCCAAAGTAGAGCTACTCATGAGTAAAGGGTTCTTGGGGAGAGAGTTCCCCACCCCCCCAAAAAAGTGACAGAAAAGTGCACTGGAAAGTGTGAGGTAACAGCCACTAGCTGACAAGGACTTGTAATCTTGGTGTCGCAAACCTCAGGATAAAAGTTCAGGAGGCATTGTATAACCTCTGCCCAAGTTTTGTGTGTGAACAGCATCAGCGTGAATGTTCAAGCATGGAAGCTCTCTCCTGTTGTTGTTGTTGTTGTTGTTTAGTCGTGTAGTCGTGTCTGACTCTTCGTGACCCCCTAGACCAGAGCACGCCAGACACTTCTGTCTTCCAATGCCTCCCGCAGTTTGGTCAGACTCATGCTGGTAGCTTCGAGAACACGGTCCAACCATCTCGTCCTCTGTCATCCCCTTCTCCTTGTTCCCTCCATCTTTCCCAACATCAGGGTCTTTCCCAGGGAGTCTTCTCTTCTCATGAGGTGGCCAAAGTCTTGGAGCCTCAGCTTCAGGATCTGTCCTTCCAGTGAGCACTCAGGGCTGATTTCCTTCAGAATGGATAGGTTTGATCTTCTTGCAATCCATGGGACTCTCAAGAGTCTCCTCCAGCACCATAATTCAAAAGCATCCATTCTTCGGCGATCAGCCTTCTTTTTGGTCCAGCTTTCACTTCCATACATCAGCTCTCTCCTAAATTCTGCTTTTCAGATTCCACTTACTCCTGACCGGTGTCAATGAATTTCTGACCCCCGTCTGTCATTGACCCAGGCACGGCGGGGTTTAACTTGCCCTCTCTGCCCAAGTTTTGACCCAGTTGGAGCAGAACACTATCAAAGTTCTTGTGAACTGGCTCGCTCTCACACACAAAGACAGAGATGTACGTATATACCAAGTTCTGAAATACAGGAGCATTTCAAGTTTAAAAGATGCAGCGTGTGACATCTGAACCTGAGAGCATTCTTTCTGGGTTCCAGGAATTATTTCCAAAATAAATATTTCAATCATACTTTGATAAGTTACGACACATTATTGTGCCGCGAATCTCTCGCACATGTCTTCACCTGTCAGCTACATTGGAGAGAATGCGTTTGGGAATAAGACGCATGGCAGAGACATTCCCTTGCAGCACTCTCTGCCCCTTCTGTGATATGTGTTGTGCCTGATGCTGAGGCCTTCTGCCAGATCTCTTCCTCCGCTTCATAGAATCATAGAATCATAGAGTTGGAAGAGACCACAAGGGCCATCGAGTCCAACCCCCTGCCAAGCAGGAAACACCATCAGAGCACTCCTGACATATGGTTGTCAAGCCTCTGCTTAAAGACCTCCAAAGAAGGAGACTCCACCACACTCCTTGGCAGCAAATTCCACTGTCGAACAGCTCTTACTGTCAGGAAGTTCTTCCTCATGTTTAGGTGGAATCTTCTTTCTTGTAGTTTGGATCCATTGCTCCGTGTCCGCTTCTCTGGAGCAGCAGAAAACAACCTTTCTCCCTCCTCTATGTGACATCCTTTTATATATTTGAACATGGCTATCATATCACCCCTTAACCTCCTCTTCTCCAGGCTAAACATGCCCAGCTCCCTTAGCCGTTCCTCATAAGGCATCGTTTCCAGGCCTTTGACCATTTTGGTTGCCCTCCTCTGGACACGTTCCAGTTTGTCAGTGTCCTTCTTGAACTGTGGTGCCCAGAACTGGACACAGTACTCCAGGCGAGGTCTGACCGGAGCAGAATACAGTGGCACTATTACTTCCCTTGATCTAGATGCTATACTCCTATTGATGCAGCCCAGAACTGCATTGGCTTTTTTAGCTGCCGCGTCACACTGTTGGCTCATGTCAAGTTTGTGGTCAACCAAGACTCCTAGATCCTTTTCACATGTACTGCTCTCAAGCCAGGTGTCACCCATCTTGTATGTGGTGCCTCTCACGATCCGAGAGCAGGGAACTTAGGCAATTGTAGACTCTGGAATTAATGGTCTTACTGGGGGTGGGGGTGCAGGCCTATCCGCCTTGGTTGCTCACTCTGTAGAGCGTGAGACTCTTAGTCTCAAGGTGGTGGGTTCGAGCCCCACATTGGGCCAAAGTTTCCTGCATTGTAGGGGGTTGGACTAGATGACCCTTGCGGTCCCTTCCAGCTCTATGATTCTATGATCTGCACCGAAGTCCCACTCTGGTGGCACCACAGGGAAAACAGATTCAACGGCAGGCAGGAATTCCCCCGACACACACTAAACAGGACAAGTAAAACTTTCAGTCTCTCAAAGGTTCTGGCTGAATGAATGAATGAATGATTTGGTACAGGAACACATAAGAGCAACAGGATCCCCTCTTGCTTCTCTCCCTACAGGAGTTGGCTTCTTCCTCTTAAAAGAAGAAGAAGAAGAAGAAGAGTTTGGATTTGATATCCTGCCTTTCACTCCCTTTAAGGAGTCTCAAAGCGGCTAACATTCTCCTTTCCCTTCCTCCCCCACAACAAACACTCTGTGAGGTGAGTGGGGCTGAGAGACTTCAGAGAAGTGTGACTGGCCCAAGGTCACCCAGCAGCTGCCGGTGGAGGAGCAGAGACGCGAACCCGGTTCCCCAGATTACGAGACTACCGCTCTTAACCACTACACCACACTGGCTCTTTGCTAAAAGCTTTAGCAAAAACTCACTGCTGGTGTCGGGAATAGTGAGCGGCAGAGCTGATGTTTGGAGGGTTATCAGAGAAGGAGGTGTGCCTCTGAACACCCACTGCTGGGAACCCCAAGTGGGGAAAGGGCTGTTTCCCTCAGGTCCTGCTGGCAGCCTTCTTAGGAATTATCTCGCTGGTCACTGTGAGAAGGGGACGGTGAAGCGGATGGGTCTCCATCCTGATCCCGTGGGGCTCTGAGCATGCTAATGGAATGCATCGAGTTTATAATCAAATTAAGGGCACTGGTAATAAAACCCTGCTTTAGCACCAGCCAAGCATGAATCAATCCTACTAGATCCAAGACAATCCCAATTATTAAGAGCACAGAGGCTGGTCAAAGACAGAGAAGTCAGAAGTCAAAATGGAGAATGTGATGACTGGGTGATGTATCTGGGGTGCTTTTGAGTGGGAGAAGGCATTTAACATGAAATTAGTGGGTGGACAAGTCTCTCAATTTAGTTTCTCTCTGTTTCTCATTTTCCAGTCTTCAGTACACATCTCCACGTTTGCAGGATATATTTTTTTTAAAGCCCCCACGAAAATTCACCAGCGTCTCGCCTAATACACATCTTTTTGTCAGCAATTCTTGCCCCCCAAATATAGTGAATTCTTATAACCAATTTCCTTTAACATGGTGCATTTCTGTATGCTATTTTCAGCAACACGTGAATGAATATGAACTTTCCCTCCTAAGACACACCTCTTTTTGGTTGGGGGAAAAAGCTATTGCAATATTCAGAGATGTGCAAATTCTCAAGGATAGCAGTCCTTTGGTTTGCATATTGTTGCATATTTCTTCCGCAGCCCTACAAAGAATCAAAAGATGCAGAAAGACTCAATAAAAAGATGGAGGGTTGATGAAGTGGGACATTCAAGATGAAGGAAAGTCATGTGGCTGAGAGGGACAGAGCAAAGTGAGGGGCACAGGGATATGGAAGAGAAAAATAACGGCTTTGATGAAAGGAGAAATCAGATTATTTTGATGGCTATCAGCAATGTAACGATTACAGGAATGGGAAGAATCACAGGAAAAGAATTCTGTTAAGGGACGGAGGACCAGAAGATTTCAACAGCATGGACTGGAACAGGAGACAAGGGAAATAAGAAGGAATGACTTGAGATTTCCAGCAGAAAACTCAACCGCCTCTCTCCTGTTGCCTCCACCTACTCTAAAAACCTGTTTCTTAACTATAAGAACCAAAGGGAGGCCACAGCCGGACAAGCACCTTTCAATACAGCTATTCCCCTTTAGAGTAAAGTGTTGGGGTACTCTTTGCCTGAATTTTCCTTTTCTTTTTAATGCTGCAAAGTCAGAAAGCACGCCCTCATAAACCGACCCTGCCGCTTCCACCCGTTGACTCAAGGCAAAATGGCCGGCTGTCAAGGTCTCTCTCTTCGAAGCAAATGGCGGGAGGTACAAACAAGCGCCATCGGTTGAGGCTTGTTCCTTGGTACCCCTAACTTTTAGGAGCCCAGCCACAAAGACAGAAGGTTAAGGCTCGTTTTCTGCTGGTCTGTGCTGAAACAGAACCACCTCCAAGTCCAAATGTGGTCTCACAATTATTTTCCAGTACCTGTCCAGAGAATGGTTAGAGTGGATTTCTATGTATAAAAAACTGGGAGGGGGGCATTCAATCATACAAGCTCCTGCATGCCACCTAAAATGGTATAATCCAGACCCACGGCGTTGTATCCAAATGCTGGCCCTAGTCAGAGCAGACCCAATGAAATCAATGGACATGACTCGCTTTGGTTCGTTGATTTCAATGGCTCTACTCAGAGTTAAAAGTTAGTTGGATACAGCCTAGACTGACCATCGCAGCACATGGGGACACAGCCAATTTTCACGGCAAAAGTGTGTTCTGAATGCCCCCCATGCAGAACGAGCCGCGAACTGCCTCTCTGCCACCTATGCTAATTCTCCTCCCAAGCTCCTCCTTCCTTCTGGAACGTTCCCAGCAAGAGAGATGGCAGCTATAGCGTTTAACCCTGGGACTCAAAAGTTATAAGGCTCTCTTGCACAGTTGCCTCCCCCACCTACAGATGAGCTTCTTACACGAAGCTCAGACAGGTGTGAGGGTTGGCTTAATCCCTTCTCCGCTTCCCCCAACATGACAGTTACAAGATCACGGCCGGGGAGACGGGGGGGGGGTAGGAAGAGAATTGAACAATTGAACTGTACTAGCTCCGGTCCAGCAGGACCTAGTCATGCTTTTTAGTCATCTCAATAAATCAGCAGAACTTCTAAATCCCATTTGTTTTAACGGGGCGAAAGTGTGACTTAACTTTGGCTGGTCCAAGCCCACCAACTGCATCTACCGACTTCTCCCAATCCCAACAGGCGAAAATGACCACTAGGGAGATTATCCCCGTTCCCATCCTATTCCAAAATATACAATGCCGGGCATCACATTTTCCATCACTGAGCCACATTCCTGCAGGATCCACGAAACACAATGTTCACTCTCTTCCGCCAAAGTCCCCTCCTTCAATTCTTGTCCCCTCTGGTTCCTTTTGGTCTACTCTCCCCCACCTGCTCATCACACACCTCCAAAGGCAATAAAAATCCCCCCCTCCTTTCTCTTTTACATGCTCCATTTTTCTCACAGCACCTAACATTGGACACTGCAACGAAACAGGCAAAGGAGCGGCCATGAGGAAAAGGAGGAAATTGAAGATATTCCATCTCCTGGTCTCCCTTGACTGAACTCTTGTCCCAGTCGTGAACCCTAAAAGCAGACCTTCTGTCACTCCCCCCCCCCCCACTGCTTTCTTGATTGGTTTAACCCACTAGGACATGGGCTAGGGGGACCACAAAGGATTTGGAGAGGGTTCTCGGTTCCTTCTCCAGCCCTGATCCAGGGACGCATGCCCACACCACACTCGTCAGCCTACAGGCACCACACTCTTACCAAGACTTGGTCCGCAAGCTACTTCCTCCAGCGCTTCCGAAAAACAGAAGCAAAAAAAAGTAATATTTCTATCCCAGCCGCTAAATCCGAGGGAGCGAAACGAAGACCAGGAACCCGATAGCGATGAAGCAACTCCAACAGAAGGCAAATGCCAAAAGTCAACCCCAGAGTTCACCATCCGTTTCAGGGACGCCGGCTTGGAGAAATGGGGTTTGCCCGGGCACCACAGAGCTCCTCTCCCCGCCCCAGATCTTCCCTGTGGGGCACAGGGAATACGGGGCACCGGCGGCCACTGGGTGCTGGGTCCCTCTCAAGTCCCAGAGCAACACAAGTGGAGCTGTAATACCTGGGCGTTCGTGATCTGTCAAGGCTGGTGCTTGGCGTGGGGGGAGCAGCGCGATCAGGAGGGGGAGGTGGCTGGATTTTTGTTTTTTTTATAAACCCATAATCCACGTTCGCTGTCTCTTACAGCTAATCAGATTAGGTTCTCATGGAGGGGGAAGGTGGAGGGAGGGAGAGGCCATGACAGCCATGTGTCCATGGGTGCCTGGGGAGGGGGGGGGGGCGAGGTTTGCAGTCCACAGCCTGGGAGTTTCAGATGTGGCAAGATGAGAGCATCTTGGGATGAAAGGTGGTTGTAAGAGCAGAGTGTGTGAAGTTAAGTGTGCATAGTTAAGTGTGCTGGGGGGGGGGGGCATGTGCAAAGGATGGGGTGCTGGTGTGAATTTGGGGAGGAGGAAAAGGAGAGAGAGAGGGGCGAAGGCTCACACAACAGGAAGCGGGGCAATGCAACAGGAGACAGTCTCCAATCCACAGCGATGACCAGGACATTTTGAGAAGAGGACTCCGGCAGGTGAATACTTCTTTCCTTTGCATAGCAACCCAAGGAAGGCTTGGAGGATAACAGAGCCCGAAAACGCTCTAGCCAGGACATCAGAGTTGTCTTGCTCGTGTGTTCTGCGCAAACGAAGCAACAACTGACAAGCACTGAGGGGGTTAACAGAGATGTCAAAGGAGGTAAAGGGTAGTTAACGGAGGCAAGGACAGGCGGGAAGCAGTGATGAAGCACAGGTAAGAGATTTTGCAATCTGGAAGCCACCTGGGTTGCAAAAGCCTTGGGATGTTGCTGGTGCCTCTGTGGCTTGGCTGACAACACTGCTGGCTGTAGGGATGGGGCGTGGGGCTGATGTGTGGAGCCCCACCACCTCTGGGGTAGCTTCTTACGACTTCTATCATACGAGGAGGGGGGGTGCTTCAAAGGAAGAGCCTGGGAGGTCTGCATTTAAGAGCAGCTATGTTTGAAAGCAGACCTGCAAAAAGCACTCAGAACAGGTAGGCGGCATTTGCACCAAGAAGACCTGGGAAAGTGTGGGCCATGTGAATTATGTTGCTTTCCATGGAGAACGGCCAAGGCTCCGACTGCTTAAAGACTCTTAGGATGGGAACTGTGAACTCCTCCCTGGAGTCACCAAGCAGCAACAGAACAAGGAGGAAGGCAAAAGGAAGTTTTTTTTCTGCTCTGGCATCCAAGAAAAGGTTTCCTGAAATTTACAGAGCCCCACTTGTAAGCAAGTGGGGGAGATGCACAGGGAAAGAACTGTGGGGCAGCCAGCCTTATAGCTAAGAACAGACTTCATTTATATATATATATATATATATATATAATTTTTATTCAGTTTTCCAATAAAAAATTAATACAATTCATACATCTTTTTTACATCCGTTCTCTTTTTTTTTACTTCCCTCAACTTGACTGATACTCCTTCCCTTCTTAATTTCTTACACATTTCTAAAACCTTCCATCTATTATTTTTGTAAATTAAATCTTGTTTTACTCATATTCTAACATTTCTTTTTACAGAGCTTCATTAAGGCTTACAAGCGTTATTTGTTTTTCACTTAGTTTGTGCATATACTCTGTAAACTTTTCCCAATCTTCTGTAAATCTCTGATCTCGTTGATTTCGGATCCTTCCTGTCAGTCTATCAAGTTCTGCATAGTCCGTCATCTTCATTCTCCATTCTTCTAATGTAGGTAGCTCCTCTTGCTTCCATTTCTGAGCCATTAATATTCTCGCTGCTGTCACTGCATATAAAAATAACTTCCTGTCTTTCTTATTTATCTCGTTCCCTGTAATACCGAGTAAGAGCGCTTCTGGTTTCTTAACAAGCTAAGAACAGACTTCAGGGAAGCCTCCTCTCACCTCTAGGCATCCAGCACGGACCTCTTTTTTTGCTCTAGGAAATGCCAATTAGAGCAATAAAGTCTTCTGGAATTGAAGTCTCCGGTGTTTAGAGGAAAGTGTGCTATCTACCCTGGCTAAACACGTTGCACATGCTTGTTGATGTGGTATTTATTTGGAGGGAGGGCACACACTGAAATGACAGCAGGGAATATGTGCGCTCGCCCTTGTGTCTCTCACACACAATCTTGCACCCACTGGTGAGAATGCCTGTGGGTTAAACCACAGAGCCTAGGACTTGCCGATCGGAAGGTCGGCGGTTCGAATCCCTGCGACGGGGTGAGCTCCCGTTGCTCGGTCCCTGCTCCTGCCAACCTAGCAGTTCGAAAGTACATTAAAGTGCAAGTAGATAAATAGGTACCACTCTGGCAGGAATTTAAACGGCGTTTCTGTGCGCTGCTCTGGTTCGCCAGATGCGGCTTAGTCATGCTGGCCACATGACCCGGAAGCTGTACACCGGCTCCCTCGGCCAATAAAGCGAGATGAGCGCCACAACCCCAGAGTTGGCCACGACTGGACCTAATGGTCAGGGGTCCCTTTACCTTTAAAGCATAAAAGACGGCTGTGTATATTCCAGGACTGCGAGAAAGGCTGAATTTCACAAATGTCATCGGAACTGAACTAACCACCTGCAGAAACAGCATCTTTTGGTCTCCCAGGAATTCTGCACCCCAAATTTCTTTTGGGGCAGGAAAAACTTCAAGGATTCCAACAGAAATGTTGCCATGGGAAGGAAAGAGGTTGGGTCTTTGCTTAATGTCAACAGATACTGCAGAGGGAAGGTAATGCCATGAGCAGGGAGGAGAATAGCTCTATTGAGAGCCAGTGTGGTGTAGTGGTTAAGAGCGGTAGACTCGTAATCTGGTGAACCAGGTTCGATTCCCCGCTCCTCCACATGCAGCTGCCGGGTGACCTTGGGCCAGTCACACTTCTCTGAAGTCTCTCAGCCCCACTCACCTCACAGAGTGTTTGTTGTGGGGGAGGAAGGGAAAGGAGAATGTTAGCCGCTTTGAGACTCCTGAAGGGGAGTGAAAGGCGGGATATCAAATCCAAACTCTTCTTCTTCTTATTATTATTTCCTTTGACGGTGGCAGGAAGCCAAACAGAGAGAAAGAGAGAGAGATACGGAAACGGATTGCTCAATATTCCTTTATTTTAGAAAATAATAACAGTGATAATACAAAAATAATTAACTGTGCAAAAAGAGAGTCACACTGCAAAGCCAGGTGTGTCTAAAACAGCACACTCAGAACAAAGCACTTAAAACATCAGGATGCAGCATGTTGGGAAAGAGGCCCAGAAAGGTTTCGTTAAGGCAGGGAAGGCCCCTCGCCCGCTGCAACCTCCTACATGCACAACGGCAACCAAGCTGCTTTGACGGGGGAACCAGGTTGCCTTGAATCATCGGCCTCCTCTCTCCAGAGAACGAAATGGCTGAAGTTGACTTGAGGAAGGGAGGTGGGGAGGAGGAGTGACAGATGCAAAGGGCACTGAGCCCAGCGAGGGCCGTCGCCTTTCGCTGGAATAAGAAAAAGGAGGAGCTGGTTTTCCTGCCACCCCAAGTCTCTCAAAGCCGCAGGGTTTAAGAGAAGGTTTTGTTTTCCCAAAAAAAGCAAACCCACAAAATCCAACACGCACATTCCGTTTTTTAAAAGGCAACATTTTAGACTCCAGGTTGGAGCAAATGGTTGGAGGGTAAAGCTGGAGATTGAGGTGGGGGCTTTAAATCAAAGAGCGGCTCCCAGACACCCCACCAGATGCCCAGACAGGTCAGGAAAGGAGGGGGGGAGGTCAGTGTGGCAAGGAATAAATAGTCCAGCTGCGCCAAATATCATCGCCACACGCCGCCGCCGCCTCCTCTGCTGTTGCGAGGGTTCAAGGCAGGCGTGCTGGAGGGCTTCTTCCCAGCTTTGGCGGCGGCCTGGGGTCTCTCGCGCCCAAACCCCGAAGCACCCACGCGGCGTGCAGAGGCCATCTGAAGAAGGAAGAGGGGGTGAGTGACAGTGGCTTTTGACAGACGCCCGTTCCTCGACATTGACAGACCAAAACCTCCTATAAGATTTAAGCTTTCTGCTCCCTGGTTCGTTAACCTGCCTCCCCACCCCTTCTCCTCCGTTCCTGAAAATTAAAGAGCAACACCTACCTCAGAATTTCTCCCACCCCTTCCGAAAGAATGGCGCACGTACCTCTTTCCTCATGGCCTCAATCAGCTTGGGGTTGGGGTTCCGGCGCGCTTGCAGATTTGCATCGCCTTTGGCATCTGTCCTGAAGCAAAAACACCCCCAACAAAAGGCAAAAAAAAAGGGGGAAGAAGATGGGAATGCGGCTTCAGAACAGAACCCAGGCATCCTGCCCCCGCCGCCCACCAAAATCCTGTACAATGAAATTCAGGCCCCTTCCATAAAAAACCAGGAAACCCTAAAGCATGTCTCTTTCCTCTGCCCCGCAGCGCAGAGGGCAACATTTTTTTGAGGAGCCCTGTCCAAATCCTGCCAACCCCCCCCCCCCAAAAAAGAGGTTGTTCTCAGGAAAATACACCCCCCCCCCCACACACACACCTCAGCCTTACCCATTCTGGCCTATCTCACGCAAGTATTTATACAGGTCCTCTGGAGACGGCACAGCCCTGCCTTTGGCCTGATGGTGCCTCAGCAGGCGTGAAACTTCAGCGACCTGCTTTGGGGACAGGATCCCACCCTCGTGGGCTGCGGAGGAAAAAAAGGGGGGGGGAAAGATCAGGGAATGGGCCCACAGAATTCATGCTAGAGGGATATCCACTGCCTCTCATGGGATGGCTAGACACCAGGGTTTTGCCTTGGGTGTAAAGAAGAAGAGTTTGGATTTGATATCCCGCTTTATCACTACCCTAAGGAGTCTCAAAGCGGCTCACATTCTCCTTTCCCTTCCTCCCCCACAACAAACACTCTGTGAGGTGAGTGAGGCCGAGAGACTTCAGAGAAGTGTGACTGGCCCAAGGTCACCCAGCAGCTGCATGTGGAGGAGCGGGGAATCGAACCCGGTTCACCAGATTACGAGTCCACTGCTCTTAACCACTACACCACACTGGGACAGGGCTGCTTCTGGGTTCAAGCAGCCTGGACTGGCCTGGCCTACCTAAAGGTAAAGGTAAAGGTACCCCTGCCCGTACGGGCCAGTCTTGACAGACTCTAGGGTTGTGCGTCCAGCTCACTCAAAGAGGCCAAGGGCCAGCGCTGTCCGAAGACACTTCCGGGTCACGTGGCCAGTGTGACATCGCTGCTCTGGCGAGCCAGAGCCGCACACAGAACGCCGTTTACCTTCCCGCTAGTAAGCGGTCCCTATTTATCTACTTGCACCCAGGGGTGCTTTCGAACTGCTAGGTTGGCAGACGCTGGGACCGAACAGCGGGAGCGCACCCCACTGCGGGGATTCGAACCGCCGACCTGGCCTACCTACCTTTGAGCAAAGGTACTTTGGTTTTGTGGACGGCAGTACTGCTGGGCTGCTGGATGTGAATGGTGCTGGCAGACGGCTGGGCCGGATCCCACAGGGCTGTGGACCGTTCGTGGTAGGACAGCGACGTGCCTGGAAAGGAAGCCGGGAAGAGTTTGAGCACTGGTTCTTTATTTACTCAGAACACTTGCACCCAGGTCTTCGGCCAAAGAAGCAGTCCCCACCCGCGGGCTTACAGTCTAAAAAAGCAAAGCAAAAGCCCGCCACTCGCAAGGTAAAGGCAGCAGGGAGGGAAGAGGAAAATCAAAATGGAAAGTCAGCAACTGGTTTATAAACACTTGTTGCAATGATGACTGGTTGGCACAGCTCAGGAGCAGAAGGTGCCTCTGGCAAAGCCGGTGAAATGAGCCCCCTGAGCGCTGTCTCCCCCCACTGCAGCAACCGGATGGCGGCTGTGAGAGGGAGAGACCCACAGAATGCAGGAAGGTGGAAAGCTGCCTTGTTCAGAGTCTGAATAATTGGTCTCTCTAGATCAGAACTGTCTCTGCTGACTGGCGGAAGCTCTCCAGGGTATTGGTCTCAGAGCAGGGGTCGAGAAAGATCGCTAGCAGCAGTCCAGTGCTCTGCAAACCCCAAACGCCCTTCCAGCCACTGCCTTGGACATGCCAGCGACCACCACCCATAGGGAGATGCGCCACCCACAGGTGTTAAGGATATAGTTCCGTTCCACCTTAAAAGGGAACAGGCAGGACTGTTGTGTGTCACATGCCTGTTTACTTCCGGCACTTGCTGGGAACTTCCGTTTTGTATATTGCTTTTGCTTCCTGCTGTTTTGCTGGAGACGAAGGGAAGCAGACATGTTTTCCTTTGTTCCTGAACTATGCTGAATAAAATGCTGTACATTATGCTTACACATTTCTCTGTCCGCCTCTTCTGCTGTGAGAAGATTTACACACTCTGCTGATAGAGCGTGCACGGGTCTCTATTTTTTTATATATATATAATATTTATTAGAAGTTTTATAGTTACAGAAAGAAAGTATGAGAGAGAAAAAAGCAATAAAAAATTAACAAACAATACATCAAAAATAGAAAGAAAAAACAGCACATCAAAACAACAAGAAAAAACAAAAACATTTAAAAACACATCCAAATTCCATATCTTTATCTTTCATTTACTTGTTTCCTCGACTTCCTCACACCTCCCTTTTTGTATTCTAGTTCAAATTAGCTAATTCAGCAAATCCTTTCCCTCTTTCTCAATTTTTTGTTCTATAATTTATCTTAACACAATCTAACTTTAAATTTTCCACTTTAGCCCATTAACAATCAGCTTTTGCTTAATTCTTTATAACATTTCTGCTAAAACCATATAACTTCATTCCAGTATTCTTCTAACATTCATTAATTTTGCAATGTTTCTGTAAATATACTTTAATTTTTTCCCAATCTTCTTCCATCGACTCTTCTCCCTGGTGAGCGTGCACAGGTCTCTAAACGTATCTGAGGCTCGCGTCGCTGATAGATGCTGTTCCAAGGGAGACCGGCTGCCGGCCGGTGGCTGGAGCCAGCTGGGAGCCTGCCTGATGCCCCCATCTTCCCAGCAGTATCCCAAGAACAGGTGGGCGCAGTGAGGGGTTGGGGAGCAAGCGAGGGACAGCCATTAGCCACAAGAGGACCACAGAGCTCCCTTGTGCAGAAGGAGAAGGGGCCTGGGACCTGCTCTTACCGATCTGCGTCTGGTTCGCGGCAGGTGGTGGGCTGTCCGTGGAGACTCCTTCCTGCTTCTGCGCAGCAGTTTCATATGCAGAGCGGTCCAAAATCTGGAGAGGGGTGAGGAGACAGGAGTTAGGTGTGCATCCTTCCCTCCCTCCCTCCTACACACTCATCTCCTCCTTGGCCAAAGGAATCAACAAGGAAGCGGTCAAGCTTCCGAGGTTACTCTCCTAAGACGTTTACTGTATTTTTTGCTCTATAGGACGCACTTTTTCCCCTCCAAAAATTAAGGGGAAGTGTGTGTGCGTCCTATAGAGCGGATGCAGGCTGCGCCGCTAAGCCGAAAGGCAGAACAGGGAGACGGAGCGCTGCGGAGGGCTCCGTCTTGCTGTTCTGGCTTGGGGATGGCTGGGTGCAAAGCCTCTCCAGGGCAGCGGGGTGCCTTCACCCCGCTCTCCTGCAGAGGCTAGCAAGGCTGTTCCCAAGCCAGAACAGCGAGACGGAGGGCTCCGTCTTGCTCTTCTAGCTTGGGGACGGCTGCGCGCAAAGTCTCTGCAGGGCAGCAGGGCGCTGCGCTCCAAAGGCTTCAGGGATCTTTGATGATGGGGGTGGGGGGAAACAGCGCTTCCCCCCACCGCCAGCTCCACACGCTCGGGTGAATGCACCTTGAACGCACCTTGTTTTAGAGGGGGAGAACAAGGAAAAAAAAAATTTTTCCCTGTTCTCCCCCTCCTATGGTCCGGTGCGTCCTATGGTCCGGTGCATCCAATAGAGCGAAAAATACGGTATGCTACAGAAATAATTCTGTGTAAAAAAGAGCTACTATCAGGATTCTGAAGTTAAGTACAGTCGTACCTTGGTTTTCGAACAGCTTAGTTCTCAAACGTGTTGGCTCCTGAACGTCGCACACCCGACGTTTGGAAGCCGAACGTCCGACGTGGCTTCCAATTGGCTGCAGGAGCTTCCTGTAGCCTATCAGAAACCACGCTTTGGTTTCCGAATGTTTTGGAAGTTGAATGGACTTCCAGAATGGGTTCCATTCAACTTCCAAGGTACGGCTGTATTATAAAAGGATGCAAGCCACATACTGCATACCCTCCAACATTCCTCAGATGAAAATAGGGCATCTCTCTCTCTCTCTCTCACACACACACACACACACACACACAGAGAGAGAGAGAGAGAGAGAGAGAGAGAGACACTCTCCTTGGCCCCCCATTTTTATTTTTTTTAAAAAAATAATATTT